>NC_136059.1:1662172716-1662842716 GCF_964261635.1 Lissotriton helveticus
GGAAAGATGGAAAGAAAAGCAGTAGGATTGGATCCCTCTGTATGTTCCGGAAGTACATAAAGTGGGAGATTATTCCTGCGATTACGATTTTCCAAATCCTCAGCTTGTCGTTGAAGAAGGGATATATCCGACTCCAGAGTAGAAATCCGAGAGCATGAAGCCTGAAGAGACTCCGTCGTTTGTTCCACAATGAGAACATGAGAGTCCAAGGAGGACCATTTATCATATAAAAATTGTAATGTCTTACTAGTCTCCTCCATGAAAGGCTTAAGAGAGCGTATCTCCTCAAGAATCAGGTCCATAGAAGCAGTAGTTGAAGAAGATGAAGATCCTGGAGAAGGAGGGTCCTTCTTTTGTCGTTTAGTGGAAGCTGTAGTTGGTAATTTACTCATGGTGTGAGTTTTATGGATAGTGCCAGAAGGAGAATCAGATTTCTGGGAAGGTAAATCCTCTATATTGTGGAAATTTGAGTCAGAATCAGAAACCACAATAGACTTAGTGGAAGTAGAGAGTTTAAGGTTACGTAATTTCCCCATATAAGTATATCAGAATATGATGTGTACACGAGTCGGGCCCTTGCAAGAAGATAAAGCACTCAGCAAGGTGAAGAAAAAGTGGTGTAACTGCAAAAGAGCGATGAAATGCTGAAGATAGATGTCTGTGACAAGCACCGTCACATGTCAACAACTCATGCCTTAGAAAGAGCGTGTGAAAGCAAGAGGTAGGAGCATAACTCGCTCTTGTTGGACTGCACTGTTCACAAAAATCAAAGGAAACACAGTTCAAAATGCGTTCTGTTGTACATATTGTGAATGAGGCAAGGAATTGCGGAGAAAAGCACAGGTATTCCGCAACACACCACATGCATGTGGAAAAAAGGAGTTCAAACCTCTATAGAGAGCCTTCACATGACTTATGACAATTATCAGCTCAATGCCAGCAACCTTACATAAAAAACGCCTTTATTTGATAAATAGTGAAATCAAGCAATGTTTTTTGGTAAGAGACATCAGTAGGGAAAAGGCCAGTGCAGCGTAACACAAGTAGAAACATTGTTGTTGAAGCGGAGAATATCGGAGCTGTGAGCAGACAAAATGGCGGCTGTAATCTGACTGGAAGAGTCGTGCTGAATTTCCAGCCCGAAAGGTGTGAAAAGCGGATAAAAAAGCAACCGAGAGGCTCACCGCAGCATGAGGCACCGAAAACAAGTCTTCTTCTCCAAGAAAACCGGGAGTCGGTGACGGAGCTTCGCTACTACGCCGCCATCTTGAACGGCGCGCAAGCCATGCCCCCCGGAACTTTTAAAGTTTTTAGGCAAGGTGTTTCAAGGAAACACTAGCCACCAATTAAAATCAATATTTGAGGCTGATTGGGGTCTTGCGGGTCATACTGGTCAAAAGTGACTTAGTCATTTTGTTCGGAAGTCAAAATCCTTCAACGGGACAAGAGAGGAGGTTGATGCCAGCAAAGGCTCCTTGAAGCTGAATCTGGGGTCCAAATAAACCTCCAGATTTGAAGCCACAAGCTCTCAGTTATACAGAGCTGTATTCTGTAGCAGCTCAGACTGCTTTGCTTTTGGGGTGTATTTACAACCTCAACCTTTTGTTGCAGGGTAACTTAAAATTGAAGACAAGACAGTCATCTCTTGGCAACGTAGAAACAGCTCTTTACTGTCGGGGTAGGGAGAGCAGCCATCTTCACATATGTAAACACTTGGTCTCAATTTGCTGCTTCACAGGTAGCTATTTTTATACAAAGTTAAACAATGTTAGTTACAAAAGTTCAAACAATGAATTACTAGGCATTTACACATTTTTACACATTAGTTATGGAAAATCATGAGGTCACCTGTGACCCTAGACTAAACCTAATTCCCGACATATCCTTTATTGCAGTTCTAACAATGCTTAACAAACGAATTATTCTTCTACTTTTGCATGCATGTGTATTTGGGTTGAATGCATATTTATCTGTGTGTGTGCACTATCATTGTGCTCATAGGACCTCTAATCAGATTCTATGTGTCTTTGGCAAATTCAGTCTCCTGCTCCTAATGTCTAATCATGTTTCAATCTATTGAAAACACAGAATATGTGCTGGTGTGACTGTGTGCTAAGGCCATACATTTCTTCAAACATGTCAAACAAAGGTTTTCCTTTAACTATGACCTTTCAGGTCATGTACTCTGTTCTCAGGTGAACTCTTCACCTCATTTCCATCAGCACAAGGTTTTGGCCTGTACTGCTCTTTTACCATGAATAGCTATGCAACACTCTCTGCTGTTGTCTGCTATTGTACATGCTTTCATATTTTATTCCTCCCATCACACTGGTCCAAAGTTTTACCTTCTGACTGAAGCACTTTTTTGTTTCTTAAGAAAGATCCAAAAGTGGGGCAAGGCTAAAAGATGTTACTGGGCTGTATAAGGCAATATACCATCTCCTGAAGTCCCGCTGAAGTTTTTTCTTCACAAAAAAAAGTTAGGTAGGAGACACACCCAGAGATCTTGCTCACCAATGTTAGACCCTTCCTGATATGGTCTCAGCAACTGGCCCCAGGTCCTGGGGGTCAAACAACTGACTATGTGCCTTACTTAGAGTTTTGTGGACAGTGCACATTTCCAGAAAGACGGTGGAGTACCCTGTCTACCAAACTCTCAGTCTGGATCCACCAATGGAAACCTTAGAGCACTCTGAAGATGTTCTGGTATACTTTTGTCCTGTTAAGAACCAACAAGGAAATCCTGGTGGCAGTTCCAAATTAGAAAGAATACAAATGAACCACCAAACACTGGAAGAAAACTCCCAGTGTGTCAGAGACATATGTTTTTTGTGTTACTGTAGAACACTCTGCATTGAACATTGTAGCTGTTCAGCAAAGATACAGTGACTTCAGAGGAGCTCTCCTCGTGACAGCTCATCTAAAAGCAAAGAGATCTCTGCCAGGCAGGTTGAGATATCTATATATGGGGTGCTGTAGTCCAATAGGGCAGCAGAGGACAACCACAGTTGCCTGGTGAAACAGAGTACAGTACACCAGGGTCTAAATTAGGCCCTTAGTCCTACTTTTTGAAAACGCTGGAGAAGTTGGTCCTGGTCTCGCTCACAGCCCCCAGGACCTTAGCAAAGGTTTCCAGGGTAGATCTCTTAGCCAACCAGGACTCCAACAGGGAGCAATGTGGTCGACATCAAACTGGAGAGCTGGTTCTCCTACACAGGGTGGAACACTTCTTTAATCCTTGATGTCCATGAAGTAGTAGTGTGGCCTAGTCAACTGATCCTTGGTGAGCATTTCCAGTCTCTGGGTTCAAGTGTAGAGCAGGTTACAAGTCAAGTTTCTTCCCAAGCATGTCAAACAGGATTCTTTCTTCTACTAATTCTTCCAGGCCCAAGAGCATTCTGATGAGCTGATGGTGAGTTACTATTTTTATCTAGTACACTAGTGAGAGATTGGTGACTTTGGAGACATGCTTCAGAGTATGCTAAAATTGTACGGGGTCAGGCCTTTGTGGACCAATGTATCTGCAGTTTAGCAACATGCAGAACAATTAATATATCTTCAACTTCTTAGCCCACTTCCTGCAACCTTCTGTTGTACGGAGTTAATATTTGATGGACTGCTTATTGTACCATTTTCTCCTCTTCTTAGTGATTGTGAAAATCCTCTTTTCTGACCAAATTATTCTCTCATTGAAGTTGGTCACTTTCAAGGAAAGCTACTTTTCCTGTCATACTGCTATTTGAGAGTAGGTGACAATGCTGTAGTATGTAACATGTTTATAGGCAAGGGCAGACATAATAAAGGATGAGCCACAGACCCAGTTAGACTACAATCTGAACAAGTCCAAACAAAGAGGTAAACAAGGCATAAATGTGCATCATCAGTTGCAGCGCAAAGTGAAATAGCCCTAAGCAGTTAGTGGTGCAGCCAACTGCACTCATCCTTCTGACAGAAGTTTGCAACGTGAATGAGGCTTGCTTTCCTTGCATATGCTGGCGTTTTAATTAAGACTGAAAAGCAATAAAGAAGAGATTCTTCCATGCTGCTCTTCAATTGATGTAAACAATCTCATGTCATCCTTAGGGGAGACAAATCAACTTTTTTCAAATAAATTTCACAAAAATCATGCAATATTGTGTAACCGTTCAAAAAGAGCAGCCGTGGCTTAGCTGCCAAAGCTGGCTGATGCATACTAAATTGCTCCTGTTCCAAGTCCCGACATTCAAAATCATCCGCCACAAATATAAACTAAATTCCACACTAAAGAAGGAGTTGATGCCGACTTGCATCTGCAGTGCCACATGCCAACAATGGCTGAAATGATCAGGGGACCCAAGCTGGCTACCAGCTCACAAACAGGCAGTGATGATCGGTAGCTGCATGAGGCAGAACGTACATGCCAATGTGCCTGTCTAGGATGTGAGTCCTGGTGAGGAAGCCTGCTCCATGGAGGGCGCGCAGGCCGAGCCAACCACCCCACCATGAGGTAGGCAACTGGCATGTGTGGCCTAGGCCCCATGGCAAATCCTTGGTTCTGCCCAAGCGGGAAAGATCGATATACTGATTCCTCACTCCCTTACTGCTCCCTGCTTCCTTAGGGCTTGAATTCCTTCACCCAAGCCCCTTCTAAAGGTGTATTATGAGACCTCGGCCTAAAGAGGATGGCCATGCACCACATCGGTGGGAGCAGGACTGTTGGAGTCGCTCCTGGCAATTCACATTAATATTCAGACTGTTCCTTCCCCTCCTCAGTGACAGCATCAATTCCTTCATCTGCAGATTCATCAAAGAGTTCCTTCGCGGTCTGCAGGCTTACAACCTAATCTCTATGCTGTATGTGTCCGCCAGCAATTGTTGTGGGCACCACTCCATCTTGCGCTCTTGTTGCCATGGCTAGGAGACTGGTGTGTGTCTCCTGCACTGATTGCCACCTCCCCCTTCCCTTTTTCTTTCTGCAGACCTGCAGGGCCCTCCAGCTAATTACAATAGTGGGGGGCTTCTAGGGATACTGATTGTGCCAAACATATGTGGACTTACAGCAAGATATACTACCTCTGTGGGAACCCCTGGTGGCCTTGACTATGATAAAAGGTAAGCTGAGCCCTCTATGAACAAGCTACTATGGACATATTCACTAACCCCACCAATCCTGTAGAGACCAACCCCACTTTAATTACTGAGAACAAAATACCATTTGACGCTGTGTCAATCAATCAATCAATCAATCAATTAATCAATCAATCAGTGTACTTGTAAAGCGCACTACTTACCCGTGGGGAGGGGGGCTGCTGCTACTGCTCGAAGAGCGAGGTCTTGAGGAGTCTTCTGAAGGCGAGTAGGTCTTGGGTCTGCCGTATGTGGGTAGGGAGGGTGTTCCAGGTCTTGGCGGCGAGGTAGGAGAAAGATCTGTCGCCGGAGGTCGTTCGTTGGATGCGGGGGACAGCGGCGAGGGCGCAAGCTATTCTCCCTGGAAAATGAAAATTGGGGAAGTAAGCACAGACCCTTCTATGATAGGATCTCCACAATGTGTTGAGCAGAGAGACGGAGATGGAGAACAGGATCACCGAAGCACATTTGCTTGATAGAATGAAAGAACTTATGAATTGTGCTAAAGATGACAAAGGATGTTCCCAGAGAAATAACACCCAGATCATGGGTATGACCGAGGAAAGTGAGGGAATTCAGTCAACTCGATTCATCTTGACTTGTCTCCAACCCTGCATCCTGACTGAGATCTTGTCACCCTGTTTTATAGTGGAACAAGCCGATCCATTGCTCGTGGTTAAGACCCTGCTGGGTGCCCCCACAAGACCCTTCACTGTCCACTTTCTTATCTACATGGACTGTGAAACAGTCCTCCTAGTGGCACGGAAAGGGCAAGTACCCATATTTTGGTCAACAGCTGTCATGTTTTTATTTCCAGCATGTCTCAATGATGACAAAGCACATTTTTCCGAAGAAGTGTGGGACTGGCTCAAGATCCTCCGTAACATCAAACGCCCTTGAAGTGAATGAGGTGAACCTTCTCCACTGAATCCCTTACTGTCATGCCCCGTGAAGTACAATGTACTGTCCCTTTAAGACCAAGCCACTATAAATCAGCAGTGAGCCCTGGGAGCGACGCTTTACGTTCTTGCGTCTAGCTCCGTGTTCCAGTTCCGTCCTGTTCCTTGTGCCTGACTTCCGGTTTTGTACTATTCCACTTGGTGTTCATTTAGAAGGAAGTTCTGTCCTTCGTTTTCTGAACACTGGTTACTAGGCTCCCACTTTGCCTTATTGTTGGAGCTTGGCGACTTGTTTTCCCTTTCTGATGCTCCACCCGATGGCCAGGCTTAGTCTCCGTCGTCCGGCCGAGCACTGTTGCTCTGCTCCCACTCCCATTTGCTGCTCCGCCCGACGGCCGGGCTTGGTCTCCGCCGTCCGGTCGAGCAAGTACTTCCCTGCCTTCTTTCGCCACCTCTCTGCTGCTCCGCCCGACGGCCGGGCTTGGTCTCCGCCGTCCCACCGGGTGGCGTGGGTGTCTCCCTTTATTTAGGTATTTAGGTTTATGCACAGCGTGCGCCCGTAGGCTGGGCTTGATCTCCGCCATTTGGCAAGTCCACTTTTGTTTGTCCTTTCCTTCCTTACTTGACTGCATTACAGCTGGCCCCTTCAACATCCATCATCTGGGCCAGCTATCTTCTGTATTTGGGGATACTTGCGTGGACTACAATAGAGGTGCAAGAAACAAGTGAGAGTATTTTGCTTAGGAACTTACAGTATATGTTCATTGTTAGAAGAGTGTTGTCATTCAATCTTGTTCCATCACTCTAGTTTTAGCTCAAGACGACTTTCTACACATCCTATACACCTGTCCTGAGGCTCAGACAAAACATTGGTGGTATGTCATGTCAGTATAGAGAAACATAGAGTCTTATGTATATTAGAAGCTGTTGTTAGATAACACATATTTTCTTTCAGCCCTACGTCCTCCTGAAGTCCTTACAGTGGGTTATCCAATCACGCAGAAGATTACAGTCAAGTCTTCTTTTGTTTCTTCCCCAACCTTTCCTTGTTTTGTCTCCCTGTTTTCCCCTGGCGAGCCTCTCGATACTCTAGTGTTTGATAGAGTCGGAAGGCCGTAGGGGAAGGCTGTGGAATTATCTTCGGATTCCTGATGCTCCTGCGGAACCTGCCTGGATACCATTACAGAACGTAAATCCCACGTGGTTTGTTCTGCCCGAGCGTCATGGATCTGGAAGCCGTTTCCCTATCTGATGTAGCTAGTATGTTAGGGAACTTACAGGTCGAGACCCAGTCGTTAATCTCTAGGGTAGACACGTTACATCGACAGCATGCAGCTGGGGCCACGGGGGGAGGTACATCAGTAGTTCAGGTCACCACACCTCCTTCCCTATCGCTAGCACCCCCTGAAAGATATGCAGGAGACGCAGCACGGTGTGCCGCTTTTCTTAGTCAGTGTCAGCTTCATTTTTCCTGTAAAGCTAACTGTTTTCCATCTGAGCAGGCAAAGGCGGCCTTTGTGATTTCCTATCTCAGTGGGGCGGCTGCGGATTGGGCCATACCGTTGGTTGACCGAGATGATCCGCTGTTGCATAGCTACACCGCTTTTAGGAGGGAGTTCCGTAAATTATTCGACAGACATGTCTATACCCATTCGTCTGATACGGAATTATTGAGTCTGAAACAGGGTAACCAAGATCTTGTAGCCTATATTACCTCCTTTCGTAGGCTAGTAGTAGAATCTAACTGGCCAGAAGAAAAACGCAGTACCATGTTTTATAGGGGCTTAAGAGAAGACTTAAAGGATGCTCTCTCACAGATAGTGGATTTACCAACTTCCTGTACTGATTTGATTGACTTGGTGGTAAAGATAGATCATCGCATCCAGGAAAGAAAGAAAGAGAGGGGTAAACACGAAGCAAGATATCGGCCTCTTAGTGAAAGGAAGAGTGTAGTAGAAAAACCCAGTGATGAGAGTGAGCCTATGCAGATAGGCAGAGTGAGGGGACCCCTCACGCCAGAGGAAAGACAGAGACGACGAACACTTAGACTATGTTTGTATTGTGGGAAGGCAGGTCACTTTTTTGAAAGATTGTCCTGTTAAACCCACACACCCTAAGTATTCGGGAAACTAGGAAGCCTGGAATCCTGTGAGACAAGGATTCCGGGTAGGTCTGGATTGACAGTCTCTTCCTCAGATTACAAACGCTCTCCCACAAATCACCTCTATGTGTCAGCATTTTTGTCCCACGGAGTACATGGTTTACATGTGTTAGTAATGGTGGATTCTGGTGCATCAGGGAACTATATGGATGAGGAGTGGGCCAAAGAAAACATGATATCCTACACCAAGAAAGAGATAGCTAGTCATGTTACCACAATAGATGGCAGCTCACTTGTATCAGGTCCTGTAACACATCATACCTCATTCTTACACATGACTATAGAACCAGAACATCATGAAGAAATAAGGTTTGATCTTATTTGTTCTCCGCAATTCCCAGTGCTCCTGGGTATTCCTTGGTTGAGATCCCAAAATCCTGATATAAACTGGGAAACCTCTATGATAACTTTTCCCCAAGATACAGGGGCACAAGCGGTAGGAGCCTCAGTTGACAAGGTACCCTCGAAACTCACAAGTAAAGAGGGTGATCCGGAACTACCATCTTACTATCACGACTTGCAGACAGTCTTTGATGTCAAAGAAGCCGACATTCTCCCTCCTCATAGGGTTTATGACTGTCGTATTGACCTAGAAACAGGGGCCAGAATCCCATGTAGTAGGGTGTACGCTCTCACAGAAAAAGAGAACGCGTATTTACGAGAATATTTGGATACCATGCTTGAAAAGAGGTTCATCAGACCTTCCCGTTCCCCAGCCTCATCATCTCTCTTTTTCATCCCCAAGAGGGAAGGGGGTCTTCGTTGTTGTATCGACTACAGGAGGCTGAACGATGTCACAATAAAGAATAGATATCCACTACCCTTAATAGCCTCTCTCCTTGACCAAATCCGCAATGCCCAATTCTTCACCAAGCTAGACTTACGTGGCGCATACCATCTTGTGAGGGTCAAGGAGGGGGATGAATGGAAGACCGCTTTTTGTACCAAATTCGGTCTTTTCGAGTATCTCGTGATGCCCTTTGGGCTTTGCAATGCTCCTGCAGCATTTCAGTTTTTTATAAATGAAGTGTTGAAGGATATGCTGGACGTATATGTCATTGCCTATATAGATGATCTTTTGATTTTTTCTCCATCTATGGTGGAACATGTACAGCATGTACGCAATGTACTAGAACGGTTACTGGAAAATCGCTTGTATTGCAAGTTAGAGAAATGCACCTTCCACACACAAGAAGTTCCTTTTTTGGGGTATGTCGTTTCTCCTTGGGGTCTTCGTATGGATTCCACCAAGGTGGAAGCAGTATTGGCATGGCCAGCTCCTAGCACAGTGAAAGAAATTCAAAGTTTTTTGGGTCTGGCTAATTTCTACAGACGGTTTATTCAAGACTTTTCTACCCTTGTGATACCCATCACGGCTTTGTTGAAGAAAGGAGTTCCTTTTGTGTGGTCCCCAGAGGCTGAGACTTCTTTCCGTCTTCTGAAGAAGGCCTTCACCAGTGCCCCTGTCCTGCGACATCCTGATTCAGCCTTTCCCTTTGTGGTGGAGGTGGATGCATCGCAGGTGGCTGTGGGAGGAGTACTGTCCCAAATTGATACGAAAACGGGCGAGTGCCATCCTGTGGCCTATTATTCACATACGTTCACCCCTGCTGAATACAACTATGCAGTGGGAGATAAGGAACTTCTAGCCATTAAAAAGGCTTTCGAGGAATGGAGGCAGTATTTACTAGGGGACAGATATCCGGCGGTGGTATATACGGATCACCTCAACCTGCAATACATTAAATCGGCCAAGGCCCTTTCTATGAGACAATTGCGATGGTCACAATTCTTCAGCGAATATGATTTCACTGTCCAATACAGACGAGGAAGAAGAAATGGCAAGGCAGATGATCTATCACGGTTAGGGTTTGATTCCCCCACAGAGGTTGTAGACCTACCTTACATCATTCCCAGACCTAGTATCATAGGAGGAATGTCAATGGAAGAGGATTTCCTAGCTCAAGTGCAGAGCAGTCAGGCCGCAGCGGACGTAACATCCTTGGTGGGATCCCGAGAAGTGTCTGTAAGGGGAGGATTGGCTTGTGTCCAGGGAGGAGTGGTTCTACCTTCTAAAGAGTTGCAGGAACAGGCTATGCAATGGTATCACTCTCATCCTGTAGCAGGCCATCCAGGCATAAAGAAAACTACCAAGGCTTTGAGAGACCGGTTTTGGTGGCCTGAAATGCTCAAAGATATAGAATCCTATGTAAAGACTTGTGCGCTCTGACTAAGGTATCACGTCTTAATCCAGTGGGCCTACTTATGCCGCTAGCCTCTCCTCCTGGTCCTTGGCATACTGTATCTCTCGATTTCATAGTGGAGTTGCCTCTCACTAAGATGAAGAACAACACCTTGTTAGTAGTGGTTGATCTGTTCACGAAGATGGCTCATTTTGTGCCATTACAGGGGTTGCCCACAGCAGGTGAATTGGCTTCTGTATTTATGCAACAGATAATCCGACTCCATGGGTTCCCTTCCGTCCTGGTTTCCGACAGAGGTGCCCAATTTGTGTCACGTTTCTGGAGGTGTTTATGTTCTTTGCTCCAGATCGAGGTTAGATTATCCTCAAGCCATCACCCCCAGACAGACGGACAAACATAAAGGGTTATTCAGTGTTTTGAACAATACATACGTAATCAGGTATTGCACTCCCTGAAGGAATGGGATGAGTTTGTATGGCTAGCTGAGATCTCGTACAACAACAGTCCACACTCATCTACCAACACTACCCCATTCTTTTGTTCTTATGGATATCACCCCAAGTTGTTGCCTTCAGGGACCCCTCCTGATTGTTCCACTCCCGCTGCCTCTGACAGATTGGAGAGACTACACAAAGTACAGAGGGATGCCTTAGACTGTCTCGAGATGGCAAAGGTGAGGTACACAGAAGGGGCAAACTTACACAGGAGGTTAGAACCCATTTACACACCAGGTGATGCGGTTTGGCTCTCCACTAAATACATAGCTTTGGGAGGTCCACGCAAGTTTAACCCCAAGTACATTGGCCCTTATAAGGTGGTGAAGATGATCAATCCTGTGGCCATGAAATTGGAACTTCCCCCTTCATTCAAGATCCACCCTGTGTTCCATGTTTCGCTGTTGAAGCCGGTTGAACCGGGTACCAGATTACCTCAAAGACCTGCTCCTGTGATCCTTCAGGACTCGGAGGAGTATGAGGTGGAGGCAATTCTAGATTCCCGTACTGTAGGAAGGAACCTTCAATATTTGATCCATTGGAAGGGTTATGGAATAGAGGAGCGGACATGGGAACCTGTGTCGAATGTTCATGCACCTCGTTTGATACGTTTATTCCATCAGAAGCATCCAAACAAACCCAAAGTAGGGGAAGGGAATTGTGGGGGGA
Organism: Lissotriton helveticus; assembly: GCF_964261635.1. NCBI lineage: Eukaryota > Metazoa > Chordata > Amphibia > Caudata > Salamandridae > Lissotriton > Lissotriton helveticus. Next base: position 1,662,184,250 of record NC_136059.1, read on the forward strand.
GTATACTGTCATGCCCCGAGAATCATGCCCTGAGAATCATGCCCGAGAAGTACAATGTACTGTCCCTTTAAGACCAAGCCACTATAAATCAGCAGTGAGCCCTGGGAGCGACGCTTTACGTTCTTCCGTCTAGCTCCGTGTTCCAGTTCCGTCCTGTTCCTTGTGCCTGACTTCCGGTTTTGTACTCCGCTTGGTGTTCATTTAGAAGGAAGTTCTGTCCTTCATTTTCTGAACACCGGTTACTAGGCTCCCACTTTGCCTTATTGTTGGAGCTTGGCGACTTGTTTTCCCTTTCTGATGCTCCACCCGACGGCCGGGCTTAGTCTCCGTCGTCCGGCCGGGCACTGTTGCTCTGCTCCCACTCCCATTTGCTGCTCTGCCCGACGGCCGGGCTTGGTCTCCGCCGTCCGGCCGGGCTACACATCCCTGCACTCCTCCAACTATTGTTTGCTGCTCCGCCCGACGACAGGGCTTGGTCTCCGCCGTCCGGTCGAGCAAGTACTTCCCTGCCTTCTTTCGCCACCTCTCTGCTGCTCCGCCCGACGGCCGGGCTTGGTCTCCGCCGTCGAGCCGGGTGGCGTGGGTGTCTCCCTTTATATAGGTATTTAGGTTTATGCACAGCATGCGCCCGTAGGCTGGGCTTGATCTCCGCCATTTGGCAAGTCCACTTTTGTTTGTCCTTTCCTTCCTTACTTGACTGCATTACAGCTGGCCCCTTCAACATCCATCATCTGGGCCAGCTATCTTCTGTATTTGGGGATACTTGCGTGGACTACAATAGAGGTGCAAGATATCACATACACGTCAGAGAATCACGGTAACAGCGCTGTGCGCTGCCTTTTTGTTTATTCAAGGCATTTGATAATTATTGATTCTCATATATGTGTTTTGTTCTGTAGGTTTCCATTGCTCTGTGTTGGTGTTGGCTTTGGATGATTGTCAAGTGTACTGTTGATTATCACATCCGTTGGACAGTCTTGTGCATGAAAACAAGTGAGAGTATTTTGCTTAGGAACTTACAGTATATGTTCATTGTTAGAAGAGTGTTGTCATTCAATCTTGTTCCATCACTCTAGTTTTAGCTCAAGACGACTTTCTACACATCCTATACACCTGTCCTGAGGCTCAGACAAAACATTGGTGGTATGTCATGTCAGTATAGAGAAACATAGAGTCTTATGTATATTAGAAGCTGTTGATAGATAACACATATTTTCTTTCAGCCCTACGTCCTCCTGAAGTCCTTACAGTGGGTTATCCAATCACGCAGAAGATTACAGTCAAGTCTTCTTTTGTTTCTTCCCCAACCTTTCCTTGTTTTGTCTCCCTGTTTTCCCCTGGCGAGCCTCTCGATACTCTAGTGTTTGATAGAGTCGGAAGGCCGTAGGGGAAGGCTGTGGAATTATCTTCGGATTCCTGACGCTCCTGCGGAACCTGCCTGGATACCATTACACTTACAACCTACAGATCAACCACAGTGTCAAGGTTAACAACAAAGACAATGAGTCACCAAACAAGGCAGAACCAATGGCCAGGGACTAGGGGAAGAGTTGTCCCCTTCCTCGTTTCAGAGGACAGCAGATATAGAATCAGAGCTCATGCATGGTACGCTGGAAAGTTCAGTTGCTTCTACCCGATGAATAAGTGACCAACACTTAATGACACTCTAAGCAGAAGATCACACTTTGAATGGCTGGCTCACGTCTTTTAAGGACACAGCTCTAAACCCCCTATCCCTTGCACCGTTAACATGGAGCTGTAGAGGTGGTCCCACCCACATTGTAATCAGCGCTTAACCCCACCTTCCTTTTCTATTTCTGTTATTGTATTCCAAACTATATGGAATGCTAAGTAATAGTTTGTTCTTGTTCTAAGCTTTGCGAGTTCCTTATACTGGGTAGCATGTTTGACAGATGCTTCTGGGACAGAAGTGTGGGATGGGGGTATTTGGGGTGCGTGTCATTTAGTTATTCATGGTTTAGATTTACCTTTTCTATTTTCCAGTGTCCACACAGTCTACTCCGGTCCTTCTTGACAGCTCCTTGAATGCACTTGCTATGGCTCTGGGTGATCTAACCCATGACATTTTGCTCAACGGTAATTGAGTTGTGGGCAGACATCACGATGTCTGACACTCAGAACCTTCAACTACACAGAGGCCCACTGGTCTCCTGGAGTGGTTGTATGCTATGATACTCTGTTATGTGGCACTCACATAGGGGGAAAGAAACAGGCTTTACCTTTCATGCAATGGTACACAATACTTTTTCTAGGTTTGATTTTTTCCTCTGTGCCACATTAGGAGCTTGCACACAACTCCGATTTAAGGTTGCTCCTCGAGGGTTCTCTGATCACTCATCGCTCCTGTTTGAACTAAAGGGCGCTGAACATAGACTCATGGGATGCTGGAGATTTAGTCTGTGGTGGTATCAAAACATTAAAATAGTCACCTTACTTCCAACTGACAATAAAGAATATGTTAAACATAACATAGGTTCGATAGGGTCTACCCTCAAACTGTGGGAAGCCTTTAAAACAGTGATTAAGGACAGAGTAATGATGCATGTCAGGCAACAACGGTGCCACAAAGTTGAAGCACTAAAGGCGTCAGAATATGACACTGCAGCTTGAACATGATGCTTTCGACTTCAGTGATCCCTCACTCCTACATAGATAACTAGACACTAGAACCTTGTTACACAACACCATGCTAGACTTGGCCAGATAGATATGGTTAGCACCAAAGAGCAGGATATACAAACATGGTAACAAATCAGGTAAATAGTTTTTTGGCTTTCCTTCAATGATGCACGACTTAAGTACTCTTAATACTGACCCAAAGCAAGTGATAAATGTTTTCACTGCTTATTATAAGGTACTTTATGCATACTGTGTGCCCTCAGAGAGAGGACATAGTAGACCATTCATAGTGGACATTCCTTTAAGTGGTTTATCACCCACCGGCCACTAGAATCTAGAATTGCCCATAACCCCAAAGAGGTTATCAGAGCCATTGCAGATCTTCAGTGAGGCAAAAGGCCAGGCCCAATTTTTTTCCCAGTGGAATTCAGCCAACAATTCTCATCCATTCTGAGCCCCCATTTATATGCCACTTATAAGGAAGCCGCCTGTCTTCGATGTCTGCCCCATGACTTACGAAGTGTCACAACTGTGGTCTTCCCCAGGCCTGGTAAACCTCCAGGCTTATTCTACTCATACCAACCAATCTCCTTCATTAATGCTGCGGCTAAGATCCTCAGCAAGATTCTCACAACCTGTTTTGTGGTGGGATTAACATCATTGATCCATCAAGACCTAATGGCTTATACCAGGTTGGGGGACCAAATACTGCATCAGATGACTGCACTTGATTCTAAACAGGCGTCAGGATTTGAACAGCCCTGATGCCCTAATAATATTGGATTTTGAAGAAGCATTTGATTCCTTATGGTGGCCTTTTCTTTTAAGTTCTGCTCCTCATGAATCTGGGGACGAACTTCCTATTATATGTGGAAATACCGTATGCACAACCATGTGTCAATGGAAACAGACACCTTTTTGGACCTGTTTCCCATTTAATTCAGACTAGACAGAGATGCCTTCTTTTACTCCTTCCCTTTGCATTGGCCATTGAGCCTCTGGCCACATGGATGCACACGGATGCTCAGTTTTGGGGACTGGAATGGAATAACATGCTAGGCCGAGTATCTCTTTACGTGGATGGCATGCTCATATTGTTCAAGCACCTCACTTGGTGGACCCTTGCCTTTCACAGATACTCTCCTTCTACCAAGAGGCTTCTGGCCTGTAGGTCAACAGGAGCAAATGATTCCCTCAGCAGGTGAAATTAACAAGGTTTTGTGGCAATCACAATTCTTCATTTTGAGATCAGGTTTGAAGTACCTGGAGAAATTCATGGCACTGGATCGCTAGTCAATATCGATGCTTCGGGCTTCATTTATGAGGCCTTGCGTCAGTTTTGCGCTTCAGATGCATCGCTTTTTGTGACGCACCAGCGGCGTAAAACATGCCTACTGTTGCGCACTATTTACAAAGTGGCGCATCTAAGCAGATGTGTAACTTTGTAAACCCCTGCGCTACATTATACCTGCGTCAGGTATAATGTATGTAGGGGGGGAGTTACCCCGCAAAAAGCCTTGTATAAGTGACGCAGTGAAATCTATGTGATTTCACTGCGTCACTTCTTGGACGCCGTTGCATCAAATTCTTGCGCCTGCCTCACAGCAGGCGTAAGACTGAAGCAAGCCCTTTCACATGGGGCTTGCCCCATGTGAAAGGACACAGGGCCTCATTTATGAGGCCTTGCGTCAGTTTTGCGCTTCCGATGCGTCACTTTTTGTGACGCATCGGCAGCGTAAAACATGCCTCCTGTTGCTCACTATTTACAAAGTGATGCATCAAAGCAGATGCGTCACTTTGTAAACCCCTGCGCTACATTATACCTGCCTCAGGTATAATGTAGGGGTGGGCCGAATTTGCGGAATGGACTATCGTGGAGAGGCATGGAGATTGAACAAATCTCCGTGCCTCTTCACGATATTTCCATTTCGCAGAGCCCACCCGCCCGCCTACTGCCTCCTGCCGGCCTCCCGCCTTCCCGCCCGCCTTCCCGCCTGCCTTATTAATTATTTACAGGCATGCGCAGTTTCAAAGAAGAAGCCACCATCGGTAAGTTTGCAGTTCAATAATGAGGTAATTTTTATTTAACTTTATTTCCAGCCTGTAAATATAACTAATAAGGCGGGCGGGAAGGCGGGCGGGAAGCGGGAGGCGGGCAGGCGCCCAACTTCCGTTAAGCCCAGGTTGTGCAGAAATTTGCACCGTTTTTCCACCTTCTTTGCGGAAGCCTGAAAGTGCAAATTATCGCACATTCCGTGGGTGGAACGGAAATGTCCGCCCACTCCTAGTATAATGTATGCAGGGAGGCGTTCCCCACAAAAAGCCATGTGATTTCACTGCATCACTTCTAGGACGCCGTTGCGTCAAAATCTTGCGCCTGCCTCACAGCAAGCGTAAGACTGACGCAACCCCTTTCACATGGGGCTTGCCCCATGTGAAAAGACACATTGCTGGAGTTGCGTCACTTTTGTGACACACTCCAGCAATGCGTCACTTTTGCGCCATACAGATACGTCAGAAATACTGACGTATCTGTAACTCCTTGCGACATGATGCATCATACATTAAATATGACGCAACAGGTATGTCGCAAGGAGTGTGCACTGAGAAGTGACGCATCGCTGCTTTCACGCAGCGATGCGTCATTTCTCATAAATGAGGCCCACATTGCTGGAGTTGTGTCACTTTTGTGACACAGTGTAGCCATGCGTCACTTTTGCGCAATACAGATACGTCAGAAATACTGACGTATCTGTAACTCCTTGCGACATGATGCATCATACAATAAATATGACGCATCAGGTATGTCTCAAGGAGTGCGCCCTGAGAAGTGACGCATCGCTGCTTTCACGCAGCGATGCGTAATTTCTCATAAATGAGGCCCTTAGTATCCCCCTGCTCATGGGCCAAAGCATTGATTGTACACACGTAGAGGGATGGAGAGAATCGAAATCAAAATCAAACCCAAAGCAACCCGTACAACAAAACAAAAGTGTTTATTTTGAAAATACTGCCCTCACTCACACACCGAAGTGTGTGACATGCTTCATCATCGGGTCTGCTTACAATACGCCCAGGTGTAGCCACACTCTGGACGGAGCATAGAGAAGGGGGTTTGAACATAAAAGACCACTGGACACAATATAACAACATTCAACATATAAACATAAACAAGTATGTGATCAGTGAATGTCACCCTGTGACTGGAACTAAAGTGCAACACGTGCAGTTAATCAGGAAGTGTTAAAACTGGTTTGAGGATACCAAACAGAAATTTATTAACAGGTTCCGCAACCAGGATTAAAAGAAAAGAAAGGATGGGTAATGTTTCCAAGAGAAAATCAAGTTCTCAAAACAACCCTCCTTATACCGCTATTGTCAACATGTTTCGACCGACTTACTGTGCCATGAGGGTCACCCCGGTCTTCATCAGGACATGTGTTGCTATCAGTCATGCAATTGGTCGAGCCGCAATTCGGTCAAAGTACCAATTTAACTGATCACCCTGGATTCCAATCCAATCAGCATATATGGAGGGGATCCCGACAACACGGGAAACATAAACTGGAATATAATAATCCCAGATAAATATGTTGTAAATAGGGATGCACACACACCATTGTAACATCCCCCCGATTCTAAAAGAGAATCTGCATATTGGTCCATTAAACTCGACTATGGGCATATCATGTTCATCACCCAACAATATAAGTGAATTAAATATATAAGCAATGCTATAATCAGATAAAAATTAATTAAATACATCTCTACACGAATGAGGGCCACTAATTTGGTGCTGGTAATATCTACAAAGGAATATGCCCCACGTTCAAGATCATAGGTCGTGGTGTAGGAATAATACCATTTCAAAAACTCACCGAGTTTATTGCTAATGTAAACTCGACATGGCGTCCTGCAGGTCTGTCTCCCAAGAACACAACCTGTATGTACAAGAAAAAATTAAACAAAACAGGTAGTGTCCCCAACGGACTCTGTCAGGTAGTAGATATTCGTCATAGCATAAAAAGGAATGAGGTAAACCCATAGGATAGGTATCGTAAGCAGCGTGTGAGCATGAAAAGCACACAAATAGAAACGCTCATGGTGGGACATACGAGATAGACGGCATCTCGAAATAGAATAGTTGTCAGCCCCCCTGGTCACTCCTTACTGTTCCGAGGAACAACCTCGTCCGGTAGCCTGCTTTCGGATCGCCGCGCAGATGACAGCGGCTTGCCGGAATCCATTGAAGTACCCGTGGCATTCTCTCGAATGTTCACACCCTTGAGTGTCACTTCGCGCGCCATCTGATGTCAATGCGTCATGCTTGAGGACCGCGGGATCATGGGAAATGGAGTTCCCAAACGCGGGTACTGCACTGAACAGTCGGAAAGGCTCTTCCATCGGCCTCTCATTGATTGAGTAATTCGTGAAGTGTAGAAAAAATCGGAATCAAGTACAATACGGGAAAGCAATGGACAATATGAACCCTACAGTGAGAGAAGGTGTTTTGAATTTTGTCAAGTAAGATGGAATGTGAGGAGATTGTTCCATGTACATCTGTGTGTGTCCCTCCAAAATCATAGTAAACCAGGGCAGCCTGATAAGATGGTTAGTAAAGCCATGTTTAATATTATAGTGGCAGCCCATGGATTCTCCCACTTGAAAAAACAATCAAGGGAAAATCTTAAAAGGTATACATTGACACTATAGACAGGCGGCACAATAATAAATGTATCTAGTCTCAATTCCCGTGGCCGATACAAGTCTATCATACACAGGAGCCATCATTACAAATGGCTTCATACGCAAGGGCCATCATTACAAAGGGCACCAGCCGTCTAGTCATAGACGGGATAGACACGTTGGTTCAAAAGAGATTCATTTCTGTTGTGTCCGCCCATCTATTACAGACATATTAGTGCCTGCCCAGTGATTGCCAAGGTATATCATCATTGAGCCCTGTAATGTGGCTTCTCAAGCGGTACACCCATTTTTGTTCTCTATGAAGTAAGATGCGTTGTTCATCTGTCACAGATCTACCTAGATTTAATTTATCAATGACAGTCCATCTTAATTCATCCGCTAGGAGTCCCATTTCAGCAAAATGTGCTGTCAGTTTGGTATTTGATCTGCCACATCGTATCGTATTTTGATGTTCGGTAATTCTTGTGCGTACTTTTCTACTTGTCATCCCCACATAAAATTTGTTGCAGGGGCATGTAATAAGATAGATCACACCCTGGGAATTACAATTGGTGTGAGATCTCTGTTCCCAGGGTGTACGAAGGCCCAGATTAATTAGTTTTGTGTTTGAAGTCAATGTGCATACACTGCAGGAACCACATCTAGTGTGACCCATCATTTTAGGAAGGTCAGTTACTGACACGAGATCCCTGTTCATATTCATAACTCTAGGTCTCGTGTGGACCAACATGTCCTTCAGATTCTGACTTCGTCTAAATGAAAAAAGAGGCTTTTCTATATGTAGACCCCCTGTGTTAAGGATTTTCCAATTCCGCAGCACTAGTCTTCTAATCTGCTGGGAAGCTGTATTGAAGGTCGAGACAAATACAGGTTTATTAGTCTTTGATCTGGTGGTTATGGCAAGAAGGGAGTCCATGTTGGCATTCAATGCCCGTTTCTTAGCTCTTTTGATGGTGTTTGCTGGGTAACCCCTATGTTGTAATTTCAATGAAAGAGCCGTGGCTTCTGTGGCAAAATCAGCATGATCCGAACAGTTTCGGCGAATGCGAAATAATTGGCCCACCGGTAAGTTCTCCCGGAGGGACTTCGGATGGAAACTTTCGTATGCCAACAGAGCGTTCTTATCTGTGGGTTTATGGAAAAACCTTGTTTTCAGCATACCCCCATCTGGTTCTAGCAACAAGTCCAAGAAGGGAAGACTGGTCTTCGTGACAGTCGAGGTGAAGTGGAGGAATGGGTTTCTCTCGTTTAGCCATTCAAGAAAAAGGCCCACCGAAGTCTCATCTCCTCTCCAAATCACCAAGACATCGTCAATGTAGCGACGCCATAATCTCAATTGAGAATGCCATGGGCTCGTGGTGTCAGAGATGGTAAGTTGTTCAAATGCCCCCACATACAACCCAGCCAGGCTGGGGGCAAAGACACTTTCCATGGAAGTACCATGGGTTTGTAAATACATCGTGCCCTCAAATTCAAAAAAGTTTTTTGTTAAGGCTTTTTCTGCCAAGTGTAGTATAAAGGCTCTGGGAGTTTGGTATCGCCATTCCTCCTCAAACAAGATGGTTTCCAACATACCAAGAGTTTCTCTTTGAGGAGTGTTAGTGTATAAAGCCTCTATGTCCAGGCCTATAAGAAACTCAGTTGTGGGGTCAAATGGGGTGTCTTTTAGTAAGTTCAAAACATCCAGAGTGTCCCTTAAATACGCAGGGAGTTTCTGTACCAAGGGTTTTAGGAAAAAATCACATAATTGTGATAGAGGTTCGAGCAGTGACCCCATCCCGGAGACAATAGGTCTCCCGGGAGGGGGTCTAACCGCTTTATGAATCTTAGGAAGGACATATAAATAAGGAATCTTAGGATGTTTGTTTATCAAGAAATCAGCCTCATGTCCCGTGATCCAATCGTTGAAACGAGCCTCCTCAACCACTGTAGGGATCTCCCTGGTAAGAGTATCAGTGGGGGCTGCCATAAGTCTGTGATAAGTTCTGGAATCAGAAAGTAAACGGCTGCACTCATTCTGGTAGGTGGCCAGGTCAAGGATCACCGTGGCACCACCTTTGTCCGCCGGCTTAAGGATAATTTCCTTATTTTCAGATAGTTCCTTGAGAGCCTGTTTTTCAAGGTTGGACAAATTAGAGAAATGATGATATTGTTTCAGATTGGAATTTTCCAGATCATGGATGACCGCCTGTTCAAAGACAGCCATTTGAGGGGGTAACAAGGATAATTGAGGAGTGAATAGAGATTTAGATCGAAGGGAAGTATCCCCTCTATTCAACTCCAAAGATTCCTGATCTTGAAAGTAAACCTTGAGCCTCAGATTACGGAAAAAGGCTGCCAAGTCTTGGCGGAGTTTGAATAAATCAGGAGGGTTCGTAGGGACAAAACTCAATCCCTGATTCAATAGCTGTTCCTGTATCGATGATAAGGAGTGGGAGGATAAATTCAAAACTAAGGAGGTACACTGCTGGTACTCGGAAGGCTGCTCTGTGCCATGCTCCTGGTGATCCGTTGTGTGATCTCCTGATTCGGATCCTCCCAGGTCACTTGTTGTTGACCTCTCTGTTTCCCACACCCCTTGCTCCGGCCTCTCCCTCAAAAAGGCCCCTGATAATTCTGAAAGTGAGGATTCTGATATTGTGCATTCTGAAAACGAGGATTCTCAAATTGTGGGTTTTGAAAATGTGGATTTTGGAAAGGTTCCGTGGGAAGGTAGCCCATTCCAGGCCAATTGAATGGCTGGTTAGAGTATTGTTGTAAGGCTGCTGGTACATCGGTGGCCTTGGTCCCCGCCATTGTCCTCAGCCCCTTCCTCTCCTTCTCTGTTGAAAATCCCCTTCACTGCCCTCACTAGAGCTACTGGTGGTATAGTGGCGAGGTCGGCCCTGTTGATTGTTTTTATTATTTTCTGCCAATTTCTGTTTGGCGTATTCATCATTAGTATAGGGATAGACTTTTTCCCTGGAGAAATTTTTTAAGTCCTTTTGTAACTTTGAGATTTTGGAGTGTATTAAATGGTCCCTGTATTCAGCCAATTCCGTATTGATCAAATCCAATTTATGGTCAAAAGTGTCCATAACGATCTTAGTTTGTAATCCCGATTCAGTGGTTTGGATCTGGATCAATAAGGCATCTGCCAGTCGCTTGGCCGTGCTAATAATCAAGACTAGCCAGTTCCGAGTGCACTTCCATGCCACCAGAGCCCAATCGTGTCTAAAGGCCTCATCTTCTAAAAATATGAGAGGCTCATTCGTTACGAGGAGGCCTCTAGGGGCGGTATTGACCCGCAGGTACTCAGTGAGAATAGCCCCATGTAAAATCGTCTTAACCTGAGTTTTCTTTCATTCCAACAGTGTGTCCCAGCCTTCCCCTTGTGCTAGAACTTCCGAAACGGCGGCATCGCCTAAAAGGGAGGGTCCCGCAAAAATGTCTGACACTATTTCTTCCCCAAATGATAGACCAGGGATCAGAGCCATGTCGGTAGTAAGGGAGAAGAGATACAGCAAGGCTAACTGATGAGAGGCACCAGGGTGTGTAGGTCCTCGAAACAAATGTAGAAAAAATTTAGATAATTAATTAATTAAATACGCATTGCAAAAATCCTGGATGTAAAATACATCACAGGATATGAGAGAAAGAAACCCCTGCGGCTAAGCTGCCGCTCTAAATATCATTAAACACAAAAAGAGGGGAGAGGATCAACCATATCTACAACTCTACCAACCCGAACCCCCGGATATCCAATTGTACACACGTAGAGGGATGGAGAGAATCAAAATCAAAATCAGACCCAAAGCAACCAGTACAACAAAACAAAAGTGTTTGTTTTGAAAATACTGCCCACACTCACACACCGAAGTGTGTGACATGCTTCATCATCGGGTCTGCTTACAATACGCCCAGGTATAGCCACACTCTGGACGGAGCATAGGGAAGGGGGTTTGAACATAAAAGACCACTGGACACAATATAACAACATACAACATATAAACATAAACAAGTATGTGATCAGTGAATGTCACCCTGTGACTGGAACTAAAGTGCAACACATGCAGTTAATCAGGAAGTGTTAAAACTGGTTCGAGGATACCAAACACAAATTTATTAACAGGTTCCACAACCAGGATTAAAAGAAAAGAAAGGATGGGTAATGTTTCCAAGAGAAAATCAAGTTCTCAAAACATCCCTCCTTAAACCGCTATTGTCAACATGTTTCGACTGACTTACTGTGCCATGAGGGTCACCCCGGTCTTCATCAGGACATGCATTGCTATCAGTCCTGCAATTGGTCGAGTCGTGGTGTAGGAATAATACGATTTCAAAAACTCACTGAGTTTATTGCTAATGTAAACTCGACATGGCGTCCTGCAGGTCTGTCTCCCAAGAACACAACCTGTATGTACAAGAAAAAATTAAACAAAACAGGTAGTGTCCCCAACTGACTCTGTCAGGTAGTAGACATTCGTCATAGCATAAAAAGGAATGAGGTAAACCCATAGGATAGGTATCGTAAGCAGCGTGTGAGCATGAAAAACACACAAATAGAAACGCTCATGGTGGGACATCCGAGATAGACGGCATCTCGAAATAGAATAGTTGTCAGCCCCCCTGGTCACTCCTTACTGTTCCGAGGAACAACCTCGTCCGTTAGCCTGCTTTCGGATCGCCGCGCAGATGACAGCGGCTTGCCGAAATCCATTGAAGTACCCGTGGCATTCTCTCGAATGTTCACACCCTTGAGTGTCACTTCGCGCGCCATCTTATGTCAATGCGTCATGCTTGAGGACTGCGGATCATGGGAAATGGAGTTCCCAAACCATTGATTACCATAGAAAATGGAAGAGTCTTCCACTGTCAATCATGGAGAAAATTGCACTGATTTAAAGGATACTACTCCCTAAGATTCTATACACTCTCCAAAATGTCAAGCAAAACATCCCAAATGCCTTTTTCGATACCCTTAGCACACACTTCCGTGCTTTTCTGTGGGGAGGTAGACAACCAAGGATATTCATGTCCAAATGCAGACAACTCTCAAATGATGATTTTTGTATTTTAGTAACCATTGCTAGTTCTACCGTGGAGTTCTGGAAGAGGATTTCCAGGCGGTGGAGAGAGCATCGGTTGCTGCAGAGGGAGGACGTTTGAAGGGGTTGTTGATACCATCTGAATAAATATCCAACTACTATATGCGGCCTGTGTATGTCCTTAAAAATGGCGATGAGGATGTGATGCAGATCCATGATGATGTGCCCAGACAGGTGGATGGAGGGGATAGAGCCATCCTTATTCTTTTATACCTCTCAGCTGCATTTTACACAGTGAATCACACAGTGTTAGTAAGGTGTCTGAGGGCCGTGAGGATTGGGGAACTGGATCTGTCCCTACTCTCTTCCTTCCTGGCCTGTAGGCAGAAAGGTATTCATTGGGATAATATGCAATCTGAAGCTTTTTGCATACCCATGTGGGGGGCCACAGGGATCTGCACTATCACCCTCACTGTTCAATGTATGGTCCACTTGCTGCACTTATAAAACACTGTGGTTTCTCGTTAGTTTCTTATGCTGACGACTCACAGATTGTCTTCTCTGTATCCACACAGTATGAGGCCACTGCTGTCAAATTCCATGCCTGCATGACCCATATCATGACCTGGATGAGTCGTAACTATCTTAAGATCAATACCGATAAGACCAAGGTGATAGAATTTGGCAACGGGCCGTCCTTATGGAACTCTATATGGTGGCCGGCAGAGGCAGGTCAATGTCCGGTTCAGTCCAATAAGGTCAAGAACCTTGAGGTCATTTTTGATGACCACCTTAATTTTTCAGCCCAGATCAATAGTGTGAGATCTTCCTGTTTCTTCACATTGAAGCTTCTCAGGAAGATATTCCCTTTTATCCCGCAGGATTTAAGGAAATCTGTGGTGGTTGCCATCGTCCTCTCGTGGACCGATTACTGCAAAGCGCTATATATAGGCAATGATAAAGCCCAGAGGCTAAATCTATACAAAACTCTGCAGCTCAGTTACTGCTAAACATTCTGAAAGGACACCCCACTTCTGCTGCTATTAGGTCACTGTACTGGCTCGCGATCCAGCTAAGGTCGGAATTCAAGGTCCTGTGCTTCATCCACAAGACTCTGTTCGGCGGAGGGCCTGCCGACTTTCAGAATCTTTTCTGCTGGTATTCCCCCACCAGAAACCTTAGATCCACGGATGCCGGTTTAATTTCCACTCCTAGGATTCGCAAAGCCAGATGGGGAGGCTGTAGTCTGTCTCACTGTGCAGACAAACTCTGGAACCAGCTGCCGATTTCCTTGAGATTAATGCCCAATAGGCTTCATTTCAGGAAGGCACAAAAAACACGGCTATTTCCACCACCTTAAAACTCAGTCATAGCCGTCCGAATTCCCCTGTCTCACCTCTCAGCACCAAGACGCTTCGGTATTTGAGCACTCTATAAAACCATATCCTATCCCATCCTATGACTAAGATGAGGAGGACCTGTACCTAATAACCCCTGGCCTCTCGTAGTCAATTGTGCCTGAGAGAAACTGACAATTATTAAATGCGTTTACAATTCATGTGGCGCGGATATTTACAGGTACCTTTCTAGTGTGACACGCCTACGGGTACGAGCGATCCTGAAGCATTTTGCATTAAGGAGTGTTTAACTCAGGAATTTGTGCAACGAACCAGGAGCCACATATAGGGAACTGCACATCGCTGAGCAAGGTTGTTGTTGACTAGAAGGATTGTTGAGTGCTGCGTGCTCAAAAAGTAGTCGTCATGTGAATTTGTGTATTTTGCAATGTCCAGTCACATCGGGATTCACCGCGGGAATGTGTGTACATTTAAAAGGAGCTTACCGGCACATTATTCCAACCTGTGTAATTGCGTGTATTCTACGAGGAAGTCATCGCGTGAGTGCTGATCGTACTTGATGGAAGTTTGTCATCACGCTACGCGCCTACGTCAGGTTATGTCTTCGTGTGACGAGCAGCTGACAGTGTGACTGGGAACTGTTACTTGGCAACCTCAGTTATTATTTTATGCATTGGTCAGCCGATTGTTTCTTGTATCTCATAAACTACTGCACATTTTAAGAAGTATTCGGAATCCTAGGAAAGGAAACTCTGTGCAACTAATCTCCATTGTACTTTTGTGTGCGAAGGAGTTACAAAGAACATTTTGAATTTTAAAAAGTGGATATTACAAACATCTGAAAAGTGAACATCTCTTTGAACAACTGACTACTTCATTTATTTTAGCTTGTTTTGTCTACCTAAACATAAGAACAGTGACAATCGTTTTTTTACAGTGTGACTTTTCCTGATCAGAATTGTAGTAGAAATGGAGATGTCGTAAATTGTAGCACCCCCAAAATTTTTACAGAACCCTGGGCTGCGTGGAATGGTATGGGAGGATAGGTTAGAGTCCTTTGAAACTTATTTGGAAGCAATAGATGGGGAGGATTTCATAGCTTCCCGCAAATTAGCCTTATTGAAACATAATTTAGGAGTAGAAGGCAGGAAGGTCTTGAAGACATTGCCTATACCTACTCGTGTAAATTCGACTAATCAGGAAGGTGAGCAAGACGAAGAAGGTGAAGATGTAAAGGGTGACAGTATTGATGAATGTAGTGTAGTAATAAAAGCTCTGAATGAAAATGTCAGTAAAAAAAAGCATTGTAGTAGAAAGACACAAATTCTTCTCCAGAGCACAACAGCCAGGGGAGTCTGTAGAACAATATATTTCTGTGTTAAGAACCTTAGCATCAACTTGTAGGTTTAGAGACTTACATGAAGAAATTATAAGGGAGCAATTAATTATTAGAACCAGCAATATGAAAATCTAAGAAAAATTACTTGATTTAAAAGACCCATCGCTACAAAAAACCATAGATGTAGCAAGAAAAGTAGAGAATACATCGAAATATTTCAAGGAGTTGAATAGCGATTCTACCAAGGGGGCAATTCCAATAAAGTATCTGTGGTTGAAAAGAATATAGCAAAAAAATAAGAGGAGGCTATTGTCAAAGTGTCTTCCACCAAACATGAGCATATTTGTTATAGATGTGGTAGCACAAAACACACAGCTGACTTTGAAAGGTGTTATGGTATGAAAGTAAGATGTTATAAATGTAAGAAAATGGGTCATTTTTCACCCATGTGCAAATCCGGTTCACTGGATGGGTGGAAACGATCTGTATATGGGATTAGGGAACACATTGAAGATGAGTCAAGTAGTGAAATTAATACCGTAGAAGTTATGGTGGTGTGTGAGGATACTATCAATGAGATTCAGGAAGATTATAGACCTCCCAAATGCACCTTGGAAATTAATGGAACTAAAATATTGGTTTGGGGGGATTCATGTTCACCTTACACAATCATCAACAAGGATACATAGAAAAATGTGGTGGGTGTAAATTGAATACTCCTGATATAGAACCAGTTGGTTATTGTGGCATAAAACTTCCATTCTTGGGGTTTTTTAACGGCAAATTGTCATACAAAAACACGGATATTGAAACTAAAGTGCTTGTTGTAGAAAAAGGTAGGGCATTATTGGGTTGGTGCAAACAAAAAATGTTGGGAATTGTATTAGACCCAAATCACCCCCAACAGGTATTACTAACAGAAGATGCAGAGAGATCTAGGTGGAGTGCCAATTATCCTAAATTATTTGGGGATAAGATAGGTTGTTTAACTAAATTTGAGCACCAGATTGTGCTGAAACCTGATAGCATACCATGTGTCCACAAGGTGAGAAATGTGCCATTTGCACTCAGAGGTAAATTGACGGAAGAACTACATAGGTTGTGTGAAACACAAATTATAGAACCCATAAAGTCGTCCGAATGGCTTAGTTCCATTGTTTTAGTGAACAAATCGGATGGAAATTTGCGCATGTGTGTGGATCTGAGAGACCTCAATCGCAATATTTGGGTTGATCACTATCCATTACCTCACATAAATTAGATGGTATTGTGTGTTAGCAATGCTGAGTATTTCTCTTTAATTAATTTATCCAGTACTACCATCAAATACGATTATATCCTGCGTCTAAACATTTAACATCATTCATAACACCTGAAGGTGCATTTCAATCAAAACAGATGCCCTTCAGTTTAGCGTCTGCTTCTACAGTTTTTCAGAGGGTAATGTGTAACATATTAGGAAAAATTTCAAAAGTTTTAGTGTTTCAGGATGACGTGCTAGTTTGGGGCTCCAATCGTGCACAACATGATGACATTTTGGATAAGACTCTAGGAAAATTGCAAGAGGGGGGTCTGACGGTAGGTGCTAACAAATGCAAATTTGGCATCAAGGAAATTGATTATTTAGGACATACTTTATCTGGGGAGGGGGTAAGAACCAAGAAAAAGTTATTGGATGCCATTGAAAATGCACCTGCGCCTAACGATAAAGAACAGTTACGTTAATTCCTCGGGTTAGCCGAGTTCTACTCAAAATGTGTTCATTGCTTTGCTTACAAAGTTCATGTTTTAAGAAAACTAAGAAAAAAAGGTAGCAAGTTTTTATGGTCATGTGAGTACCAAAATGCCTTCAATTACATCAAGGAACACAAAGCAAAAGCAGTGACTTTGAAACCTTTTGACCCGCACGATCAAAGTATAATTGTTGTGGATGCCAGTGCTAATGGATTAGGGGCTGTCTTGATGTAGAAGGGACAAGGTCAAGAACGAGTGGTGGCATTTGCTTCATGCACATTGAAGGGAGCTGAGCCCAAGTATTCAGTCATTGAAAAGGAGGCTTTAGCGTGTTGGTAGGGTGTTAATTACTTTTAAACCGGGGTACTCATTTTGAAGTAAGATCTGACCACAAACCATTGATTGATTTATTTACAACCAAAGGGGCAGGCAAAACAACACCCAGAATTGCTAAGTGGTTGTAAAGATTACAGGGTTATGATTTTATGTTGAACTATGTCGTTGGCAATCGGAACATTAATGCCGATTGTTTATCTTACCTGCCTTTGCAGTGTATGGAGGAGGATGATGAAACGTTTGAAGAGTGTGCTGTGGCCAGTGTAGATAAATCTTGTAAGGGTGCCATAACTGAGCTTGGGCGGAAACAAGCACTACGGGAAGACAACATTTTGAAGCGAGTATTGGAGGAATTATCCAAATTGTCAAAATTCAGGCTATGCCTGAAGAGAGCGTTTGGAGGATTTGGAATGGTATGGACAGAACTTTCTGTTGAGAATGATGTAGTATGTAGGAATGGTAGATTGGTGGTACCAGGGAGTTTACGGTCCAAGCTACTTGAGTTGTTGCACGATGGACATAATGGTATGTCAGGCATGAAAAGAAGAGCAAGGGAAACTTGTTGGTGGCCGGGGATGGACAGAGATGTGGAGAGTTGTGTGGGGGATTGCATAGAGTGCACGTGCAGTGACAATCTATCTGAAGAATCTCCCATTGCATCAACCAAATTACCTGATCGACCATGGCAGAGAGTGGCAATGGACATCAGTGGTCCTTTCTTAGCCAATGGAGTGACCAATAAGTATGCTCTTCTATTAGTAGATTACTATTCCAAGTGGCCAGAAGTGGCATTTATGGAAGATAACAGCAGGTATAATTGATTTTTGTGATCAAATTTTTCACAGGGAAGGTTGCCCTGAAACACTGGTTACAGACAACGGACCACAATTTATTGCGGTCGAGTTCAAAGAGTATTTGGCAAAAATGGGAGTGTCACATCCTACCACAGCTGTTTATAATCCTAGAGAAAATGGTCTCATTGAGAGATGTAACCATGTATTAAAGGAGTGTATACAGTTATGTGAAGGATCTGGAGGAAATTGCAAAGAAGCGGTCAAGGAGATGTTGTGGAGCTACCGCAGCACACATATCCCTCCCACCTTCCCTTGGTGCTGTGACTGCATCCCCCCTCCGACCCCACTTAATGGAACTCTACTTTTCTGTATATAGAGATAACTCTAATCACTAGTATATGCAGTAGACCTTTGTACTCTCTACCATTCCTATGTGACTCTTAGAGTATATCCATTCGTATCCCTTCCTTATGTATATAGAGATAACTGTAATCACTAGTATATGCAGTAGACTTTTGTACTCTCTACCATTCCTATGTGACTCTTAGTATATCCATTCGTATCTCTTCCTTGAGTGACTTTACTATTGTACATTTGCAATTTTTCTTTCGGTGTGTATCTCTTCCTTGTGTGACTTTACATCTTGTACATTTGCAATTTTTTCTGTTTGTATCTTTTATGTAAGGCGTGTAATCCTTAGTCCTTATGTTATGCAACTGGTTCGTATGTAAAGCGCTCTGACACTTCCTGGTAGCGTTTGCGCTATATAAAATCACATTAAATAAAAAAATATATATATATATACACTGGAAACTCCTTTTATGCTTTTGAAGGGCAGACAAGCAGGTACCTAGGACCTATTAGCATGGATGTTGAGGGATGTGACACAAAGTGTGGATAAGAGGAGGTTGGAATGCAGGGTAAAGGAGTATCAAGATAAGTATGTGAAGAGACACAATGACAAGTTGAGAAGGAGCCACTTACTTTTTTCATTGGTGATTGGGGAAGGAGCAGCAGGAGCAGCAGATTGGGCACTCAAAAAGTGGTACTGTCCAAGTGGTCTGAGCCAAAGTGTGTGGAGAAGGTGTCTGGTAATAATGTATGGTTAGATGATGGAAAGAAGTGTAATGTTTGCAGAATTACACTGTGTAATGAACTTGAACGGAATGTGTGGTTGAGGAAGGCTGATGGAAGTGCGGCAAGAAGTTTAGAAATTTGCACTGCTTTGAAAAATAAGAATAAACCTACCAGATCTATGGCCATAGGTAGGGATAATGAACGTATTAAGAGGAGGCCCAAGTGGCAAGATGATTATATATGTTCATGAACATATTATCTTGGGACTGCATGTCAGTGTCCCACAACAAGTTGATTTACAGCACAGCTATGTGGCACATGTATTCAGTTATGTTATTTATTGTATTATTGTAGATTTTTTTGTTGTTGTTGTGGGAAAGGGAGATGTGTTGTATCCTAGTAACCATTGCTAGTTCCACCATGGAGTTCTGGAAGAGGTTTTCCAGGTGGTGGAGAGAGCGTTGGTTGCTGGAGAGGGAGGAGGTTTGAAGGGATTGTTGCTACCATCTGAATAAATATCCTACTACTATATGCGGCCTGTGTGTGTCCTTAACAATTATGGATTAGGAAGGGCTGATATGCAACTCTACTACTGGGTGGTTCAATTGGCGGTCGTTAATGACTGGATATTTGGAGACAAAGATGACCCGGCATACAGATTAGAACTAGGGAATCTTCCATTATGCGAGCCCGCCACATCCTCCCATACCAAGAACCCATTGCACTTTCCCACTGTGACAAGCACAACACTGAATGCTTCACATACTGCCCTGAGGGAACTCAAATGGCACTGCAGAGTGACACAAGAGACCCCCATGTTGTTGGGATATTGGCTCCCAAATAGTTGTAGAGCACCTGAATATAGGAAGTGGGATATTATTGGGTTCTCGAAATTGGGAGATGTCTGGAGGATAGAGCACATGAGGTCCTTTGAGGAATTACAAATAGACTGTAATGCACGAATCTCAATCTTAGATACGCACTGGGCCCCTCAGACACAACTACTTCATCTACCAGAATACACCCTGTTGGATTTGGCCCTTTGTGCAGGGTCATCCCTGAACTTTTTGCCTTCCTCCTGCATTTTGTCTGACCTGTTTTTGTTGGTTTTATGACTCTGGGCACTTTACCACTGCTGATCAGTGCTAAAGTGCATATGCTCTCCCTATTGTAAAAATGATGTATGGATTAGTGGCTCCATGATTGGCTGGTTTGGTGTACTTGTCAGACCCTAGTACAGTGCACTGAGTGTGCCCAGGGCTTGTAAATCAAATGCAGCTGGTGGGCTTGCAGCACTGGCTGTGCCACCCACAGAAGATGCCTGTAAAAGTGTGTCTAAGGCCTGCCATTGCAGAGCATGTGTGCAGTCTGGTACTGCCATGCTGAATGGGCAAGTGCACCCATTTGGCATTCCCTAAACCTTCCCTTTTCTTCATATCATATGGTAGGCCCAAGGGCAGGGTGCATTGGAAGTATAAGTAGGACAAGCCCTGGTGTGTGTGTATTGCAAGGCTACCTATTCCCCATAGGCCAGAATGAGTAGTTGGTTTATTACATTTTATAATCCTAACTGATTCAGGGAATATGGTAGAAATTTGAGTTTAGTATGCCTGAACTCAGAATGATAAAATACATATTTATTTTATTGACGTGATTTTAACATTCTGTGTTTCAAAATACCACTTTTAGAAAGTAGGTATTTTCTTGTTTAACTATCCAAGCCTGCCTCTGCTAGGTTTTGTATTCCTTGTCTGGAGTTTGAAAGACAGGGGCTGGGGATTCCAGGAGACAGGGTGAGTCAGTCCAGTTCTGAATAGAGAGATCTGCATATAGGTGGGTGAGAGGAGTTGCACCTGGGACTTGAATAGGGCTATGCGTTCCCGTCCACAATGCTGGCTCCACCTCCTGTGGTGCGTCTGATGTCTCTGCCCTGCACTGTGAAAAGAAAGAAGGAGTCATGTCAACGGAGTGCTACAGGACTGACCAGAACTGGTTTGGACTAGGCAAAGGCCTCTCTGTCTTCAGAGAACAAAGAGAAACTGTGCATAAAAATGGGGACCCAAACCCCAGAGAATTCGATCACTTTTGGACTACAAGAAGAAACCTTTGCTGAGGAGAGGAACCAGAAGAAACTAAGGAGAGACTAGCCCTAAGCTGATGTGCTGCTTAGGGGATTGGCCTGCAGTGGTTGCCTGACTGCCAAAGAAAGGAGAAAGGAACTTTGTGTGCCTTATTCAACTTGTAAAGGATCTCCAAGGGCTTGAGAGAAGAGCTTGCCTCCTGCTGAAGTCTCAGGGACAACAGACTTCAACCATCAGTTCCCTAAGAGTTCTTTGGAAGTGCCTGCAGCTGTTTTGGGCCTTCTGAGGGACTGCGTGTGGCCAGGAGCTGGAAGCGCAACTCACAAAGAAGAAGCGCGTCGCCGTCGCAGCCGCTGCCATCGCATCAGTGGACAAGGATGTCGCCGCTGTAGCTGTCGCATTGTACCGCAGAAGCACCTCGCATCCACGGAGAAGCGTGTCGCCGCCAAAGCCGCTTTCGTCGCATCGCTGAACAAGGGTGTCGCCGCTGCAACTGTCGCATCGAGTCGAGACATCTTGCAACATTGGAGAAGCATGTCGCATCAAGAAGAAGACACCATCTTTGTTTCTTTGCACCAGATCTTCAACGCATCACCGTCCTTGCGTGCAAGGGACTACCGCATCACCTTTCCTGCAACACTTCGTTGACCTGCATGTCTCATCTTAAGGTATATTGACTCAAAATGTCGCATTTTAAGATCTAAAGCGAACTAAACCAATTCTACCCTTTTAAGTACAGTATTGTGGATTTTTGTTGTTTGTGGTCCTGTGTTAAATCTATATAAAGTATATTTATTTTTAATATACAACTGTGTGGTGTCCATCTGTAGTGTTGTCACTGGGTTACTGTATGTGTTCACAAAAGCTTTACACACTGCCTCTGAGATAACCTTGTCTGCTCGTGCCAAGCTACCAAGGGGGTGAGCCGGGGTTATTTTAGGAGTGTACCCCCTTACCCTGACTAGATGCAAGGGTCCCTATTTATCACAGGTACCTACCTATGACAACTAGAGAGTCCCAAATCCAAAACAGCCCATTAGAGGCTAGGCTGACATTGGAATCCCTGGGGAAGAAACACATTGCACAACTTAACCATACATTATTAGCTCATTCTCCTGACCTGCTGTTACCCTTGAGAGAGGCATGGAATGATTACCCAAGCCCCTTGAATGGCAACAACTGGAGAGAGGCCTAAATGGCACTAAGCACACTTACGATATCAGCCCTCCCCGCATCCGGCTGGTTCAACTGCAGTACCAGCATAGAAAATCATATACCCCACAACGCCTACATAAAATTAAACCATCCCTCTCCTCTCTGTACTAGCCATCAGTCATCTGCGGCACTCTTTCATATAGTCTGTGAGTGCTCACTTATATGGCCCTATTTTAGATGGGTCCAATATGAAATGATGGAAATAATCGGCCATCATAGTGATACGTCAACTAAAACTGTCCTAGTGAGTATAATCGATGACACAGGTGAAATACCAGTCACACCTTTGTTGGCCTAGGCTATCTAGTGGCCAAGCGTGACTTAGCGAAACGCTGGAGGGACCCATGGCTCCCCACACTAAGGGAATAAAACACTGGCATGCATATTTGGTGCACTCTTATAAAATTGGTTTACAGGGCGAGGGGTGCCCGACTAAACACAACAGGGTGTGGGGACCATGGATGGACTCATTGTGATGAGTGCAGCTGGCCACTTTAGATGTCACATGGTTTAACATGCCAAAATGTCAGAGTTCTCTCCTTCCTGTTGATCATGTAGCTGTGTTGATAGCTATAACACTGCAAACACCGATTAGGATGTATTTATTTGGCTACTGCTTTCAAGGCTCCTCTTGCTATACTTATCTTTGACGCAGCCAAAGCTTTTAATCAGATAAATTGGGATTTTGTTATGGTCCTGTTTAAGTGCATTTGGAATCCCTGCTACCTGCATTGAAGCACCAAAATCACTTTACTCGAACACCACAGCAAAAGTTCTTAGTTGTTAGCAGAGGAACCAGGCAAAGATGTTCATCATCCCTTCTCCTTTTAAACTAATAAATAGAGCCTACCTTTAGGCTGGAGGGTAAGAGAGGAACCAGCAATATGTCTCTTCCAGAGCGGCTGACTTCAGAGCGCTGGGCTTATGATTTGATCGCCAGCTCAGCTCAGCATCATGTGACTCTGGGCAATAACTCATTCAATCTCCCTGACTGCCCGCCAGCACCGGGATACCCTTAGGAGTGATACTTTTGCACTTTACAAATGTGGAATTATTATTATTATTATTTGAGATACAAGGGAATTCTAAAAGAAATAGGCCTTTTTGCAGATGATTTAATAATATATAACCAATGCTTAGGACTCCCTTCATAGTTTTGAACTCTTAGCTAAGGATTTTGGAGCAGTATGGGGGACACAGTTAATCAGGACAAGACAGAAATTATGGTTTGTATTCAAGTCCGGCAGAATAAATTGGTGAAGTCCTTCACTTGTTCTCTTCCTATCTTTCCATCAACACTAGTTTCTTCACGTCATAGGGTGCTCGATCAGAGATGGGGAGGAACATGGCGGCGGCAGGCTAGCGGCTGCTGCGAGGCTCTGCTCCAACATGCCCTAAAACGAGTCTAAAGTCGGTCTATCGGATCATGGCAGCAAATTGAACGGTGGGATGGAAGGTATTACCTGTTAAAAAAATGCTTATTTTCGTCTTTTGAGTATTCTTCTCTCCGCTTTTATCCCGCTTTTCACCCCGAGTTCTGCAGCAACACGGACGTGGACGCGGATCAAACACAGAGGCACTAGGACCCCCGCGTTGCACAGGGCGGGACCTGGAGATGCGAGAGTGCGAGCGGAGGTACACGGAGGAGCGGCTCACTAGGCAGCTGCATCGGATCCCGAGTGAGGAAACCAGCCGGTTTGCAAGGCCGGTTGAGAGAGGCTTCGTTGCAGACTCCCATCAAGCGGTAGAGGTAACAGAAGCCTCCTGGTTGCGGGTAAGCTGCCATAGTATATGGCTTCGTTCAAGGGCTGCTTTCTGGTACCGAGCGGGTGTTCTTTCAAGGCAGGCTCACCCTGGGCTAAACTCTATTAACCAGGACCTTGTAGGTTGTATGGAGCCAGAAAAAGCTGTTTCTTTGGTGCTAAAGACTACCCTATTATCAGGCAGCACGCCCAGCACAGGGGGATCAGATAGGAGTCCTGTACTGGACGGTGTTTTGACTTCAGAGGGGGTTACTGTTGACTTTACTGACTCTAAGAAAGGAGGTCTAGCAAAGAACCGCTATCAGCTACGTTCCAGGCAAGAACTTAAGAAGAAAGGGGTTCTTAACCCTTTGGATTTAGTGGAAGGTGCAAGGAGCGGGCCAATCCCCATTTCACCACTAAAGTTAAACAAGAGGGGGGGTACAAAAAGGGGGAGACCCAAGCAACCATTGATGCCTAGAGGGACTCGAGGGACTCCATCTTTAACAAGCTATTTTAAGATCATGGAACAAGCAGTAGCCCCTAAAACAGTCAATATCAGTGATGATATAAACAACGGGGAAGCGGATAAAGGGCTACATGGAGTGGGGAAGCCCACAAGAGAAACAGTCAACAAGTTAAACGTTATAGTTGACTCCCCCCTTCTTGCTACTTTCCCCCTGAGTAATAAGTATGCAATTTTGGGGGCAGCTAACCCACAGGATACTGTAGGAGAGGCAGTAAGGCATCTTCCTGATCAAATCCTTGAACAAAGTGGGATAATTTCATCGGACGGCATGCAGGATAATCAGACTGCCGTATCCGCATCCAAGAATTTTCCAGTATCCCCACAATTTGGTCTGGAAAGCGACACCTTTTCCACACAATTGAGTGGGGCAGCGGGAGACACTGGCGGGAATGGTTTAACAGATGATAGACTGGGCTCCTTGCTGCATTCGCTCAGGACTGACTTACTAGCTGGATTTGATATCTCCGAAAAAAATCAGAGGGGTCTGCACGACAGATTCGACCTGTTGGAGGCTAAAATTGAAGGTATCAGCGCTAGGACTAGTAATTTGGAAGTGAAAGTAACATCTCTCACAGAGTCTTCAAAAGAGAATTCTAAAGGCATAGATGCCCTGAAAGCCCAGAATCGAACTCTAGCCATGGACTTAGAAAGGTTGGAAACTCAGTGTCGACGCAACAACTTGAGGATCCTTAAAATTCCGGAAGGCGCAGAAGTAGAAGATATAAAAGGCTTTGTCTGCAGACTCCTCCGAGAGGATATCCTGAAGGATCGCCCAGACATCAATTTGGAAGCGGAGATTCAGCGGGTCCATAGGGACCCGTTCAGGCTGCACCCAGAACGGAAGGCACCTAGGAAAATCCTTGTCTATTTTCAAACTTACAGTGTTAAGGAGCTTATTCTCACTAGATGTCTCTCGCGTACTTCTCTGCATTTTCAAGCCAATCCCTATCAAGTCAGATCAGATATAGGTGGTAAAACAGCCCAAAGACAGTGGGAGCTTGGCTCCAGAATGCCAGAATTGCGTTCAATGGGGGCACAAGTACAAATGAAATTTCCAGCCATCCTCAAAATAATGTGGAACAATAAAATGTTCACTTGTCATTTCCCGGAGGAAGCGGATGCGGTGTTAACTAAGATGAAGGAGAGGAAGGAGTAGATAATGCAACTGAACTGAGATCGAACTGTCATCCTAGTTCAATTTAGTATAGAATAGCATAGGATACTATGGGGGTGGTGTTGGTAAAGGGGGAGTGTGTTTGTGTTTATTCTAGGGAGGTAAAAAAAAAAAAAAAAATAATAACAAATAAATAAGGATGGATCAAAAAAAAATTGGTTTGGTTCGGGGAAAAAAAAAAAAAAAAAGAGGGAGAAAAAAAAAAAAAAAAAAAGGAGGGAGGAAAAAAAAAAAAAAAAAAAAAATATATATATATATATAAATTTATATGTATACACATAGCTTATAAGGGAAACTTGAGACTGACTTTTTGTATATGTTTCACATATAGAGGTAGGGCAGAGGAGGTCCAGGGCCTTATAGGGCGTAATCTCGCCAATCAGTAGGGAGGGGTTCCTCAGAGGGAGGGGGGTAAGGGTTCAGAGGGATGGGGGAGAAAATCAGAAAAAAAAGTCCTCATTTGTCACAAATCTTTATTTATTTTCAAAAATTAAACGTTATAGCAGGCTACTATTTTTTTTTAGTTAACAACAGAAGTACAGTAAGATTATATGATGGCCCAACCAAGATCTACTAAAATTCTTTCATGGAACCTGAACGGGCTAGGGAGTCGTAAGAAACAATTAAACATTTCTCATTATTTAAAAAATATTGGAGCTTCCATTATCCTATTACAAGAAACACATTTGGAAGCGGATGAATGTAGGAAGATATTCATTAAACTTAACTGGGTACAGGAGATTCTCTGTTCAAAACAGACGGGTACAACGAGAGGGGTTGCAATAATACTTTGTGTCAATAAGGGTATTATACTGCATGATTGGGCCACAGACCAGTCAGGGAGGTGGTTGGCTGCGGTGATCTCAATAAGTTCAGTTAAATTCTTATGCGGGGTTTATTATGGTCCGAATGAGGATAATCCTGTTTTTCTTCAGAGATTAGAAAAATATATGATCCAGTATACAATCCCAATTGTGCTAGGGGGGGATTTTAATTTGCTATTAGACCCAACATTAGATCGTACCTCTAAATCTAGATACAATTGTCCAAAAAAATCTTTTTTGATCCTGAAGAACATTATGAAAGACTACACATTGTCAGATGTCTGGAGAGTTAAATATGGCACAAAAAAACAATATTCTTTTTATAGCAAAAAATACCACCAGTTCTCCAGAATAGATTTTTTTCTATTAGATCAATCGCTCTTAGCAACCACGGATTCTATCTTTTATACTCCGATTGGCCTGTCTGACCATTCAGTGGTTGAATTAAATATTAATATTCAGAAAAACTTTCCCGAATATAGGTGGACACTGGATAGGACTATCCTTTTAAATGAAGTATTTAATATCAAAGTCAAAGAAAAGTCCACAGAGTTCTTTGAATTTAATGATGAAACCGCTCCTGAGAATATTGTTTGGGATGCATTCAAATCTTATCTAAGAGGAATATACAGCTCCCAGATGATCATAAACAGGAAGCTTAATAAGGAAATGGATATTAAAGAGCTAAGGTTAATTAAAATAAAAGAAGAACAGCTTCTCTCCGCTACTCTGGGTGACAGAACTAATGTACCAAAATTGGAAAAAGAATTAGTAGACTTACAATTGAATTTTAGATCGAGAACTGAAAAATTACTCAAGGATAAATGGGAAGTCAGCAAATTACGTAATTTTGAATATGGAGAGAAGTGCGGGTCCCTGCTTGCGTGGAAAGCTAGGTCGGACAGAACTAGAAACAACATCAAAACTCTGATACAACGTGGGTCTGGAGTTGTTTTGTCTGAAGATGACGAAATCAGGCAAGAAGCTAGAACATTCTACCAAGAGCTATATACGGAAAAAATTAACTGCTCAATGGACGAGCTGGATACTCTGCCACTCTGGGATGATCTACCACAATTAAAAGATTCAGACATAGCTCTTTTGGCAAAAGACATATCAGAAGGGGAGATTAGACTCCAACTAAAGAAGATGGCAAGGAATAAAGCTGCAGGTCCCGATGGCCTCCCAATAGAGACTTATAAAGTAAATATTGAAGAAATTCTAGTTCCAATTCAGAAACTATTCAATAGAATTTTCATTCAGGGAGACCAAATACCACCTTCATGGTTGGACGCTACAATTTCATTAATAGCTAAACCGAATAAAGATCCGGAAAAGATAGAATCTTATCGCCCCATCTCACTCTTGAACTCCGATCTAAAAATGTATTCTGGAATTTTAGCGACCAGACTGGCCAATGTCATAAAATCTATTATCCATCCTGACCAGAGGGGATTCATTCCTGGCCGTCAATTAAACGAGCTCACATTCCAAGTAATTGCTGCCATAGACTATGCCACAGAGAAAAAGAAGCCTCTTGCTATCGTCGCAATAGACGCTGCTAAAGCATTTGACCAGGTGAATTGGCTCTTTCTTTGGAAAGCGATGAGGAAGTTTGGTTTTCCAGAAGTCTTCATCAATGGAATTAGAACTTTATATGGGGGCCCGAGAGCCAGGATCCTGGTGAATGGTGGACTGTCAGACTGGTTAAGTATTCATAGAGGGACGAGGCAAGGATGTCCTTTATCTCCATTATTATTTGATGTATATATTGAGCCCTTTGTATGTCTTTTAAGACAGGATCCTATAATTCACCCCTTTAAAATTGGAGATTTAACAATTAAGACAGCTCTATACGCAGATGATCTCCTTTTGTACACTTCGAATCCATTAGATGCAATTCCAAGGTTATTCCAACTTGCTGAGGAGTTTGGTATCGCTTCTGGGTATGGCATTAATAAGGAAAAGACCGATATTATGTGTTGGAATATCGCAGTACCTATCCCAGAAGCTAAAACCAAGATGAGATATCTGGGCATACAGCTTAATCACAAACTGGTAGAAACTCCTAAAACTAGTTGGGATGTGGTGATAAAAGAGGTTAGGAAACTTTTGACCAGATGGAACTCTCTGCCTTTAAATATCTACGGTAGAGTAAATTTGGTGAAAATGATCATCTTGCCAAAGGTGACCTTCCTTTTTAATTCCATTCCTTTAACATTCAATAAGAAAGACATTCTTAACTTACAGGGTAGGATAGGTTCCTTTATTTGGGCGACAAAATCTCCCAGGATAGCCTGGAGGAAGTTGAGGAGAGGACTAAAAATAGGCGGCCTTGCTCTCCCGGATTTACTTCTATATTGTTATGCTTTTCAATTTAAAAATTTTAGACTTCTAGCGAACAAATTAGATTCCACCTCTAATGGTATACTCTTCCGAGCCATGTTGTCTGATCTTCCATACGGGGTTGACTTCTTTACGTTTAAATTTGGAGACCAAAAATTCTTTAAAAAAGTACGACTGAAGCTCTTGAAGGCTGTTTTATATAACTGGCTACAAATAAGAGGGATGTTAGGCATACATTATTATCATACATATGCTCCGATATGGGATTCCCCTGGTACTCCGGAATGCTTGACAGATCAGTTAGCACTTCCGTTAAAGAGGGCGGGTCTCTTCAAATGGGGTGACCTTCTTGATACATCAAGAGCACTAAAATGGGAAACGCTGGTAGGTTTAACCGGGGGAACCCTCACGAGATTTAAGTTTTATCAATTATCGGCCTGGTGGGGAAGTCAAGCTTGGGATTCTGGTGATGAGAGCCTCCTTCTAGACCTAATTAGTAATAACACGATAAGAAAGGGGGAGACTGCCCAATGGTACAAAATCTTCATAAGCAATAAGGACAATCAAGAGGCGGAGATTACTAAGTTATGGGACCCCGCTATCTTTCAGGTTTTGGATAACCCTGTTAAATTATGGGCAGATTCTTTCTCTATGTCCCAAAAAATAATTAAACCTTCTAACTTGAGAAGAAATCATCTATATACATTGTACAGGGTTTACTGGTCTCCTGCGAAACTTTCTAAGATCTCCACAGTCCAATATCCTTGTCCCAGATGTAAGTCACAAGAGGCAGATGATATACATATGTTTTTTGAATGTCCAAGTATTAACAACTTTTGGGGACAAGTCTGCGGGTTTTTGGAGGAGGTACTTTCATTTTCACCTATATACACTTTAAGTTTGGTTTTTTTTGGTCTCCAACCTGATTATGATATTAATAGCAACATATCACAGTTTATTTTTTATGTAATAGTGATCGCCCGAAGAGAGATCTGTAAAGAGTGGAAGTCTGCGCTTCCCCCGACATTCGCAGATTTCCTTAAAAACATCATGGCGGTGAGTAAATTGGATATTTTATGTGGTGGAGAGGAGTCTGCTAAATTATGGTCAGCCTTGAATGCCTGGTGTGAGAAATAGTCCAATGATTATGCCAGAGGTTTTGTGGACTTGTCCTTTCTCTGTAGCAAGTATCAACACGAGAGGAAGTTGGACGAGTAATAACCTTACCTCTGGGCAATCTTCATCGGCTATCCACAAACAAGAGGGCTGGTAACGTGAGTTTGTGTCAGTGGCCTGAAGAGCGCCTATTTAGAGCAATTATCTACTGGTGGCATATATGAGGACAAAAAAAAAAAAAAAAAAAGGAAAAAAAAAAAAAAAAGAATACATTGGTGAAAAAAGAACTGAGGTATCTGGGAATCCTGATAAAACATAAGATTGAATTGATACCATAGAGCAATTTTAAGAAAGTATCAAAAAAGTTACTTGAAACTCTTAAAACTTAGAAACTAGCTCTGACGAATCTGATTAAAACTTCCTTGCGAGGTCAACAATATTGTTCAACTGAATCCCCATAGCATTTGAAAGAAAGGCATTTCATAAAACACAAGGTAATATCAATAGCTTTACATGGGCTTTCAAAGTGGCATGGATGTCTTGGAAGAAACTTCATAAAAAACTTAGGAAGGGTGGTCTGCAGTTGCCGAATGTCTAGCTATATTGTAAGACATTCCAATTCAAGTCTTAAAGGTTTCTTTTAAATACCCTTGACCAGGACGATAAAACAGATAAAGCCCAGATGTATAGGGTTATGATAGGGGCCCACGGAACTGAAACTGGATACCTCTATACATTTGGAGACCCAAAATATTTTTAAAAGATGCACTTAAATGTCTTAAGGTAGGCAGCAATCCTTTTGTTTAATCTGGACGTTGAGTGGTCAGTACTGTAATATTCACCTTTCGTGCCTACATGGGATTCACCTGGGGCGACAGAATGGCTGAGGGAAGGCAGTATGGTTCAAAAGATGGGGCAAGCTGCTAGAAGGGACCAAATTGGGCTGATTTGAACAGGGAAATGGGTTGTAAACTGTCCAAATTTAAATACCATCAATAGTTTTCATGGACATCGGCGCATAAGCGTGAACTGAGGGTTCCTTCGGATATCAAGTCAGGTCTTCAGCTCAAGAAGAAAAATAAGGAGGTTGCAAAGTGGTATGAGCTCCTATGCAAAACTGAGGATTCAATTAGGTTACTGTCACCAAGCAATATGTGATGGAACCGGCTGGAGAATTTATGTCAAGTATCTTTTGGTACTTTATATGACATTGTGAATCCTGCCACACTTAAAAGGAACCATCTGTTTACCTCATACAAGGCATATTGGACACCTTATCAGCTCTCCAAGTTTGCTGATGCAAAGGAGCCTTGGTGCAACAAATGTAATCTAGTGAGAGCAGATGACCTAAAAATGTTTGTGGATTCCCCTGGTTTAAAGGTGTTTTGAGTTAATGAAAGTCTGGTTATAGTTCAAATATTGAGCCAAGTCATTGAGTTAAGTCCCTCACTTATTATATTTAAGGTACAAGTGGAGGAGGAGGAATTGGTGAATAAGAAGTGTTGAAATTTAGTATTTTATTTAATACTAGCAGCCCGTCCCGACGTTGTCCGGGTTTGAAATAGAATGTGTGTAATGTGTGTATTCAGATACGGTCATTGGCGTGTTCCCCCGCTTGAGGCCCAGCTGCAGCCCTGGTTCATGTTAGCAGGCACGTGTCCCCCCGCTTGAGGCCCAGCTGCAGCCCTGGTTCATGTTAGCAGGCGCATGTAATTAGTGTAGTGATCAGCCGCCTGAGCCCGGCTACAGCCCTGGCTGATGTTAGCAGGCGCATATAATTTAGTTTAATGTGATAGTTCAGTAACAGCGCGCATGAGAGGCTGCAGTAATTGTCCTCGCAGACACGCTCAGTCACGTGTGCCCCCGCTCGAGGGCCAGCGGCGACCGTGTAACAATTAGAATTGTGTGAGTATTGAATGATTGTTTCCCGCTGTACGTATTTTTTTATGACACACACCGACGCTCTTCGGCACGAGTGCTTTTTAGACACACCCAGGCCGAGCCACACACTGCGTTCGGCCCCTTCAGACGCACCCAGGCCAAGGCACACACTGCATTCGGCACCCCCAGTATGTGTGAGACAACGGGCAGTCCCACAAGGGAGTCTTGCGAATGGTTACCACGCTTCGAGGTGAACGCCTTTGTGACGCCCCCAGCACACGGCCACAGCAGACGATCTGATTAATGTACGACCCAGATGGCATGAAGTGCGGAATGTAGCACACACCCCCAGCGTTTGGCACGCCCCCAGCGTGCCCCTTGATGCGGTGCAATTGCGTAATTGGCGCTTCACTTGGCATGAAGGGCGGACACACGCCCACAGCGCGGACACACGGCCACAGTGTTTGTCACGGCCCCAGCGTGTCACGCCCCCAGCGTGCCCCTTGATGTGGCGCAATTACGACTCACATGGCATGAAGTGTGGAACATACCACACGCCCCCAGTGTTTGTCACTCCCCCAGCACATGCCCACAGCAGAACGCAGACACGCCCACAAGTGACTACTTTGCTGGAACGGTTCTTTTACCTTATAAATGTATATGGTGGCCGTCTGCATAGCCTATGTCCTTCTGCTGCAACTGCCCTTTCCAACGCTGTATTGGGTGTTGTGATTGGTGCTGTGGTTACTGAGATTACCTGCCTCAAAGGTTTGGGCTCTCTCTTTATAATATTAGTATGGACTGATAGCTAGGCACGAGATTTGCAGAAAATTGACTGCCCTTACCCCGAATACAAAGAATGGGTGGCATTGGTAAAGTCATTAAGTAAGCTGGATATACAATGCCCTTGTATAAAGAAGGAGGACTTCTGGTCTTTTATGATTGAGTGCTTTTGTTCTAGACATGCATAGGGCCAATGATTACAAAACCTTCCAAGCTCTCCCGGTAAAAGTCAAGATATACAGAACAAGAAAGTCGGAAAGCCCTTATGATAAAAGCGTGGGTCTGGGCGTTGCCCCTGGATGGAAGATACAGATGGTTAACAAAGCATAGGACTTAAGGTGATGTGGACATAAAAAACAGACACTGCAATCTCATATACTGTTCTCGACAGCTACAAATGTTGCATTATTTCCAGTGTTTGTTTTCCGTAAACGATGCGAACACTGCATCATGATATTCATGTTCATCAAAACATTAAACGTTTGGAAAAAACAATGAAAAGGGAATACCTTGAATTTAAAAGCTATGCAAGATAGTGGAGTGAGACTGGTTCGGGATAAAATGTATTTTGACTGTAGTTTTGGTTTTCCCATGAGATACTTTCTGCTTTAACCTGTCTCCTGCAGGTGCAAATCATGTGAATCATGTGAATGTTCACGCCTATGAAGTCTTGCTCATTTAATCAGTATATAGAAAAGGTCACCCAGGCCTAATTATCCCCCAAGTCCCTCGATGAACAGTGCTCCATTGTTCCCGAGCAGGGTTTGCACTGTATAAATACCTACACATACATACAAATAATATTTTGCACGAAGCAGTCACCTCGGCCTGGGCTGGACAAGTGAACATCAGCCATAGGGAGCTTAGGTTGTGCTTCATGAATCCTAATGTGTGTCCTTCAATCATTATATCAAACGCATACCAATGGTGAGAATGCAAATGTCTGGGATGAACTGTTGCAACTTGTGCGATTGATGGTGGGTATAGGCGGTAGATATTGCATATCATTAAAGCATGTTGAAGAGTTTGAATCACTAGTCCACAAGCTTTAGTTTACAGTAACAAAACATGGCAGCACAGGCATAAGGTTAGGTGACTCTGTGGTCAGATTGAGATTTTCACATTCATCATCCCGTTGAGAATGTGAAAACCTAAATGTTTGCCTAATCAATGAGCTGGTTTTGAGCAAGTCATTTAGATCACACAAAAAAGGCGGGAAGATTGATGGTGCTCTCTGCTATACTCATTCTTTCACCTATGATCATAAGATAAGGCCAAATACAAGGGTGTAACTCG
Organism: Lissotriton helveticus; assembly: GCF_964261635.1. NCBI lineage: Eukaryota > Metazoa > Chordata > Amphibia > Caudata > Salamandridae > Lissotriton > Lissotriton helveticus. Next base: position 1,662,218,249 of record NC_136059.1, read on the forward strand.
TCTATCTTGTTCTGAAACATTCTGCCCAACCCCACTGAAAAAGCAAAGAACTTAGGTCAAAGTACATGTCATCAGTAGGAGTGTATTTGATTTTCTTTTTCGCACTATGCCTGGTGAGAAGTGAATCAGTGTCCTTTCTTCTAAAACCTCCTCAATTTTAAGAAACATACCTGAGCGTGACACTTTAATGATAGAAGACAGAGCCGCACCCCTAGAAATCCTTTAATTTTTAATACTGAAAAATGTTTAGCATTTCCTCGATTATCGAGAGCTAAGGAAATATTGATTGGGATAAGAAAATTTACACAATATACTACCCACCCAAAATACAACTCAAATTTGTTGAACAGATCAGAGTACATAACTCACATACTGTCTTCCAACAACATTTTTCTAAAAGACTTCACCAATGACTGGGGAAAACCACAACTGGAAACATCTAGATGCCATTGAAAACCTGGCAAAATAATACAAAATGCAAAGCAAATGTCCCAACCAATCGATACTAAAGTCCAAATCCGCCGTTTGATCCTCAGTGACTCCAACTGAGTCATTTACCCTCAAAGTACTAGTCCGAACACTGCTAGTCCCATTCCATATCTGTGGAAAGTCACATATTCACACTCTAAATTCTCACCCACATTAAGCTCTGAAATCACACCAAAGAGCACATTGCCCCGCAAGTGAAAAAGCTAAGCCAGATTGTTGACATTAAAACAGCGATGTTAGACAAGAAAAGCAAAATGACATGCCAGTGGACCAAATAGCTCAATTACAACTCACAAAACTGTGACATAAGTCATGTTACAATGTTCTTTGGACTCAATTGTACATGATGGTGGTCATTTAAAAATACCTCAAATGAATGGACACACATTTATTTCCTCAATTGCAGTGAAAGTTAAACAAAATTAGGAAAAAGTATAATAACATCATCCTTATATCAAAGCCAACGCTTATTCACGAACAAACATAGTGGATCGTATAATGATGGGTTTTTCTGGCTCAGCACAGAACACCTGTTTTTATGCACCTCCAGTGCATAAAGTCAATTGAATTAACCCAATATTGTGCATATTTTCAGACTGCACAGCTCAGAAACAGGAAGAAGCAAATCTTTATTTTTGTGTATTTCTTGATTCAGTATTAAACATAAAAATGTAAAACCGCAAACAAAATGGGCACAAGCTCTTCACTAGGCATTGGTGCTGGAGTCGCACATTATGAGCAGTCACCCTTCAATTGTCCCTTCAATGCGTATTCAACCAGAGATCATGCAAAAACAATGCTTTTTGCTCTTAGGGCCATCATTTTGCTCTTTGGGCCATCATATGTAAGGCTCTGGAAAATAATCAAAGACTGTGCTGTTACTTTATTGATTTTCGAACAGCCTTCGATACAGTAGACAGGGGACTTCTATGAGAAAAACTTGTGACCTGGAAGCTCCCGAATGACCTCCTCAGTGCATTACAAGCACTACATACGGACAACTGGGCACAGGTCGAGCTACATAAATCTGTCAGACAATCACAAAAAATTCCTATTTTGAATGATCTTCTTCAAGGATGTGCATTAGCTCCCCTGTTATTTAGTTTATTTTTGGTGGATCTTTCAGATGCCATTGAATTATCACATTCATTCTCCCCTAAGGTTGAGAAACAGCACATTCTCTGTTTACTATATGCAGATGATTTGGTGTCTGCTGGACTACACCCCCATTGGTCTGCAGAGAAAACACATGGGGCCTTATTCTGATGCGGTTAGGAAAGCATTCCCACCTAGGGCCTGATTCTGATACGGTTAGGAAGGCTTCCTAATGGCAATTGCTCCTTCCAAATTGGATCGGGAACATGTCTTACCGACCAATGGCCCAATTATGATGCATTTAGGAACATATGCTCCCATTGAAGTCAATGGGAGCCCAACCAAATCGGATCGGGAAGCATCCGGATGCATCGTACTCTGTTGGTCAGACTATCCCGATCCGAGTGGGTCGGAAACCATTTCCAAACCGATTCGGTCGGGAAGCTTTCCAACCCGCATCAGAATCAGGCCCTAAGTATACAGAATTTGCTTGGAGAAACCAAGGTGGTGATTTCTGGGGAAAAAGTGAATAAATTCAAATGGTATCTAAATCCACGAGAGGTGGAAGTTGTACCTTTTTCTGAATATTTGGGGCTGTCCTTCAATAGGAATCTAAAATGAGATATTCATATGGGGTGTGTTAAGCAGAGGTCCATGCTACAAGCTGAGTGCCTGGTTGAATTTAATTTGAATCATGGGGATTTGGACCTCGCACCCTTAATGAAAGCTTATGGTGGGAAATTATCCAACTCAGGGCTGTACGGGGCAGAGGTACTTGCTCCTGACCACTCCACTGATTGGGATCCTATGGGGAACCATGGTTCAAGGTAATAGAAGCAAATGGAATCTGGTTTCCTGGAACTCACAGGCGTGTTCCCATGTGCTGTGATTCTTTAATAAGTTAACTTTGGATGATGAACCCCATGTCAGGAACCGCTCCGGAGATCACGCTAGCTGCGTGAGAAAACGGAAGGAGAAACATGGGAAAGACTACATTTCCCATGGTTCTCAGGTGGCACTGGATTTTGTGCTGTGGTTTTGGTTGCTTTTGAAACGTGTTGCATGCTTCATACGGGATTATGTACTGAGACTTTGGTTGCTTTGCTGAATTCAAAGAAAGCTATACATTTATTCTTTTTGTATAAACATTGAGACAGAAGGGGAAAAGAGAGCAAGCCAGAATCGAATGGACTCTCTCATCTCTCTTCAAAAAGGATTTAAGGAGCAGTTATTTTCCTTTACAGGTGTGAGCAATATACATAGGAAAGAGAGAGAATAATAGAGGGAAAGAAAGAGAAATTAAAGTCTGGATTGTTTATAGTTTGTTCTTGTCGCCATTACAGGTCTCCCTCCCCGCAGTTCCCTCCCTTTCCTTTTCCCCCGCTCAATCGCGCCTAAAGGTCTGTGCTTGTTTGCAAACCAGACTTGGGTCGATTCAGAGGTGGGCCCCCATTGAGCATCACACAACCCTGAGGTTGAGTTGGTAAAAAATCTGTGGTAGTGAATGAAGGTGGGCAACGGAAGCAAGGAAGAGGATAGAAGATTTTGAAAAAAATTAACTCCCTGTGGCTTTCGCAGTAAATTAGCTTTAAGAGAGTCTGTGAGAAAGGCTGACCTCTAGACTCTATTTGAGGAAGGCACCTTTGAGTAGCTTCTCAATGAATACTTTTGGCCAGGACATGGTTTTCCCCTATTAGGCCCAGATTCCCGACCCCAGATTGCGGAGCAAATTTTTAAAAGTGAGAGTAGGGTGTAACCCAGTTTTTTCATCCCAGAAATGGGGCAATATCATTCGTAACTGCAATGGATTTTGAACATACTTCATGGATGTAAAATGTTCTTTGTCTAATGTATTTGTTGACTGTGTATTTTATATTTCTGCTCATATTAAGGGGCATATTATCAACAACTAGCGATATTTATCGCTAAATAAAGTTAGCGTAATTTTTTCTATCGCCGTGCATCGCCGGATTGTATCGCAGAGATAACGTGCTATTAGCAACGTTTATCTCAAATGCGATAAAATATCCGGCGATAGCGGAAAAATGCGTGAATATCGCTGGGAATCCAGCGATACTCAGGCATCATCGCTGATCGGGACTTAACCTGAATATCCACCTCCCATTGCATATTCAGATTAAGAAGTGGTTTGAGCAGGCGTTAGGTTTTAGGGATAATCACGCTTAGCGCAAATTTTTTTATCGCTTTGCCTGCCTTGCTAATAGGCGATAGCTGTGTTAGCGACTGTTTTCAGTCGCTAACAGTTTGGGTACGCCCACTTTGCATGTCATTAGCGATAAATATCGCTAACATGCAAAGCGGGCCCCAAACCTGGAGCTATCGTCTGAAAGCTGTCGCTAATTGCTGTTAGCGACAGCTTGCTAATAGGGCGGTAAAAATATCGCCGCTAAAGCAGCAATATTGGCCCTTGATAATATACCCCCAAGTTCTTAAGACTTAAAAAAAAACATTTCAAAGGGTGGAAGGGTTGAAGTTGTCTGAAATGCGTTACTTCAATGTGGCAGTTGGAATTGCATGTTTTATCTTAGCTGTCAAACAGAATTTTAACAATGGGTTTGAATAGGGTATGCTGCTATGGGGGATTTGGGATTCTAGATATTCTTAAATTGTATAGTTGTTTCTTTGTTGTAGCATTTTTTATGCACAATTGTCCCAATAAACTTTTGTTTAACCTAAACCTAGAAATACAATGTATTAAAGCATACATTCATATAGTGCATTGACATATACTATGGGCAGCATGTAATCTCACCTACAATGTACAATATGCAATATGCTCCATGAGGTTGACCCTTGAGGCCTGGTTTCCATATTACAATTGCCTAATGGGGGAGACCCGACCGTATATAGGGGGACCCACCCAGTCTCGTTGTGTCCTGGGAGTGGACCCTCCCTTGGTTCTTATGCGCTCATCAGTAACAGGATTGCTTCTGTGGGGCTTACAAAAATCATGAAAGTCGCTGACTCTCTTCTCGGGATGGTCTCTAATCACTTTTTGCCTCCAATTTAGTGACATACACATACCGTATATTAGCATTTTGGTCCTTGCCACTCCGGAGTCGGACCTTTGTGAAGGCACCCAAAACCAGATTTGCCCATTCTGGAGCTCTCTTAGCCAGCACTTCATCCCAGGCGCAGCTCTAGCCTTCCAGGACATTGCTGTTTGCCTCCTGAATATTAACAAGGCCGGGACTGTGAACCTGCAGATATATTTGTCCCTCTTGGATTTGGGTCTTGTGCCCAGAAGGCAGAATTTGGTGTTGAGTGAAATAATAAGAATCTACTAGATCTTAAAAAACACATCCCACTTTCCTCCACATGTGCTGGATCACTTGGCATTCCCACACTACGTGATAAAAGCTTGCGCCATGGAGACGACACAATGAATATTCCAATGTGGACCCTGGGAACATGCGTTTAATGGGCCGTGGGGTCAGGTAGGCCTGGTGCAGATAATTAAATTGTGTGTATCAGAACTGTGGGTTTCTGGAAACCTCTTTTACATGTTGTTTATCCCTCATAAATTGCTTGCGGAATAGTACAGTTCTTAGGCCGGTTGACCACTCATCCTGAGCCGTCAAATCTATTGTGTAATGCTGTGAGTGCAATATGTTGTATAATGCACATCTTTCCTCGAATCGCTATGTCACAACTTGCTTGTCCCAAGTTGGTGATGATGATGTGTTGTTGTATGGTATTATACTCGAGGAATCGGCCCACTGGTATACTGTAGGTGTCCCTAGGGTTTCTTGGAATTATCTCTTGTGTAGATCCTCTGTGAGTAACACCCCCACCTTTGTCCATGACTGTGAGTCAGATTCAGGTGCCTGTGTCTGGTTGTTGTGCAGCAGCCAGGTAATAATGCATACGCTGTTCAAGGTGCACTGGTCATTCTTCCTCTCTGTATTTGGAGCTGTCCCCAGCCAGCGTATTGGCCATTGCAGTTGTGCCACTGCATAATAGAGCTCTTAGTTGGGGGCACCCAGTCACCCCTCTAGAAATTGGTGCTGTGCAGTGTACAATATAACCATTTTCTACCTGTCCTTCATATAAAGCCCAACAACAGCTCATGGAGGTCTCTGAAGAACTGCCCAGGGAGAACCAGCAGTAGTCCTGCAGTGAAATACAGTAGGCATGTTGTGTCAGCATTTTAGCTATGCCCATGCGGCTTATTGGGGATAGAGGCAACGAGAGCCAGAAGGGGAGGGATCAATGGGCTGCGGATACTACTCTATCCTGATTACATTCAATTAAGTCGGCATCAGAGTGGTAAATGTTCACCCCCAGGAATTTAAATCTGTCAAAGTGTCACATGACTCTAGTTGGTATAACAGACTCTATCAGATGTTCTGGTTATCACTGGAGCGGAACCATGCACGATTTGGACCAGTTCATTATAAGACCTGACAGCTCTCCAAAACCTATCGGACATCTCCATCAGAGGCTGAAGGGATGTGCGGAAGTCGCATAGACACATTAGGGCATTGTCTGCGCATAGTGATATTATGTGCCAGTTGCCAAAAGCCTTTATGCCCCACTGCTTGCCTAAATAAACAACCAAGACACCAGAAGCTCCATCACAAGCTCAAAAAGTAAGGAGAGTGGGCATCCCTACCTGGTCCCTCTATGTATTTCAAAACTGTCTGATATTTTCCACTCTATCCTAACCCTCACAGTTGGAGTACTGTGAAGTGTTTTCATCCATCACACATAGATCAGACCCACTGCTATCCTGTCTAGTACTTTTAAGAGATATTGCCAGCCTAGGGTATCAAACGCATTCTCCATGTCAAGCGACACCACCACGTAAGTCTCCAACTCCCCATCAGGTCAAGCAGTCGGCGGATATTCAAAAATAAGTTTCATTGTGGTATATAACTGTACTAGTCTTTCTGCACCAGCCCTCTGATTACTGGCAGCAGTCTATTTGCCAGTACTTTCCCCAGTATTTTATAATCCAGGTTGCGCAGGGAGAGTGGTCAATCTGGCAATACATCTAGAGGATCTTATCCGGGATTGGGGAGTAGTACAATCAGGGCTTGTCTGGGTGTTGCCGGGAGCATACTCCTTCTTTCATCTCTTCGTACAGTTTTAGCAGGTGTAAGGTTAGTTGTAGGTTGCGTAATATTCTATCAGGAAACCATCTGTACTAGGTGTTTTGTTCATTGCTATCTGTGTAATGGCCCTGCTCATCTCTTTTACCTCTATTGATTCATTTAGGTTTGCTCATTGGAGTGGGTTAAGACGAATGTGGGGGATCTCCTATAGGAAATCGCTTATCTAGTCTAAGGTTGGGGCACCCTGAGAAATATATAGGGTTCAAAAATGTTTGACAAAAGAGGTATCAATATCTGTCTCAGAATTAAGTATTTCCCCATCAATGGCCCGGATGGCCCCTATTAGACAAGCACTTTGCCAGCTCAATGCCCCCCCCCCCCCCATATTCGTGGGCCAGATTTTCTTTATAATCTGGTCTGGTGGTCAGTTCAGCATGATAGTGTCTGAGTTCTTGGAGGTGCCTCACGCACTTGGGTAGAGAGATGGTAGCTTTTTGTATAGGGTGTAATTCTATCTCAGTATACTGCAGGTCCCTGTGCAGGGTTGGTTTTACCCACTGTCGTATTAATGCAGTGGCCACATATGACCACTTAATGGGCCTTCCATTCCATGGCCCTATTCGTGGTGGAGTTTGCGTTGACATCAAACTATTGTCTAATGCGTGATGCTATAGTGTCACAGAACGATGTGTCTTGAAGTGCTTTTGTCCACAATAGTCAAGTTAGTATTTTTGCTGTGTCCCTGCCCCATTTTAGGACCAGTGATAAGGGTACAGTGATCACAAATGGTGTGTGCAAGGTATTCCGTCTTTAAGAACGCTGGCACATTTCATCACTATTATGAAAAAAATCCATTTGTGTGTGTATGTCATGGACCGGGGAGTAAAATGAGTACTCACTGGTAAGAGGGTGGATTACTTTCCACACTTCATGCACTCTGCTGTCCTCTGTCCACTGTTGGAATGCTGTGTCACACTACAACTCACAGCTCTACTCATCAGTGGGGTGGACTTGTCCATTTCTACGTCTGTGACGCATATAGAGTACCCCTCTCAGATGCTCATTGTCAGTGGGCTGTGCAGGAAATCTGGAGAGAGTTGGTCTAGGAATTCAGGGTTATTTGTGTTAGGCAAATAAATATGCTATTAGTGTGAGTGGGCCCCATCTAGTAGACTATCCAGGATAACATATCTTCTGTCCACTCTATTCTGTGGGTAACCTCACTTTGTGGAGGCAGTGCAAAGGCAGAGAGATTTGTGCCATATAGCTTGTCTCCATCTTTTTTCCCCTTCTATAGCTCTGTTGCCACCAAGAGTGTTTCCAGTAACCAGTCTATATGAATGTGGTGTTGCTTGAGGTATGTGTGCACTGCATGGCGTTTATTGGGTGTTGCCATGCCCCTTATGTTTCATGTCAGGATGTTGTACATATGGCTGATACACGAATGCTATCCCCCTATGAGTTCTGTCATGTGTGTACCCACGTACCCCTCTGTTTCCCCATGGCATTACCATTCTGTATTCTCTAGCGTGCATTATTGAATACATGTTGCATTGCACCTCATGGTGTAGACTCCAACAATCCAACAACATAAATAACATATTTTCCAACTCCTCCCTCAAGTCTAGGCCCTTATTGTGTGTCCAGCAATTGAAGTCCAACAAGTTCCCATATAGGTAACCATTGTATAACAATGTGTTCATGTCCAGTTCAGAAAAAAGTAGCAGTATTGTAGGGCTTGTGGTTCACCCCAGTTGATCAAGCCCCAGGTTCCTCAGATGGATACCCCCAAGTGAAGTCCCCAAGCACCTCCCCCTGTGGTCACCAATCACTGCATCCATATTCGTCCCACCTTAGCTTATAAGGGGCCCAGCCTGCTTCATTCTATAACATTGGGCAGGTGGGGAGTGAGAGTTGGTCCTCTGCTCTCTCCATCTCCCTATACACTAGATCCGTTCATGCCAGTCTCGGTGTCCGAGCCATGAACCGACGACAGGGCAATGAAGGGATTTCAGAATATCTGCAACCACCTGCATCCTCTCTTTGGTTGCTTGTTTATGTTTTGGTCAGTTCTGGTGTGTCTGGCTGTGTCTCTTTCTTGGTATATGGGTCTCACTGTTTGTTTAGGTCATTACATCTTTCACATGTTAACAGCACCAGGCCTCTGCAGGAAATTTGGAAGAAATGCATCACTCCACACGCTACCACTCACAATTTGGTGGCAAGAGAATGGTGAATTTTAGGTCCATCAGACCTAATTGCTGTTAAACCACCATGTAGGAACTGTGCCTTCACTGTACCTCCACTATGTAATCTGGATAGGCTATGACAGTGACACCTTTGTATTCCCATTGCCCTTTGGCCTTTGAATATTTCTCTGTAATTAAGTAACCATGCAATTACAGGAAGTGGAGCTGCTCCATGAGATGGAGCCCGCCAAGGTGTTTGGTGCACCTTTTCAAAGAAGAAGAATTTTCGGACCTTCCACACTGGGACTGTGTTTATTAGCCATTGTTCCAGGAACAGTTCCCAGGAAGCGGCAAACCGTGAATCATCATGATATGGTCCATGCTCTTTTCCGGTACATGAAAAACCTTTCCACACTTCATAGCAAACTTCAACCAATTCCCTCCTTTTGTGAGAAACTTCTGAAACTTTTCTGAGAACATATGTAAAGAATTTATTTTACTTCAGCAACCAATCCTCCACACTGCCCCGTAAATGTTCCAACAAGTAGGACACATTCTCTCCCATCTCCACCACTAATCTTGCACAGACTACAAAAATGCCACAAACTGCCTGTCAGAATGCAACCTTGCCAAAAAATGTAAAAGACAATTTAACCTGCTCTAAAAGCTATTTGTAAAATCTGATCAAAGACCAAATAAATACTGCCCAGTGTCCAACCTCCAGTGTAAATGGAACGCCTTAGAAAAGACAGTGTCAAAGTATTTAAATTCTGTCACTGCCAAAGAAGGGCCACTAAACCACCATAAATCTGGTCTCAGTGCGCTTCAACACTGAAAGGGAAAGATAACGGTTCTTAATAATGTGTGCCTTGTCCTCAAAAAACAATGATGGATGCAACCCAGAAGTGTGGCTGGGGGTGAGTTTCAGTGTTCCATCCATCATCTCCTTGTGTTTGCTTTGTTCTCCCTAAGTTGGCAGGGTATGCCCAGACGTGGGTCCCTTTCTCACTTTGCCACAGGATTTAAGCTAGCCTGGCTGATGAGGGGATGTTATCCCGAAACCGGTCCCAGGATGCTTGTTTCCTGTTCAAGGAAGACCTGGCTTGTCAGTTCGGGCTGGACTGTTCCCATAAGGCACAGGGTCAAGACTGATTTGCACATAGCTGGGTCTGAACTGAGGTGGTGAAGTGAGCTAAAGAACGATGATGGATTCAACCCAGATCTGTGGCTGGGGGTGAGTTTCTGAAAAGTTTCAGCCCTCCATCCATCATCTCCTTGTGTTTGCTTTGTTCGCCCTTTGGCAGGGTATGCCCAGATGTGGGTCCCTTGCTTACTTTGCCACTGGAATCAAGCTGGCCTGGCTGATGAGGGGTGTTACCCAGAAATCAGTCCCAGGATGCTTGTTTCCAGTTCATGGAAGACCTGGCCTGGCATATTTTTTATTTATTTTATTTACAAACTTGTACCGCGCTGGGAATCGACTCCCTAGGGAGTATCTCCGCGCCATTGGCAACGTCAGAAAGCAAATAGCCCTGTCATGTGTAAATATCATACTACAAGTATCAATAGTTGAATAAAAAAGTTTTTAATTTTTTCCTGAAAGGAAGATGTTCCCTGCAGGCTCTGATTTCCAGGGGGAGTTCGTTCCAGAGTTTCGGGCCGGCCACTGACAGAGCTCTACCACCTTGTCGTGATTTCCAGAATCTGGGGACACATAGTAGTTCATGGTCTCCAGATCTCAGAGTTCTTACGGGAATATATGGGGAAAATTTCCCTGTTAAGATCTCCGGGCCACTACCAGACAGGCACTTATGGATAGTGCAACAAGTTTTAAACAGCACTCTCTGTTTTATGGTAAGCCAGTGGAGTTTTTTTAGAAGGGGTTTTGAGGGGGTTCTGGCCGGACTGGACTGTTCTCATGAGGGACAGGGTCAAGACTGATTTGCATATAGCTGGGTCTGAAATGAGGTGGCGAAGTGAGCTAAACAACCATGATGGATTCAACCCAGATATGTGACTGGGGGTGAGTGTCTGAAAAGTTTCAGTGCTCCGTCCATCATCTCCTTGTGTTTGCTTCATTCTCAAAAATGGCAACTGGTGCCTACTAGTATTAATCAAACTTTTCACAGCTTTTTACCCTATTAGTAACATCAGACTAAACACAACTTTAGATCATCACTTGGGTTTCAAAGACACAATCTTGAGATGATTTAAGTCCGTACTCACCATCATACAGTTAATGGTGAAAATTTGAGACATGACATGAAAGACTTCACAAATTTTACACAGTGTACCTCGGGGATCAATTCTAGCCCTAATGGTATTTAACCTTTGCATGGAGCCTCATTGCCTGATTTTGGAAAATTCTGGTGCTTCACTCCATCAATAAGCCAGTGACACACAGCTATGTATTAAAAACCCAAATCAAGAAGACATATCAATCCTTAGAAATATCTTGTTCCTATTACATTCCTGTATGATAAACAATTTCCTTCAACTTAACTGTCAGAAGGCAGAATTCCTTTGTTTGTTTGCTTCCACTTAACAAAAATTTGAGACTGACACTGTAAAAGTGGTGAATCTGAATGATATCCTTTTTACTCCTCCCAACAACCAGATCTTAAGGTTTCACTCTAGATTCAACCCTTACATCCTTTCCTTACATAAACAAAGACACCAATGCCACAAGTTTCTAATTACATGTGTAGAAAGTTCATCAGAATCTCTGTACACAACAAGTCACATCAGAATTATACTTTGGCAATGCCTTACTAGTTGGAGTGCTTCTATACAACATAGTTCCAGTTAGAGCAGTTCTCCACTCAGCAGCCAGGCTTATGCACTCTGCCAACAAATTTGACCACATCACATGTGTACTCTGGGATCAACATTAGAGTAAGAATTTGACTTAAAATAGACTACATGCACAATGCTGGCTATAACAAAATAACTCTACAATGCAGAACTTCTAACCCTATTGGCAGCATCGCAAGTGTAAATAAATTGGAAGGCTTACCAATAGTTAACCTTAAAAAGGTGATGAATGAGGTAAAGGATATGCTTAACACATGGGTGAACCTTCCCCTGACAATCTGTATAAATCTGATTAAAATGGGGGTTCTGCCGAAATTTACATTACTTTTTAACAACATAGCTCTATCCTTCCTAAGAGACTACGTATGAAAGATACAAAGTATGTTGAGTAGTTTTGTATGGGTGAATAAAGAAATCCGGCTCAGTTGGAAAAAGCTTAGGAAAAAACTAGAGAAAGTAGATTTAGCTCTCCCGGATCTTTAGTCGTACTGACAAAAACTGTAGAATGCTGATTTCTAGGCCAGATGATTCATGTAGAGGTAGTATGTTATCGATCCTGTTACACATGTTAGACCATGAGGGTTTTCTCGTTAAAACAGTACAGTTGAAAGTGCTTTAGTCAGCTTTAGAATTATGGCATTGAATGTGGAAAAGCTTGAGGATTAACTACTATGCCCGGCAAGTCCCGATCTGGAATTCACCAGGTACCCCACTTTGTTTGGCAGACAAACTCAGCTTCCTCCAAGAGAGGCCAGGTTGGTATGGTGGGGTCAGTTGTTAGAACAGAATCCGAATGGGCCACAATTACTGATGTGGGAGACATGACAGAGGTCAACGGTGGAGCTATTTTCAGGTTTAAGCATTATTAGCTTAGATCTTGGTGGCATACAACAATAGGTACATGATGTGCTGAGTAGGTGTTTGAGGAAAGAATACAGGATTCAACCTCATTGAAAAAGGAGGTTCCACTGTGGTACTGGGTTTATTGAAAGCAGACGACAAAAACATCAAGAGTAGGAATGCCATCTGCCGGTGCTCGAGTAATCTGATCTATGGCAAGTATCCCTAAAACTTTTTTTATTCCTCAGTTAAGTCTACTACTTCAAGGAAGAACCATTTTATATCATTCACATAGCTATATGACACCGGGCAGGATGAACAAGTTTGCGAGATGTTTGGTCCCAAGTTGTAGGAGGTGCGTAAGCCAAAAGCAGATGACATTTATATGTTTATGTACTGCCCAATGTTTGCTAAATGTAGAGAAGGAGTAAGTGACATCCTTTCATAGATGTAGGGACAAACTGTGAAGTTAAGCCATTACTTGGCTTTCTTTGGCCCCTGTTGAATGCAGAGGTAAATTACTATTTCTTATGATTTTCTTGGCAAGGAGAGAAGTATGTCGGAGGGGGTTACATGACCGGCCAAATATAACCATAAATTGGTCTGATGATTAGAACAAGATTGTCAGGGGACCTGCACCCTGAGTTACCACAGGGTCTGGCTATCCCACTGAGTCTTAGATGAGGACTATACATAAAAAGAAAAAAGAACTTCTAACCCTATTAGTGGATTCAAAAAGACTAAGAAATATAGATTCATACCTGCTAGAAATGCCAGAGTTCAAATATTCATCTGCCATCAACCAACTTTTCTCAAGGGCAGCCAGATAAACTTGGAACCCCTTTCCTTCTAACATAAGAAAATGTATCTCTATCATCATTTTAGGAAACATATTAAGGTTCACCTATTCAAACAATTGCTCAACTAGCTACAAAACCAAATGAACTGAGCCCAGCCTGGGACTCATCACAAATACATTGTTAGCTAGTTATCCATTGCATTTCCTCTTTTTACACAATCCTTAAAATATGTAACCCATTTATTTTTTCTAGTTTTATTGTAAAGTGCCCTAATCCAGGCCAAGGCGCATTACGTAATTGCTCAAATAAATACAAATAAATATGCATGCTGATTTGTTTCTGATAAAGATGAATGCTGATGAATGTCAGATATGTACCACAGTCAGAAGCCACACCTTTGCACAAAACTGGATGTCAGGTTATAAAGAAACTATCACTTCCCTAGTGAAGGATATGAAGTGCCTCACCATATGTTCAGTCTTTCCTTATAAAAGAATATATTAATTCTGAATTCATTCAAGTTGGTTCAATAACAGTGGTGCAGCACCATGAATCATTGACATGGTAATAGAATGCACAGGCCTGGATCACTGGCGTTTCGAATGATGTGAAGTCATGCACTAAACCTTACTCTGAGAAGCTGACCTTTTGGACAATGACCCACAATCTTGTACACAGAGGTACACAGCTTCCCTACTAGGTTCTCCTGGTAGCAAGTCCGCAGCAACAAGGCCACCCCTAGAGAAAATGTGTGAGGTGTTATGCAGAGTTACGCTTTAGTATTTATTGTGTCCCATGTAACAAACTTTGTTTGTGTCCGCGCAATGACCTCCTCCTCCACTGATTCCCTCCCTACCACTCTTCAACAGTGCTCCTCATCTCTCAATAGCCCCTCCCTCACAGGGTACTAATTTTTTTTATAGCGCTACCCGTACCAGTGTAGGGTGTCAGAGCACTTTACATCACACACATAATACAGAGCCAATGAATCATACAAGTGTGTAAATCAGTGTTCAGGAACTTTTACATAAGAAAAGACGGGTACAGCTGTAGAAGTCACATGCCATGTGTCATCCATAGTGGTAGGCAGTTTTAAGAGTGCTTGGTCTTGAGAAGCACAAACTCAGGATTGAAAAAGTATCACAGTGTTTTAAGGTTGGCTTTATTAATAAGAATTAGGGTGACCAACCATCCGTAAATTTCATGGACTGTCCGTTATTTCGGTGTCTAGTCCATTGTCCGTTATAATCTTTTTACGGATGTCTTTTGTCCTTAATTCTGGAGTTTGCAGGAATCTGCGATGAACAATTTGAGAAGCCATATGGGTTTCACAGCAGTCACTGTTGGGGGCCAGCTCGCATTTCTTTCAAGTGAAGAGGCTTCTTGAGCTCCTCCCAGACTTGTCAGTTAGCCCCATTGCCATTCTGTATGTGCCGATTCTCTCATATAGAATAACAATTGCCCATGCGGCAGTTACGGCATGTGGTGTTTCTGTGCCTGCATCGGTCTAGGGCACTACGGCTGGAATGCCTAAGCTTTAGGAGACACACAGACCATGAACTTTAAAAAGAAGTGGATACAATATAACTAGCCCGTATTTCATATTAATAAAAAAATAGAATTTAAAAAGTACACTTTTAATCTACTTTGAAAGAGACTATTTTTTGGCAAATATGAACACAGATTGTGACTTTGTGCCATCGCTCACACTGAAGGGCACAATGATAAAGTGGGTTTACCTATAACCCCTTGCTGTGGTGGGCTGAAGCAAAGTGTAAATTGAACAATTTACAATTTAACAGGGCAATGAATTATGCTGGCTCACCAAAGGCCCTTTCATGTATTCATACTACTGCGCAGCTGCCTCTGGTGTGTCTGTAAAATGTACCTTTCTTTCCCCAAAGTTTTGTCCTGAATTTTGACCTTGTGTCCTGAATTTCTGTCCTGCATTTTGGCCGTTTGTCCTGCATTTTTACACTCACCATCCTGCATTTGCACCCATGCCAGTTGGTCACCCTAATGAGAATGCATTTCTACCCCACCAAACCCTTTTTTAGCAACATTAGGATAATTAAAGACTGGGGAAAAACATAAGATCTCACCTAAACCTTGCAGTTTGCAAGTAGCTCCTTTAAGACAGTTCATAATTCACTATGCTATATTAGGATTGTAACTTATGAACTGCAATTAACAAAAGGAACTCTCTGATAAATCCACTGAGCTTCTCTACATAAATTACAACTCCGTGATCTACGTGAGAAACGTGCTTGGAAGCCGGCATATTAACCCATTATGCTGCTTTATGATGAGCCAAAATTGCCACAAGATGTATGTATGTATGTATAGGCATTTATATAGCGCACTACTTACCCGTAGGGTCCCAAGGCGCTTCGACCGCTGCGAAACCCTTCCTGGCTTCCCTGAGAGATGGTCCCTTAATGGGTATCTCCAGGGTGAGACCAGGCCTCCCCAGCGGTCTGGTGGGGCCGTTAGTGAAGATGAGGCAGGCTAATGCCCAGAGTTGCCGAGTGTGAACGCTGATCAGAGTGGGC
This sequence comes from Lissotriton helveticus, assembly GCF_964261635.1. Classification (NCBI taxonomy): domain Eukaryota; kingdom Metazoa; phylum Chordata; class Amphibia; order Caudata; family Salamandridae; genus Lissotriton; species Lissotriton helveticus. The sequence continues at coordinate 1,662,234,106 of NC_136059.1, forward strand.
ACCGAGGCGAGAGAATTATCGAGTCCGCTGACCCTGGTCCTGAAACCTGCCGCGCCGGGAATCGAACCCTGGTCCCGGGCCGTCCTCTGCTCTCGGGTCTGCCGCCTCTAACCAGTGAGCCACACTACTTCACTGATAAATTCTGATCTCTCTCCAGGAGGTACATTATTCACCAGAGTTATCTTGACATTGTTATTGTTGCATGAAAATTGTTGGACACAAAAGGAACTTTGCAGAATGTGCTTTTAAACCATAACATATTTCACAACACAGCACTTCCTGAGCTTGGCGCCCAGTGCAATGGCACCAGTCGTACCACTCAAAAGAAGCCCTAGTGTTGTGTGTAAAAGAAGAACCAAAAACCTATAAAGGGCCCGATTCTATGTGGAAGTATCCTATCCACAAATTCTTGGCCCGTCTGCTCAATTCAAAGTCAAGTGGCCCATCATCTTTCCAATGGCAGTGCCCCCACTAGCTCTGTCATCAGAAAGACTCTTGGTGTTGAGGACATCAGACCACCCACCCTAAGTAGAGTGGACAGTCTGATATATTGTTTTCTGTCCAGTTCCGGAGTGAAAACAAAGAAAAACTATCCCCACACTCTGGTAAAAAAATCCCAGGATGTGGAAGTTATTATTTTTCAGTTTAAAAAAAACAAAACATTCGTATTTGACTTGAAAAACAAAAATGTTTGGAGCACAGCAGCCTGAATGACAATGGCAGTGCATCAAATTCTCCACTTTTATGCCGAAGTGATTCAGATATGAAGTAAGTCAGAACTCCTCAATTACACTCTTGGTAAGGGGTTCCCTCTGCAATTGCTGCAGTTCATTTTGTAGGTTTTATTCCCTGTTGTATACCCAAAACCTTCTTTAGTCGAGCTATCTGAAATATTAATATCATCTTACCAAATTCTCATCTCCTAAGTGCCCATGGACAGCAATCATCAAGAAAAAGGTGTATTGTTCATTTTCGCTTTGTGTTTTATATGTGCAGTGTTCTTAGTAGCCAATCAATGATTTCAATTGATACATTTGTTTGTTGAAATCTACAAATGATGCAGCAGATGGGCAATTATCTCACAAATGCAGCAAATTTGTATTACACTGAAAAGGTAGTGGATGCAAAGTGGGTTTATTCCCTCAGTAGCAAAATAAATCTTCAACACAGAATACACAATATTAACTTATCCAATCCAATCCAAAAATTCTTTATTTCGGTCTTTTTAGACCATAAAAGATGCATACAAAATACATTAAAACAACACGTTATAAAAATTACAGTTGTATAATACAGTAGTTAAAAACAGTTACCAAATTGATGCGGACATAATACAGATAGAAAATAGTTCATGATTAGGAACAGAATATCAAATCCTGAATAGGAGCACAATATATACTTTTATGGAACGAATTCATATTGTCAACATTGTGCCTTTAACAGTTTTTTCCTAATCAGCCACATAGCCATAATGCATTTCGCTAGTGCAAAAACTATGTGGGGCAGGGTACTGGTTCTCAATACTCTGTACGCATGCATATGGCTCCTGAAACCCAGGTTCCTGCATAGAGGGGCCAGCCAGTACTTCCTTGGTCTGTGGTATGCAGGACAAAAGAAGAGAAAATGGACTTCGTCTTCGTCAGAAGAATTACAACCTGGGCAAGTTTTATCGTTGCTCTGGAGCCATTTACAGGTAAAGGATTTAATGGGCAGAGTGCCATGCCTCCACTGTATAAACAGTTTCCTAGCAAAAATGGGGAAAATTATGTCCATAAAACATTCAAAATCATATGTGCTTTTGGATTGTAAAAAACGTTCAGTTAAGGTGCCGTTGTTGGTTGCGGTCAGGATGAGTTCTAGGCTTTTCTCCTTGTGAATTTGGACCAAGCGTTTACGGGAAAGCCTCTGGCATCCTTGTTCTGGAGCCTCCCAGAGCTCAGGCAAATATAGGCGATAAAATTCCTTCTTAACAAATGCCAGCCAGGGAATTCTATTCCGCTTGTTCAGGTCCATTACATGGGCAAGTTCACTCCTATATAGTGTAAGCTCACTAGTGGACCAAAGCCTATGCCAAAATCTTAATGGCTTGGACTCTAGCTCAGCAGCGATGGACGGTAACCCCACGTCCAGTCTTAAGGGAAGCAAGGGAGTGCCACGTGGGAGGGCCAACAGACGTCTAAGAAAGGTGTTTTCCACTTGCGAGAGATCTTGCCCCGCTTTATGTCCCCACAGCTCGCTGCCATATGATGCTGCCGCTTTTGCTTGTGTCTTGTACATTTCCAGTGCAGGGCTTATGGGTTTGAAGGTTGAAGTGTTTACAACCTTCAGAATTGCACCAGATAGTTGCGACAACTTTAGCCTAGATCTGGCTATTTGGGGGTCCCAAGATAAATTCTCATGCAGTGTTACCCCCAGATATTGGAAAGTTGTAACCCTTTCCAGAGTGGCTGAGCCCAGAGTGGGATTGGATCTGGTTTTTGGGGATGGATTAAAGATCATGAACTTGGTTGCGTTGATCTCTAGACCGTGTTGACTACAGAAAAGACCAAATCCATCTAAGATCCGTTGGATCCCCATTGGGGATTTGGAAAGCAGGAGCGTGTCGTCGGCAAACATAATAGCCGGCACCCTCCTGCCTGCCAAAAACGGGGCGTCATTGTCCTCGACGTCATCAAGGTGAGATATAACGCTGTTAATAAAGAGGCAAAACAGGGTCGGCGCCTAAACGCAGCCCTGCCTTACCCCTCTAAGAACAGGAAACCTTGAGGACAATGCGCCGTCCCTCCCACACCTAACCTGCGCATAGTTGCCATCGTGGAGTCTGATTATGGCATGCAGCAGCTGGGATGGAACACCCAACTCCTTTAGGACCTCCCATAGTTTTTTCCGTGGGACCAAGTCGAAGGCTGACTTCAGATCCACGAACACCATGTATAGTCTCCCGCCCTCAATCCTCACCGTTTTCCAATACAGGAGAATGAGGCGGAAGATCTGGTCCATAGTGGACGTGTTTTTTCTGAAGCCAGCCTGGAGGGGACTCAGGATTTCATTCGCCTCCATCCATTCGAGGAGGTGGTCCAGAAGGAGCCGAGAGAAGAGTTTTTGGGGGACATCTATGAGGCTGATCGGCCTGTAGTTGGCTGGGAGGAGAGGAGAGCCCTTTTTGAAAATTGGCACTATCTCTGCTCCCAGCCAAGTACAAGGGATCTCCATACCTCCCAGGATGGCATTGAAGATAATAAGGAGGTACGGGCCCCAGATTTCAGGTTGATGTCTAAAAAGGTCACCAGGCAATCTATCCAATCCCGGGGCCTTCCCCATTGCCAGTCTCTCTAAAGCACTGACCACCTCTCCCAGTGAAAATGAAAACTCCAAACCAGCTGCAGGGATGGGTATATCATCATAGGCCACAACATGGCCGGGCTGATCAATATCCTGATACAGTTTGCCATAATGGGCTTCCCAGGCAGATGGTGCAATATTGGGCTCCACTGCGGGTTTGGCTTCTCCCGTACCATTATTAACCAGGGACCAGAATTTTTTCGAGTCCCTGGTTTCCAATGCAGAGGAGAGATCCCGCCAGTGGTTCCAATCCCACTCCGACTTTGCCAGAGCCATGGCTTCCTTGTACCTACGTCTAAGATTGGCAAGCTTGCCCTTGTCTGTTCCAGCTTTAATTGTGGCAATTAGCTCTGTCTTCACCTTTTTACAGGTGGAATTGTACCATGTTGGAATTCGGGTCTTATTTCGCCGAGGTACTACCACCGGATGAAAAACCTCAGCTAGAGATCCCACAAGGTTTGCATGTATATGTCCAAGTTTTACGCCATATTCAAGTGATCTGGGTTGATTGATTAGTTCATCTATTTCTTCAAACCTTGGGAGCGCTATATCAAAGATTTTTCTAATATTTTCCTCTGAGCTAATTATTTTCGCCCATTTTACCCTTCTCCTGTTAGAACTAAGGACCAAGTTTCCTGGGTCGTCAATGGGATTGGAGGATGGGGGCTCAGGAACGGGAGCAGGATGTTTCATGTCCAACATGAGTGCATTGTGGTCACTGTCTGTTCGAGGGGAGACTCTGAAGTCCTGGACCTTTGACCATAAGCTAATATCAACAAGGATATAATCCAGCCTAGATTCATGATCCCTCCTATTAAAGGTACACACAGAGGGGCTATCTGACGCAGTACGACCATTGCAGGCCCTCAGTGCGTAATTCAAGGTGAGGGACATGATATGCAACGCAAGGGGTGACCAGGATTTTGGATGGGGAGATGCGCAGGGTGGAACACCCCAGAAATCATCTTCGGAGGTGAGGGCACCCTCCTTTAGACCTTCAAGGGGCTCGAAATGACAGTTAAAATCTCCCCCCATCACAATTTTGTATTCGCTTGGCAGTGAGCCCAGAAAGGACGAAAGATCTTCCAGAGTGGGCGATTCCTTGGCTGCACTGACTGGACAGGAGTATACATTTATAATCGCCAATTTGACTGCATTGGGCCAACTAAGAAGTACACATTGGATGTCCCGCGAGAACGTAGAAACGTTTTCCGCGACACATCCAACGTGACTAGCCACCCAAATCGCCAGACCACCCGAAGGTCTCCCCTTTCCACTCCAACTCACCTTAATTTCAAAAACTGCGAAACCCACTCTACTCACATGGTCCCTTGACCACGTCTCCTGGAAGAGGCAGATGTCACTGGAGCCTATAACAAGATCCCATTCTGGCCCATGTATTTTATTTAGGATGCCTGCGACATTCCAAGAAAGGATCTTTAGGGTTTCAGTCACAGTTTTGGAAGGGGGCCCCTCAGCTGTTCCAGATACAGTGCCCATAGCAGGATGTGCGGGCAACGGTTCTTGTGATTCCATATTGTGATCAACAGTAGGTGTTATAATTGGGACACCTGGGGCTTGGGGAATTAGGATGGTGCCCATTTGGCTCAGTGGGAGTGTACCTTCAAGGCCCCTGGGACTAGAGGATTTCAAACTACCACCATGGAGTGAGCCCAAGTCTCCGATAACGGAGTCAGCTGCCCCAATTCCAATCCCCTGTTCAACAGATTCAGTTGCGATGACCCGGAAAGACTGAGAGGGAGAACCCCTTCGGAGTCAATCCACCTCATCAAGGCAACCGAATCTGTTGGGATGTGCATAATTTACAGTGGCAGAATGAGCATTATACCTGGGCCTATATCTGGTCCCATCCACAGCAAAACCCACCCGAGTCCAGCCATCGTCCCTCCTCATAGGTGGCTTACATAGATTAGGATAAAAATAAGAGAGGGGGACCAGCTCAATGGATGAGTTACCCGCATTTCCCAGCCAATTACATACATAGGTGGCAACCTGGGGGCTCTTGAAACTAACAATTATACAGTCCCCATCACTTTTCTTGGCAGTGTAGCCCACCCACGAGACCCTTCTAACCATGAGAACATCACCTTTTAGGTTGGATGGTAGGGGCCTTTGGATGTTTAGCCAGCTAATTACCTTGTTGCGTAAAGAGTCGTAAGTCTCAATCGCGTCACTGGCCAGTTCTGGGACCCCTATTAGTATCACAGTGTAACTCGCAGGGGGCAGGTTAACTGCCTTCTGCCTAAATTTGTGATTATCCTGTTGGTTAGAGGTGAGGACTGGTGCATTTGGTGGTTTACCCTGAGTAGATGAGCTGACCGGGGCTGTTTGTATAGTCCTCCTGGGGGGAGGAATGGGAGGCACTGACCTGGGAAGTGGTTTAGGAGTGATTTGAGGGACAGGAACTGTACTCATGTTGCTATTATCCCCCATAATGATAGAAGGAAGTATTGAAGCAGGAACCGTACTGATCTGGGGGCAATATGGAGGTCCACCAACACCCCCATGTAATCCCTCATGGCTTACTTCTGTCCCCAGCTGTCCACTATTGCCCAGACTTGATTTCTCAATCGCTAGCAGTCTCGATTCTATTGAATCCAGCTTAAGAAAAAGGGGGTCCAAAAGAATTTTGAAGGCCGCGGTAAGTGAGGCAGTGAGAAGATCTGCGGAGTTAGGGATTGCCCCTCCAAAAATAAATGGCTGAGTAAGTATAGGTACAGATGTCGTGGATGAAGTACTTGACAATACCCTGCCATTTTCCGGACTACCAGAGTCTAATACACCCAAATTCCCCTCCAGAGTTGGTGTTGGGGGATCAGTTTTAGCCCTTTTGGCGCCTTTACCCGATCCGGATATTTTCCTTTTCACTATAGGGTCCTCTTTGCGACCCGTATGCGCCAAGAAAAGTTCAGCCCCACCCTGCTTTCCTGTCAGTGTAGGCTCAGCAACGGAGGAGAGCTCTATGTGACTAATAGTGAGCGATGTGTCTCTGTCCCTTGGCAATGCTACTGGTGTCCGTATTTGTTGTAGAACAGACTCAATTGTTTGATCTATACTGTCCAATAAGGATATGTGGGTAGCATCAAGTATGAGCGGTGTACTAGTATTTACTGATGGACCAGGCGATGACAAGCAAGAATCTCCAGCACCCTCTTCATTCAGGCCGTCGAGCACTAACATACCCTTACCTTTGCCAGTTACCGAATTAGTTTTAAGGAGAAATTTGTCCATAGTACCTGACACAGCAGATGCAGCCTTACTTCTGGTTTCCCTGCTGGACATTGTGTAGCGACCAGTAGTAGTACAAATGGCACAACAATGAGCCTGGCCGGGGAGACGGGGCGTTAGGGGGGTGGCCCGGCCCGGTCTCTGCCGTTCTCTAACGGCCTCAAACGGCCCGCCCTTTGCCCGGGCTTAGCCCGGCGCCCGCCCGCGCGCGTCCCGCGATGCGCGTCTAAGGGCGTGGTTCTATAGCCAAAGGTCTGTGGAGGCGCGGCCAGCCGGGAAGAGTCACCAGGTGCGGCGTGTTAGCAGCCGCTTGGATTCCTGGGACTCGCAGTCCCGCTGGTGCGCCGATGGTGGGATTCCGCCTTTCAAAACCCCCGCAGCCTCCTTAGTTGATGAGTTCCAGGTCACAACAGCTTGCTCGCAACTTCGAGCGGCACCCGCGGAGCGGGGGCCGTGAGTCGCGGTTTTAGCCTCCCAGGCAGGAGGCGCGGCCAGCCGGGAAGAGTCACCAGGTGCGGCGTGTTAGCAGCCGCTTGGATTCCTGGGACTCGCAGTCCCGCTGGTGCGCCGATGGTGGGATTCCGCCTTTCAAAACCCCCGCAGCCTCCTTAGTTGATGAGTTCCAGGTCACAACAGCTTGCTCGCAACTTTGAGCGGCACCCGCGGAGCGGGGGCCGTGAGTCGCGGTTTTAGCCTCCCAGGCAGGAGGCGCGGCCAGCCGGGAAGAGTCACCAGGTGCGGCGTGTTAGCAGCCGCTTGGATTCCTGGGAATCGCAGTCCCGCTGGTGCGCCGATGGTGGGATTCCGCCTTTCAAAACCCCCGCAGCCTCCTTAGTGGATGAGTTCCAGGTCACAACAGCTTGCTCGCAACTTCGAGCGGCACCCGTTAACTTATGGTATTGTTGCTCTCAAGCTAGATAACCTCATTGTTTTCAGAGGTTGTAACATCTATGTAATAGGGAAGCTTATCACATGTATTAGTTAAATACCTTTCTGTCTATAGATACTCTTAGTAAGGACTCCTTGTGTTTAGGGTTGGATTGCCCGAGATATTGGCAATGCTTTATAGTAGCTAATCTGCTTTATACTAATTACTCGACATGTTTCTACAAAGAAGGGCCACTGAGCTGAAGGAATATGCCAAGAATACCATAAAAACCTCCAAGGGCAAATCGAACAAGTCCATTAAAGATGCAGATAGTAGGCTAAAATGAAGGTCAGGCAAATTAAGTCACTGAGAGAAGGACTGGTCTGAATCTACAGGAGCAAGGAGAACTCTGAAGAAGTTCCATAAAGAGGCAAAAAGTCAAACAAAGGAAGAGGACCTCACCATACAAGTATTTGACTGCACTGGAACACAGTGGTAGATTCGTTTTAAGTGCCTCTGTTGAACGGGAAAGATGATGTGTAAACACATCACAGGAAATGTGCTGCCCATTTTGCATTGCATCTATTTTCATTATAGAGGAGTGGGGATTTTTATATTGGAGGATCCTTGGTAATATGGGAAACGTGTCATTGACTATAGTTGGACGGTTACAGGCAGATGGGATATTTGACTCTTGCAGAGTACACGTGCAGTTGCCCAATAACCTATGCCAACAGCCTGCACCATATTGACAGCTATGTAGTCGAGAAGAAGAAGTCTGCTGCTACCCTTACCTGGTGGGCAAGGAAGCTGCCCCCTGACTGACCTGTGATTTGCACGTCAAAGAGGTGCATCATCCAGGAAAATGAGTTCCCTGATTCCGGTCAGTCTTGACCAACACCAGCAGCATATCACCACAAGCCTCTGCCAACCCTTCTGCTGGGGTACAGCAGCTTCATTCTTTGAAGTCAAATACTGTTTATTTCATCACGCTGTTTTTCCGAACCAGTATATTGCTATCATGTCAGCTATTAAAGAAGAACACTTTTTTTACCTTGTGTTAACACCTCTCTTCTTAGAGAGGGTACCCAAAGCATGTACACATTGAAAACTACACTGCTGTCTCACAGCTTCTATGAGGGTGATCCACATTTACAGTTATATTTTTGGGGAGAGTCCTCAATTGCTGTTTTGGATGTCTAGATTCTCACTCATACAAGTTGTACAACCGTGTTCTTGGGTGAATCAGAATCATCTCTTCAGAAGTAGCTTGCCTTAATTCCCATTGGCTGGCATTGTCTTAGGTCAAAGTTAACAAAAGAGAGAAGACCCCACTTGTTCCAGGGAACAGGGTACTACAGACAGTCAAAACACAAACACATTATTCAAAAATAATTATTTTCCCACCAACTAAAATGTAACGTTTAAACAGTTAATATACACCTTTCTTAATAAATTAAGGAAGGTGTATATTAACTGTTTTTCAGAAAAAATGGGTTTCTCTGAAATTTTAATTTGTCTTTGGGTTCCTTATGTTAAGGATAATACCCTGTCAAGTGAGGAAAAAGATTTTTTAATAAAGAAAACGTATAAACGTTACATTTTAGTTGGTGGAAAAATAATTCTTTTTGAATAATGTGTTTGTGTGACAGCTAAATGTTAGTTAGGATACAAAATTATTCTCCATAAAGTTAGTCCAGGGAAATTCCCTTTGACTTTGATTGTCTTAGGTCAGTCAGAATCTTACTTTTCAGATGAAGATCAATCAAATTGCAATTCAGTGCTTGTCATAATGTTGGGAGAGCCGGAATTTAGTTTCCTTTCTAATTACCCAAATTCATCACACTGGAAAGCTGAGGATCCAACATACTATTCAGGGCTCAAAAAAGAGTAGGTGGTATGCAATAAATATTTGGGAAAGCAAAGTAGCAGATGGATCCTGTGTCCAGTGCTGCCATCTTCACAAGCTCTACAAGACAGGGCACGCAAACGCTATAGATTTTGTCATAATTCAAAACTACCCTTTTCCCGGTTCAATGTCCAAATCACATTTAAATGTTTCACTTCATCACTTCAGGCTCAGTGAAAGCCTTCATGTTGTTATGGTTGCTATGCCCTGGATAAAATGTTAGTTTCCTTTTTTAGCTATTTCAGCGTAGCCCAGCTTCTCGGACAGGTAATGCATCTAATGACAATAATGTCTTAGTGGATAATGCACATTGCTAAAAGCCATGGCTTACTGATGAAAATAATTCACTTGTGTTTTTTGCTAAAGTGTTAACAAAATTCTGGTTGAAAACTCTTGCAAAAACATGTGAGCAACAATTCTTGGACTAAATGCTTGTTTTTTACCTTTCTGAAATTATGGATGCATTCTTCCAGACATTAATAGTGGCCCCCTGGCACTTCCTAACTAACCAGATGGTTGCTCTGCCAAAATGATGGTTGCAGAGCCTTTCTTAAGGAGCATCATAGCTGCACTCTGCCAGAAACTATGACTGCACTCGTTGCCAAAAAGATAGCCTTGCTCCTTGTAATGCATGATGGCTGCAATTCTGATAAAAATATTTTTGTCACCTTCTTACTCTCCACATTTAACATTAAAGGCTTAAGTGCCTGGGAGATGTTCTGGCAGCACACCATGAGAAGAAGGATATCTGCAGTCTGCCACAAATGTTGCTGCCACTCTCTGGCAATAACATAAGCAGCCCTACAAGTCATAAGTGTAGGCAGCTCCAACTTATTTTGAGCTACCTTAATACACGAATCAAGAGGTATAGTACTATTATTACTTAAAAAACATTCTGAGTGACAGTGGTGTAGCTCAGAAAATGCACAGAGGGAGGAGCCCTTCGGAGATCGGCTGAGACCTGTGGTGCCGGACTGGTCACAAGAGAGAGGGCCTGAGACCAGAGCCCCTGGTGCCATGCTGGAGCTGTGGCAACTGCTCACACCACAGTGATCTACAGCGCAGCACTGGTCCTGATCAGCCGGATGCCGGAATATCAGGTGAGGCCAGCAACGAGATCCGGGCCCAGTCACGGCAAGCAATCCGGCGTAGCTGCAGAGGCCATGAAACACTCTTCCGACTTGCTGGTCCTCTCCATAGGGAGCCACCTTTAAAACAATAGCTCGCCTACTCTAAGGCCTTTCTTCCCCCGGCTGCGGAGGCGCCGGGTAGAGGCACCCGGAGTAACAAAGAGATCCAGTCGCAGTAGTGAAGAACCCATAATGAGAGGCATACAGGTGGACGCTGGCTGAGTGGCGGGACCGAGGGCCGGGTCCAGAGATGGACTGTGACGGAGGGCAAAAGGTGCTCACCTGGTGGATCCCTGAGGGGGAGGACGTCCCCAAGAGAGAAACCTGCTCTCCCTGGCGCCATTTTCCCTTCCCGTCGCATTCAAAACTGGTGATAGCTAGAGGTCCCCCTGAACAAGCACTTGCATAACAACAAAGGCCTAATAACCCACAATACACTGAGCCAGGAGAGCCACATAAGGAATCCTCTGGACCAGGCCCACGGCAACGGGTGAAACTCAAGTGGCCTTGCAGGTGGAGCACCCTGGAATCCGCCGGAGGAGGCATGTCCAGATTGAGACTCAGTGGCATCTGTCTCTCCACTTGCCCCCATGGAAGGGTGCAAAATGCGCCTGAAGAGAGCCCCCTGCAGCAGACTAATAAATTTGACAAATACACAGTACCCAAGGTATCAATGGTGGAAGGGGCAGCAGTGCGGGGAATCCAGGACCTGACGGAGCCCTCACTGGGGGCAATCATGGCGGCAATCCAAGAACTGGGAACGATGCTAGAATCCAAAATGGATAAGATCACAATTGAGGTAAGCCTACTGAGAGTGGATCTGAACAAAACTTCGAAAAAAGTAGGGGCAGCAGAGACAAATATCACTGAAATGCAAGCCACTACCCAAAAATGGAAAAACAGATACAGCACCTTACACAACAGCATAGGGTGATGGTGGCGAAGCTTGAGGACCAGGAGGGACGTTCCAGAAGAAATAAAAGCAGGGTGGTGGGGTGCCTGAAGGGGCGGAGGGCCTGGATGTGGGCTATTTTTGGAAGACCTCATACTTAACTACCTCCAACCTAAGCACCTATTGAACTTCTTCTCTGTGGAAACAGCACATAGAGCACCAGTGCCACCACCAAAACCGGGGACCCCACCACGAATCACAATTGCATGGATTCTCAACTTCTGGGACCGTGACATGAATCCTGCAGGTGGCCCGCACAAAGGGTGCCCTACCCTATGTAAACTTGTAGCTCCGGTTCTTCCCGGACTTTACCCTCATGGTGCAGCGGCACCAACACACCTTTGACGAGGTCAAGAGAACTCTGAGATCAAAAAAACTCAAATACATAATGCTATTCACTGCCTGCTCAGAGTCCTAGACAATAACAAATCCTGTATTTTGCAGCACCTGAGGAGGTTTGGGAGTGCCTTCTAGGAGGGCAAAAAACTAATTTTTCAAAGGCGACAGGAACCGGTTTGTAGATGGGAGGACCGGGGGCACTCGTCTTCTGGAGGAGCTTATACAGATGTGACAGAAGCACACATACTCCTTGGGACTGATGCCGGGTGCTGACCAGATGGAAGGAGGAAGGGAGAGTGAAAGAGTCCTCGAACAACAATGAAAATGGGGCGACTCCACCTAGCCCAGTAGACAAAAGTGGAGTGGAACAAAAAGACTTAAAAAGGTAACTGGGGCTTTTCCGATACCTGAAACAAATTACTGGAGCGGGGACCCTGAACACTTAACATGTATGGCTAATTACTTGATGCAATGAGAGTAGGAGGGCGGCTACATACCCACGAGTGGCAGAGCCAGCCAACCCCAAGTTGTAGTTAAAATTGTTCTAATGGGACGACAGGTGCTCTGCAAATTGGGGAGGTGGGTAGTTCTAAACCTACAGTAGAGGGCAGCAGGGAGGGGGAAAACTACAAAGGGGACTAGTTTCTTTCACACAAGGTTATGTTTGTTACATGTTATCTTTGATGTGCACATTGACACATCATTTTAGACTAGGCGCCCCAGGCAGCAACTAGAGGAGAAGGGTTGGAGAGGTAGGTGGGAACAGAACCTCAAACGCTAAACACCTAGACATAGCTAAATCACCACAGTCCATGACATCACTGAAGATATTTAACTGGAATGTGAATGGCCTTGGGGACAAATTTAAATGGACTATGGTAATTCAATACCTACGCAGGCAATCCCCAACCTGGTCCTCCTTCGGGAGACGCACTTGTGAGGCAACCAATACCTAGCACTCAATAGATATGGTTACACTTTGGTATCTCATGCAGGCTTTACTTCAGGATTTGGAGGTGTGGAGCTATTGGTTAAAAACGTGGTGCCTCTGACAAAGGACTGTACCTGGCAAGACCCACTGGGCAGATTCGTGACATTAACTGAGACATGGGAGGGGCGATACCTCAACTTATGTTCAGCATACATCCCACTTCATGCAGACACCTCCCTGAGCTAAGAAAAATCTTACTAGGAATGCCACCCAGAGTACTCATAATAGGCAGAGCCCCTGTGGGTATTTGCGAAGACAGTAGGCCTGTCGGACCAATGGAGACTGCCCAACCCAACCAGTAGACAGTACACGCATATTTCTACTGCACATGGCTCTGGGTCGTGTCTAGATTATCTCTTCATGCAATGCATGCTTGTGGGACACTTCCGAGGGGCGCAGCACAAAGCCAGATGCATCTCTGATCATTCACAAGAAGAGGCTCTATTTCAGGGCCTAGTCGGAAACTACACTGCACACCCATGCATAGCACTCTGGCACTTCCAGAATAGAGAATTCCTAGAAAAATTCAGTGAGCGAACACAGCAATACTCTGACAAAAACATGGGGTCAATAGACTCACACTTCACTCTGTGGGAAGCATACAAAGCAGTAGCGAGGGGATACCTGCAAGCAACGATAGGGGGCATCAAGAAAGAGAGGCGCTTTAAGTGTAAAATGCTAGAGCACAAGATAGAAACACTGGAACAAACCACCTGTAGCGTGGAATCAGAGGCTCCTGGGCTGAGGTACACAATACGCCTTAAACAAAAGGAACTTTGGGTTTTAGAGGAGGAGACAGCGTGCCAACACACATTAGCTTTGAAAAGTGGCTACACGACTTGGGGGACAAGGGCATCAAGCTCATCACATGGCTAAAAAGGAGAGATAGAGAGCGTAACTGGGTTGCGGAAATCCGTACAACAGATGGCACAAAGCGAGGGTCAGCAGCAGACATAGCTGAGGCATTTGTGTCCTACTACGAGTCACTCTATCAATCAGTGGCAGCTAGATCAGGGGCCGAAAGTATGGAAATGCTCAGAGACATTTCCCTGCCAACTATCTCAGATGAAGATAGAGATGCCCTAGATTGTGACTTGACAAAGGAGGAGGTGCAAGGGGCCATCCGAGAGTTACAGTCCGGGAAGGCGGCCGGCCTGAATGGGCTACCCTCAGAACTCTTTAAATGTGTAGCAATGAGGGTGGTGCAACTGATGCTGGACATGTTTCAGACTGCTCTGAAAGAGGGATGCCTGGCCGAGGAAGATTAGCTATGATAGTAGTCATCCCCAAATAGGGCAAGCCTGCAGACCTATGTGTTTACTATCGGCCTATATCCTTCCTTAACATTCAAACCAAAGTCCTTGCGAAGGTGTTGACAAACTGACTTATACCTATAATCTCTACCTTAATATACCCAGGCCAGTCTGGATTAATACCCCACAGAAGTACCCGACTTAATCTCAGATGACTATACGGTGTAATCTATGTCACGGCGGCATACCCACATATACCTGCTGCTCTCATGGCATTAGATGCCTAAATGGCATTTGATAGCATCAAATGGTCCTATCTCAACGGGGTGCTGCTCAGGCTGGGCTTCGGACCACACTTCTGCACCTGGGTTCGTCTCCTGTATCAGTGCCCGAAAGTTCGTGTGTGGGTAAATAGGTCGACTTCGAGGACATTCACACTTCACCTTGGCACACAACAGGGGTGCTCGCTATCCACAATATTATTCGCATTGGCACTGGAACCACTAGCTGCATGGATCTGAGGAGACGCTTAATCTGGGGCATAGACATCGAAGGGGGATGGGAGGAGCGTATATGGCTGTACGCAGATGATGTACTGCTCTACGCACACAAACCCAAACAAAAGTTCCATGGACTAATAAATATACTTCGACTCTTTGGTAACTACTCTGGATACCAGGTAAATTGGGACAAATCTCTCATTTTTACTCTCACAGGCGAACTCCCACCATTCACGACTGATTGCGCGGCCCTAGTGCAACATGATAAATTCAAATACTTAGGCATATGGAGCACGAGTAGAGCTGGGGAATTCCTAAGTCTAAATGTATATTACCAATTAGCAAGGCTGCGCGGGTACATAAAGCATTGGCGGAGCTTGCCGATCTCTTTTATGGGCAAAGCAACACTATTTAAGATGATGGCCCTACCGCGCTTGCTCTACACCCTGACAGAACACCCCATATAGGATCCCAGACTCCTTTTTTAGGACTATCGAGAGGGAACAACGCAGCCTCCTGTGGGATGGCAGCAAGCCTCGGATAGCATTGCGCAAGCTACTGCACGGGGTGTATGAGGGAGGACTAACGGTCAGGATATTCAGAGCTACTCCTAGCATCCCAACTGGTCAACATTAGTGGCTGGGTCTTTGTGCCACAGAAAAAATTTGGTGTACAGGATTGACAAATATGCGATTGGAACCTAGCGGCCCTCTACCGCAGGCAACAGGAGAACCCGCTGCCACCACACACAGAGGAGGTCGCATGAGCATGGCGACTAAGCTGCTGGGGTGGGACTCAAGATTGACTCAACACACACCATTTTGGGAGAGGGATGCACTATGCGTCGTGGGGTACTTGCAGGGATTTTGCAGGTGGAGCCTGATTGGCTTAGACACCATCGGGGATTCATGGCGGGTTGGGAGAATGCTCACCTTTGCGGAACTTGAGACTGAATATCATATGGCCGGCACAGAACAATTCCGCTACTTACAATTAAGGCACACTCTACACTGTTACATACCAGAAGGAGCATCCCTACCTGACTACTCCCCTCTAGAGGACCGACTATTACTTGATCCTATGCTAGACAAAGCAACATCCCTAACCTATCGGAAGATAATGAATAATCTTCCAGATCTCCTGGTCTCACTGAGAGCCACTTGGGAATCCGACCTGGGGATACTGGAAGAAGACGATTGGCTGGAGACAATCCAGAGCCCTAGGGAGGTTGCCATACAGGCAAGATTTAGATTGATCCAACTGAGAGTCCTGCACAGATCATACACCTCTCGGACGCGCCATCACAAAGTGGGCTGGTCAGACTCAAATCACAAACAACTGGAGGAGTACACCCAAGAGGCAACAAAATGCCTCTGCAGTTTTGGGAGAGGTACCACTCTCAACACTGCGGAGGCATTTTGTTGCCTCTTGGGTGTACTCCTCCAATTGTTTGTGTACCTTAACCTAAAGAGGACTAGGAGTATTCACTCAAAACTAGCAAAATCCCTTTCTCTCTCTTATGTTTTTTATATATGGACTCAGATCACTGCATCAGGGGGTGCTGAGGGACCGGCAATTTCTTCCATATTATCTGGGAGTGCCCCAAAATAGAACTCAAAATTGACTCAGGTCACTGGAGTGATGTCTGAAGTACTGGGCACACACATAACTCTAGACACTCGCTGGTACTTACTGGGCATCACAGGCGAGACCAGGTGGCCATCTCACATGAAAACCTGGCTCGCATTGGCCTCAAGGGTGGCAAAGTGCAACATAGCCAGATTGTGAGGGCCATGGGAACCAGCAAAGCTCTCCAGTTGGGAACAAGATTTAGACTGCTGTTGTCTGGCAGAAAAAGCTGTTTACCAAAGTAGAGGATTCCCCAAAAATTGGGAGAAAGCATGGGGACCATGGGAAAAGTACAGATCCTAGATAAACGAAGATACAATTGCTGGGGAGGGAGGGGGCAACAGCCCCACAAAAAAACAACTGTGGGACTGACAATCCCTCTCTGTTATATATAATATTGTATTCTTGCTGTAGGAACTGCTGATAGCGCCCTCAGTGATCACTGATTATAATGATGGGATGTTTGTTTAATAAAAAGAATGTTAAAAAAAAACATTCAGATAGGATTTTCATTGGCACTTGTGTATGGATGGTCGGAATGGTGCCTGGCATATTATGTATAATGGGTGGCATATCTCATGGTATAGAATTGATAATGTATTTTGTCTGAGACAGTGTAGCAGGTGGGCAGATGTTAGCCATATGGTGGATGACATTTATGGTGAGTTAGCATTAAATATGAAAAAGACATAAACACATTTTAGGTAGGAATCTTTAAGAAATAATGCTTCTATATACTTTCAGAACTCATAAAGTATTAAATTAGTTATTGAATCTTTTCCTATACAATGTTTATGAACCTCAATATGTATTTGTTTCTCATCAGGAACACTATTTTACTGTGTACCATTGGGATCAATGTAAGAAAGTTCTTTCTTGCCGTATCAATTATCACTTTCTTACCTACTTCTGTTCCAGCTGTTTTCAAAACTGTCTGCCACTCAGTCAGTGCCTGGCAGGCACATCAATTTGCAACATGCCAGGGGTAGCAGAAGTTATGTTAGGTACCATTTGACACTGATGACATTATAGGAAGTGATAACACATTACCTCTGACCCCCTTCGATGATATCATAGTGAGTGACATGACTGAGGGTAACAGAAACCTAAAATAGGTGCAATGCTTATGAAATGTTACTAAAGCAGATAAATATCTTCATCAGCTACCACACATATGTTAACTAATATGATGTCATGATATGCCAAGGGTGTAGCAATGCTTTACCATAAGTGCAGCCATCACATAATTTTCTATATGTCCATTTAATAGCATGTAATGATGCTTAATCAACTTTGATAAATTCCACATGAACATATTTCCATATTGTCCAAAAATGGGAGCACCCGAGAAATGAGAGTCCATAGAGTGGGGACATCTTGGATAATGAATTTGAGAGCTGAGGACCACAGTCATAAAGACCTAGAACTGTATTCAGTTTTCTATAACTCAGGACAGCTTCCCTACAAACATTATAGACTATTGAATTCCATCTACAGTCCACGATATGTATTTATCAATTTTCTTTGGGCATGCCTTTACCATTCCATAAATATGTATTTTATATTTCCTAGGAGCTGTCCAAATATCCTCCGGGTCTACAAATATTTCACTATGACATAGCGCACCATTATTATGAAGAGCTATTGACGCAGGACATGTCCTGATGCTCACAATTTCAATTCTAAGTCTTTTTTTAGGTAGAGCCTAGGCAGTGCGCATGCACTGTCCGTAAGACCTGGAGTAGTCTAGAAAGGACTTTGCTCCCATCTGCTCCCACCCCATTGGTTTAAAGCAGTGCCACTCTTCTTTGCTACTTTCTAAATCGTTGAGGTAGCGATATGTCACTTCCGGTAATTCTAGAAGCAGCACCGCCCAACTATAGCTTTCGTCTGCTTGCATGGTTGATGTGTTACTGAGGAGAACTCTTTGATAAAATTGTTCCAGCCCAGCATGCTAACTGGTATGCGCGGTTTTGGTGTGAAGCCGCTGGGTCCCTCTGCTGCACTGACCCGATCCAAGCTTGCCATGGCTCCGGCTGAAGCCGCTTTGCTTGTTTAAATTGTCTTCTGTCCCTTTCCTATGGTTTTCTTTGATTGCTTGAGCTTGTTTTTTCTCCCACCTAACCCACGTTGCATTGTTTATTACCACAGACAGAAGCGGGTGATATCGCCTTGTGGTAGCAAGCCTCAGCCAGGTCTACTAGTGCAAGGAATTCGCCCTTCTCTGCTTAGAGTCCTTAGACCAATAATAAGACGTTGGCACAGAAACTGGAATAGAAAAGACAGAGTTTATTAAACCTCATGAGGTGGAACTACATTCACACAACACCCTTCGGTATAGTATGAGGTAGCACAGTGACTAGAAGGAGCTTGGTCTTTTTATACCCACACAGGGGCTGAAATGAAGGCGGTACAAGGCACAGAGCGTTGGTTTCAAATACATATAAGGTCATACAGAGAGTGTGCTAGCAACAAGTGGGAAGGGCTGACAGTTAGCTAATTCTGGTGGACACATCTTGACAGTTACAAGTTGGAGACAACTGTATGCTCAACTGAGCATGTGAAAAGCAGAAGAGGATAAATATATCTTGTCTCTAGGCAGATTTCAAAAGCAGTTAACAGGAAGGTAGGACAGAGGACATGGCAAACAAAATGGCCGACAGCAATACAAAATGGATTCCGTAAAACGGACAAGATAGTCTCTAAATACAAGATGTCTTCTGCTAATGCTTAACCTAATCATTGCTAAATTACCACAGACAACCCTTTCAGCATTTGCTGAAGACATTCGTCTGTCTAGGGTAATCTGGATCTGCATCCTGTATATTGATGTTCATCATCTCAGTAACTTCACTATTTAGCATTTGTTGTTCTTTTGTAATATTTCTTTTGGCAGGTGTACAAGCAGTGATGCACATGGAGAAAATCATGGGACCACATTGTATACAAGTACAGCATGTAAATAGTATCACCAGTAGTATACATAGAATAGTCGGTAGTTTCCAGCCCCAAGTAACAAAGAGTGTCCATATCCAGTTTGAAAATGTCCATGTACCAGTCTCTGGGTGAATGTCTGCAGCAATCTTATGCAGCTTAGAGATTGCATCATAAACTGAAGGTGAGTGGCCAGGTATAAAGACGCAGCAACTGCTACCGATGAAGCGGCATGCACCACCTCGATCAGCCAAAATCACGTCGAGCACCATTCTATTTTGGAGTGCTACAATTCTTGCAATTTGCAGTTCTTCTGTAATGTTCCCAAGTGCCATGGCTGTCTGATTGGTGACAGCTTCCACAACACGAGTCAATCGTCTGATTTTTCTGCTATTCAATGCAGCACCCACAAAGAAAAACAAACCCAAATTGAAATTGACATATTGTTGCAAAGCGGTATCTGTCTGGTCAATCTCATCTGTACTTGTTGTTCGTTTGTATCTATTCTTAGAAATATCATTGTACAACTTCAGGTCAAGATGATATGATGCAGGTGCTAAAAACACAGGGGGTAACAAAAATGATATGTAGCATACCCCTGACCATCCAACAGGTAATTGATAATATCCTTTATTACCACACACAAAATAGGTGTTGTGCGACGATATAAAACTACTATTATTAATACCCTCAATGTTCAGCGTAGTTATACATTCACTTCGTCCTACGGGAATTCTCTCAGCACTGCCAATACATAAATCTGCTTTTGCTCTGGTTACAGAAATCACAAAGGGTCCAATGTTCTGTATATTCCTCATATTTGTGAAGACATATGATGTAGAAATATTGTCCGGTTGGTATTCATCCCATTACCATTTAGTCCCTTTAGCTTGAGGATAACCATTTTCATCTTGGTAACATTCTTTATTTAATTGAAAAATGATTCCACCTACTGAAGGCTTTCCATAAGCAAAAAAAAGGGCATTCCAAGCTTGACATGAACCATTATGGGAAAACGGTAGAGGAATAAAAGGTGTTCCTCCTTTCTTCTGGTGTGCAGGTATCATCCCACATACCCAACAATTGGTAGTATTCGTAGCATTGTGGGTATGATGCAACATCTGAATAAATGTGTTATTCAAATAGGATTGTCGATGTTCCTGCTCATGATAAGGAAGAGTGTAGCAGTAATACTCCAGTGGAGCTGGAGCAGTTGCAACAAAAAGCTGTCGAGCAGGAACTGCTTTCTGAACAAACCAAGTGGTTATTGCCAAAACCACCAGGGCAACAACAAACCCTACAGCACAAATGATTCTCTTATTATTAATTTCAATGACAGCGATGATCAATCTTTCTAAGAACCTGTTGAAAACAATCGTTGGAGCTCTTCTCCCTTGGGTAGCCGTTGATTTCTTCACCACGGGCCAAGCGGGTATCACTACACTAATGTAGGGCTGATCCCCCCCTTGCCTCATTGGCTCTCCGTTTCACAAACCCAGGGCGGTAGCTCAACCAGTCTCGTTCAAAACTGCAGATTCTTTCCTCAGTCTCAAATTGTATTGTGATGTTCCTGGAATCGTGTGGTCCGGGAAGACTTCCGTAGACTCGTCAGATGAGATAGTTTGACCTTTCTCCGTCTCCAGAATTTCTCAATGGTCGGTCAGCACAGCAGGTTCCACCAAAGCAGGCGATACACGCTTGCAATGCGTGGTGTGGAGCCAATTCTTTTTGTTTGTCACTCGAACTGCTGTCCTTGTAGCCAACAGCACCTGCTCCGGATCTCGCCACCTCGGTTCCAAGCTGTTCGATTTGTCGAAGACCTTGACCATAACGTATTCACCGGGACGGAGATCATGGTCCTCACCTGTAGATCTATCAGGAAGAGCTTCTCGAACCTGTCGATGAATGGAGGTCAAACTGTCAGTTAACTGTGCCAAATAATCATTCAACAGAACACAAGGTACATCATGTATGGGGCGCGGCTTAGGAACTCCCCAAATGTTCATCGGTCTCCCAAATACCACCTCATACGGTGTAAGACCTGATCGTGAGTGTGGTACTGATCTTATGGATAACAGTGCCAAAGGCAGTGCATCTGGCTACTTTAGGGGCGTGGAAGCCAGTATTTTTGCCTGCTTCAATTTTAAGGTAGCATTATACCTTTCCAACAATCCTGCTGATTGTGGGTGGAAGACTGTATGGAATTTCTGTTTGATCCCTAACCCTTTCAGGACATACTCAACAACTTGCCCAATAAAATGAGGTCTGTTGTCACTCCAAAATTTTTTACAAACACCATACCTAGGAAAAATTTCCTTCAGAAGCACCTTTGCTGTAGTAAGAGCAGTATTATCCTTTGTAGGATATGCCTCTATCCATTTACTGAAGGCACATACCACCACTAGGACGTATTTTAGATTATTGCAGCGTTCAAGTTGGATGTAATCCATCTGCATAACTTCAAAAAGTGCGGTTGGTGTAGCCAACCCTCCTGTAGGAGTCCGTGTCCCTTTTCCAAGATTGTACTGCCAACAGATCAAACAGGACTGTACCACTCTTTTAGCTGTGCTGGCAATTTCAGGATGCTCCCAGACGTGTGTAAGCAATATAGTTATTGCTAGAGCTCCAACATGTGCCAGCTCATGTGCCATTTGAACCATAGGTTGTATATAGGCTGCAGGCAATTTCCATGTATTCATTTCGTTGTTACGCCAACAACCCTCATCATCTAACGTTCCTTCTTTGGACCACTGCTCAAGTTCTTCCACAGAGGCAGATCTCTGTATATCCAATACTTCCTCTCTAGCATCATGCCAATGTTCAGCTTGTGATTTTACTACGTACATAGGTGTAGTGCTTCGCTGTATTGCAGTTTCACGAGCTACACGATCTGCAAAGGCATTTCCTTGTCCTATTTTGTCAGTGATCTTCTTGTGTGCGCTACACTTCATAATGGCAACTTTCTTCGGATATGTAAGTGCAGTCAAAAGATTATGTACTAATTCTCCGTGCATTATCTGCATCCCGTGGGATGTAAGACAGCCTCTTTCCTTCCAGAGTAGGCCAAAATCATGAACCACTCCAAAAGCATAGTGGCTATCCATGTAGATGTTCACACATAAATCAGTACTAAGCTCACACGCTCGTGTCAAAGCTATTAGTTCAGCTGCTTGAGCCGACTTCTGTGGTATGCGAGCTGTTTCCACTACTGTCTCAAGTGTGGTGATTGCATATGCGGCTGAGGTTGTGCCATCTGGTAACTTTAAACAGGACCCATCAACCCACAGCTCCCCATCAACATCTGGAAGGGGTGTATCTTGCAAATCAATGCGACCCTTTGTCTGTTCCTCAGTAAGGAATATATAATCATGAGGATCCTTTGATTGAGACTGAGTCACAGGATATGGCAACAAAGTGGCTGGGTTTAGTGTAGCACACCTCTTCAATGTAATATGAGGTGCTAACAGTGTCAATTCGTATCCTGTCAAGCGAGCACTAGTTAAATGCTGAGTTTTAGTCTGATTCAAAAGGGCATCTACTGCATGGAGTACTAGCACCAACAGTTTGTGTGACAAAACTATCCCTTCGCTCTGACGTATAGACACAGCTGTCGCTGCAACTGAATGAAAACATCCAGGCAACGCACGAGCAACAGGATCAAGAACTGCAGAAAAATATGCACAGGGACGCTGTCACCGTTTGTCTGTACTAAAACTGACAATGCACATCCATCTTTCTTGTGTACATAGAGTGTAAAGGCCTTTGTGTAATCTGGTGTGCCCAACACTGGTGCAGAGCAAAGAGCTTGTGTCAACTGGCGAAAGGCATTTTGACATTCATCTTTCCAAGGAAGAGGAAGAGGAGTGTTGTTAGTCAAGAGTGCTAGCAAAGGTTTAACAATGTGTGAAAAACCCAATATCCATTGCCTACAAAAAGAAGTCAAACCAATGAATGCACGGACATCTTTCTGGGTGGAAGGTACTGGAGAGTCTATAATTGCTTGAATGCGATCTGGTGTCCCTCCTTAGACAGAAGATGACCTAAATAAGTCACCTTCGGTCTACAATATTGCAATTTCTTCCGTGATACTTTGTGGTGATGTGTCGCAAGAAAAGAAAGTAAGGACAAAGTACATTTTTCACACTGCTCAGGTGTATCAGCTGCCAACAAAATGTCATCGACATATTGTATGAGAGCCATTCCTTCAGGCAAAATAAAGGAATCAAGTTGTCTTTTTAAGGCTTGACTATAGATCCTCAGACTCTCAGTATACCCTTGAGGAACTTTACAAAATCTGTATGATCTGTTATTTAAAGTGACACCGAACAAATATCGGCTATCAGGATGTATAGGAATCGAGAAGAAAGCGTTCTTCAAATCCACTACTGAAAATGTAGTTGCTGTTGGAGGGACCAGGGTAAGCAATGTCGTTATGCCAGACACTACAGTGTATTGTGGTACTACAATCTTGTTGACTTCTCTCAAATCAATGATAAATCTAGAAATCTTAGTGTCAGTATCTTTTTTCAAAATGGGAAGAATCAGACTATAGCAGACATTATAAGGAACTTCTTCCACAACCCCCACCTTAATCAAATCCTGTACAATACATGTAAGTGCCTCTTCTCCTTCTCGAGAAATGTTATACGGAGGCAATCTCGGCAGTACAGCACCCTCCTTGACACTAATATGTACTGGTGGAGTAGTGTCTGAAGTAGCCCACAAAGTACTAGGGAGTGAAGCTAGGGCAATGTCTTCTTTAACAATGCAAGATCTCTCAATCATGGGGTGGTTGTCATTTAAAATAACCCGTACTCCTTCCGAAGAACATCGTATTGTGGCCCTGAAATATTTGAGCATGTCAAGACCCACAATGTTGTCTGGTGTATTTGGAGAAAACAAAAATGGACATGGAGCAGTAAATTTATCAACATGGAGCGCAAGTGGTTGTGACAATGGGCTAAGGGTGGATGTTCCATCGAAACCTATCGATGTAATAGTGAAGCCAGACAGGGGAGCCCTTGGAATCAAGTGTTTAGCCAAGCGCTACGAGTAGCTCCTGCATCAACCAGAAACTGATCAGTAGAACCCAAACATAGGGACCCTTCTGATCTACTGGAACTTCAACTGATTCCTTACCCCATCCTAGGCAATCCTATGCAGAATCTTGCAAATTAGACGGCTCATAGTCGGACATTTGATATTGATTCCGTCTGTCAAAAGTATTAGCCCCCTCTTGTCCACGTGTATTAGCACCAAACCTAGCACGATCATTTGTATTTCCTCTAGGCTCTGAATATCCTGAATGATTTCTCATTTGTTCCCGACCACGTGAACCCTGCTGAGCACGTAGCACTGGACAATTAGAAATCCAATGTCCGAATTGTCTGCAATACGCACACTGATCAACAGACAAATCTACACGAGGCTAGGGAGGAAAAGACATACCATAAGATCCACGTCCACCTCTATTATTACCTCTAGAAGGTGGGCTATAAGCTTGAGCCATCATAACCTTTGTTTTTAACTCTTTAGATTTTTTATCCTCCTTACATTTAGCTTCTAATTGTTTTCGTTCATAATACTGAGCCATAGTTAAGAGAGAAACCGAAGAGGAGGTAGTCCATGAACTTTCACTTGCCTTTAGGCGACTAGTTATTTCTGGCAAAAGGTTTGTGACATATTTATCGACAAACATAGGCCTACCCGTGTTATCTGTCAATGACTGACCACTTAAATCATGGAATGCTTCTTCAAAGCGTGTGAAGAAGTCTGAAACTGATTCATCTATCTTTTGCTTACAAGACGCGAACATAGCCCAATCTATCTTTTTAGGGGGAATATTCGTCTTTAATTTAACCAAGATAGCTGCTGGAAGATCTAAAACTAGCTGACAAGGTTTTTGTGCAGGTTCTCTATCTTTATCTAATCGTTCTATATCTGTCCACAATGCCCAAAATACCACACGATCATCAACTTTACGCACAGTTCTTCACATATCAGGCAGTAATATTAATCCAAAAAACAAATCAATGTCAGACAAGGTCATAGTACAAGAAGTAATGGCACCCTCAATTTCTTCATAAAAGGCTGTCGGATTCTTTTGCGGATCAGGCAATGCATTTTTAAGAGCCATGACATCTGCTCTATTCCAAGGAGTGTAAACCCAATTATAAATAAAATATCCTTTCGCGTCAGTAGTAGTCTTATCATCACTTGTGCCTGTTCCTTTAGGAGGAACATATAAAGGGGCGGCTTCCCGCATAGGTTTCACATTTACAACATTCTTTTCTGTTTCGAGCGTCGGAGCTCGTCCCATGTTGATTCGAGATGTTTGTGCAGCTGCAGCTGCTGCCTTTTTCTCCTCCCGCAAACGGACTGCTTCATCACGTAGTTTAACCAAGCATCTGATCGTGTCAGCCACCTGGGAGAAGACAAAAGAACCTTCACGTAATTGCTTACAATCAGCTGCTATATCATCTGGCTCTACTTCCACCGAATATTTCCTAAATCGCTCAAGAACCTCTCCAGCAAATATCTCGGTGAAATATTTTTGTTCCCTTTCTGACCAATTCTGAATAGTATCTAAGATTTCAGAAGCAGTATTAGTACTACGATCGGCTTAATGCGCTGCAGATCTAATCTGAGAGGAACATTTGGTATTTAACATTGAGCGAGTGTCTCTGGCTATATCCTGCTCCGTAGGAGAGTCATCATCTGACTCATCAGGAGCAGAGGGAAGAGTATACGGAGGTGGACAATGATCTAATAAGAGAGAGTCATCTTGGGTTTATTAAGAATAGGGTAAAGAGGCCTACGAATAGCGTATTGGCCATTTACTTGTAACTGACGCTCCCTATCTTCCCTTTCTTTAATTTCTTTAATCTCTTTATTTTTCATTTCTACTGCTTTCACATGCACACTTTTACGCTGTTCTTTTTCAATCAAGGCCTGTTCACGCTTCATTCGCTCACGCACTTCCTTCTCCCACATTCGCACACAGTCAAACATATCTTGCCTAGCCTTTCGCTTGAACATCCGTTGCTCCACATACTGAATCTTTTGAAAATCAAATGACCCATGCATAGGCAAACGCAACTCAGGATCCTTGCGGGTGTATTTATTCCACAATGTGCTGTACATTATGGACGAAATACCATGCTTAATATACATGTCCCTATTAGGCGTCCCCTCCGGGGGGGCTGGTTGTGCTTTATCGAGTTTCAATGTGGTACCACCACAAAAGCAACACATCTTACGAAGTGTGCTGGAAACAGGCATGTCAAAAAATAATGCAAAATATGCAGTATTATAATCAAAAAATTACCACAGACAACCCTTTCAGCATTTGCTGAAGACATTCGTCTGTCTAGGGTAATCTGGATCTGCATCCTGTACATTGATGTTCATCATCTCAGTAACTTCACTATTTAGCATTTGTTGTTCTTTTGTAATATTTCTTTTGGCAGGTGTACAAGCAGTGATGCACATGGAGAAAATCATGGGACCACATTGTATACAAGTACAGCATGTAAATAGTATCACCAGTAGTATACATAGAATAGTCGGTAGTTTCCAGCCCCAAGTAACAAAGAGTGTCCATATCCAGTTTGAAAATGTCCATGTACCAGTCTCTGGGTGAATGTCTGCAGCAATCTTATGCAGCTTAGAGATTGCATCATAAACTGAAGGTGAGTGGCCAGGTATAAAGACGCAGCAACTGCTACCGATGAAGCGGCATGCACCACCTCGATCAGCCAAAATCACGTCGAGCACCATTCTATTTTGGAGTGCTACAATTCTTGCAATTTGCAGTTCTTCTGTAATGTTCCCAAGTGCCATGGCTGTCTGATTGGTGACAGCTTCCACAACACGAGTCAATCGTCTGATTTTTCTGCTATTCAATGCAGCACCCACAAAGAAAAACAAACCCAAATTGAAATTGACATATTGTTGCAAAGCGGTATCTGTCTGGTCAATCTCATCTGTACTTGTTGTTCGTTTGTATCTATTCTTAGAAATATCATTGTACAACTTCAGGTCAAGATGATATGATGCAGGTGCTAAAAACACAGGGGGTAACAAAAATGATATGTAGCATACCCCTGACCATCCAACAGGTAATTGATAATATCCTTTATTACCACACACAAAATAGGTGTTGTGCGACGATATAAAACTACTATTATTAATACCCTCAATGTTCAGCGTAGTTATACATTCACTTCGTCCTACGGGAATTCTCTCAGCACTGCCAATACATAAATCTGCTTTTGCTCTGGTTACAGAAATCACAAAGGGTCCAATGTTCTGTATATTCCTCATATTTGTGAAGACATATGGTGTAGAAATATTGTCCGGTTGGTATTCATCCCATTACCATTTAGTCCCTTTAGCTTGAGGATAACCATTTTCATCTTGGTAACATTCTTTATTTAATTGAAAAATGATTCCACCTACTGAAGGCTTTCCATAAGCAAAAAAAAGGGCATTCCAAGCTTGACATGAACCATTATGGGAAAACGGTAGAGGAATAAAAGGTGTTCCTCCTTTCTTCTGGTGTGCAGGTATCATCCCACATACCCAACAATTGGTAGTATTCGTAGCATTGTGGGTATGATGCAACATCTGAATAAATGTGTTATTCAAATAGGATTGTCGATGTTCCTGCTCATGATAAGGAAGAGTGTAGCAGTAATACTCCAGTGGAGCTGGAGCAGTTGCAACAAAAAGCTGTCGAGCAGGAACTGCTTTCTGAACAAACCAAGTGGTTATTGCCAAAACCACCAGGGCAACAACAAACCCTACAGCACAAATGATTCTCTTATTATTAATTTCAATGACAGCGATGATCAATCTTTCTAAGAACCTGTTGAAAACAATCGTTGGAGCTCTTCTCCCTTGGGTAGCCGTTGATTTCTTCACCACGGGCCAAGCGGGTATCACTACACTAATGTAGGGCTGATCCCCCCCTTGCCTCATTGGCTCTCCGTTTCACAAACCCAGGGCGGTAGCTCAACCAGTCTCGTTCAAAACTGCAGATTCTTTCCTCAGTCTCAAATTGTATTGTGATGTTCCTGGAATCGTGTGGTCCGGGAAGACTTCCGTAGACTGGTCAGATGAGATAGTTTGACCTTTCTCCGTCTCCAGAATTTCTCAATGGTCGGTCAGCACAGCAGGTTCCACCAAAGCAGGCGATACACGCTTGCAATGCGTGGTGTGGAGCCAATTCTTTTTGTTTGTCACTCGAACTGCTGTCCTTGTAGCCAACAGCACCTGCTCCGGATCTCGCCACCTCGGTTCCAAGCTGTTCGATTTGTCGAAGACCTTGACCATAACGTATTCACCGGGACGGAGATCATGGTCCTCACCTGTAGATCTATCAGGAAGAGCTTCTCGAACCTGTCGATGAATGGAGGTCAAACTGTCAGTTAACTGTGCCAAATAATCATTCAACAGAACACAAGGTACATCATGTATGGGGCGCGGCTTAGGAACTCCCCAAATGTTCATCGGTCTCCCAAATACCACCTCATACAGTGTAAGACCTGATCGTGAGTGTGGTACTGATCTTATGGATAACAGTGCCAAAGGCAGTGCATCTGGCTACTTTAGGGGCGTGGAAGCCAGTATTTTTGCCTGCTTCAATTTTAAGGTAGCATTATACCTTTCCAACAATCCTGCTGATTGTGGGTGGAAGACTGTATGGAATTTCTGTTTGATCCCTAACCCTTTCAGGACATACTCAACAACTTGCCCAATAAAATGAGGTCTGTTGTCACTCCAAAATTTTTTACCATACCTAGGAAAAATTTCCTTCAGAAGCACCTTTGCTGTAGTAAGAACAGTATTATCCTTTGTAGGATATGCCTCTATCCATTTACTGAAGGCACATACCACCACTAGGACGTATTTTAGATTATTGCAGCGTTCAAGTTGGATGTAATCCATCTGCATAACTTCAAAAGGTGCGGTTGGTGTAGCCAACCCTCCTGTAGGAGTCCGTGTCCCTTTTCCAAGATTGTACTGCCAACAGATCAAACAGGACTGTACCACTCTTTTAGCTGTGCTGGCAATTTCAGGATGCTCCCAGACGTGTGTAAGCAATATAGTTATTGCTAGAGCTCCAACATGTGCCAGCTCATGTGCCATTTGAACCATAGGTTGTATATAGGCTGCAGGCAATTTCCATGTATTCATTTCGTTGTTACGCCAACAACCCTCATCATCTAACGTTCCTTCTTTGGACCACTGCTCAAGTTCTTCCACAGAGGCAGATCTCTGTATATCCAATACTTCCTCTCTAGCATCATGCCAATGCTCAGCTTGTGATTTTACTACGTACATAGGTGTAGTGCTTCGCTGTATTGCAGTTTCACGAGCTACACGATCTGCAAAGGCATTTCCTTGTCCTATTTTGTCAGTGATCTTCTTGTGTGCGCTACACTTCATAATGGCAACTTTCTTCGGATATGTAAGTGCAGTCAAAAGATTATGTACTAATTCTGCGTGCATTATCTGAATCCCGTGGGATGTAAGACAGCCTCTTTCCTTCCAGAGTAGGCCAAAATCATGAACCACTCCAAAAGCATAGTGGCTATCCATGTAGATGTTCACACATAAATCAGTACTAAGCTCACACGCTCGTGTCAAAGCTATTAGTTCAGCTGCTTGAGCCGACTTCTGTGGTATGCGAGCTGTTTCCACTACTGTCTCAAGTGTGGTGATTGCATATGCGGCTGAGGTTGTGCCATCTGGTAACTTTAAACAGGACCCATCAACCCACAGCTCCCCATCAACATCTGGAAGGGGCGTATCTTGCAAATCAATGCGACCCTTTGTCTGTTCCTCAGTAAGGAATATATAATCATGAGGATCCTTTGATTGAGACTGAGTCACAGGATATGGCAACAAAGTGGCTGGGTTTAGTGTAGCACACCTCTTCAATGTAATATGAGGTGCTAACAGTGTCAATTCGTATCCTGTCAAGCGAGCACTAGTTAAATGCTGAGTTTTAGTCTGATTCAAAAGGGCATCTACTGCATGGAGTACTAGCACCAACAGTTTGTGTGACAAAACTATCCCTTCGCTCTGACGTATAGACACAGCTGTCGCTGCAACTGAATGAAAACATCCAGGCAATGCACGAGCAACAGGATCAAGAACTGCAGAAAAATATGCACAGGGACGCTGTCACCGTTTGTCTGTACTAAAACTGACAATGCACATCCATCTTTCTTGTGTACATAGAGTGTAAAGGCCTTTGTGTAATCTGGTGTGCCCAACACTGGTGCAGAGCAAAGAGCTTGTGTCAACTGGCGAAAGGCATTTTGACATTCATCTTTCCAAGGAAGAGGAAGAGGAGCGTTGTTAGTCAAGAGTGCTAGCAAAGGTTTAACAATGTGTGAAAAACCCAATATCCATTGCCTACAAAAAGAAGTCAAACCAATGAATGCACGGACATCTTTCTGGGTGGAAGGTACTGGAGAGTCTATAATTGCTTGAATGCGATCTGGTGTCCCTCCTTAGACAGAAGATGACCTAAATAAGTCACCTTCGGTCTACAATATTGCAATTTCTTCCGTGATACTTTGTGGTGATGTGTCGCAAGAAAAGAAAGTAAGGACAAAGTACATTTTTCACACTGCTCAGGTGTATCAGCTGCCAACAAAATGTCATCGACATATTGTATGAGAGCCATTCCTTCAGGCAAAATAAAGGAATCAAGTTGTCTTTTTAAGGCTTGACTATAGATCCTCAGACTCTCAGTATACCCTTGAGGAACTTTACAAAATCTGTATGATCTGTTATTTAAAGTGACACCGAACAAATATCGGCTATCAGGATGTATAGAAATCGAGAAGAAAGCGTTCTTCAAATCCACTACTGAAAATGTAGTTGCTGTTGGAGGGACCAGGGTAAGCAATGTCGTTATGCCAGACACTACAGTGTATTGTGGTACTACAATCTTGTTGACTTCTCTCAAATCAATGATAAATCTAGAAATCTTAGTGTCAGTATCTTTTTTCAAAATGGGAAGAATCAGACTATAGCAGACATTATAAGGAACTTCTTCCACAACCCCCACCTTAATCAAATCCTGTACAATACATGTAAGTGCCTCTTCTCCTTCTCGAGAAATGTTATACGGAGGCAATCTCGGCAGTACAGCACCCTCCTTGACACTAATATGTACTGGTGGAGTAGTGTCTGAAGTAGCCCACAAAGTACTAGGGAGTGAAGCTAGGGCAATGTCTTCTTTAACAATGCAAGATCTCTCAATCATGGGGTGGTTGTCATTTAAAATAACCCGTACTCCTTCCGAAGAACATCGTATTGTGGCCCTGAAATATTTGAGCATGTCAAGACCCACAATGTTGTCTGGTGTATTTGGAGAAAACAAAAATGGACATGGAGCAGTAAATTTATCAACATGGAGCGCAAGTGGTTGTGACAATGGGCTAAGGGTGGATGTTCCATCGAAACCTATCGATGTAATAGTGAAGCCAGACAGGGGAGCCCTTGGAATCAAGTGTTTAGCCAAGCGCTACGAGTAGCTCCTGCATCAACCAGAAACTGATCAGTAGAACCCAAACATAGGGACCCTTCTGATCTACTGGAACTTCAACTGATTCCTTACCCCATCCTAGGCAATCCTATGCAGAATCTTGCAAATTAGACGGCTCATAGTCGGACATTTGATATTGATTCCGTCTGTCAAAAGTATTAGCCCCCTCTTGTCCACGTGTATTAGCACCAAACCTAGCACAATCATTTGTATTTCCTCTAGGCTCTGAATATCCTGAATGATTTCTCATTTGTTCCCGACCACGTGAACCCTGCTGAGCACGTAGCACTGGACAATTAGAAATCCAATGTCCGAATTGTCTGCAATACGCACACTGATCAACAGACAAATCTACACGAGGCTAGGGAGGAAAAGACATACCATAAGATCCACGTCCACCTCTATTATTACCTCTAGAAGGTGGGCTATAAGCTTGAGCCATCATAACCTTTGTTTTTAACTCTTTAGATTTTTTATCCTCCTTACATTTAGCTTCTAATTGTTTTCGTTCATAATACTGAGCCATAGTTAAGAGAGAAACCGAAGAGGAGGTAGTCCATGAACTTTCACTTGCCTTTAGGCGACTAGCTATTTCTGGCAAAAGGTTTGTGACATATTTATCGACAAACATAGGCCTACCCGTGTTATCTGTCAATGACTGACCACTTAAATCATGGAATGCTTCTTCAAAGCGTGTGAAGAAGTCTGAAACTGATTCATCTATCTTTTGCTTACAAGACGCGAACATAGCCCAATCAATCTTTTTAGGGGGAATATTCATCTTTAATTTAACCAAGATAGCTGCTGGAAGATCTAAAACTAGCTGACAAGGTTTTTGTGCAGGTTCTCTATCTTTATCTAATCGTTCTATATCTGTCCACAATGCCCAAAATACCACACGATCATCAACTTTACGCACAGTTCTTCACATATCAGGCAGTAATATTAATCCAAAAAACAAATCAATGTCAGACAAGGTCATAGTACAAGAAGTAATGGCACCCTCAATTTCTTCATAAAAGGCTGTCGGATTCTTTTGCGGATCAGGCAATGCATTTTTAAGAGCCATGACATCTGCTCTATTCCAAGGAGTGTAAACCCAATTATAAATAAAATATCCTTTCGCGTCAGTAGTAGTCTTATCATCACTTGTGCCTGTTCCTTTAGGAGGAACATATAAAGGGGCGGCTTCCCGCATAGGTTTCACATTTACAACATTCTTTTCTGTTTCGAGCGTCGGAGCTCGTCCCATGTTGATTCGAGATGTTTGTGCAGCTGCAGCTGCTGCCTTTTTCTCCTCCCGCAAACCGACTGCTTCATCACGTAGTTAAACCATGCATCTGATCGTGTCAGCCACCTGGGAGAAGACAAAAGAACCTTCACGTAATTGCTTACAATCAGCTGCTATATCATCTGGCTCTACTTCCACCGAATATTTCCTAAATCGCTCAAGAACCTCTCCAGCAAATATCTCGGTGAAATATTTTTGTTCCCTTTCTGACCAATTCTGAATAGTATCTAAGATTTCAGAAGCAGTATTAGTACTACGATCGGCTTAATGCGCTGCAGATCTAATCTGAGAGGAACATTTGGTATTTAACATTGAGCGAGTGTCTCTGGCTTTATCCTGCTCCGTAGGAGAGTCATCATCTGACTCATCAGGAGCAGAGGGAAGAGTATACGGAGGTGGACAATGATCTAATAAGAGAGAGTCATCTTGGGTTTATTAAGAATAGGGTAAAGAGGCCTACGAATAGCGTATTGGCCATTTACTTGTAACTGACGCTCCCTATCTTCCCTTTCTTTAATTTCTTTAATCTCTTTATTTTTCATTTCTACTGCTTTCACATGCACACTTTTACGCTGTTCTTTTTCAATCAAGGCCTGTTCACGCTTCATTCGCTCACGCACTTCCTTCTCCCACATTCGCACACAGTCAAACATATCTTGCCTAGCCTTTCGCTTGAACATCCGTTGCTCCACATACTGAATCTTTTGAAAATCAAATGACCCATGCATAGGCAAACGCAACTCAGGATCCTTGCGGGTGTATTTATTCCACAATGTGCTGTACATTATGGACGAAATACCATGCTTAATATACATGTCCCTATTAGGCGTCCCCTCCGGGGGGGCTGGTTGTGCTTTATCGAGTTTCAATGTGGTACCACCACAAAAGCAACACATCTTACGAAGTGTGCTGGAAACAGGCATGTCAAAAAATAATGCAAAATATGCAGTATTATAATCAAAAAGTAGCGCTTAAGGTACTCTTCGTGCGTTGCGCCATTCAAATAATCTTAAAAGTAGAGCAAAATCTCCTCATTACCTGCATATATGTATTGCAACACATATATATACATATTCATAGGACGAGTTCAATATTTGGCCAATTACATATACAAATGCCACAGTAAGCGTTTCTAAACTACCTTACCAATCCAAGGCGTCAAATTTACAGCAAGTGTCGCAAAACGGCGCTTACCAATCAAATGGTGTCCAGGTTCCTACTGTCAAGTTCTCAAATCGACCAAACGGTCACTGCACAGCGAATCAACAGAAGAGATCTCAGTCGAGGACCAGCGCCACCTGGATGGTCAGATCAGAAAGAAAGGGAAATCGCCGTGGATGCCAAGACTCGGGTCTCCTGCGGCAGTGATCACGTCCAAAGCGAGATTCCAATCCTTCGTCTCGACCACTACTTCGGGCATCCGAGTCGCCGATGAGCCCCGCATTGGAAGCGCCAATTTGTGGTAGCAAGCCTCAGCCAGGCCTACTAGTGCAAGGGATTCGCCCTTCTCTGCTTAGAGTCCTTAGACCAATAATAAGAAGTTGGCACAGAAACTGGAATAGAAAAGACAGAGTTTATTAAACCTTATGAGGTGGAACTACATTCACACTACACCCTTCGGTATAGTATGAGGTAGCACACTGACTAGAAGGAGCTTGGTCCTTTTATACCCACACAGGGGCTGAAATTAAGGCAGTACAGGGCACAGAGTGTTGGTTTCAAATACATATAAGGTCATACAGAGAGTGTACTAGCAACAAGTGGGAAGGGCTGACAGCTAATTCTGGTGGACACATCTTGACAGTTACAAGTTGGAGACAACTACATGCTCAACTGAGCATGTGAAAAGCAGAAAAGGATAAATATATCTTGTCTCTAGGCAGATTTCAAGAGCAGTTAACAGGAAGGTAGGACAGAGCACATGGCAAACAAAATGGCCGACAGAAATACATAATGGATTCCGTAAAACGGACAAGATAGTCTCTAAATACAAGATGTCTTCTGCTAATGCTTAACCTAATCATTGCTAAATTACCACAGCCTGTAGCATGGTCCTCCTTTTATAAAGCCTCCATGCTGCTTAGGTATTTTGCCCAAATTCACAGTATCTTGAACCCAAGCCAAGACTCAAACCTCCATGTCCGCTGTCGACAGGGGGGAGTGGTTTTGCCTGCAGCGGGGGCCCTGTCCATAAAGCCACCTTGCTCCTTCAGTGATTTGCCCAAATTCACAGGATGTTGAGCCCATGTCGAGACTCAATCCTCCATGTCCGCCGCACGTTGTTTTTACCTCCACCTACACCACATTGCGTATGCAAGCGGTCACAGCAGTGGGTAGTTTTGCTGTGCAGCATGGACCTCCTTCAATAAAGCCACCATGCTCCATGCTGCCCGAGTAATTTGCCCACATTCACAGGTTATTGAGCCCACGCTGAAATCAAACGTTCATGCCTGTAGCCACACTTACAAGCACTTCCCATAAGTGCCCCCGCTTCATCTTTCAGCCGTGCGGCTGTTTTGGGCTGAATAATTAACTTATTGCAAAGTTCAAAAGATTTATTTGCCACCCTTTTATTTCACTTAACTTATCCGATCCTAGTTTAGTTTGCAAGTGCTTGTTTTTGCAGCTGATCCTCGTTAGTTGCTTGCAAACTAATGAGGATCCGCTGAAAACACAAGCGCTTGCAAACTAAACAAAGATCGGGTGAAAACACATGTGATTGCAGCTTGTGTTTTCAGCCTATCCTTGCCCCTCCCCTCCAGCCGTCCCCTCATGGTTTCATTTTTCAGCAAGCACTTGTGCTTTCAACCAATCCTCGTCCCCTCCGACCCCTCTGTCCAGGTGATAGGCATTCCCGCAAAATACATGTGCCAAGGACACTGATGTAGAGAGCCATCTCGGCTCTCTCATATAATGTAACTCTCGTACATGCATGCATACACCCCTGGGGGTGGGCTTGACCCGAGGGGATAAATAAATGTCAGGAGACTGCTTGGGGTCTTCCGGCCAAGTACAATATACTAGTGTTGCCTACCTTGTGTAATTCAGCGCTGCAGCGGCCTTAGGTGTTCGGGGCCTGCCGCACTACATTGGCGATGAGGCCGGTTGCTTCCAACACGTGCACCGCCTCCTCTGTGTCACCCTGCTGGGAGAGCGCAGAGCCCACCCGCGATGCTCCGCCATCATCAGCACGAAGATCCTGCCCCCGCCCACGAGCACCGCCGACTTCAGCAAGGCCGGCCCCCACCCCCTCGAGTACCGCACTGCTGCTGCTGGTCCCAAACACCGCTCAGCACTGCGGCTCATGTAGGCAGCCCATCAGCCATGTTCTGCACAGTGCTGTGGCCCACCACTACGACAGGATCCAGGGACACGATCCTGCCAGCAGGCCACAGTCAGCCAGCACAGCCCTGCAAATTCATGCTCACACGCTGGGGAGGGAGATCTGTGAGCCCAGCACCAGTCACTAGGACCATTCCTCATCTGCTGGGCTCCCCAGGCTGGCAAGTAGGACACCTTCCACCCCAGAGCACGTTGAGGGGCAGAGCCACCTCCCCAGGAGATATGGCCTGGGGACCTGCTGCTCTCACGTGGCCACACCCCCTCAAACAGTTTGGCTCACAGGACCCCTGGTGTCTGGACCGCGCCAACGCACCCGTGCACGAACGCACTAGCGTCATGAGCAATCAGGCCCAAGCAGGCGATGCAGGTCAGCGGGCCGCAGTGGACAGTCCAAATGTGAGTGCCAACACACTGCCCCCAGACACAGCCATACGGCTGTCACCCACTGTCACCATTCAGCGAAACAGCAGACCTCGCAATGGCGGCCCTCGGTGGAAGGCATGGGTCAGACGGCTGAACCACTACTTCAAGGGCACAAAGGAGACCGATGGCACTGTGAAGAGGTCTCTACTCATCTATTATGGATGCTCAGAAATCTATGATCTTTTCTAAACGCTCCCCAACACAGGCAATGATGATGACTATGAGGCGGTGGACGCCAGGCTCAACAAGCGTTTTGACCCTCAACTTAACCCCGATTTTGAGAGGTTCAAGTTTAGACAGGCATTGCAGTCAGACACTGAGTCCGTGGATATGTTTCACGCATAACTGGGCAGGCTGGCCGGCACATGCGCCTTCCCAGATCAGAGGAGGAGATACGCGGCCAAGTCATACAGGGGTGCCGCTCAAAACTGCTGCGGAAGCTGATCCTATGACATCCAGTAAACTCCCTTGGCAAGATCCTCATCTTGGCCCGGTCTCACGAATTATCGGACGTCCGGGCTGGAGCGATGGAAGCTGATCTGCACAAACCCGTTGTGGTGCCACACGCATCTATATATGGGTCCGTCAAAGAAGAGATGTTCGAGGCAATCCAATGGCACCCCAATAAGGCTCGCCAGGCACCAAAGACGGCAACAGGAGGGCCATGTGGCTGCAGTGGAGAGGACCTCTCGGCGATGGCCGTATGCGGAGCGAGAGGAAAGACGTGCTCATGCAGCAGGAAGATAAACCACTTCGCCAAGGTGTGTCACAGTCGCTGGTCCTGGCAGGCTTTTCCGAGGTCATGGGGAATATCGCATCGCCTGCGCCAGCTCTCACTCGATAACACGCCGTCGACAGGGGATGACCCAACCACGGGAATGCTGTCTCACCCTTGAAAATGATGATGACGAGGTGTTTGTCGTGTCTTTTGTCAGCAGGTCTGACAAACACCGGAGGCCGCCACCGATGTGCTCTGTCCTGGTAGAAGGAACGGCCGTACGGGCACCTATCGACATGGGCGCATCCGTCAATGTAATGGATTCGGAGCAGTATGACCGTCTGTCGCCACGGACCCCGTTCGCAACCACCAAAGTCCGGATATACACTTATGGAGGGACAGATCCGCTTCCCCTCTGAGGAGTCATCAAAGCCAGTATAGCCAGCGGAAAGCATGTCACGGAGGCTTGGTTCCACATTACAGAATGGAGAAAAGGCACACTGCTCAGCTGCCATACGGCTGAAGACCTGGGTCTAGCCTTCTTTGCCCACCAGATCAATGGCTCCCATGCTGATGCCATTTTGAGGGAGTTCCCAGTGCTGTTTAGTGGACTGGGCAAGCTAAAGGGGAAAAGGTTCAGGCTCCACATCGACACTACCATGTGGCCAGTCGCCCTGAGGCAACGGAGGGTGCCATTCAATCTCCGCACGCAAGTGGAAGAAGAGCTGAAGAAGCTGGAAGACCTCGACGTGATCGAGAAAGTGTCCGGTCCAACACGTGGGTGTCCCCGCTGGTCGTGGCTCCCAAACCAAAGCAGCCCAAAGCCATCCGGCTCTGTGTGGACATGAGGCAACCGAACATGGCTGTCAAGAGGGAACGCCACATCACACCCACTATGGACAACATAGTGGCCGACCTGAAGGGAGCCAAGTGGTTCTCGAAGCTGGATTTGAACGCGGGGTGACCACCAGCTGGAGCTCGAACCTGAGAGCAGGTACATCACCACCTTCTCAACACATGTTGGAGGTACAAGAGACTGAGCTTTGGGGTGTTGTCGGCAGCTGAAGTCTTCCAGAACGCTATCAGGGTAGCACTGTCGGGTCTGCAGGGCGTGATCAACCTGAGCGATGACATCCTGGTGTTCTCGAACACCCTAGAAGAACACCACACTCACCTTCGGGACACCGTCCAGAGTCTCGAAGACTGCTGACTGACTCTTCATAAGACAAAGTGTTAATTCTACCAAGAGTCGGTTGATTTCTTCGGGTACACTTTCACCAGGGATAGCCTACAGGTGGACCCCAAGAAGGCCGTGGCCATCCGAGCGGCCAGCACTCCGAAGAATCCCAGGGAGGTACGAAGCTTTATTGGCATGGCCACATACTGTGGCAGACTCAATACAAACCTGGCCGCCCTGTCAGAATTGCTCTGCAGGCTCACACGCAATGACCGCAAGTGGGAATGGAATGTGGCTGCCAACACAGCATTCAACATCATCAAGGCAGCACTCCTGGACAAGATGGTTATGGCCTACTTCCACCTGGGGCGGCGCACGGAGCTGATTGTCAACGCCAGCCCGGTAGGCCTTGGGGCTGTCCTCCTTCAAGAGCATGGTCAGGAAACTTGGAGACCCGTGGCATACTCCAGCAGGGCACTCATGGACACAGAAACAAGGTATGCCCAAATCCAGAGGGAGTCCCTTGCAATAAAATGGGCATGTTAACATTTTCATTTATATCAATAAGGACAAGAATTCCAGGTGGTCACCGAACATAAACCATTACTCCCGCTCTTTGCAGGATTGTCTAGACTGGCACCCCCAAGAATAGAGAGATGGGCCGTGCAGTTACAGGCATACAAATTCAAAGTTGTCATTCGTCCTGGGGCACACAACCTGGCAGACTACCTATCGCGACACCCGGAAGCCATGCCGCCTCGAAGGTCACCGGCGAATGTTGCATACTCTGAGGGGTTTGTGAGAATGTTTCTCACAGGAAACCTGTCCCGCAGCCATGACGCTCGAGGACATTGGCCACGCAACGGATGATGACAAGACTCTGTCCCGGGTGAAAGCTACAATCCTGAGCAATGGTTGGGCACACTTCATGGACGGGGCTCCGGCACTCAGAGCGGAGGACAGTCACGCTCGACAACAGATCTGGCAAGTACGCCATGAACTAAGTGTTGGAGAGCAGGGAATAATATTAAAGGGGACATGTGATCATCATCCCGAAGGCTACAGCGAAGGATCCTTCAGCTGGCACATGTCGGTTACCAAGGGTTGGCAAAGACAAAAGACATGCTAAGAAACAAGGTCTGGTTCCCAGCGATGGACTCCATGGTAGAGGAAATGGTGAAGCAATGTCATGCCTGCACAATCACTGGGGGAGACCCGGCGCCGGTGATCACGGAAGAGGCCAGCGAAACCCCATGGACCAAGATCAGCTTTGCTTTCAGGAGTTTTCCGGATGGGTGCACCATGCTGGTGATGGTTGACTCATTGTCAAAGTTCCCGGTTGTGGAGGTGGTGGCATCAACGGCGTTCACCCATGTGCAAAGAGTACTAAACAAGACTTTTGCGCTCATGGGTCTGCCGGAGGATATTCGGACGGACAACGGGCCTCCGTTCCAAGGCCAGGAATTCCAAGAGTACCTGGAGTGAAAAGCAATCCACCATCAGAAGATCACCCCACTGTGGCCTCAATCCAACGGAGAGGTGGAGAGCCTCATGTGAACACTCAACCGGGCCCTGCGGATTGCTGTGGACCAAGGTCAGGATGCAGAAGCGGCACTTGATCAAACGCCACACAGTACCACCGAGTGTGCTCCCTCTCACTTGCTCTTCAAGAGGCTCCGCGGGATAGCATCCTGACAGATCCAATATGGAAGCCCCCAGAGCGGGACAACAAAGCTGTCCAAGCAACAAGAACCAGGACCAACCAGAAGGCGAGTGAAGCCCGCCGGGCACAAGAGCCGCAGCTGAAAATAGGGGGCCGTGTTGTGGTCAAGGACAGATACCCTGGCTGGAAGTTCAGGACACCCTATGAGCCAGAAGAGTGGACTGTGGTGGACATTCAAGAACCATGGTCACTGCCCAGAGAGGGCAGCAGGTCGTCACAAAGAATGTGTCCAGTTTCAAGTAGATTTATGATCAGAACTCTGGCCAAGGTGAGTCGGAAAGTCTCTAAGGTGTCCCACGTTTCACCCCACCTGGCTCGCCAGAGCTGATAGTTTCTTCACTGCAGGGCTCGCAAGTAGAGAGGGAAAAGACTTTGTGTGCACCTCCCTGTGAACCTGAAGAACCTGATGGTTGGTCACTAAAAGAAAGGAGGGATGTAGAGAGCCATCCGGGCTCTCTCATATAATGTAACACTCGTACATGCATGCATACACCCCTCGGGGCGGGCTCGACCCAAGGGGATAAAAAAACATCAGGAGACCGCTCGGGGTATTCCGGCCAAGTACAATATACTAGTGTGGCCTACCTTGTGTAATTCAGCACAGCAGCGGCCTTAGGCGTCTGTGCCTGCTGCGCTACAACTACCAGCTGTCTGCTTCCCGGAACTAAGGGTGGAACATCCTATCTTAGCAACATGTATGACTGCAGTGGGGACAACTGCAACCAGACGTAAAACACCAAGGTAGGTGACCCTGTTTATTTCTTTTTTTAACACCCCATATTATTGCTGTGCTTTTTACAAGCCGCTTCACTTTTAAAATAATGCTCATTTCACAAGGCATGTTTATTAACTTTCCCCATGTTTCTCCAGCCCCTAATTCAGCCCTGCCATTGCTGCTTCATCGCTTGTGTTGGTTCCCTTCCTCTGCCAACCCGGCCTCCCAGCTGTTTCTGCTTGCTTTTCCCCCCCCTACCACACTACTCCACCCTATGTCCTGCTTTAATTGCCACCAACATCCCTCCCTCGTGTTGGTTGTTTACTTTTTTCTCTAGGACGGTAGAAAATCATTGCCTGTTCAGCCTCACACATAAAGGGAGATTATAAATTAAAATTCAGCATTCTTCTCTTTCTGTTTACCTTCTTTGTTATGTTCAATTAAGACAATGAGTGACAATCACACTTGGAGCCCAGCTTAAGAAAGCAGATGTTAATAATGCAGGGTTGCTGCCCATAACCAGACACTCTTACAAAGAGCCCCCAGTTTAACACCTCCCTGTTAGGCTCCAGGTGCCTGTAAGAAGCCACTTTGTCTGCCATTTGCTGATTATGCGTTTTTTACATGTTCTGTGCATCTGGAATGCTTTCATAAAAATAATTTTCGTCATAAAAGCTTACACTCATCCACTCCACACCACACAATTCCACCACTAACAATATCAATTCAACCCACAAAACTCTACTCCACTCCTAACTAAAACATATAGGTAAAATACATTGTGATTAACAACGCAAATATCTCTTTCTCTTACAAATGCGAGACCTATTGCATTGC
The DNA here is from genome assembly GCF_964261635.1 of Lissotriton helveticus. Classification (NCBI taxonomy): domain Eukaryota; kingdom Metazoa; phylum Chordata; class Amphibia; order Caudata; family Salamandridae; genus Lissotriton; species Lissotriton helveticus. The sequence continues at coordinate 1,662,275,996 of NC_136059.1, forward strand.
AAATGCTTGTTTTATCACCCATCACCTACTCACCATACAATTCACAATAATTAACTCTATCTATCCCAGAGCGTGACATACACTTTTCCAGTTACATTTCTCATCACTACCAATAATAGGACAGATTCTCAAATGTAAACTTACGCTTTTGTGTAAGTTTACAATTGTTTGCTGTTCACGAAGGTATTTTACAAGCAGTATCTTTACAACTGCGGATGACAGTTCTATACAAAAGTCTATGTTTGCCTGTCAATTATGCCCATGATTTGTCTGGGTGACCAGTAATGCATAGGACGCTTGAGTGGAGTAGTTGCCTGGCGATCTTTGAAAGTTGGAGCATTCTCTGGAAATGTGTTGGCCTGAAAGTTACTGTTTGGACATATGTGTCATCATTTTGGTATGGATGCAGATAGTTTGCTATTAGAGCCAATCCCAATTGGCTTTGTAAATGTTTGTTGTGAATGCTGCTGACCTTTTTTTAGTGACTCTGGGGGACAATCTTCCCAGAGCATCCCCTCTTGTGCCCCGCCACCCTCCACTATTCAGGTTTGACTGTTTCTGGATTTTGTCAGCTAAATCATTACTTAGGGAAGCCGGGAATCAAGACGATATAAAGTGGCCTAATTCTGTTGTGTTTCTACTTTGCAGGATAAGCTTGCTAGTATGGCAAGACAACAGGCAGATTGTGGTAAAGAGACAGAGATTATGAAAGTGAGCCATAACCAAAAAAGTACTTGTTCACACTCAAAAAAGAACATTCCAAAAGAAGCCCAAAGTTCTCAACATAATTCTTTCATTGAATCATTTTTCAACAAAAGAGAAAAAGAAGGGCTTGCAAACGTAAAAAAAGCAATTTGCAATGGATAAGTACTTCTTCCTGATTAGTTGTAATTGTCTTGGACTGTGTCATCCTGTTTATGTGCTCCTGCTGCAGCTGGAGCCTCATGTAGGAGAATGCATTTTGTAAAAGGGGTCCGAATTTGCACTCCAACTTTTACCAAATGTGTACTGACGTATGTATTCATAGATTGGTTCACAATGTAACAAAACATAGTGGGTTGCAGTTTGAACTACCTCATGAATATTAATGTGGTAGGTTGCAAATTGTGGCCCACTACAATTCCTTGCCATTGCTAAGATGGTGGCCTGCTGGCGTCAGCAGACCACCATGTCTGTGATTGCTTTTAAATAAGCAAAAGACCCACAGCTGATGGACAGAATGCAGAGCAAATCAAACATTCACTACCCAGTCAAGAGATTTGGGTTAAATTATGTTTTCTTTTGCTCACCTTGCCACCCCTGTTTGGAGCCAGCCCTATGCAAATCAGTATTGACCCTGTGCCGCATAATATCAGTCCAACCCAAACTGCCAAGCCAGGTGCTTCCTGGATCGGAAACAAGCATCCTGGGACAGGTTTTGGGTCATCACCCCATATCAGCCAGTTAGCTTGAATCCAGTGAAACAGTGAGCCCAGGACCCACGTCTGGACATACCCAGCTTTGCTTTTAAATTAAAGCAAACTTTTTTTTTTACTGAAGCTCATTGTTCTTAAAGGAAAACGGGATGCATTTAAAAAAATATAAACTTTTACAACATTTTTAAGATTAGGCAGTGGTCCATAGGACCACTGCCTATTCTTTAAAAAGTTTTTGCCAACTTCACAAAGGGGTTCCTTAGGATCTCTTCCCCACTTGTAAACGGTTTACACTACCTTTCAGTAGTCAGCAAAATGTTAATGTTTTGCACTCAAATTTTGGTCATAAAATGTGTAGCCCCTGTCTGTGTCCCTGCCACTACAGTCCTATTTGGGTGCCTCTGTCCTTGCTCATGCTACTGCCTCTCTGTATGGCCATCACTGCCAGCAGGCACTATGTGTGCCCCCAGGACCCTGAAGCCCCTCAATGTGCCCCTTCCACCCGTGATTGCCACCTTGCCCTGCTGCCCCTTTGTATGACTCTCAGCCCTCTGTTAGTTGGAGTGTGTACCCACTTAATCCTAATTAAGCTCCTCTGTGTGCCCTGTGGCCTCCTGCAGAACCTAAGTGTTCCCCCAACAGCCTGCAGCATTCGCAAACCAAATAAATGTAGCCAGTAACTAAAACACGAAAGCCAGACCCATTTTTTTGCTTATATATATATATATATTTCCTGCCAGCATAGTTTGGTGCATGCTGGAACCTGTAGGCGCAGAACAACATGTGTCCACAAGGAGGTCAAGGCGTGGTGGAACTTTCCCATGGGGCGGAGCAATTTCTCAGAAGCAGGAAGGGGCAGTATATTTGAATCTGGAATACTCACCTGCTTCATGGACGCTAAACCCACGGCGCTGAAGAAGGCAGAGAAACGCCGAAATGCATTCGCCACAGCGGGTGTAATTGAACTTCTTTTTTCCATCTGTTCCTGATTAAAGGTGTCTCCAACGTCTCCCCTCAAGTTGGTCTTTTCTTTCGTCTTGGATGAAAGTGGATGCACATTCATAACGCGATTACCAGTGACGCGTTACAAAAGACTCCTGCAGCATAAGCGGCTTTGCTTCCTCACTGGAACCACTTTGGTGCTTTTTTTCTCCTGGGTACAGGAATTAGCAGAGCCCACCTCTAAATCTCAGGACGAACAGAGCGGTGTAGGTGCCATTGGACATCACGCTGGGCGAGGTAATATTATAGCCTTGTCCCCGCTATAATTAATCATGAGACAAGGAGGTTGTTGCGGTTGGGGACTCAAGGGGGCACCTGACATTGGGACAGCTGGATTTTGGGGCTCAAACGCAAAATTGCTCCACTCCGCGCATTTCCTGCCAGCATAGTTTGGTGCATGCTGGAACCTGTAGGCGCAGAACAACATGTGTCCACAAGGAGGTCAAGGCGTGGTGGAACTTTCCCATGGGGCGGAGCAATTTCTCAGAATCAGGAAGGGGCAGTATATTTGAATCTGGAATACTCACCTGCTTCATGGACGCTACACCCACGGCGCTGAAGAAGGCAGAGAAACGCCGAAATGCATTCGCCAGAGCGGGTGTAATTGAACTTCTTTTTTCCATCTGTTCCTGATTAAAGGTGTCTCCAACGTCTCCCCTCAAGTTGGTCTTTTCTTTCGTCTTGGATGAAAGTGGATGCACACATATATATATATATTCACTGAAAAAACCATAGGTTATAGACCATATATAGTTAGGAATTAGCATTTAAAAAACCTTATTTTACTCACACAAAACCATTGAAATTCCATATATAGTTAGTTGCACTAACTATATATCGCGCACCCGCAATCCACTGCTGATCATGTCACATATTACATCATTCATGACATGGTCAGTGACATCACTGATGACATCACTGATGACATCTCAAATGACATCACTGATGAGATCACTGATGACGTCATCCAGTGACTGTATAATTCTGTAAAGTTAAAATATGTCTTACATATTGAAGAATGAATGGATGTATAAGTGTCTTGATGAAGGATTTAGTAGGGGCATGGCTGACTGTATGAGTGACTGATTAAATGTGTCTCACTGAGTGCATGGGTTAGTGACTAAACTGTCTTAATTTGTGCATCATTATGTCTGTTGTTCTGTAAACTGCTGCATGTGTTGATCATTAGCTATATGATTAACTGTATGGGTTATTGATTGGTTGCCCAAGCATTTGTATGGGAGACTGAGTGTGTGTGTGGGTGGCTGGGAGGTGTATCACTCTCTGCATAGATGTGTGAGCAGTTGATTGACTGGATGTATGGGTTCAAAAGTGCATGTGGAAACAGCTGTATGGGCGGATGACTGTGTGCATGAGTGTATTGGTGAGTGAATGGATATCTCAGTGCTACATGTCAAAGTAAGTACATATGTAAAACACAGTACATGTGAGAGTTACCATGTATAAATAACTGTGCATAAGAGCCAGTGAATGTGTGAGTGGCTGTATGGATCATTGTGAACTTGTATCCAGGATTGTATAAGTGAGTAAATATGTTTTAGTATATGTTTGAATAAGTAAGGTGTGTATAACTGTATAGTTGAGGAAATGGAGGTGTGATTGATTCTTTGCATGACTGACTAAGTGTCTGAGTAACTCCATGGATGAGTGACAGTCTATGAGTGTCTGTTTACACTGAGTGTATCTAAGGTTATATTAGAGTCTGAAGAGGTTTATCGTATTATCACATGAATGATGTCATCAGTGATGTGATCAGTAATGTCAAATGAGATGTCATCAGTGATGTCATCAGTGATGTCATTTGAGATGTCATCAGTGATGTCATCAGTGATGTCATTTGAGATGTCATCAGTGATCTCATCAGTGATGTCATTTGAGATGTCATCAGTGATGTCATCAGTGATGTCACTGACCATGTCATGAATGATGTAATATGTGACATGATCAGCAGTGGATTGCGGGTGCGCGATATATAGTTAGTGCAACTAACTATATATGGAATTTCAATGGTTTTGTGTGAGTAAAATAAGGTTTTTTAAATGCTAATTCCTAACTATATATGGTCTATAACCTATGGTTTTTTCAGTGAATTTTCAAGGTTTTGTAAATGCTAATTCCTAACTATATATGGTCTATAACCTATGGTTTTTTCAGTGAATTTTCAAGGTTTTGTAAATGCTAATTCCTAACTATATATGGTCCATAACCTATGGTTTTTTCTGTGAATTTCATTGGTTTTTTAACAGCTAATATCTGTAGCTGTAAAATGTATTCTTCTTTAAATCCAAAAATATATTTTATATGTTTATGAATAATTTTTTTTTTAAATATTTTTTTTTCTTCGTTCCCGCTTCGCAAATCGGGAAGCTTCCCGTTAGCTGACCTTGATGCCGCGAAATAGACCGCGAGCCGGTAAACGTTTCTTTACCGCAAGTGCCGCGTTACAAAACAACATCGTGACGCCTCCCGTCCGCATGACGTTTCACGTTGTCGCGTGATACGTCATATGACGTACTACGTTAGCGAACTGGTACGCGAAGCGAGTCGCAAAGCGCAGGTTTCTGGAAGCAAACCGGGAGGCCCTGCAAAGCGCTTAACGTAAACACAGCAAGTCATGTGACTTGGTAATAACACTTTTCATTGGTTCATTTCACTTTTGGTTTCCTAATGATGTAAGACTAGGTCATATAATCTAAAATGAACACTTTTGATTGGTTGAGAACTCTTGTTTTTCCCAAATGATGAAAATCCCTCCTTCTTTCCTCACTCTGACTTTCATCATTGTGAGAGAAAGACCCTTTGTGATCACTGAGCAATGGCTTCTTTAGTAGCTTCAGCTGGTGCTTCCCCACCACCTCCACCACATCCAAGGAAGAGTGGACCACCTGCTCAAGTTATAATTCAACAAGAAGAAGAAGAAGAGGAACAGGAGGACGAGCACGAAGAGAGGCAGTTTTTGCCTGAGCAGCCCAGGACGTCTCACCGGAAAGAAAACTTCATTTGGCAATTTTTTAAAATTCCCAAAGGTCAGAAAAAAGTAAATGCAAGATACGTAACTTGCCTTATATGTCAAGATAGACTGTCCAGAGGGACCGACAAAAAATACAGTTTCGGAAACTACACAATGCATCGCCATATGACTAGGTGGCATCCTAACAACTACAGTGCTGCACAGTTTCGGAACGACCTAGATAATCTCCCTATTATGGCCAGAAGATCTGTTGTACCGGAAGTAACGGGACCAGAGGGCAGGGAGATGGTGCCAAATATACAAATGAGATTTGGTGATGTAAAACACATCTGCGTATTTTGCGATGGATTCATTTCCTACGGAGAAAAAAGCATCACTCTGATCAACAGAGCTATTGACTATCATATGCAAGTTTGTACGAAACGCCCAAAATAATAAATACTTCTTTTTTTTGTTTTGTTGCTCCTGTTGAGCCCTTTACAATGAATCGTTTTCATTGCCCCCTCCAAGAAAAACCCCAAAAAATATAAAACTGTTCCGAAAAATTCAAAAACAGTAAAAAAATGTTCAGAAAAATAAAAAAAAAAGTTCTTTTCAGAACTACCTCCCCGTTATTAAAAAATTGGTACAATATTTGGAACTGTGCCAACCTCTATTTCTCTTAGTTCGCTTCCCAGTTCGCTCGCCGGTACGCGAACCGGAAGCGAACCAAAAACAGTAAGTATAAGGGAAGGAAACAGACACTTATGTTAAAAGAAAGACAGCTATAGGGGAGTAAACTAGAGATACTATTACCCGTAATCCACTGCTGATGATGTCACATATTACATCATTCATGACATGCTCAGTGACATCATCAGCAGAGGATTGCGGGTTTTTTGGCAACATGCCTTATCCACGGTTTAATAACGCTGCCTTTTGCTTTATATAAGTTTTCAAATTGTATGAAATATATACCAATAGGTCGTTATGAACCTTTAGGTAGTGCTTTTCTTCATGAGGTCTGGTCGCTTCCATACACATACAGATGTTTCAAAGATGATCAAGAAGTTTATCTGAATGGAGAGGAATGCACTGAGACGCCAGATGATCATTCACTAATGTGTAGGCACATACAGTTACACGGTTCATGCAACAAACACCGACCAAATATGGCTTGCGTGTTGCAAGGCACGCCAGTTCCTGCTATCATCCCCACGTTCAAGTTGTTGGAAAATGGTAGTTATTTGATGCTCAATAATGAAGATTGTTCTGAGTTAATTAAAAGTATTCCTTTTATCGTAACAGTAAGTGAACGGGTTATTTGCTGCAGAAATGTTCTATTTCCTCCCACACATGAACATAGGGAGTTTTCAATCTGGCCACAAATACCAACCTTGGGACACGTTTCAACGGCATGGCAAGAATAAGAGCTCTTTTGTCTCAGAGAGAGGTGGCCTTGAGTTCGGCCCGTGAAACTTTCGTACTTCACATAGCGAACACCCGTACAGAGGTGCACACCCTTTTCAATTAAGATTTGCCTTTCAATTTCAGCAACATGTTTCCGACTATCTTTAACGCATCCTCCACAAAGTCCCTGGCGCACTTTTTTAAAGTTGTTACCAGTGGTCTCGTGACTTCATTTGAGAAAATCTTTGGAGTCATCCCTGCTTCCTTTCATTCTATTTTCTCCACTCTGGTTCGTGGATTGGCATTTTTACTTGCATTACCAGCGGACGCTCTTGTGCTTTTTTACATTTTTAAATATGGATGTCCCTCCTATGCAACCTCCCACCCTGCAGCTGCTGACACTGTTCCGCAATCGCATGCTAGAATATTATGGCACAATGCCGTTGGCGATATTAAGCACGGCATATGGATTATCTTTTCGATTCTCCTACTTCACCTGTGTCCAGCCTGTATTTCACTGCCTGACCTGTGATTTCGATTGGGCCATTGATTTGTGTCTCTGCGGACCGGTTTCTCCTGACGTCGACTTTAATCAGCTGATGACTCCTATCATTACTCACGAGTTGGTTTGTCCTGGCGAAAGGATTATGGCTGTGGCATTGATGCATGGACTACTTGGTCCCTGGAATTTACTGGCGGCAGCACAGTCTTTCTTGGAACAGAGCTTTCTTGAAAACCCACCGAGCTGTCCTCTGATGGTGATAGAGGATCCGGTGCTGGGAGAGCACGTATGTTCTTTTCCGCTTTTAAATTGGATGGCTGAACTGTTTTCGGATGAAGACGGTGACTTCCTATTGGAGGCTGTTGCAGCTTATTTTGCATACACAGTTATGTCATAGACCTTTTTCATGTTTGATATGCTGAGTACTAGCATTTCATTGACAATTCATTGACTTATTTGTCAAGTTTTTATTATTTACCTTGCCTATTGGCTTAAGACTCGATAAAGTACTTGGCTGTTTTATTTTTCTTTAGCATTAAATTTTCCTAGTTTTTAATGCTTTACCTTGCGGACCGTCCACATATAAACTTGCAATCTGCTCTCATGAGATGGCACTTCTATTATCTTATTCAGTTCGTTTCCGGATCATGGGGAGGTGTCATCTAGGTCCTGGATATCTTTACACCGTGTTAAGTTAGCATGGGCTCATTACCGGTTTAAACGCCATTTTTCCTTTTTTGCAACTTCTGCACACGACACTTAGTTGTTGCTTTAGCTTTCCACCTAGTAGTTCGTCGTGGTTTACATGAGAATAATATGTTATTGCTCTACTATCTGCTTTGCTTGTTAAACTATATCTGTACAGCGAGTGCTAAAGTTTCAAGAACAACACGATACAGAATTGTTATGAGGTCTGATCTCCACGACTTCATACTCATAACATAAGTGCAACTTCTGCCAATTCTGGGCATGAGGCGGGTTTTATATTGCTTTGCCGAACACACATACACAACAGTTGATGCGGTTCACATGAAGAGAGAGCTGGTGTATGCTGATGTGATTCCTTCAAATCTAAGACACTAAAGTATGGGCACGCCCTAAACCAACACAAAGAGACCTTCTTAGCAAATAATATAATATGTGTATTAGGGAGGGTGAGATATAAGCAGCCGCGGGCCGTGGAGGGAGTTACGATGGTGCAGGGAGGCGGGGAGGGGGAGAAGCAGGGTGGAGCCCTCTCTACCTTGCCCCTCCCCCTCCCCGCCTCCCTGCCCCACCGTAACTCCCTCCACGGCCCGCGGCTGCTTATAAGTGTTGCTAACTCTTATTCATTTACAGCATGTTAACATACTGTCACCATTCGCTTTTTATGTACTAGTAACTATGCTGGTAATTTTGCTACTGATAATATGTGTACTTGTATTCTCCACCCTGCCCCTCCCCCTCCCCGCCTCCCTGCCTCACCGTAACTCCCTCCACGGCCCGCGGCTGCTTATAAGTGTTGCTAACTCTTATTCATTTACAGCATGTTAACATACTATCACCATTCACTTTTTATGTACTAGTAACTATGCTGGTAATTTTGCTACTGATAATATGTGTACTTTTATTATCTAAGGTACTACGCCTGAGAAGACGGCATTAGTAAATAAACATTTCAAATACACATCTGTTCTTCTTAACTCCATGTTCTGGTTTCTAAGAAATCTATAACGACCAACTGTTCATGAGTTCCACGTATCCTGAGGTACTATAAGTTCATATTCTGGATTGTCTAAACATTGAGAGTTTGTTATATCCAATGTGACACTGTACCTAGCTTGCTAAGGAGTTTTTCATTACTAACGTGAGTTTTGGGACACCCTAATTCGCCGAGGTTCCAATCCTCTGTCCACAGTTCTGTGTGAGAACAGAAACCCTGCGACAGGGGCACCCCCAACCCTTGCTGGAGCTTCATCACACTTGCGATACAACTCCAGCAATGCATTCGCCGAGGTTCCAATCCTCTGTCCACAGTTCTGTGTGAGAACAGAAACCCTGCGACAGGGGCACCCCCGACCCTTGCTGGAGCTTCATCACACTTGCGATACAACTCCAGCAATGCGCCACCTTTACGGCACAGATACATCACGCATCTGTGCTGTTTTTGCCCCATGATGCGCCGCATTGTAAATGCAGCACACCATAGGTGACGGAACAGCGGCACAGAATGACTAACACATCCCTGGTGATGCGCCAGTCATCATAAATGTATCCCTATGCTTCTTATCTTGTTAGAGATGAACCGCCATATGTATCATCAAAGTTTTTTGCATTTCCTAAATAGCGAACTTTAAGGAATAAATAGCGATTCTTTACCATTCCTAGTTTGCGATGAGCTATTTGCTAATTAGCCGAATGTAGCCCAATGAAGCCCAATGTAGCCCAATGTAGCCCAAAGATGGCCGCCAGACACACAAAAAAACAAATGTAGCCCAAATATCAGCCAGATGTAGCCCAACTATAGCCCAGTGACAGAATGACCAATCAGCTTCGCAAACCTCCGTTACGCGAAGCGGAGCGCTGTTACAGATATATATCTTTTTTTGAACGTTAATTTCTCAAAATCCACTGGAGCACATATATTGAGACCTAGCAAAGGCACATCGGGCTACCAGTCCCTAATATTTTGCCAAGTTTCGTGCAAATCCATTCAGCCGTTCGATTATTATTATTATTTTTTTTTTTTGCCCCGCGGGGCCCTTTTAAAACCTCCACATCAAACCTAGGGGGTCAGCGAGGATCTACTATGCCCCCTTATAGTTATTTCCCCCTTTGTTTTGACCTCCTCTTGTCTCTCGATCCTACCGAGAGACAAGATGGCGGCCGCTACGGACTGTTTGGAATGTTGACAGACGCCGGAGAACCAATCAGCTTCGCTTCACAAAGCTTCGTTGCGCGACAAGTACGCGTCCTGGGCCGCTGCCCAGTCCGCTGTTACAGATATATATCTTTTTTTAAACGTTAATTTCTCAAAATCCACTGGAGCACATATATTGAGACCTACAAAAGGCACATCGGGCTACCAGTCCCTACAATTTTGCCAAGTTTCGTGCAAATCCATTCAGCCGTTCGGGCTAAAAGTGAGGCCAACCGCCCTATGGAAATTAACATGGGAAAAACGCGTTTTGGGGCCCCCCTTTTTTCTCGGCCCCCCCTTGACGAACCCCCCCAAAATTTTCAGGGGCTGCTCAGAAACAAAATGTGCCATTTTCCTGAAAATTTCAGCCAATTCCTTCCACAAACGCCAAAGTTATTAGACATAGAATTTTCAAAAAACCCATAGAGAAAAAATCCTAACTATATATACCTACTGGCGACCGCCAGTAGGTAATATATATATATATATATATATATATGTATGTATGTATATATATATATATATATATATTTTTTTTTTTTTAAAGAGTGCAACCCTTCAAAACTCCAGAGATGAAACAATTGACACACCGGAGGATGGCACAATTACACTTTATTGTGCCCACGACAACGCGTTTCGGCGATGCCTTTATCAACTTGAAAAAGGCATCGCCGAAACGCGTTGTTGTGGGCACAATAAATTGTAATTGTGCCATCCTTTAGTGTCTCAATTGTTTCATCTCTGGAGTTCTGGAGGTTGCAAGCTTTTGAAAATAATAAAGCGGTTGTCGTCACTGCTTTTGGCACCCACGTCGTTAGGAGGTGGATCGACGAAGCACGCCTCCCAACTCATCTCCGCTGGAAACAAGATGACCGCACTCAGCTTTAAGGGGATAATCCAGTTACTTTATTTACAACGGAAAACTCATAAAGGGGGACAGGACGCATTTCAGCTCTGCGCCTTTTTCCACTGTGAGTGGAAACAGGGAAGGGTGCATTTTTTTAAAAGTAAATCATGAACATCAAAATAAGACAGAGCAATTTCTTTCAAAACACATTTTGAAAGAAATTGTTCATAACCTTAAATACAAGCCACAATTAATTTTTCAGTGACATTTCGTTACATTCAAAATTAAAATACATTTAAAAAAAGTGATTTATGCCAGGGCAACACAGTTCAAATTTGTCTTTTCTCTAACTGTGTTCTTAAATCAAGGTATTATTCTCTCGAACTGTTTTTTCTTACAAAAAGCAATTTTATTGAGGAGTTCCACTCAAGTAGTGATGAGCCCACAGTTTAAGCAAGCAGTGTTCCAGCATTTCAACATAATTGAGCCCTGAATGGGCAGCGGTATTTTGCAATTCATCAGAATATATGACAGTTCATTAGATTACACCTGGAGTGTATTTAATGCAGGTTTAAAAGCATACATCACACATCAACTGATTCATAATAATATTACATGTTGTCAACACTTTTTCACCTTCTATGTAATCATACAAAAGAAACTAAATCAGCTGTGGCAGGTTTATTATAGACCATCAATTATGTGTATGTCTGTGGGTGAGACCTATCACAGGTGGATTGCTAGCTCTTCTTCTGTATTCAATCCCCATGGGGCTTTAGATTGTAAATCCACTTTGTAGCGTGACTCTAACCTTCATAATTTTAACTCCCTATTTCCTCCTCCTTTGTGTACGGGTATGTGATCAATACAGAATCTTAACGATTTCCTGTGGCTCTGATAGATCTGAGCAAAATGTCTTGCGACAGGATATGAGAAATCATGTTTTTCAATAGCTCAAGCGTGTTCCAGAACACTACATTTTGTAGGGTGTATCGTGCTCCAGATATATATCTTTCTACAAGAAAACACCAGACAGTACACACAAAAAGGGGTAGTACATGTTAAAAATGTATCGATGGTCCGGTTTTCTTTCCTGCTTGGAATTTCATAAGAGAGGGTTTTTGGACTATTTCTACATGCCTTGCAATTAGAACAGGGAACAAATCCTGTAAGGTTGCCTATTCTTGGATACTGTGAGATCCCTTCGAAGTGACTATGTACTAAAGTGTTCTTAAGGGACCGGCCACGCCTGTAGGTTATTTGCGGGCGCTCGGCAAGGCTTTTGCCTATTATGGCATCCGATTTGAGTATGTTCCAATTATGTGAGAAGATAGTTCTGATATCATTGGAGTCACTCGAGAAAGTTGTAATGAATCTTGGTGTATCTCCTGCCTTACTTGTCGGGTGTTGTTTATCTTTTAGAAGGATGCGCCAAGGGATTCTCTCTACCCTGCTTAAAGTTTTCTATAATAATGTAGTGTTATATCCTCGAACAACAAATCTCTCTCTAGACTCCTTAGCTGCCTCTTGAAAATCACTCTCATTAGTGCAGTTCCTCTTCAGCCTGAGGAGTTCCCCATAGGGGATACTATTTTTAAGAGATTTAGGGTGGTTACTGTGTGCTTCTAAAATCGAATTGCCTGCCATGGTTTTTCTAAAAAGTGCAGAGCCAGTTGACCCATCTTGTATAAAGACTTTTAAGTCAAAGAAATCAACTTCAGTTGCACTTATGGGCCCACTGAATTGAAGGTTCACTGTGTTGGTATTGAGCTCTTTGATGTTTACTTCTGCCTCTATGCGCGAGCCCTTCCAAAGAATTAAAAGGTCGTCAATGTACCTATACCAGCATACTACAGACAAGACCCAGCAGTTGTTACATTCAGCCCAAGCCACCTGCTTCTACCACCAGCCCAGGAACAAGTTTGCGTGACTGGGGGCAAAGCAGGTGCCCATGGCTGTGCCCTTGATCTGTCTGTAGAGCTGCTTTTGGAAGAGGAAGAGGTTGTTTGTTAAGCAGAAGATTAGGAACTCTATCAGCATTTCATTGTGTTGAGTACATTTAAGTTATCTGCTTTTCAAGAAATACCTAACTGCTCTCACACCATTCTCGTGATAGATACAGGTATACAGGCTTGTCACATCTAAAACAATCATTAGCATGTCTGTTTCCCATAATTTATTAAGGATAGCTCTTATGAAATCTTTTGTGTCACATATAAATGATGGCAACAATTTGATCTATTCAGCTAGAAAAAAGTCAATATATTGTGACATTCACTCCGTCAGACATCCTTTGGAAGATATTATGGGACGACCCAGAGGCTTCTTTGAGTCCTTGTGTATTTTCGGCAGATGGTAGAATGTGGATAGTACCTGGTGGGAACATGATAGGAATTTTAATTCATCCATATTGAGCATTGATTTCTCAAACCATTTCTGAATGAGCAGATGATATTCTTGTATGGTGTTATTGTATTCATCCCTTGATATTTTTGTATAACAGTTGACATCTGATAACTTCCGCATGCTTCCTTACAATAATATTCCATTGTCATCAGGACTATATTTCCTCCCTTATCGGATGGTTTACAAACTATCAGGGGATCTTTTTCAATGCTGGCTATTGATCGTTTCTGATCCATTGTTAGATTCATATTCCTGTCATTCCTTTTTCCGAATTTTTGTTATCGTAATTTGATAAGGTCTTTAATTACTGTTTCCTCCAATACATCAATGGTGTCGAAGCTCATTGGTGGAATAAAAGTCGATTTTGATTTAAAGAGAGTCTTTACTGTCCTTTGTGTGATGCCAAAATCTTCAATAGCAGGGATAGAGAACGTTCCTTCCTCAGTATCTTCTAGGACCATTTGGCTTTCAAAAGCTTGTAACACTGGCAAGACTTCTCCTATAAGGTCATCCCTAGATAGATCGTCAGTAATTGCAGTGTGTTCGCTCCTATTTGATCCTTGCGGTTCTCTCATTTTGAAGAATTTAAGAAGTTTCAATTTTCGGGTGAAAAAATAAATATCTATCCGTGCTTAGATATATTCAAAGCCTTGTGTTGGGCAAAAAAAGTCAATCCTTTCTTTAAAGCTGTTTCATCATTTCGCATTAGTTTTCTCTGAGTCTGATTGATGATTGTGAGGTCATCGGTGGAATTTATTTTCTCGCGCCTCTCTTTCTCCTTGTCTATGAGGCGACACCCTGATTTCCACCTGTTGCTGCCCCCTGTATCATTTTTCTTGATTTCCTTGTGGGCATTTCAGTTCAGGGGTCTGCCTCTCCCTCCCCGTGGCCTGAGACTGCCTCATTAGCTGGAATTCCTCGTGAAAATGGGAGCTGCTGGGGAGAGTCGCTTGCAAGTCTACATTGCCCTTATCAGATTGTTCATTATCTGTAGTAATGTCAGACTCCGAGGTTTATTTTGGATCCATTGCTCTGCGACTTACATTGCTGCGTAAGGCTTTGCGAGGTGCATCAAATTTCCAGGCAAAAGTGAGTATTTTGCCTTGTTCATAGTCTTGGGAATCTCTGTTAAACTTTGTGTGTTTCTGATTTTTTATTTTCTCCTTAGAATTTAAGAGGCATGCTTTCATTGCCTCCCTGAGCTCTTCTCTCAATGTGGTATCTTGATCCTGCATTATTATGGTTTCCAATTCTGCTATTTCCTTTAAACGTTTCTCGCGGTCACTCCACGCGAATGTTATTAATATTTTTAACATTCCCACTGAAACATCCGTTGTCTACCCCGACCACTCATCGAGGAGTTTGGGGTCCAGATTCTCGTAGGCTGGAATGGTGTCTATGCAGACCGCATGGTATGCGCTGCACCTCAATGTAATTTTGTAGGGAGGTAGCCTCCAACCATTTGGTTATCTCACGCTCAAATAATCATTCTAATTTTATCCAATTCGATTTAAAAGTTCCATGTGTTTCTGATTCATTGACTCTTGTGCCTCTTTGTTGTAACAGGCCACATTTAAAAATGCCGGCTGCCGCTTCATGGCGTGATTAATCAGATTGCATTTGTGCATCTAGCACCTCGAACACCCGTTCCTGTCAATACATGTTAATGTTAATGAAACTTTTAAAGCGCACGTATACCGTGGGGTGTTTTGGCGCTGAACTAGAGTAGGACCTGATGATGAGGAAGGAAAAAGGGACTAGTTTGAAAATAACCAAGTTTTTAATTGTTTTCTGAAGGAGGAGAGGGAGTTCAACTCTCTCAAGGCAACAGGAAGAGTATTCCATATAGTATAAAGTTTTATACAATGTCAGTTCACCCCTTAAAACGTTCCTACCGTGTGCTGGAAATCCAGGCAATGTAGATAGAGAAGTGATATTCAGTATACGTAAAAGAATCCAACCAGGACTTGTGGGTCCTCACCCAACTTGATCTTCATCTTCCGTTTTTTCACTCCTGCAAGATTGCTTTCAATGACACGGCGGTGCAACTGCAGCTTGCAAAGACTTGCTTCAGCTCCCAACCACCGTCGGCCGCTGTGCACTCCGGAACGGGTGCAGGTCTGTTTATGTAGCGGTGGAACCACAGCTTAATATTGGCTACCAACTCATCTCAGCAGGAAACAAGACAACCACACTCAGCTTAAGGGGATAATCCAGTTACTTTATTTACAACTGAAAACTCATAAAGGGGAACAGGACGCGTTTCGGCGTTGCACCTTTTTCCATTGTGAGTGAAAACGGGAAACGGTGCTTTTTTTTAAAAGTAAATCATGAACATCAAAATAACATAGCGCATGTCGTCTATGCTCTTGTCATTAACATAGGTAAAAGACAAACACACTCCCGCAGTATTCAGCGCCATCTTGTGATTGGCACCACAATACCATTATAAATAAAGTTTTCAACTTTTGTTAAAGCATGCCATAAAGTATAAGTTCATGTTTCAATTGCAACATTATTAAGCTCTGGATGAGCAATTCATTATTAAAAAAAATCAGTACTTTAAAGGCATATACATTTTTAGGTCTCGGTTACATCACTACAAATATATATATTAGCAAAAATATATATATTAAATCTTGCAATGTGTGGAGAGATTTTTTTTAATAAATGCTGCCGGGGTGAGGGGGGTTATTACAAATGACCCCTAAAATAAAAAAATTAGAGCTGTCTGCCCCATCATGCTCAAGAGGGAAGGGTACTGGTTTATGATTACTAAACCAGCCTTGCCAATGGAGGGTGCAAAGGATGGAACTGTACCTAGTGCCTATCACCTTGCCCAAGATTGAGGGTGGGGCCTTAAAAAAAAAGGAAAGATTGTATGAGCTACCACCTGTGTATGCATCCTGTCCCTAGTTTTAGGAACGGGTTCTTGGAGCAGTTGGCAGCTGATCTGCTCCTTGATGGCCACAAAGGGTCCAGTTAGCTGACTTCTATTTCCACGCCCTGTTCCTTAATGTAAACAAGGTTCAGGAGTAGTAGTCAGGTGATCAGCTACTCAATGTGTCTCAACTTTATGAGGGCCAGAGACAAGCGGGTAATCTGCCACCCGCCCCAGAGCATTGTTCTGAGTAGGGAAAAAGGCATATGAGGGGTGTCCAGAATCAGTGATAACACACAAGGGAATGTTGATAGTGAGGTTAGATAGGCCACAAGAAAAAATCAGCATGGATTTTGCGGTGTACAGTGTCCTACTGGTGTTCCTTCAGATCCAAGATGGTGGATTTCCTGTGTGCTCAAATGTAGGCTTCCCAAAAAAAAATGGCAACCCAAAACCTATACTGGAAAGTCTGGGTCAGAATAAGTAGCTCAGGTATAAGGAAACAAACACGCAGCAGGTTCCCTTGTCAACTGTGTATCTTGTTGGGTTCCTTTCATGATTTCATTCCATCACCAGACTTCCTTCAGAGAGCACAGTTTGGTTTTTGCTGTCCCCTTTCATGTTGCATTTCAGATCTATCCAATTTGTTGCTACCTATGCAATTTGTTTCATTCTTGCTGCCTGTTCTCACCTCACCTCCTTGACATTGTTACCTGCACTACAGTCCATTACTTTAATACTTACAATGGTGAGAGTAATATGCAGTAAAGTGCTGAATGCTTTTCAGTGAACCTGCACCATTTTAGAGTAATATTAATGTATATTTGTGCATATATTTTTCTGCTAGGTGGTGGTATTTCATCCAGGGTGTATGAGTGTTTCTCCATTTCATACCTGTTCTTCCCTGTTTCCTGCGGGTCTGAATTATAGTATATCTTCATTTTAAGAAGTACATATACTCTTGGCTAATGAGGGCAGAGGACTGGGTGGTGGCATCCACCATAGGATTAATGGCCCATTGGCCTCTGATAAGTGGGTAAACACAAGGAGATGATGGAAGGAGTGCTTAAACTTTTCAGACACTCACCTCCAGTCACATATCTGGGTTGAATCCATCCTCGTTCTTTCGCCCACTTTGCCACCTAAGTTCAAACCCAGCTATATGCAAATCAGTATTGACCCTGTGCCTCATGGGAACAGTCCAGCCCGAACTGGCAAGCCAGGTCTTCCATGAACCAGAAACAAGCATCCTGGGACCGGTTTCGGGGTAACACCCCTCATCAACCAGGCTAGCTTGAATCCAGTGGCAAAGTGCTCTGATAAGAGGGTACCAAAATGTAACCCCCTCCTGTTATTTTTTGTTTCTAAAGGACCCCTTGCCATTGTGCAAGGCAAGGAAAATCAGAGAAATGGTTCGATCTTCCCTAGATTTAGTCAGTTTTAAGTGCAAGGGAAAATATGTCCACCTCACTCTTTAGCAAGGTGTGGGGATTGAAGGAGTAGTGTTTTTATACTTTGGCAGTGTCTGGGGCAAATTTTCCCCTCCACTCTTCGACAAGGTTCGGGGGGAGAGTTAAAGAATAGTCCCACTGCACTTCAGCAATTTGGGGTAGGTGCAAATCCCTCACCCACTCGAAGACAATATGAGCTGGTTAAAGGAATAGCCCCCCTGCACTTTGACAGTGTAATGAGACAGGGACAGATTCTCCCCACTCGCTCCTGGGTAAGGTGAGGGAGTTGGGTAGACACACCAAGTCAGCTGTAGCCTTCCTTGTGCTAATTTGAGCATAGCAAGATGGCATGGATAGACTGAGAAGGAAGTCAATTACATTGTCACCACCTTTGGGCCTGAATAGGAGCTGTGATTAAGCCAATCTGGTCCTGGCAGGCCAGGGACACAGGAGAGATGCCTTATCTTTCTATTTTCTTCCCTGCTTGTCAAGTTGGCTGTGGATAGATATTCATAAATTGGCAGGCATATGGTCCACTTATGAATCACACAGCATTGGCTCTTCATTGTGCTGCCTTCTTTATTTTTATTTTAACTTTTGTTTTCCTCCTTTTATTTGAAAACATTGGGAGGAAAAGGCATGCTATTTGGAGCAAGTATATTGATAAACACAGACTCACACATTTATTACTATAGTGTAAAGAAGAAAATACTGCTGATTCACAAGGGCTATGCATTGTGATTCTGTTTCACTGCTCAGATTTAACTCAGACTGTGATCCCGGGACAGTTAAATAACTTTGTTAATATCCCCTGCGTATGTAACCACAGCCTGTCACAAACCATACATACAAATCCGCAGAGTGTAATAGACTATGGATTGCCATTGTTGAAGGAGGAAAGGGGCAACATGACTCCATTGAGGCGTTGCCTCTTATAAGTCAAGGGTCCTTCCCACACTCGACACACATAAAAGATGATGGGAGGATGTTTGCAATAAGTCTAACCACCGGCACTTGCTCACCATGCAACCTCAGTTTGGACCCAGCCATATGCAAATCAGTCTTGACCCTGCTCCTCATGGGAACAGTTTATCCTGAACTGCGAAGCCAGGTCCTCCCTTAACCGGTAGACAAGCAACTGAGGAACGTTTTACCCTTAGCTATGGGCTTATCATCCGGGTACAGCTTGGCTCCAGTGACACAGTGATCGTGGTACCCACATGTGGGCATGCCCATGCCACTTAGGGTGGGGTACATGAAATACACAAAAGGTGATGGGAGGCTGCTTGCAAAAAGTCTAACCACTAGCAATCGCTCCTGGTAGCACTCTGGCCCATTGTTCTTTTGCTCACCATGCCACCTCAGTTGTGAGCCAGCCACATGCACATCATTCTTGATCCTGGTCCTGATGGGAACAATCCAGTTCAACCTACCAAGCCAAGTACTACCTGAATCAGAGCACAAGCAACCTGTTTCGCCCTAGTTATGTGCTCATCAGCCGGGTGCCGCTTGTTTCAAGGTACCATGTGAGCATGGGACCCACGCCTTGGCATACCCAGTTTACAGTTTATTTATTATGATTTGGAACTCCGAAGAGTTCCACATAAAAGAAAAGATACATCTAAAAATCAACATTACATCCCATAAAGAGAGACAGTGAAGTACTAAATTCATCATAGCATATCATATAAAAACAAAGAAAAGCATATAAATGGAAACCATTCAATAGACTTTCAAGTGCCAAGGGGATTGATCCATAATAAATCCAATTACCATTGATTGGTTCTTATGGGCCTTTACAAAGATTATAATCTAATGCTATCATAAAAAACTTTCAAAATTAAAACCATATAATAAAATACGGGGATTTGTAAATTCGCAATACAGTACTAGATAACCAGCAGAAAAACCATGTAGTGAAAAGCGGGAATTTGTCAACTCACTATACAGTGGATTGGTGTCACTATATTGCGGATTATTACAACACATTCCGTTACATCGGAATTTTTACAACGCAGGATCTATTACATCGGATGCCATTACAACGCATGGCATTACATCGCAGATGCTATTACAACGCATGGCATTACATCGTAAGTATAGGTAAGTATACTTTTTAAAAAAAATGTAATTAATTTAATTTAATTAATTTAATTTATTTAATTTAATTAAAATACATTTTAAAATAGTAATTAATTTAATTTAATAAATTTAAATCTATTTATTTAATTTAATTTTAATAAAAATTGTAATTAATTTTAATTAATTAATATAATGAAATTATTTTAATTTAAATATGTTTAAAATTGTAATGAAATTAAATTAATTAAAATAATTTTTTTAATTAATTTAATTAAAAATGTAATTAATATAATATAATTAATTTAATTTAATAAATATATTTTAATTAATTTATAAATGGTAAATATAATTTATTTAGCCCTAATCACAAACCCAACCCTGAACCCTAAAAACACCCCTGTACCCCAAAACCCAAACCCTACCCTGAAACCTAAAAACACCCCTGTACCCCAAACCCAAACCCTACCCTGAAACCTAAAAACACCCCTGTACCCCAAACCCAAACCCAAACCCTACCCTGAAACCTAAAAACACCCCTGTACCCCAAACCCAAACCCTACCCTGAAACCTAAAAACACTCCTGTACCCCAAAACCCAAACCCTACCCTGAAACCTAAAAACACCCCTGTACCCCAAAACCCAAACCCTACCCTGAAACCTAAAAACACCCCTGTACCTCAAAACCCAAACCCTACCCTGAAACCTAAAAACACCCCTGTACCTCATGCACATCATTCTTGATCCTGGTCCTGATGGGAACAGTCCAGCTCAACCTACCAAGCCAAGTCCTACCTGAACCAGAGCACAAGCAACCTGTTTCGCCCTATTTATGGGCTCATCGGCCGGTTGCAGCTTGGTTCAAGGTAGCATGTGAGCATGGGACCCACGCCTGGGCATTCCCATACCGCTTAGAGCAATACATGAAACACACACAATGTGATGGGAGGTTGCTGGCAGTAAGTCTAACCACTGGCAAGTGCTCGGAGTAGCACTCCAACCCATTGTTCTCTTGCTCAACTTGCCACATCACTTTGGACCCAGCCACATTCAAATCAGTCTGGACCCTGATGGTAACAGTCAAGTCTAACCTACCAAGCCATGTCCTAACTGAACCGGAACACAAGCAGCCCAGAACCGGTTTCGCCCTATCAGCCGGGGCACAGCTTGGTTCCAGTGACACAATGAGCAAGGGACCCACGTCTGGGCATACCCATGCTACTTAAGGCCGTACGTGAAACACACAAAAGGTGATGTGAGGCTGGGCAATCACACGCCGTAGCACTCCAACCCATAATTCTTTTGCTCACCATGCTACCTCAGTTTGAACTCAGCCACATACAAATCAGTCTTGACACTGCTCCTGATGGGAGCAGTCCATCCTGAACTACCAAGCCAGGCCCTCCCTGGACTGAAACACAATCAACCCAGGACCTGTTTTGACATAGTAATGGGCTCATCAGCCGGGTACAGCTTGGTTCAACTGACCCTGGGAGCATAATTCCACATCTGGGAACACTCACGCCACTTAGAGCAGTACATGAAACACACAAAATGTGATGGAAGGCTACTTATAATAAGTGTAACCACTGACATTCGCTTGGTTAGCACTCTAACCCATCGTTCTTTTGCTCACTATGCCCCCTCAGTTTGGACCCAGCCATATTCAAAGCAGTCTTGATGCATCTCCTCATGGGAACAGTCCAGCCCACACTGCCAAGCCAGGTCTTCTCTGAACTGGTGAACTGGAGCACAAGCATCCTAGGACTGGTTTCACCCTAGATTTTGGCTCATCGGCCGGGTGCAGCTTGGTTCTAGTGACCTATTGAGCATGGGACCGCCATGGGTAAAGCCGGCAGGAGACTGGATGGAGCAGAAAATATCTGTTAGCAAGACATTTTTTTATGTGAGTAAGCCCCCTACCCGTGTGAAATAAATTATATAATATCTCATAACTTGAAATTTTGAGAAATTATTAATTGAGCAGGCATAATTAAAATGTTGTCCTGGCCCAATAGTTTTGTGTGTATTTGGACGTATGAAGGTAGGTTTGTTTTCATATAATGGTAAGTGTGGATAAAGGTTTGCAACAATGGGTCCATTTGATGTTGACTAGAAAAACATATTTTGCTGGGTATTGGCGTATAACCAGGGCTGTGTGGTTGTCTGGAATATGGTGTATGGCCATATACTGATGTTTCAGTGCACATATAGTAATGTTTCTGTATTCACACATGATATTGGGTTGATGGCTGCATGTTTGTGATTGTGTTGTATGATGTTGGAAGGATGGAGTCATGGAGAGAGGTGAGTTACTTGTATAAAGGTATTATAATGATTTGTGTGCCGGTAGTTTGTCATTTTTAGTTTCTTTGCATATATAATGAGGCATGTGTTGTCATATATGATGCTGGGTTGGTGTATGGATGTTTGTCGTTGGACGGAGGCATGTATGAAGAAGGATTGGCTGATTTGGTGAAGGGATAGATGATGGTGGGAGAATTGCCATCTCATGTACTTAATAACTATTAACATTGAGTAATATCGTTTTTTTTTTGTTCGACCAAGTGGTGTACTATATTGGATACCGTATGCTGTGGATGGGGCTTCCGCTTGTCTTAGTATACAGTGGATTGGGACACAAGGTTAAAGTGGTAGCACCTGAACATTTCTTTACGTTTTTTTAAAACCAAAGTTACTATAAATTTGTATGTCAAAATGGCAATTTAAATATGTGTTATTACGTCTGAGTTGAAGACTGTTATTCATATTTATGTATTTAGCACGTGTTACATTTAAAAAAAATTATTTAACTTACATGGGTATGATAATGTGAATTTCTGCTGGGAAAAAACATACTAGGAATTTAAGAATACTTTTTTAATCTTAGCTAAGATAGTAACTGGGTTTATTAAATGCCCTTCATCCGCACACTTTTACTAAATATTTCATTTTCGGTAATATAAAGTAAGCATTTCCTGATTTCATGGTGGTGTATCATTGCTAGCTATCACTCTGTAAATTACTTCCTATTATGAAGTTGGTCTTCAAGCATATGCGTTATAATGCAATTGCTCAATTTGTTTCTATCCCACCTACTGTGCAGCCCCTCTAGGTGTGTCCTGTCCCCTTTGTAATTGCACTATATGTTTATGTGTGGCCCTGTCATCTCTGCAGTCCTTGAATGGACCACTTAACTACTCAGATATTCTTCTGTGAGCTTCTGTGTTCCTTTTACAAACTATTTCAAGGTTGCCTGTGTGACTTTAAACATGTGGATGTAACCCCGCATCAGTTGCAGCCCTTATGTGTTCTTCCTACAGACTTAAATAATATATTGCAACGTAAAATTATCTTGGGTATTTATGATGATCTTTTACTAATGGAAAGTGCTATCAAAAAGTTATGTTTGTGTTTTAAATAATAGAATGAGAAGTTTTATAATGCACTCCAAAAAGTCCGTTTTACTAAGTCAATCAAACAAAGGAATACATGTCATGCCTTTGTATTAAATAATACCCACTAATTGTACATGTAAAAATAAGCATGGATTATAATATTTTCTTTTTTTTTATAGTAAGATTAAATAATGAATGTGTTTTTTTAAGTATCTAATTTATATTTACAAGCACTCAATATACAACAAAGCAGACCAGGTCAAGCGATGGTGTGTAACTATACCAGTGACTAAGAAACAGGTTGGATGCATACGTGCATCAGTGCTGTTGGTGGTTATTGGCAACAAGAAGCTAGAAAGAATCCCATCAGACCACCCTTTATGGTGGAGTTTACGTCACGTGGGACTCACTGATCATACCATACCACATCTGGCCATGTAGTGCTGTTGTGGAAATCGATGTCAGTAATCTAGCCATGATGTTTGCCATCAAGTGGACCAAATAATGTGCAGTGCTCAAGTGATAAAGGTGAAGTAAAAGTGAAAAGTAAGAGCCAGGGTAGTCAATTTTACTTCACCTTTATCACTTGAGCACTGCACATTATTTGGTCCACTTGATGGCAAACATCATGGCTAGATTACTGACATCGATTTCCACAACAGCACTACATGGCCAGATGTGGTATGGTATGATCAGTGAGTCCCACGTGACGTAAACTCCACCATAAAGGGTGGTCTGATGGGATTCTTTCTAGCTTCTTGTTGCCAATAACCACCAACAGCACTGATGCACGTATGCATCCAACCTGTTTCTTAGTCACTGGTATAGTTACACACCATCGCTTGACCTGGTCTGCTTTGTTGTATATTGTGTACTCTGATAGTAGGGGAATTAGCAGACAGGTCGTTAAACATTCCCCTTGACCCCCCACACACATTTTGTTTTTTAAGTATTGAGAGCAACTTTTTAGTTGCGGGTCTATTGACAATAGGTGCAATCATTGGTTATTCGCACCTTTATAGCTCACCTAACTTAATTGTGTGTGTCCCCCTTTCTGCCTACTTAGCCTGCTCCATACCCCTCCTTCATTGACACTTCCAAGATAACAACTTCACATTTTTCAATCCCATGACATTTTACTTGTGATTATGATGTTTTTGTTTAAAGTTAAGTCACTTTCCAGCATCCAGTGACTGCTGTTAGAGTAAATGCTTTTCAGACCACTGATGTCTCTAATTTCATAATATTAGCCACAGACTTATTCTGGTCTTTTTGCTCTAGGAGTATGTGAATGTGCATTCTAATACAAACAGTATGCTGACTGTTTACATCCACAACTCAATGATAATGAATTTTCAACCTACCCAGTGCGGATATTTTTGTGATGAGAGCATATTCTCAATTTAGTAGTTTTCCTGTTGTAACATTACAATGAGGGTAGCTGCTCTTCGGTACAGTGGCGGCTCTCCCATCTGGAGATACACGCCAGCGTTGTGCATTTACATTTGCAATACTGCTTTGTAGACTGCTGGCTGAGTGCATTTTGGACCGCCGGGCGCATGCCCAAGGGAGCAGTGTCTCCCGCGCCGGTCATGCGCTCGAGCTCCCAGTTTACTCTGAATAATAATACAGGGCAGCCCTCTTTTAGGGGGCTGATCTTTGCATTTACCTTCGAGTTTGATGATAGATACCTGTCTTTTCTTCACTGCACAATGCAGTGTGGACAACAAGGGGAATCCACTGTTGGCGCGGCACTACCGCCTGCGCATGCGCGACGGAGCAGTGTATCTTATCGCGTTTTTTCCATTTTTTCCATGTTACACGCCACCTTTAGGAGGTTATTTAAATGTTTGGGGCGTCCCTATCGATACCTCCTCTTCCGCTTGGCTCATACACCGGGGCACCGACGGACAGGTGAGTGTCTCCATGCCTTGCTCTCCTGGGTACAGAAGATCAGATAACCGGCACCTAAAATACAAGATTATATGGAGCTCTAGTGGTCCGAGCTCTATGCTTGGTTGGGCAGTCTAAGGGGACTTTTTGATCCACATTCCATTGCACACTTAGAAGCTCACGCTTCAGGGTAGCCGTTTTGGTCTCCTTGAGGCGAGCTCTAACTTCTCCTACAAACAGCAGATGATTGAGATGTAGTGGTTTGATGTCCATTTAACTGTTTGGAAAAGTAAATGATATATCAACAAAGAGAATGGTCATAGACACTCCTTTATGTCTACATTAAGTCTCGGGACATGAGGCATTTCGCAATATATGCGATTTCTAACATGTGTCCAGTGATGGGTTATGAGGACTTTGGTTTGGCAGAGGGGTACTTATCACACGTTTGTTAGGTTTAGTGTGTAGAGCGATTGGCTTGGGCACCGTAAAGTTGTGTACTTACTGTGTTCTTTTTCTACACCGCAGAGCGGGGCCTCATACTCCCGAGCGGTTGCCGGGTGAGGTGAGGTCGTCACCCACACAAGGCTGGGTGAGTATCACTTTGAGGAAATGCCTCGGGGTGATTAGGCTATTATGCTTCATTATATATATGCGGAATATAAAGTATTCATGCAGATGTGTTCCTTATATGCGGTCTCTCTGTATCCAGGTGGCTGTGTATTTGAAGGTCAGTGCTGTTGTACAATTATTTTTGTTTGTTGACAGGAAGAAGACAAACTTCTCCCACCAGTGGACGCCCAAAACGTTTGAATTGCTGGTAGATATGTATCAATTTACTAGTAAATTTATTGTCTTTTACCCAACACATCACTTGTGGTTATAGCTGCAGTAGCCATCTTATACCTATGGTCCTGAAGAAAGCCGGGATAGTGTCCCTTAGGCTGAAACATGTCGACCGTTCTGCATAGCGCCACAGGGTAGATTACCTACCAGGCGTTTTTAATTTTTGACACTCTGGTTTCCGAATGTACATTCTGTCAGAGCCAGGGTAGTCAATTTTACTTCACCTTTATCACTTGAGCACTGCACATTATTTGGTCCACTTGATGGCAAACATCATGGCTAGATTACTGACATCGATTTCCACAACAGCACTACATGGCCAGATGTGGTATGGTATGATCAGTGAGTCCCACGTGACGTAAACTCCACCATAAAGGGTGGTCTGATGGGATTCTTTCTAGCTTCTTGTTGCCAATAACCACCAACAGCACTGATGCACGTATGCATCCAACCTGTTTCTTAGTCACTGGTATAGTTACACACCATCGCTTGACCTGGTCTGCTTTGTTGTATATTGTGTACTCTGATAGTAGGGGAATTAGCAGACAGGTCGTTAAACATTCCCCTTGACCCCCCACACACATTTTGTTTTTTAAGTATTGAGAGCAACTTTTTAGTTGCGGGTCTATTGACAATAGGTGCAATCATTGGTTATTCGCACCTTTATAGCTCACCTAACTTAATTGTGTGTGTCCCCCTTTCTGCCTACTTAGCCTGCTCCATACCCCTCCTTCATTGACACTTCCAAGATAACAACTTCACATTTTTCAATCCCATGACATTTTACTTGTGATTATGATGTTTTTGTTTAAAGTTAAGTCACTTTCCAGCATCCAGTGACTGCTGTTAGAGTAAATGCTTTTCAGACCACTGATGTCTCTAATTTCATAATATTAGCCACAGACTTATTCTGGTCTTTTTGCTCTAGGAGTATGTGAATGTGCATTCTAATACAAACAGTATGCTGACTGTTTACATCCACAACTCAATGATAATGAATTTTCAACCTACCCAGTGCGGATATTTTTGTGATGAGAGCATATTCTCAATTTAGTAGTTTTCCTGTTGTAACATTACAATGAGGGTAGCTGCTCTTCGGTACAGTGGCGGCTCTCCCATCTGGAGATACACGCCAGCGTTGTGCATTTACATTTGCAATACTGCTTTGTAGACTGCTGGCTGAGTGCATTTTGGACCGCCGGGCGCATGCCCAAGGGAGCAGTGTCTCCCGCGCCGGTCATGCGCTCGAGCTCCCAGTTTACTCTGAATAATAATACAGGGCAGCCCTCTTTTAGGGGGCTGATCTTTGCATTTACCTTCGAGTTTGATGATAGATACCTGTCTTTTCTTCACTGCACAATGCAGTGTGGACAACAAGGGGAATCCACTGTTGGCGCGGCACTACCGCCTGCGCATGCGCGACGGAGCAGTGTATCTTATCGCGTTTTTTCCATTTTTTCCATGTTACACGCCACCTTTAGGAGGTTATTTAAATGTTTGGGGCGTCCCTATCGATACCTCCTCTTCCGCTTGGCTCATACACCGGGGCACCGACGGACAGGTGAGTGTCTCCATGCCTTGCTCTCCTGGGTACAGAAGATCAGATAACCGGCACCTAAAATACAAGATTATATGGAGCTCTAGTGGTCCGAGCTCTATGCTTGGTTGGGCAGTCTAAGGGGACTTTTTGATCCACATTCCATTGCACACTTAGAAGCTCACGCTTCAGGGTAGCCGTTTTGGTCTCCTTGAGGCGAGCTCTAACTTCTCCTACAAACAGCAGATGATTGAGATGTAGTGGTTTGATGTCCATTTAACTGTTTGGAAAAGTAAATGATATATCAACAAAGAGAATGGTCATAGACACTCCTTTATGTCTACATTAAGTCTCGGGACATGAGGCATTTCGCAATATATGCGATTTCTAACATGTGTCCAGTGATGGGTTATGAGGA
This sequence comes from Lissotriton helveticus, assembly GCF_964261635.1. Taxonomy (NCBI): domain Eukaryota; kingdom Metazoa; phylum Chordata; class Amphibia; order Caudata; family Salamandridae; genus Lissotriton; species Lissotriton helveticus. Next base: position 1,662,303,951 of record NC_136059.1, read on the forward strand.
CTTTGGTTTGGCAGAGGGGTACTTATCACACGTTTGTTAGGTTTAGTGTGTAGAGCGATTGGCTTGGGCACCGTAAAGTTGTGTACTTACTGTGTTCTTTTTCTACACCGCAGAGCGGGGCCTCATACTCCCGAGCGGTTGCCGGGTGAGGTGAGGTCGTCACCCACACAAGGCTGGGTGAGTATCACTTTGAGGAAATGCCTCGGGGTGATTAGGCTATTATGCTTCATTATATATATGCGGAATATAAAGTATTCATGCAGATGTGTTCCTTATATGCGGTCTCTCTGTATCCAGGTGGCTGTGTATTTGAAGGTCAGTGCTGTTGTACAATTATTTTTGTTTGTTGACAGGAAGAAGACAAACTTCTCCCACCAGTGGACGCCCAAAACGTTTGAATTGCTGGTAGATATGTATCAATTTACTAGTAAATTTATTGTCTTTTACCCAACACATCACTTGTGGTTATAGCTGCAGTAGCCATCTTATACCTATGGTCCTGAAGAAAGCCGGGATAGTGTCCCTTAGGCTGAAACATGTCGACCGTTCTGCATAGCGCCACAGGGTAGATTACCTACCAGGCGTTTTTAATTTTTGACACTCTGGTTTCCGAATGTACATTCTGTCAGAGCCAGGGTAGTCAATTTTACTTCACCTTTATCACTTGAGCACTGCACATTATTTGGTCCACTTGATGGCAAACATCATGGCTAGATTACTGACATCGATTTCCACAACAGCACTACATGGCCAGATGTGGTATGGTATGATCAGTGAGTCCCACGTGACGTAAACTCCACCATAAAGGGTGGTCTGATGGGATTCTTTCTAGCTTCTTGTTGCCAATAACCACCAACAGCACTGATGCACGTATGCATCCAACCTGTTTCTTAGTCACTGGTATAGTTACACACCATCGCTTGACCTGGTCTGCTTTGTTGTATATTGTGTACTCTGATAGTAGGGGAATTAGCAGACAGGTCGTTAAACATTCCCCTTGACCCCCCACACACATTTTGTTTTTTAAGTATTTACAAGCACTACCCAATGTAATGGAAAAACATTATTTGAACTGCTTATCACATTTTTATTTTCATCTTCGTACGCTGCAGTTGTAGGTATCTCATAAAGATATTACATATAAATGTAAATGGGACGCGCTTCTTTGTGTTGTTGTAAGGGGACTGTAAGCCAAAGAAGTCACTGTCAGTCCCAGGAGGAGGGGCGGAGCAACCTCTTGGCGCTCCTAAGTGCTGGGGACTCCCGCGTGCACAAGACACACTCCTTTGTGTTGCTGTGAGGGGATTGCAAGCCCTAGAAGTCACCCCTAGACCCACGAGAGGTCTAGCAACTTTCTGTGCTTTTAAGCCCACTGGTGCAGGATGCACAGGGGACGTACCCGGGCACGTACTCTGGCGAAGACCAGGACAAAAGCAGGCCAGTCTTTGCCTGTCAATGGCCGGAATAGGCTGGGCCATCCCTCTTGGCATCTGAGCCAAACCTTCGCAAATGGTGAGTCTGTGCCTACCCTTATCTGTTGGGTACCCCATATATGATAACTCCAGCCAATCTCCCTGAAAGATACACTTAAAATTTCTCTTGAGATATGCTGGAAGAATATGGGTAATAAAATTGACCAGGGTCAAAGATAATGGCAAAGTTAATCCCAGTCATGGCACTATGATGGATCCCATCCTTGCCCGAGCAGTTGAATTGATTTCTAAAGAGACTGATCTCTCATAGAGAAGCCTATCCCTGGACTTAGGGGAAGGCTCAAATTGTCCTTCTTTGGGCCAGTCAGGATACTAACCGTGCCTTGGGGTCAGTGACTTTACGCAGTCCATTACCTAATGTACCTGAGCTTCATGTCCATTCGCCACCCAGAGAAGTCCACAGTGATTCAGTTACATCGCATGTTAGTTACAATGGGCCCTCTGCTAGGAGGAAGGGACACCCTAATTGTGTTGGCAACTCCAAACCTTGTGTACAGAGGAATCCAGGCAAAAACACTATGGTCATTGCCCAGGAGCCTGGACTAGCCCAACCACTTGCAGTTGGAGATTTAAACATTGACTGGGATCAGATATTGGATATGTTAAATCCATTATCGCTGCTGTGTCACCTCATAGGTGGATAGGTTGAGAAGCCTGGAAAATGTACTTTTGGAGTTAACCAAGTCACATGCCGGCAAAAATGCCATTCCCAATGCCAGTCAAAAAGACCCCCTTTGCTCAGCTGGGGCTGTAGGCCCAGTGATTCCAGCTGCTAGTGTTTCTATTTTGGTTATGCCTGTATCTCAAGTACACACAGGTTTTGTCAATGCTCTGGCCAATTAGTTTGTGGCACATCAGAATCTTTGAAAGGAGGGAGTGGTATACAACAGGGGCCCAAGGGACCATATACCTCCCTTGATCAGGACATTGGTGTTTATGCCCTGCCCATTAGTCTTAACCAGCCGACAGAATGTAGTCCGTATGTTGCCATTATGATGTGTGGGCCGTCCTTGCCTCCCTCTACAGAAGAATCCACTTTTCAACTAAACAAATAAAGTGTGTCATTGCCTGGCCTATAATTCAAGTTTTAACTTCTGGGAATACAGGGACCTCACATTTGTGAGGAGGGATGTGTGGTTTGGCCCTACTACCAAGCACCTGATGGGGGATTGTACAGTGATTGGTTGCAGGTCTCCAAGTCTGGCCCAACATTTGATCTCAAGAAAAGTGAGGAAGCATTCTTTGAACCCTGGTATCAATATTCGCCAGCAAGGCTTTTTCTACAAAAACTTTCAATCAAGGGTACAAGCAGGGTCCCAGAGGTCTCCATCAATGTTTTGTGAGTCTGTCAGACCATCTGTCCCTACTTCAAACAGATTCCTTCCTCTGTCAGAGTGTATAGATTGAAGCTTAAAGAATCTACCATTACCCAAAGATATGGAAAAGATATCTACGGTTTGTCCCTTAACTAGAGACTCAGCTTCTGAACAAGGCTCTGTCTTAAGGCTTGTCTGCTTGAAGATTGCTGGCTTCATGACCAAACAGCAGGATCGGACTTGGTTTGACTTAATTACCCAACTGGATATAGTTTTGGTGCCAGAAATCTGGGCCCTTGAGGATATTACTTGGGATGGCATTTTTGAGTTATACTATTCTAGCCATTCCCTCATATTGGCAAAGAGCACGGGTGGTCTTGTTGTTATGATTCACATCTCTACATTTTTTAAGATTGTTCCAATTGTTTCCAATCATATTTGGATCCAGATTTTGTGGACTGTTTTACCCAATAAATTAAATTTTTTTCTTTTCAGTTTTTCCGTCTATAAATAAGATTGTCACATAGAGACACTTTTACACGTGCTGCTAATCTTGAAAACAAGGGGCCCGATTTACAACGGTAAAGTTAGGCGAAAGTCTATTTCGGTATTCACAAAGAGCATTTACTAGTAGTAAATGCACATTGTGAATATCAAAAGTCGTAAAGTTAGACTTTCGTCTAACTTTACCTTAGGTAGCCCTAGGTCTTTTAGTCTGTTAAAAAATGTTATGTGATATAAGTGAACTGATTTTAACATAAATATGAAGAATGCCTGATGTAGTGTAATCGTGTTATGACTGTACATTTTCGAAATTACCATTTTGGTGATATTCATTATGGCAATATAAGATATGATTTATACAGACAGTGTCAATATTGCTGATGTTAGTACTGCTGCCTTATTACATCTAGTCATGTTTAATAACATCTATCCACTGAACCCCATGGGTCCTTAAAGAGCTTTTGTTTTCATTATATCATTTTGATTGATTTTATTGATTTAAAAAAAAAACTATCGTTTGAACACATCCTGAAGAAGTTCCCAAACTATGGTAACATTTTAAAAATGATGACTTTTAAAAACTATCCGATCTATTTTTAAATCATTTGGTGACCGAACCAAGGACATTAGAATAGTGAGTGGAATTGATACGGTCATAATATATGACAAGATAGAAAGTGTAAACCATTAAATAAAATGCAAATTTTTTACTATTTATGGAGAGTGCGATTAATGTTCATGAACCCCGAAATGCAGTTTTTACTGTTTTGCCCACCACAGAACATGTATCTACCAGAGCAGTCGAAATGAAGAGACCTTTTGCGCCTATCTTCTGCTGGCATTGTAACAGAAGTTCCTGTCACTGAGCGTTCTACTTCAGTAGTTGCGTTTGTGAAGTAGATTACCCTGAGTCTCATGCAGAACATGCTGCTGTTCATCTGACTCAATCCCTTCAATATGGTCAACATGTTCTAATGTATGAGCTGTACCTACCTGCAGGCATATTTCATGATAAATGCTATAGAAGTGGAATGTTCACAAGTGCCTTACCATTGTGGTTGTTCCTAGATTGCACTGGAGATGAAGGGTATCACTTTTTATCACCACATTGTCGCCACATTACCACATCTGCATGCTTACAATGTGCACCATTCAAAAGTTAAAGACTCAGAATCACCAGAGAGACTAACTACCATCACTTGTTCTGTGGATCTAATGCCAAAGCTGCACTTTCTCCAATGCTACCTTGTTATAAATCTGTCCTGTGGACCTTTACCCACTTTCGCCATTGAGCAATGTCAGACTCAAATCTAAGTGAAATTAGTTCCCCAACTTTCAGAAGTAGTTGTGGCTGTTGCCTTTTCCTCCAGCTGTGAGAGGAAACCAAAGGAGTTTGAAAATATAAATGATTTTCTTTGAAATGTGAAGGTAATACAAAATCGTTCCCTTGCATGTCCTTATTCCATGGTTCTCTCTGTTTCAGAAACCGTTACTTTATTTATAAGATTGGTGGAGTCTGTTAAACAATGCTGCATGTTGACAAAAGAGTTTTCTTTAAAGGATTTTCTTGAAGGTTAACCAACATTGGTTTTTTAAAGGTTAATCAAAGTTAGTTTACATAATAAAACATTAATTATTTGTTTCAGTTTACTCTATATTTAAATTCTAATTGTCTGTACAAACTTCATTTGTAAGCCTGCTCATATGAATAACTCGATGTATTTCTTTCCAACAAAGTCTCTGCTAAAGCGTAGGTACTTTTTAAACTTCTGTTGTCACGTTTTCCTTTTCTTTCTACAAATGGAACTTTGTTTGCTTCAGTGTTACATTCTAGTCAATTATCAGAATGTTGTTTTTACCCCTTCAGTTACTGATTGGTTTTAAAGTCTAGTGTGAGTGGTATTTCACAATGTGCTTTCATGAGAAATCTCATGTGTGGAAAATAAAACGTCTGTCACTTTAATATGTCACTTACTCTAATGAAAAATCTGAATTTTATTTAGAGAAATCATTGCTGTCTAGTCATAGCACTGAGCAGGTTCAATTACACTATGTAGATACAGTTCCGGTAATTTCTATGCCTTGCACTATGATCTAGCCCACTGAATAAGTAAGTTATTGATGGAAACAGGAGTGTTGACAGAGAGATGTAACCAGAGCCTCTTTGGCTGCATACAGGACTTGGACCTGCAGAGGCTGTTCTTGGTGTCATCCTGGTTGGAAAAAATCCCCACAACTCTTGGATATGATTGCATTACATTCAATACCCAAAGGCTGACTGTCGAATGTCAGCTTGTGTTGCCTTTTGCGTCATGTGGGGTAATGGGTTAAAGCATGGTAACATGGCCAAATCCCATTTAGGCAGAACAGTGATGCTGCAGCACACGCGATCAAAATATTTGGAGTCTTTTCTGTGCAGAGTGCATCAAATTTTATAAACTTGAGTCAGGAATGTACATACTCAGCGGTCAGGTTGGTCTTGGCCAGGAAGAGGATGGATGGTGCTAGGTCTTCCACTTCAGTTGGAGCCCCTACAGGTGAAACTGCACAGATGGTGGCCCTATGTTCATCCAAGAACAGTTGGGGGGATAAATTGAATGTTACTGCATCTGTGGGCTGCAACATCTGTTGACCCGTGCTCTGCTCGGGTGCTTAAGATGATGATAAGTGGGAAAATATTATTTTCAACAATCATCTCACATGTACCAAGTGCTGAAGGAGACATTTTCAAAATCTGTCCTCACTGTTCTGCTTGCACTTGACCCCTGGGTCACTAGATATTCAGTAGAGTGAGTGTACAATTTAGAGTATACAGCATTATCTGTTTTTAAGTCTTCACAAACATAAGCTTGTTTTTGTGTTAGTCAACTTCTTGGTGTGTGCTGTGTCTGTTTTGTGTGCCTTGTTTACCAATTCTTCATGAACCCTGGAAAAGGTGTTATCAATCTCCATTGTTCACAAACTTCCACATTGTTCAAAAGCACTTTTGAGCAAAGTGAGACTGCAACAATAGTGCAACGTTCTTTCATACACATTGAAACTCCTTATGTTCCACTGTTTTGTTGTTAATGTCAGGATTGGTGTTAATGACAAGCCATTCCTCGTGGTGTGTGCTGTGTGTATCTTGTGTAGATATTTTTCATTGAGTGTCAAACATTGAAAAAGGTGAAACGTTCTTTCGTGTAAATGAAAACTCCCTGGAGCCTATTCACCAAAGCAAATTTATGTAAGTAAACTAGTACTCTTGAATTACTACCTTATGTACTCCCAAATGCTATTCACTTTCAGTGAAAGATCTTTCTTTAACCCCTTCGCAGCTGGGGGGATTCCCCCGCTGTGCTGGGGGGCGGGGGGGCGCGCACAGCGCCCCCATGATCATGACGAACTCAGCTCGTCATGAGCGAAGGCGCTCCGGTGCTCATGACGAGCTGAGCTCGTCATGACCACGCCCGTTCCAATAGAATGTTCAGCACAGCAGGGGAATCAGCCCAGCGTGTGAGCGTTCCAAGTAACGGGCGCGGTCATGACAAGCTCAGCTCGTCATGAGCACCGGAGCGCCGTCGCTCATGACGAGCTGAGCTCGTCATGAGCATTCGAGAGGTTAATGTGCAGAGTTATATACCACATGTGCAGTGAACTCCACATATGTAGGCCTATATTTTAGGTGTAAACCTCAGGAAAATGGCAAGTAGTTGGAAAATGGGGAATATGTACTATAAAATGGGAAAAATTATTGGAAAAATAAAGTGTGCCCTGAGGTACATGCATGTTTATAAACACACCTACAGATGAGTATGTAAATTGGTATGCACCAACATTATAACCACATATACTTCAATAGTGTTACAGCTCAAATAAACTTAAATCTACACCAGCCAAACCGTGGAGTAAATCACATACCATACTTGGCCACACGTGGGAACTGCAAGAAAAACATAAACAAAGCAATGAAGGCAGGGAATAACACTATCAGGACAGGAGGAAAGAAACAAAGTATTGAAGGGAAAACATATACAAAAATATATTGATAGAAATACATTTTAGTGCATTTCTAAAGAAGTAAAAAACAATTAAAAAATGCATACACTGGCACAGAACAGTAAAGAGAGGTACAAATATATGTTTCAGATTGACTAGAGAACATATACAGCTTCAAAGTTACTTTCCCATTCAAAATCTAAACTAATGCAATTGTTGAGGGAATCAACAGCCATGCGCCACCAAATTTGTCTTCAGGTGAAACGGTGCAACATCAACCAATAACAAGCCACAGCCAAACCAATGTGTTCACCATGTTGGCGAAAGTCTTTTTCTCCTTGAACCTCATCTTAAGGAACAATCTCTTGAGGAGGGGCGGTATATTGCACAGGCAAATAACTACTTTGTTTGGTGTGTCTATAAGGAAGCAGTAGTGGCAAGAGACTACTTCCATCTGGAAGTGAATCTTGACATGGAAGTAGACTGAGATCCGGAACTCACTTCACCCACAGCCGGCTCCCAGGCAAACTCTGCACATGTCAAAATACTGACTGCACTCCACTTCCTCGGAACAGGATGTTTTCATAGGGCCACTGGGGACATAGTGAGCATCACACTGACAATCCAATCCTGCTGCATGTTTGTGGTACTGAGATGCATCACCATGCGAGTGCACCAGGACATCAACTTGCCATAGTAAATTCTGGAATTGCAAAAGGTGGCAACTGAATTCTATACCATTGCTCACTTCCCTTGTTTATTATGTGTCATTTATTGCACCCATATGGCACATCAGCCACCCCATCACATGGAACAGCATTTATGCAACAGACACTGCTGGTGCTCCATGACATCACTGATAGAATATCGACAACAGAAATGGCAACCTACAAAAATATCATGACAAAAATATTGTTGTCAAAAATATCGAAGTCCTATCTTCATAATGGTAAGTACAAAAATATCGAAAAAGATATTGTTGTTAAAAATATAGTTTTTTAAAAATGTTTAAAAAATAATGTAAAATAAAGTAAATAATATATATAATTAAAAAAGATAGCTAGAATTACTAGAATTTTTTTAAAATTATTAGTAATAAATATAATGTAAAAATAAATTAAACGGGGGAGGAGCCAAGATGGCGATCCGGACGGACGTGTAGGCTCCCAGCTCCATGACCCTCCGAGCCCCGCACGATTCTCCTGTCATCATCCTGCTATTGCGCTTCAATTTGGTGTTTGGGAATGAGCGCTGCAACCGATAGCGTGTTCCCGAGCCCCCTGCTGGCCCCATAACCGGAGATATCTGCGATGGCAGTCGGCGGCCCTGAGAGACTCTGGAGCCGGGACATCTGCTTCTAAATATGGCCGGGTGCTGATGCAACAACAGCGGCCATCTGTTCTGGGGCGGAGTCGGTCCACAGGAGCGCAGGATCCATCGATCAGATTTTTACCACAGGCGTCCTGTTTGACAAGCGAAGCGGCCGTGGGGCACCCCCGAAGCGATGATCTGGTAGAAATTTGATATATATGAGGAGCGCAGATGGTAACTGATCCGACGCTGTTTGAGATTCGGCCCGGTTTTCGCGGGCCGCTCCCGAATTTTTGGCTGGCGCTGAACTGGTGCGCAGATGATCGCTGCAGGAGACCGTTCCTTGGGGACCTGCCCTCCATGTCTCTGCGATCCGGATTGTGGTAGCATCGAGCTGACCTCGCCTCTGACCGCCTCCCAGTCCCCATTTACGATGGAAACACCGGAATGCCGCCTGGATGAGATGGAGAATGCTATCCTGGCTCCCGGGGTGCAGCAAGAGGTGGTGTATGTACAATCAGGAGGCGCTGCGGTATGTGCAAAAAGGGCTACGTTGTTCTGCGGTGACATACTTGCTGCTCTTGATGACTTTCGATCTGCCTGGGAACACTGCTCCCGTGAACTGGGGAGGAAGCTGGATGATGTCATGCTCGCGCTGGGGCACTCACGGTCGGACGACTTCTTGGTACATGAAGATCAGCCTCGAACTGTCTTCGAGGGGAGTACCGTGACCACCCGTGTACGCGGAGGAGTATGGGTGCCAATGGACTATGCGGTACATTGTGGACAACTATCCGTGGCTTTTGACTATTCTGATGGTTCCCTTTCACAACAGCTGTTAGCGGTTCCGTGCGCTGCTCCGCTATTGACGTCCTATGCTTTGTCGCAGCGACGGCTGGTGCCCGTGCCTGTTCCCTCCGTCTTTGTCCTCGCATCCCTGCTGTGGAATACAGGTCCTGGGACTGTCTTGGGGAAGATGGCCGTATGGGCCGAAGACTCTGCTGGTGACCAGCGACGTCCATCTTGTATGCTCGTGTTGCTCTCCGGCCTTGCTTGGCCTCTTTGTTTCCTTGTATCGGCTGATGCTGTGATCGATCGGCAGACGTGCCTTCGGGGACTCGTAAGGACGGGCCAAGGATAAGATGTATCCCTTAAAATGTTGACAATTAGGTGGCTGGCGGGGATGGGGGGCGCGTGTTATTCTGCTATGCCTTTTAGTGCAATATGTTGATGATTCTCCCCATTACTGATTGACTCGATTGATTACTGCTGTGGATTATGTATCTTGGGGAGGAGTGTATTTTGCGGGAGGGGGTGGCTGGGGGCCCGTACGGTGGGCCCTCCCCCAGTTTTTACAAACCTACTCTTTTTTCTTTTTCTTCTCTGTGGGGCAATTCCTGGCCGTAGCCATTACAGTGGTGTGGGGTGGCGGGTGTGGGGGGGGGTTTGTTATTTTAGTTTGTTTTCTTCTATGGTCCCTTTCTTCTTTCTTCTTCCCTCTCTTGGGCCCTTTCTTTTACTTTAGTTGGGCGATGGCCCTCTTCTTCTCTTTTCTAAATTTCGGGTCTATACACCGGGATCCTTTATTTCCTTCTTTAGGGTAATTCTGGGGCGACAGACTCGCTGTTAGTGGGATAGGCCATAGCCATTACGGTGATGTAGGGTGGCGGGTGTTGGGGGGGTTTTGTTATTTTAGTTTGTTTTGTTCTATGGTCCCTTTCTCCTTTTTTTCTTAGTTGGGTTGGCTGTATCTTTTTCTTTCATCCTTTTCTCTGTTGGGCATCTGCACTTGCCTCTACTTTATGGTTTCGGAAGGCTTGGTTTTTTGATGATGCTTTCGTTATATTGCTTGCCATTGTTTGACCTCTCCTCCTGGCCTGCCTTCGGCGGGCGTAGTGTGTTTTATGCCGTATTGCTCATCACCGATTCCCGATCGCGTGGAGGGTTACGCCCCTCCCGTCTCTTCTTCTCTATCGTGCAGTGTAATGCCTTCGATGATATAGCCACAGCTACTTCTTCAAAACTATAAAAATGAAACCTCTTTTATCCTTGTGCTTTGTGGAGCCTACAACCACGTATTATGATTACACCACGTTAACTCCTTGAGCCGTAAACATATGCAATGCTCCTGCTTATATTTCCTGAGTTTGCGGCCGGCCCCTGTGGTTGTAGGCCTGTGCTTGTACTGCTTTGATTGACTCAATAAAGGTTTTAAAAAAAATAAAAATAAATTAAAATAAATTAAACAAACATATATAAAATATAATAAATACATTTACTTAATAATATTATGAAATAATTATTGTTATTAATTATAAAATGTTACCAACATATTAAAACTTATAATTACATATATATATATATATTACCTACTGGCGGTCGCCAGTAGGTATATATAGTTAGGATTTTTTCTCTATGGGATTTTTGAAAATTCTATGTCTAATAACTTTGGGGTTTGTGGACGGAATTGGCTGAAATTTTCAGGAAAATGGAACATTTTGTTTCTGAGCAGCCCCTGAAAATTGGGGGGGGGTTCGTCCAGGGGGGGTCGAGAAAAAACGGGGGTCCCAAAACGTGTTTTTAACATTGAGTTTTCCATAGGGCGGTTGGCCTCACTTTTAGCCCGAACGGCTGAATGGATTTGCACGAAACTTGGCAAAATTGTAGGGACTGTTAGCCCGATGTGCCTTTTGTAGGTCTCAATATATGTGCTCCAGTGGATTTTGAGTAATTTAGGTTCAAAAAAAGATATATATCTGGGCGGAGCCTAACCACACATCTGATCTGATTGGCTGTCAGCACTTCATCCAAGAAGTGTTGGCAGCCATCTTGGGACCAATATACATGATAGCACCTCATTAAAAAGCATTGTAGTTAATAGAGGGTTTTAGGACTTTAGTTACATTATAAATCATTTGTTGATGGTACCATACTCGTTTTAGGAATTGTGGTGGGTTCTAAGGTGATTTTACCATGTGAAAAAACCTTCTGCTGTGATATCATGAATATTGTTTGAAAGAAAACTAATATCTCATGATTTTCCCACAGTGGTTTGGAAGGGGATCTATAAGCTAAACTGAAAGCATATTTTCTGTAAATTCACATTATCTTTCTCAGTCATGTGAAAATGAAGTCTGACATTCTCAGTAAAACATGTACATCCAACAAGGACAGAGACTGTCAGTTGATTCCTTTGTGTTCTACTGCAGCCTCCTAGAGTGTTCTAAAGAACAACTAGAGCGCTAACAGTCCTACTTATTACAAAGGTATGGCACACCTGAAGCCATCTTGATTGGAATAAAGTGGTAACTCTTAAAACATTTAATTTAAAAAGAAACAACATGAGGGGGTATATTTTGCCATAGAAAGTATGATTAGTGCTGCAGAATGAAAAATTAGGGCACATTTTGAGTGACTTCTCAAATCCTTTTCTATTTCATTAAAACATTCTGACATGCAGTCTCCCAAAATGGCCACCAGAGACAAAAGAGCCCAAATGTAGCCCAAATATCACCCAGATGTAGCCCAAGTATAGCCCAATGACAGAATGTCCCAGAGTGTTCTAAAGAACAACTAGAGCGCTAACAGTCCTACTTATTACAAAGGTATAGCACACCTGGAGCCATCGTGATGGGAATAAAGTGGTAACTCTTAAAACATTTAATTTAAAAAGGAACAAAATGAGGGGGTATATTATGCAATAGATGGTATTATTAGTGCTGCAGAAAGAAAAATTAGGGCACATTTTGAGTGACTTTTCAAATCCTCTTCTATTTCATTAAAAAATTCTGACATGCAGTCTCCCAAAATGGCCACCAGAGACAAAAGAGCCCAAATGTAGCCCAAATATCACCCAGATGTAGCCCAAGTATAGCCCAATGACAGAATGTCCCAGAGAGTTCTAAAGAACAACTAGAGCGCTAACAGTCCTACTTATTACAAAGGTATGGCACACCTGAAGCCATCTTGATTGGAATAAAGTGGTAACTCTTAAAACATTTAATTTAAAAAGGAACAAAATGAGGGGGTATATTTTGCCATATGAATTATGATTAGTGCTGCAGAAAGAAAAATTAGGGCACATTTTGAGTGACTTCTCAAACCCTCTTCAATTTCATTAAAAAAAATCTGACATGCAGACTGAAACATGCACTTTGAATACCAGCAGCAGACGTCCCTGGTGAGCAGTAGCTTTACTACAGTGATCTAATGTGCAACTAGAGTGCTAACATTCAGAATTTATGGCAAATGTGTGACACATCTGAATGCCTTCTTGATGGAACCAAAGTAAACAAGCATTGAAAATGCAATAGATCTCGCCCTCGTTTAAGTTAAAGCCATTCTGTTTGTAATGAGGTGGCTTTTTAGCTTTGCTTTTATTAGTGTTTTTTCAACTTTCATGTAAATAACATGCATCTGTATGCATATAAGTATATGTATGCATGCATTTATGTTTGTATTTATATAGATATACAGATGATATATGTTTATATATGTATGTATATATATATATTCACTGAAAAAACCATAGGTTATAGACCATATATAGTTAGGAATTAGCATTTACAAAACCTTGAAAATTCACTGAAAAAACCATAGGTTATAGACCATATATAGTTAGGAATTAGCATTTACAAAACCTTGAAAATTCACTGAAAAAAACCATAGGTTATAGACCATATATAGTTAGGAATTCGCATTTACAAAACCTTATTTTACTCACACAAAACCATTGAAATTCCATATATAGTTAGTTGCACTAACTATATATCGCGCACCCGCAATCCACTGCTGATGATGTCACATATTACATCATTCATGACATGGTCAGTGACATCACTGATGACATCACTGATGACATCTCAAATGACATCACTGATGACATCACTGATGACAACATCCAGTGACTGTATGTTTCTGTAAAGTTAAAATATGTCTTACATATTGAAGAATGAGTGGATGTATAAGTGTCTGGATGAAGGATTTAGTAGGTGCATGACTGACTGTATGAGTGAGTGATTAAATGTGTCTCACTGAGTGCATGAGTTAGTGACTAAACTGTCTTAATTTGTGCATCATTATGTCTGTTGTTCTGTAAACTGTTGCATGTGTTGATAAGTAGCTATATGAGTAACTATATGGGTTATTGATTGGTTGCCCAAGTATTTGTATGGGAGACTGAGTGTGTGTGTGGGTGGCTGGGAGGTGTATGACTCTGTGCATAGATGTGTGAGCAGTTGATTCACTAGATGTATGGTTTCAAAAGTGCATGTGGAAACAGCTGTATGGGCGGTTGACTGTGTGCATGAGTGTATTGGTGAGTGAATGGATATCTCAGTGCTACATGTCAAAGTAAGTACATATGTAAAACACAGTACATGTGAGAGTTGACATATATAAATAACTGTGCATAAGAGCCAGTGAATGTGTGAGTGGCGGTATGGATCATTGTGAACTTGTATCAGGGATTGTATAAGAGAGTAAATATGTGTTAGTATATGTTTGAATAAGTAAAGTTTGTATAACTGTATAGTTGAGGAAATGGAGGTGTGATTGATTCTTTGCATGACTGACTAGGTGTGTGAGTAACTCCATGGATGAGTGACAGTCTGTGAGTGTCTGTTTACACTGATTGTATCTAAGGTTATATTAGAGTCTGAAGAGGTTCATCGTATTATCACATGAATGATATCATCAGTGATGTGATCAGTAATGTCAAATGAGATGTCATCAGTGATGTCATTTGAGATGTCATCAGTGATGTCATTTGAGATGTCATCAGTGATGTCATCAGTGATGTCACTGACCATGTCATGAATGATGTAATATGTGACATCATCAGCAGTGGATTGCGGGTGCGCGATATATAGTTAGTGCAACTAACTATATATGGAATTTCAATGGTTTTGTGTGAGTAAAATAAGGTTTTGTAAATGCGAATTCCTAACTATATATGGTCTATAACCTATGGTTTTTTTCAGTGAATATATATATATATACATACACCACTTAAATAAAAATAAAAATAAAATATATATATATAATAAATTAAAATATGAAATTTTTCATTTTTTACTATTACACTTGACACTACATTAACTGTTACAGTAGGGCAAATGTTGGATAGCGGAGGGGATAACATTACTATTCCCACTCCAGCGAGTGCAACAGTAGGGAAAGTGTTGGATAGCTGAAGGCAATATTTTACTATTCCCACTCCAGGGAGTGCAAAAGCAAGGAAAGTGTTGGATAGCAGAGGGGATAAAATGTACTATTCCCACTTCTTACCTTCTTCAGATGTTCAACCACCATCCCTAAACAGAGGTACAACATATGTGAACCATCATTGAATGTACTTTTGGCATGCTAATGTTGTACTTCAGATGTCTTGATCTTGCCATACAAGAGGGCCTGTATGCAGACCTTACCCTTGAACTATGACCCCGTCCACATTCCTAGTGATGACTACTTCCCAGAGATCAAAGACTTTATGTGCATGATCAACTAATTCTCTAAGATTTCTCTTTAGCTTACAATCGTTTTGCTGATCAAAGTGACTGGAGAGTGTTGAGTCAGTGATGGAAGGTGGACTGAGTCACCATCTCCACATACTATTCAGGGACTCCACGGTTGCATCACCATGATACCACAACCAAACTTGCAATTTTAAATGAATATGTGTCTGCATTCCAATCATTTACTCATCCACACCTTCAGTCCTACAACTATATGTATATTATTCACTCACAACTATAATTTACCCTCAGACCGAGACACCGTGTATGTACTGTGCAAAGAAAGACACCTAACACAGGTATAATTGTACACATTTAGCCTACTTTACACATTTTACACTTATATTTTCCCAGTGTCTAATTTCACTGAAAACTGTTGCATGGTATCAATTGGGTATGGCATTTGATCCCCTTCACTCTCTCTCCTTTCCCCTATGTTTGATGCTTAAGTAGCATAAAACTACATAGCCAAAGCTGTGAACATTGCCAGCCGTAACAAATGTATGGTTACATTCAGGTAGAGGGTAACAAACACAATTCTACATACAAGAAGTGGAAGTAAGGCCATTTCTGCACGACCCTTAGACAAGAGCAGCATTCTCCTTCATCCTCCTGCTCATTTCAACCAATAAATCCCCCAAAAGGCTGAGGAGAGAAACAAGAGGACTACTAACCCTGTCCTCAGAGGATGCCTAAGTCATCAAGGAGGGGGGGTCCTCCAAAACTGTACTCAGTTTTATAGGAGCCTGGACATACAGCTGAGTAATGCAGAGCCCATAGATATCTGAGCAGATATGGCAAAGTGCTGCAATGCAGTGGGTTTTCATTGCTGTGAAGCCAGGGAGTGGGGGCAGTACTTAGAGGACCTTTGGTGCTAGCCATACCTAAAAATACAATACTAAAAACAGGGGCCACACTGACCACCTGGAGCCTGGGGCAATATAAAAGATATGTACACAATGATTTTTTGCAGTATATATTTTTATTTTTTTTGTGTGATCATTATTGTAAAAATTAAGACATTAATCGTTGTGCGTTTTCCAGTTTTCTAGAGGCTATGGGTCTACTGGATGGCTGGAGGACGCATAACCCCGAGAAGGTACAATATACCTTCCACTCAGGGGCACACAACAGCTTATCCCGTCTGGATTATATTTTGGTCCCGGCTTCACAGATTACAGGCATACACGAAATCCGCCATCTGGCAAGAGGTATCTCCGATCATTCTCCGCTATGGGTCCACAAAGTTTTAGATTACAGACAGGTGAGTAGGGTTGCCCCAATAATCCCATGGTATTTTAAAAAACCCAAAATACAGAAAGGAATAACCAAATCTATTGAGGACTACTTTCTAGAGAAGAAATACTCAGTTGAATCACCCCAGATGCTTTGGGAAGCTTTTAAAACGATGGTCCGAGGACAAGCCCTGTCCTTGATAGCTGGCTCCAAAAAAGACAAGATGAGAGAAATCTCAGACATAGAACAGGACTTATACCGTTTAGAACAAGATGTCTCCTCAGATGCCGCGCCCGAAGCCCTCCATTCCCTACGCCTGCGACAGGGAGAATACAGGGCATTGGTCACCGATTGAGCCAAACTAATGGGGCAAGAAAGGTTAGGGCGGATATATGACTGGGGCGACAAGGCTGGCAAACTGCTCACATGGTTAGACAAACGTGATCAGGCCAGCAGGTTCGTACCAGAAATTAAGAGCACTGATGGTTCCTCAGTGACGGACCCCCAAGACATAGCTAACCGTTTTGCAGCTCATTTCCAAACTGTGTACAGTTTGGTGGCACAGTACCCTGAAGTTGACTTTACTGATCTTATTAAGGATATAACTCTTCCAAGATTATCGGATTCAGACTTCACGTTCATGGACAGTGTACTCACTGCTGACAAAATAGCCATGTCAATAAGAGCGCTGCACTCCGGGAAAGCTTTGGGCCCAAATGGTATCCCGATAGAGCTTTACAAGCTTCAACCAGACAAATTAGCCCCCTATCTGAAGTCTATATTTGAAGATAGCCTAGGAGAGGGAACATAACCGCCTGATCAAAGAAATGCAACCATAGTCACAATCCACAAAGAAGGGAAGCCGAGGACAGAATGTACCTCTTATCGGCCTATATCACTGCTAAATGCAGAACCCAAAATTCTGGCTTAGGTGCTGGCCAACAGGCTGATCAAGGTGATAGGCGACCTAGCCCATCCAGACCAATCAGAGTTCATGCCTAAAAGAAACACGGCCCTCAATCTGCGCCGGCTACACGGAGCCCTGGGCAGGATGTCGACGAAACGAGAGGAAGCCGTTGTGGTCTCTCTAGATGCCACTATGGCTTTCGACATGCTGGAGTGGCCCTACCTTTTAGCGGCACTCGCCAAGCTAGGATTTGGGCCAAATTTCTGCCGCTGGATACGGCTGTTGTATAGCAAGCCCTTGGCCCAGGTAGTGGTAAATAACAGGAAGTCTGAACCCTTTGAACTTAGCAGGGGAATCACTTTTCTCCCTTACTGTTCGCTCTGGCCCTAGAACCAATGCAGCATGGATCCGTAAAGATGTAATGTTTCGGGGGATGCGCTGGTCGGCAGAATGGGAAGACTGGATTTCCCTATACGCTGATGATATTCTCCTCTATCTTACGGCCCCTAAGAGGTCCCTAATAGCAGCTCTTGATATATTAGATATTTTCGGGAGGTACTCTGGGTTTCGTGTAAATTGGCAAAAGTCACTCCTCTATGTCCTTTGGGGAACTCCTCCCACTCAGACCCGAAATTTCCTGATTCCAGTAGTCTCGGATGGTTTCAAGTACCTGGGCATTTTTATATCTTTGGACCCTATGATTCGCTTCGCCGGCAATCTACTTCCCCCACTGCAATGGCTCAAGAGTGATTTAACACATTGGAAGTCCCTCCGGCACTCATTATTAGGCAAGGCTGCTTTATTTAAAATGATGTCTGTACCCCGCTTTTTGTATGTGCTTCAGAACAAAGCCATTTGAGAAAAAGAGCTGTAGCCGACACTGTCCCAACCTCGTATTTTAAAGACACCGAAGGGCTTCTTAGAGACCCACTATGGGGAGGGAGGCCGTACATAGCTATGAAAAAACTGACACTTGGCTGGTATGATGGGGGAATCGGGTTGTCTGATATCAAAAAATATTACTGGGCTGCACACCTCACAGCTATCAACCATTGCACGTACAGACACCCGAATAACCCGGGGTTCCTGATGGATCGTTGGCTTTTACCCAAAGGGACCTTTTCGAGAGCACTATATTCTACACCAAATAAATATCCACTCTCCGGACCCACAGCCCACACAGTTAAAATCTGGCACTCTGCCACTAAATCGATTGGCTGGCAAAATGAATTGACAATGGCCACACCTTTGTGGGACTCACAAAAACTAGGATATATGAGGAATTCTAAAGGATTTGATCAATGCCATTTAATAGGGATTTTTCCAGTATCAAAGACCTATGGTGTGCTGGGTGGGTGAAGCCCTTTGACACTCTGCTAACTCAGTATGCCCTGGCAGATTCCGAATACTACTGTTATCTACAAATCAGACACTCGCTGCAAACAGCTATTCCTGAGGATTCTGCTACACCAGACATTTCTCCATTAGAGGACAGGCTACTAGATGGCTCCCTACCTGACAAGGCCTTCTCCCTAACATATTGAAAGCTTATCAATAACATCGACAACCCTCCACTCAAATTACGAAGACGGAATAGAGTTAGATGATGAAACCTGACAGGAAGCCGTCTCTTCTCCTAACGTGGTTGCTATCTCTGCGAGACTTCGGCTGATGCAACTAAAGATCCTCCACAGAATTTACATAACCGGTCCCCAACTGGTACACATGGGTGGGCTGGCGGATGGCTCCTGTAGGAGGGGATGCACACAACTGGGCACATTCATTCACATATTATGGCACTGTGAGCAAATCCAAGAATACTGCCGCAAAATCCATGCGGTCATGAGTGAGGTGTTGGGAGTAGACCTTAGACCGGAGGCACCAAGGTGCCTCCTTAATATTTGGGAACCTACCGACCTCAACTCCTACACAACGAAATGGGTCACACTTGGCTGCATGATTGCCAAGCGAAATATCGCACAGCTCTGGGGATCCCCGCACCCGCCCACAGTCATAGCCTGGGAACAAGATCTAGACTGGTGTATGCTGAGGGAGAAGACAGTCTATGTGGCTCGGGGTTGTCCCTGCAAATGGTCTAAAGTTTAGGCCCTCTGGAACACCTACCGGGGAGATATATGTGCCCCGCCCGAGATGTTGATGAAGATGATCCACCATCCCCGTGAATTTCAATGAACTGTATTGCTATATTGTGTATTACCTGATTCTACTGAAAACCCGAACGATTCTGTGATTTGTACCTTCATGTCGAGACTGTTAAATAAAAATATTTATAAAAAACATAAAAGACATTAATCGTGCATGTATATGCACACACTGCCATACCTTCATAGACGACTGACAAACACATTAATATAATGTTTAATTTCATTATACACATGAGAAGAAAAAGAAAGACTAGAGTTTCAGTGCTCAGGTGATTACATAGTGTATCAGATCAAATGAACAAAATGTGACTTTAACAATGGCCAATTCTATAAGCTCCAAAATTTGCTATATAAACAATGAATGGTACCAGAATATAATCAACCTTGATATATTTGAGGATCCAATTCCCAGTTACTTCAACAGTGTTTTTTACTTTAATCGTACACTATACATTTGACCCTTCGTGGTTCTGGCTACCTGTTCAGGTTTGACGTGAACTCTGCTGAAAGCCAAGACCTGCTGCATACACCCACAGCATATGGCCTTTGCCTTTTGACAGCAGAAGTTGGTGACCTCCGGGTGGGAGGGTGCATGGTCTGGGCAAAGGCCAACCACCACTGTGCATGGACAAAGGTTGTTGGCCGCATGAAAGTAAGATGTAGGATATCATTAAAAAATACAGAAGTTCAGTGAATTAAAGGTTTGCTTATTTCAGAGAACGAAAAATGAAAAAAACACAGAAATTCACTGTTATGGTTTGCAATGCACAATGCATACATTCCATAACTGGCACCATGCCATGTTTTCCTCTTGGCAGACCGTTTTTCTATGGTGCCTTCGGCAAATGCATGTATTGAGCATATTTGTTATATATGTACACTCATGTCCATATGCAGTTACACATCCATACTTCTGTTTGACATATTGCACATGGGTAACTAGCCAGCAAAAGTGTCTTTGCACATCATACATTTTTAGGTTTGGCTCAGTATAAGCTTTAGCTGTATTGGCAGCTTCATGTAATCCAAAAATATCAGAGATAGCAGGGAACCCAGTATCAATGTCGCAAAGATAAATAAGAATGTTACCTTTATTTTCGTGCACTTTCTTTTTGCGGTTACTAGGATCTATTTGTTGTCTGCTCCTGTCATCTTCTATGTTTTATAATGGTTTAAATGAAAAATCAATCAAGAATGTTATTAAAAATATATCAGGGATAAAAAATACATAATCTATGCATACGAAGAGTGGCTTTGGGTCAGCCTTTTTTAGCCATTCGCCTGTTCAACGGCCATACGCAATATGCTTTTGCAAACCACAGCATACATCATGGGGCAATGCATCATCCCATTTCAGCCATCGGCTCTCTTACAATCTGAGTGATGGCCTTTTGCCTACTAACATGTGTATATCGGTCTGCAAAGAAGTGCTGTACAGTGCCATGGCTGGTAGATTGATGATTGTTTTTGCAAATCTTTTTTTATTTCTTTTCGTCATCATTTATTTTACATTTTGTTTCATTATCTTTGTGTATTAAGACTCCTATTTTCCTGTGATGTGCATCAAAACTAAAAATGGTTCAATATATATATATATATATATATATATATAGCGTGAACAAGGGCTCGTGTAGCCTGAAACGCGTAGCTGTTTTCCTGTGCTGAATAAAATCCTTGCACCTGATCCTGTGGTCCGTCTCCTTTCTCGCTGGTTTTGCTGGATAGCTTGCCGGAGGTGGTGTGGAGTTCTTCGTGAATATATATATATATATATTCACTGAAAAAACCATAGGTTTCAGGCACGTTATAGTTATCAATAAATAAATAATAAATAAATAAATAAATAAATTAGCATTTGAAAAACCTTTAAAATTCACAGAAAAAACCTTAGGTTTCAGGTGCGTTATAGTTAGCTGGACATTTCACTCATACAAAACCATTTAAATTCCCCTGTTATAGTTAGTTCAGCTAACTACAACTCACGCGCCCGCAATGCACTGCTGATGACGTCAAAAAAGGGTGTAAAAATGGGTGTGGCCTCTGAACACCTGTCTACAACTCAGCTCCCTGGCGCATACTGGAGATACCTGTTGGGCTAGTTTGCCCTCAGAGACCCTCAGTATTGAAAGAGAATTAATTCCCCAACTTAAAACACACCACGGGTGCGTTTGCACAGTGGTGAAGGAAGGGGGCGTGGCCTGAGGTGACAAGTCTGCAAACACGACCTGTGGCGAGTTTTGAGTTACAGAATTAATTCCTCCTCAATCCTGTGGGTCCCTGGGGGCCAACTAGCCCACCAGGTACCTCCGGCATGCGCCAGGCGGCTGCGTTGCAGAGACGTGTGCAGAGGCCACGACCCTTTTTACAACACTCTGCCACGCAGCTCCATGGCACTCACTGGAGGTACCTGGTGGGCTAGTTGGCCCCCAGGGACCTTCAGGATTGATGAGGAATTAATTCCCCAACTTAAACCGCGCCACAGTGTGCGTTTGCACACATGTGAACTCAGGCCCCGCCACTTCCCTTCACCACTGTGCAAACGCGCCCAGTGGCATGTTTTAAGTTGGGGGATTAACTCCCCTTGAATCCCGAGGGTCCCTGGGGTGCAATTCGCCCACCAGCTACCTCCACTAAGTGCCATGGAGCTGCGTGGCAGAGAGGTGTAAAAAGGGGCGTGACCTCAGAACACCTCTCCGCAAAGCAGACCCGTGGCGCATACTGGAGGTTCCTGGTGGGTTAGTTGGCCCCCAGGAACTCCCCCAGTATTCAAGGGGAAAACGTTCCCCATCTGCAAACGCGCCAGGTGTTACGTATGCAGAGTGATGAAAAGAGGGGGTGAGGCCTCCGGCGCGAGGTCGGTCTTTTTTTTTAAGAAGGGGGCTATGTAGCCCTTCTTCTTTTTCTATTTTCTTTGGCCCTGTGAACCCCATCTCCCAGGGCCTGCACCCTATTTTTTTTATTTAAAAAATGTGGAAGGGGGCCGCGTGGCCCCCTTCCCGAGGCCTCAATCGGCCCCGGGGACCCCATCCCCCGAGGCCGGCCTTTCTTTTTTTCTTTCTTTTTTTACTTTTGGGGAGGGGGGGCCGCGTAGCCCCCTCCCGGCCACTTGTTGCCCTGGGGACCCCATCCCCTGGGGCTTGCCCTCTCCGTTGGGGACCTATGGGGGGGTTCCCCAATTCCCCTACGGTCCCAGCCGGCTCCCCGCGTCCTGCGGGAGCCGGCATTGCTTTTCCACATGGGGAGCAGCTAAAATGCTGCTCCCTATGTGGAAAAGCAATCGAATTTGCTTACTTGAAGCAAGAGCAGGTTTCCAGCGAGGCTCCCGCCCTGTCATTGCAAACTAAATTGTCCTGGGGGTGGGCACCCCAGGAAACTGCAGGAGCCGGCCCTGGGGGTGTCGGTCCCCAGGGCCACGACAGGGCTCCAGGAGGGGGGCAGAGTGGTTTACAAAGCCCTGGGGGGTGGCGGTCCCCAGGGCTGCGGGGGGCCATGAGCCCCCTGCATATATTCTGAAAAAGCCCCGGGGGTTGCGGTCCCCGGGGCTTGGGGGGGCTTTGAGCCCCCCCACCCTCTAATTTACAATGCCCCGGGGGTTGCGGTCCCCGGGGCTGGAGGGGCTATGAGCCCCCCGCACATTTTAATATAAAGCCCGGGGGGGTGGTGGTCCCCGGGGCTGGGGGCCCCCTTTGGGCCCCCACCCTATTTCTTACATTGCCCCTGGGATTTGGCCCCCCAGGGGCTGAATATTAACAAAGCGTGCGAGCCCAGCCTTCATTTTTTTTTTAATTGGCAGGATCCGCACACTCTGCGTAGATTTTGCCGATTTAAAAAAATAAATAAACATTTTGGGCCTTGGGGGTCCTGTGGGACCCCCTGGGCAGGCCTAGGGGGTCAGGGTGTTTCTACCCTGCCCCCTCCTTGCATTCTTTATGTTTTTTCCTTAGGTTTCTTGTGCCTCGGTTCTACCGAAGCACAAGATGGCTGCCAACACTTTCAGGTTTGGAGTGTTGACAGCCAATTAGCATACAGCTTGTGCTCGGTACATAGATATATATGTGATTTTACTTTAGATTTTCTCAGGAACTACTGAACAAATTTACACCATTTAACCAAAAGGCCCGACTATGAACCAAGGGCTACCTCTTTGCCAAATTTGGTGTAATTCCGTTTGGAAGTTCGGGCTGTAGCTGCGATTAAAGTTTCCTATGGGAAATTGCATGGGGAAACATGTTTTGGGGCCCCCCTTTTTTCTCAGCCCCCGTTTCATGAATCACCCTGAGACTTGCAGAATAGGAGCGGACCGGAGCGTCCCACCAGTTTGGAAATTTTCGTGAAGATTCGTCAACCAGCACCAAAGTTATTCCAAATAGAATGTTGCGGATTTCCAATGGATAATAGGTCCTAACTATAACTACCTACTGGCGACTGTCTGTAGGTAATATACACATACATATATGCATGTGTATTTAGACACTGAGGAAGGGAGCTTTCCCGAAACGCATCTGTCTTGTTAATAAAGCTTTTGTAAAAACTGGAGTGTCCCGGGAGTGCTGCCTTTCTTTTCCAAGGACTTGGGGAGAATCTGGAGCGTAGATTTATATCGCGGTACACCACCTCGTGGCAGCACCCGCCGACTGAGTGCCTCACCATTTGGTGTATCGGTAGCTGGAGGGAGGAGTTGCACCTGGGACCTGAATAGGGCTGTGCCTTCCCTCCACAATGCTGTCTCCGCCCCCTGTGGTGCGTCTGAGCACCTAGCCCCACCTGACAAAAAAGAAGAGGAGCTGAGCACAACAAAGTGCTCCAGAGCTTCACCAAACCAGTTGCATCTGGTTTCCCCCACCACTGTGCTATGTGACAAAGGAAAAGGGTGTATAAAAGAAGGGCTGTGACCCCACAAAAATGTTCTCTGTTGTTCTCCTGACTTGAGGGTGACCTGCTGCTGCCGGGCTCCAGAAGGAATCGCCACAAGGGACTTCCTCCCTGCTGGAGGGCCCTGTGTGCTGGCCTGCCTGGGCCCAGCCTTTGCCCCCCCTGGACTTAAACTCTAGCGCCCTGTGAGCGCTTTATTTGTAATTTCTGAAGAGCGGTTTATTTTTCATTTGCAAGAAGCGCTGGACTTTTGTGCTGATGAGCGCTGTGTCTCTGCCCCAGGAGGACAGCTGGGGGCCTGCAGAGCGAAGCTGCACCGTGTTGGATTCCTCTAATTTATAAAGGAACAGTGGTTCTTAATTTATAACGATAGAGGTGAGAAATGAAAATTATAGACAACAATCTGTACTACAAGCAAGGTGTCCAGCCGGACACTAATTTAATCAATGTAGATATATAGAAAGTAATGAGACGAACATTAATACAGTGGGATGCAATCCTGTATCCGATACATACAACACAACCAAGGAAACAAAAATACATAAATACAGGCAATTTTAGCAAGGGGAGGCGCTAGTCAAGTTTAGTGGTCATCTAGCTGACCTCATGTAGTATACACATTGGTTGATTCATTAATTATTACAGTGTTACCACACAACTGTCGACGGCGTTTCGATCCTACATAAAATATGGGATCATCATCAGGACTAAAATTAATTGCCAGAACAAACAAACCTATAGAGAAGGGAGGCAAGAGAGCAAGGGACAAAATAAGTCCTCAGGTCTACAAGGTATTGCATTTCAATTAACCCATGCCATACTTAACGTGAAATCTTTCACTCGTGAGTGAAGTGCTCCAGTGTGACTCAGACTCAAGGTGACATGCAATAAGTGACAGAACTAAGGTTGTGCTGTGATGGATGGGGACGGGGTTGGTACATGAGCCATGGGCTGGAGACAACGGGCTTACCTAGGGTGGGCTAGGCATGGAGTTCCTGGGAAGTTGCAACCATCATGGTGGTGCATGCAGGCTTCTAGGCGGGAGGCGTCCTAAGGCAGGGGCTGTAGGGGAGAAAGGTTGCTTGGATTATAGAGAAGCCCATGGTAAGTGGCCAGATCAGGGTAGGCGGCATATAATACAAATTACCTGAGTAAACTGTGGGAAACCCAGGGAGGGGTGCCAACTAGGTGGAAGGTAATAAAATCGATGCTTCACGCCGGTTTTACAGGTACCTATGGGGATGGAGTGAGTTAGGATCGAGTTATCCATGAACGGAGGACAACGGACACAGGGAGGGGGTAAAAATTACCTGGATGGTCGGGGCGAGCTGCGTGCCGTGGGTATTGGTCCTTGAATGGGGAGAGCTGATCTGTGGGAAAGGAGTGGTGATTAGCAACGGCTAGTGAACCTGTTGCCAACAAGGAACAAAAATTGGACTCCTAAACATACCACTTGAATGAGAGTGATAAGCGGGGCCGGAAGCCAGACGTTATGTAGATCAAGCGCGGTGGCGTCGGAACGTAAGCCCTCAGTTGCGGGACCTAAGGGTAATCGAGGTGGTTAGCTGACGAACTCTGGAGTGAGGAAGAAATAAATAAACTCAGCGCATGTCGCGCTTACCTTAATGTCCAGAATCGGACATCCTGAATGTCCTCCTCGGCACGGTGGCTCAATGGAAGGAACAGCATCAGCTTGGGCTTCCGCATTAAGTGGCGACCCGCCATCTTGGGTGTGGCGGTAATAGGCAGGGCGGCATGCCTGGCCTATCCGAGCGGCCATATTGGGTGGGGAGGTCAAGCTGTCGGAACTAGGGCGAGTTTGCACGGTAGGTTAGGTATCATCTAGTTGGGATTTGTGCTGCTGACCTTGCGGGAGCCTACCCCACATTTGCCGATACTTTGGCGGGTGCCGACCCCGCTGATTGATACTTCGCATCCGAGCGGGAGCCCACCCTACATCGGTACCTTCCTAGCGGGTGCCTATACCGCATTTTTGCATCGTTGAACGGGTGCCCACTTCGCTTTGTAGGGTTAAAGAAGAGGGAGCCTACCCTTCATTACCACCGTATTGAAGAATCACCGCCGCAGGCCTGGAGCCCGTGACCCGATCACCCGAGCTGCTGTGGTGCATTTGTCAATCGCCGCTGTAGGCCTAGAGGCCGTGACGCGTCCCGGCCAGAGCCACGCCTGGATTGGATCCCGGCCTTGAGAGCGTCCCTAGCAACAGGGAGGCTCGTCCGGCTCTGCAGCGTACTGAGGAGGAAGTGACCCGGAGCCTCGCCGAGGAGAGGGACTGGGTGAAATGAGGCTTGGTGTGGCACGGGGCTCCCATAAGTGTAGAGAGCCCCACAAGTGCCATACTGACAACCCGTGAGGCGGAGGGGGGCCAGCAACCAAGGAGCGAGACTCCGCCGCAGGAGACTCGAGAGAACACGCTGGAGTCCAGGTGAGGCTGCCGGTGCCCTACCAAAGGAGTCCCCAGGCTTCCGGTGAGTGGGGTTGTAAAGGGAGCCTTCCCATGGTTGGTGCCTGCTTTGGGGCACATTGTCGATGCACATTGTCGATGCTCACAGCTGCCCCTCTTGTCAGAGGGCAGCTGCAACACATGGGCAACGTTTTGGTTACCTTCGGAGTCCCAGAGCGGGACTCCCACATAACTTGCACCGTGGTACCAGGCCCTGATTGCTCTTCCTGCTGCCCTGCTAGACAGAGGGGAGCTGCAACGTGGAGCCCCATTTACTTTAAAGTCCCAGTGGGGCTTTAGTAGC
The DNA here is from genome assembly GCF_964261635.1 of Lissotriton helveticus. Taxonomy (NCBI): domain Eukaryota; kingdom Metazoa; phylum Chordata; class Amphibia; order Caudata; family Salamandridae; genus Lissotriton; species Lissotriton helveticus. Next base: position 1,662,331,016 of record NC_136059.1, read on the forward strand.
ACAGTAAGTACCAGTGCTAGTTTCTATATCAGCTGCACCACCAGTTAGCGGCAGCTGCAACGTTTGGGGCATAATTGATTTTCAGAGTCCTAGAGCGGGACTCCCATGCGCACAGTGCCCATGCTCATTTTCACAGCTGCCCAGCAAGTAGTGGGCAGCTGTCACGTTTAGGCCAGTTTTGGGCACTTTTACTTCGCTGCATTGCAGCCAGCCCTGACTATTTTGGACATAGGGCATTTGAGCCCCGTGGAAGGCCAATTGGCCTAGGGTCAGTTCTTAATGTATTTTATGCCTAATGTGAATATTATTGCCAGATGTGATGTAGTGCTTATGAGGTTGGCGCATCATGTATTTTATGCCTAAAGGGATTATTATTGCCTAGTGTGTTTTACATTGCAGAATCTCATGCTAAGTTCCTAACTTTTACCAGTAGTTACTGGTTGTGCTCTACATTTATTATTTTTACTACATTTACAATTGGTGATTTGTGATGGGTATGACAGTGGCCCCAGTGGCCCTGTTGTGTCTATATAATCCCCCATAAATATTGCCCAGTGCCAGTTGGCACAGTGTACATTGTGTGATTATGATCTAATGTGTTTTATGATAATACAAAGGCTATTTTTTATATAACCTTGTGTGGAGCTCCTTTTGTGGGGTGCCGAGTCTGTTGCTGGTGTGTGTGTGTTGCGCAAACGCTTTACACATTGCCTACAGGATAAGCCTGACTGCTCGTGTCCAGCTACCAAGGGGGTGAGCAGGGGTTATCTTGGTGTGTAACTCCCTTGCCCTGACTAGAGTGGTTGTCTCTGCCTGGCTTTGGCGCAAGCCTTAACCAACAAGAGATCCCATTTCTAACACTAGTCATAAATTATATCCTTTGCATTGGGTACCTGATTGAGGCCCTGTGATGCCCCTTGGAAATACATAGCTCCGGCGGATTTTAGCTGGAGCTGTAATGTCGCTCATGTACGGAAAATTCACGACTGTAACAAGAGATTAAGGTGAGACATAACATAGAATCTACCTTAAGGGTCAGACTATGTGAACTGATGGAATCTGAGTTTAAATAGGCGCACAATTTGTTTTTCTCCCTATTAATAATTGATAAATTTTTTATTTTGTTTAGTTGCCTATTTCAGTCAGTCAGTCAAAATACTTTATTTTTGCTTTACAGCCATAAAAGCACAATAAAATATACATACGTCAGATGGATCATAAAAAGTAAGGGAAGTGCAAAAAGGGCAAGTTAAAATATATCCTCAAGAGCCAAAATCGATAATATACAAAAATTGATTACATCAGTGGCAGCCATAACACAGGATAGGTACCTATCCGAACCACGAGATTTTCGGAAGCACACGCAGGAGAAACCCAGGGCCCAGTTAATAGACAATATATTGCCTATTTATTCCGATTACACAATTATATATATGTTTTCTATGGTTTTTATTTATCATCATTTTTTGGGAACAAAGGGCTCCCAGGATTTCCACTATGGTAGACCACAATGATTGAACTCAAGTGTATACTGATATATACTATATGTTTTTTCTAAGGAAATGTACAAAAAGATTATCTTCTCCTATTCATACTGAGGTTTCCTATGTGTGCTAACACACAAGGTTTTGTGTGTTTTTTAAATATTTTTAAATATTTATTAATGTTTGTACTGTACTTTTTCCTGTTCATATGTTGGCCTTTTTCTTTTCATTGCTGTCTGTAAATTATATTATGCTTGTTGTTGTTTGGTGTATCTTTTTTCTGTGTTGTTTTATGAGCATATACATATTTAGATTTGACTAGATTGGTAATGGGATTGTTTTAGGTAGATGTTTAATTTTTCTTTAGATATGTTCAACTTAAGTGCCAAAAAAAACGATTTGAATGTATTTTAGTTTAATATTTGGTTTTATTCTGTCAGTCTCTTGTGCATTGTGATGTGTTTTATATGATTGGTTCTCAGCCCTGATGAAGTTCCCATTGGATATGGAACGAAACGTGTTGGCTGAATTATTTGTATAGATAAAAGGAATGGACGATTGAAAAATAAAGAATTTATCAAAATACTTCTGATTGGACTTCTTTGCCTCGTGCACATCCAGATGCTTCATTAATCCAGGATCTGTTGAACAGTGGCACTGAACAACGGCAGGTGCCAGAGAATTTGTACACAGGACATTTTTACTTCTCAAAACTAAAGCGTGAGGTGCAGACTAGATAGTCTGCCATTGGGAAGGTTTTCCTATTACATGCAATAAAAATGTAGCACTGAAACACCAGAACACAAGCGGTTGTTGTTTATGGTGCATTTGTTTAATTGTATCTTCATGCCAAAAACTGGTGCGAGGATGCATGTTATGGTAAAAAGTAGAACAAAATGATGGATTTGCATTTTACATAATTGTCTGTAATTACCTGCAATTTTGCAGTACTCATTTTGCATAATAATGTGAAAGTAAATTACTCAAATTCCGCACTCCACCAGCTTTTTGGGAGGCAAATCTATATGGATACAAGAGAAGCCATTTTAGAGGAGGGGTTAAGCTGTATTGGTATGTGGTTAGTGGCCCTGACTATTGGCCCAAACAAAATATGTAGCATTTGACAGTTTCTTTTTGGTATTTTTTACATCAATAAGGCGGGCAATTAGTGCACAATGAACGTGATACCTTCCGTGTTCTACTTACACATGCCACGAATGCATTATGGGTGATATGGCCCCGGACACACATGCACACTGGTTCCATGTTACAAGGCGAGTGTCAAAATGGTGAACAATCGGCTTGATTATCACACATTGAGAGCACACAGCTGCCCAGCATGCTCATAACCCGAGGTGACTCACATGTACTTATATAAATATACTTGTGGCTACGGAGGCTGCGATCAAATGTCATTCGTGAACAATGTAGTTTGGCTTATTGTTGCCATACTTCCAGCTAAAATGCATGCAAGGACGTACAAAAAAAAGCATCGCATACCCATGTGGAAAGTCTTTCTTTGATTCTGCCGGAGCCCATCTAGACTTTGCCACGACCACATATTTTATCTTTTTTGGATGGTTTCCCAGTTTCCACTGACGCTTTCTTTAGATGCCCTCCCCTTCCCCGGTGACTGCTGCCTGGAGCAATCTCTCCATCAGGTGAGAGGCCAGGCAAGGCAGCAGGGTCTGGGGAAGGCTGACAGGTGGGTCTTTCAGTGTTAAGCCATGTGCGCAGCTGTAATGGAGAGCTGCGCGCGCGCCATCTCTCCAGACACTGTGAGGATGGCGGCTCCACAAGGGCAGGCTGAACCACTCGGAGTGAGGCAAAGAAAAAGAAAAAAAAACAAGACACTTGCATTATGGATTTGTGGATGTCAGATCTGGCAGGGATTTGGGTTGAGCCTTGCCATGCCTTAAACCTGATAAGTGCATGCAAGGATTAGTGCGCGTTTCTGGCCCGCTCCCTTCCCCCCTCATCTGGCAGCGAAAGGCCCTTTCTTCGCGTTATTGCTTTTATAGGCTGGACCTCCGTGCACTGAGCCGAGGCTGCTTCCGGTGTGCATTGAACTGAAAACAGTAGGGAAAAAATAGCAGCAAGTCTGCATGATCGAAGGGCTGCTCACGTCAGCCCAGGAGTATCAACGTCGGATGCCGAGGACGCGAGAGAGCGGGAAGCAATTAGGGATGGCAAACCGCGGCGTTAAAAGCAAACCCTTTTCTTACCTGCCTTCGTCTTTGCGGTTCCTTCATATACACCGTCTGCCTAATGTTATATTATGAGGAATTAACATGAAAATCGGCATCATAACTCTATTTGCCAGAATCTGCACATCTGATGTTCCTGCAAAATGTTCAGCACTGAATATGCGGACATTGCGTCTCTCTCTCCACCTTAAGTTAAATCCCGACAAGACGGAGCTTGTCCTCACTGGTGGTCCCTCTAATCCCTGGTCCCCAACTCACTGGCCCCTTTCTCTTGGCACTCCTCCTCTCCCAGTTCCTTCTGTTCGCACTCTAGGCATTAAGGTCAGTAATGACCTCTCTATGCATTCCCAAGTTAGCTCCGTAATTTCATCTTGCTTTCTATCCCTCCGGCTCATCCGCAAAATCTCCCATTTCTTTTCCACCGATGCCCTCAAATCTATCATTACAGCCCTCATCACTTCCCGTCTTGATTATGGGAACGCCCTCTATTCCGGTATCCCTGCTTTTGAAATGCGCCGGCTTCAGGCCATCCAAAATCAGGCCGCCCGGCTCATTTTTCACCTCCCTAAATTCTCTCACATCACGCCTGCTCTTAAGTCCCTTCACTGGCTTCCCGTACGCTTTCGTTCTTCCTTCAAATTAGCATGCTTAGCCTTCTTAGCCTACACTCATTCCGCCCCTCTTTTCATTGCTTCCTTGATCACCCCCTACAACCCTTCTCGGACTCTTCGCTCATCTTCTCAACTCCTTCTTCAAGTCCCCCGCTACAGTAAAACTCGAACCGGCGGCACCCGTTTCTCGGTTTTGGCCCCCCAGTTTTGGAATAGTCTTCCATTATCCATCCGATCTATCCCTACCTACTCTGCCTTCCGCAAAGCATTAAAAACTTTTCTCTTCCTCCAGGCCTTCCCCGGTTAGCTCCTCCGGCTGCAGTGTAGAATCCGACTCCTTCACCCCTACCCCCCAGCGCCAGGAAGCCGCTTGGCCACAGTGCGCTCAATCAAGTTTCTTTTTCATTTCATTTCATTTCTCTCTTGTGAAGGCTATCGAGGCGTCATGGAGCCTTATGGAAGCAAGGATGCTGGGCCCCTACCCTGTTCTGTCGTAAAAAAAAAACAGACACCAAAAGGGATGAAGTGCCATCCTAGATGCTGATGCTACTGACCAGGTGCACTATTTGGCCCTTGTCCATCAACCTCCACGATTGACAGGCCGGTTACAGGGATGTATCATTCCAGGATTCTTATTCCAATCCAGATTTGACAGAAGAGGTATCTTCATCTTTTCCAGCGAAGCCTGGCTCTGAATGATACAATTTTCTGTTAGCCCCTAAATATTTGTAATATTCATCAGGTTTCTCTTCTGAACTTGCTTTAATACCTATGACTTTTAGAAAAGATGTTTGAAAACTGGGACTTGTTGGGAATTCCAGATGACTTCCCGTCCTCGGCAACTGTAGGTTCCGATCCCGGTCTTTCCATTAACAACCGAGGGCCTGATGCACAAATTACTTTTCATTGACATCGGCTGTGCAAAAGACTTTGTGAATGTAAAGTCTCATTTCACAATGCAAAAAGTGCAAACTATAGTAAAGTAGTAAAGCAAAGCCATTTTCGACTCACTATTGAAATGTACAGAAAAGTGTGCACCATGCTAAACAAGGTGGAAAACTATGTAATACGACTTTTTTTTTACTTTGCATATGCACGAAGACGCTAGCACATTTAGCATTTCACTGTGATCAGCCACCCAAGTGCTATATGAAGGATGTTCAGATCCATTAGAGCCGAAAGTGACTGTTTGAAAAAGTAACAAACTTCACATCTCAATAATAAATAAAAGTTACCAAGGCTGAGGCGGATGAGAAATAAGGTGGCCGTACTGGCCACCTTATTTCTCACTAATGAACATTTCTCATATAAAAAAAAGTGAGTTAAAAAAAGTGAGTTGACAGGTTTTTTGTTTAAAACTTGGAGTATAATGTACTAAAATCAGGTCAAGAATGATTATATTTTGTAGGCATTCTGCCCCGAGCTGTGCTACATGAAGTCCAGGGTTTTCCCTAGACTCTCCTCACATCGATTTATATAGCGCCACACTTCTGTCATTTTAGGAACTCTAAGGAGCTAGTTTTACTTTAATGGTGCTCACTTTACTGACTTTGGGGAAAGATAGAAGGCTTAGTCAGCCTTGCAGAGATGCAAACGGATGACTCCTAGTTCAGGTAATACAGTGGCAAACATCTGGCTCTCTGAACCACAAAACTAGTTTAGAGGGTATAAACCTGTGCAAAAAAGCAATGTGAACTAAATGATATATCTATAGGAAAGCTTCACTACATTACATCGGTGATCCATTCACAGGAGACCATCTATTTTACATATGAATATCCGAGCAGTGGTAACATTCATAATAAATGTATTAATATCCACTATGTCGAAGTCCATTAGTTGCTTTGAAGAAACAAAGACCAATAAAGGAAAAAACAACAATAATGTTGTCCTTAACTTCCTGATCTCTATCCAAGAAGATAGAGAAAACATTTAAGCATACTCTTCCACCTTTAGTCTAGTCATAACTTCTCTAATGGAACTCATGCAGTTCATTTCCTATCCAAACAGAGAAGAGACTGACATAACTGTATTTGGTGATATATACCATTTCACAGCTCAGACAGCTAGGTGTTTAACTATGTTTTATTATTTTTGCAAATAATTTTTTTCAAACGTTTATTACGAAACTCTTAACCACTGTTGGCTAACAGTTGTTTCTTTTTTCAACGCACTAAAAAAAAACATCATTCTAAAGGAAAAAGTCAGATAGTAGTAGCTGAAAAAAACAGCCTTTTAAATGTGCACACAAAGGTCAATCTGTGGGCATGATCAACAATTCAAGAGTTTTATTTTCAATGTCGAAAAAAGATTGCTTGCAAATTGCGATTCTAAAGATGTCCAAGTATATAATTACAAAATCTGATTTATTAGTATAATATAATATAAAAGCGTCATTCTTTATGTAAAATAACCATTCAAGCAAGTTACAGTAGGTCAAAATGGGTATCTTTCACAATAAAACAAGCATCTTAGATAAAAATTTGTGCAATGTGCACATTGCAAGGCATATTAAGTTCAGCTAGAGTCAGTTAGTTGTGCTGTAGATGACACAACTCTTTTTTATTTTTATTTCAACATATTTTAATTGATTTGCATACATATAATCATCAACGCTTTGTTGTTACAGGGTGGCAGCCCACACTAGCTGTGCTTTTTAGGAATACAGTTATACAGTATATATGGTTGGTTGCCCCCCCCCTATCCACCTCTTGATTGCAACTCTTCCTGCATCGTAGTCTGTGGTAGTAGGAAAGTCATAGTTTCAAATGTGTAGTACCATTGGCTTTAATGTCCTTGCGGTCAATAGCCAATATCTCCCTACCATCTTGGAAGACCTATATCTAATATTTAAAATCGTACATCCTAGAATTCAGAACTGCTGTAAAGGTGCTGGGGGACACATGTTCCCTCCTTGCTTTAAGGCATGAAGCACAGCTCAGTGTCTCCAACTAACTCAGGAGTCATCTGATAGACTAGCACAGGCTAGGCAAAGCCATCAGAAATGTTTGTGAATCTGTTATTTTAGCGAATCGCAATGTTGGGATTTTCGAATCCCATTCATTAATTTTAGCTATTCACTAATGTGCTACTTATGTTTGTATTCATAGGTTGTATAGACAATTGGTTTGTGATACCTTAAAATTAGCTATTTTTGTGCAATGTTATTGGCACATCAGGCCCCAAATGCTTCCTGGGAGCTGCCACAATACTTCATCTTAACTGAACCAACAGCCCTAACCACCAGAAATGCATGATTGTAAAATGGACGTCCAAGACTGGAACAGAACCTGGAGTCCGGAATGGCATGGAGACACCTGCTTAGCTTAAGAATTGAGAAAATAGGTTTGAAAAACCAATTGTTTGGTTGCATGCCCACCAATATAACTCCATGAGAAGGTTGAGGGGCTGGCTCTATTGCTTTGATTCCTCTGCCTATGCACTATATGGCTAATATTAAAACATATTGAGAGTCTAGTTTTAGCTGGCAGTCCACCCCTCTCCACCTCACAAAAGCACCCTTAACAATGGGCTCGGACTATTCACTTATTACTTCTCCAGTCTGTTGGTGCAAGTCACGAGAAACTGTGAAAAGAGTATGTCACTTTTTTGTTGATTATTGAAAGATTTAGAATGTATTGGATTCTTTAAGGCCCATAACCATTTAAGTAATGCTATCAGAAGTACACGTGGCCTGAAGACGTGAAACCTCCGGATAGTTTTATCTTTTTAAGGAAACAGCCCTTGCATTCTGGGAGGAAACAGCCTTATATTGCTGCAGGTATAGGGGTGCAATGCATGAAGTCACACATGGCATCAGTATTCTCATTCCATTCTGCAAACAGATGCCATTCACAGCATGATGAGAAAAAATATGTCCGCCTCCACAGGCTCACACCCTCACTGTGTGCAGGAGCGTTGGAGACAGCTAGAGGGCCATTAGGAACTCATGCTCATATTTATCATTTTTTCACACAGTGGAACACACTGCAGGCCACCTTGCTGTGTTGTGGTGTGGAAATTGCAGGAATGAGCAGTATTTAACATTATACTACACATTCCTGTCTTTTCCTAGCGCTGGTGCACTTTTGGCCTCCTATTGCCAACGCAAGGACCCTTGCATCAGGTTGTAGGCAGGAATGTTTTTGTGCAGGAAGGCACACTTTTCTGCACAAAAACAATCTTTGAAGGCATTTTCCTAGAGAAAAAATAGGAGAAATAAAGATATTTCTCCTTGCTACACCCCACCCGGGGAAGCGTAGAAGGTCTACCAATAATGGTGAATCTGGAAATGCGCCAAAATCCATGGAGGAATGCATGGGAACATCACTCTCCACCCAGTGAACGCCTCCCTGGTGCAGAAAAACGAAAGGCAGCGATTTACGCTGCCTTGGGTTCCTCCAGACTGATCAAGCCCTGCAGGGCCACACAAGGTCACCTGCATGCTTGATAAATCTCACTTATGTTTTCCGTTGCCCTTGCGCCCCCTTGCGTGGCACAAGGGTGACGCAAAACCCTGATAAATATGCCCTCAGAGTGTCTGCCATCATTGTCAGCACAAACCCTTCTAGTAAGCACTAAGCCCCCCTTTAAATAGTATGGCATTAATGCCCATGCACAAATCCCGCTACGTGGGCTACAGCCACACTGGCAGGGTTGCACATCCACCCACAACACTTTGTAATAGTTCTAGGACTGCCTCCAATAAGAGATACAGTTCATTAATACACATAATTATACATTCCTGGAACCATCCTATGCCACCTCTGAAAGCCATCACACCACTAGAGAAGTGCTGGACATTTAGTGCATTTTCTAGTGCCTTTTTACGTGCCTCATGATTCAGGGCATAAGTCGAGAGAGAAAGCAGATTGACCGTGCGCTTCCGCCATTCATAGAGAGGGATGAAAGCAAACACATAACACCAAAGTATTATCCCTTTAAAACAATAATCAACTCTGAACATTTCATTTTACTCATAAAAAAACGTGTGTTTTTTAATTTATTGATATTTTTATACAAGAACACATTAGCAATTCTGTTACAGGGTTAACATAGGATGTAGCAATCGCTTTTTAGGGTACAAAAAAGTTTTCCTTTCTGTGTTAATCACTTTGGTTATCTGAACATTATATTTAGTTATTATTTAGACCATATGGGAGACATATGTGTAAAAATATTCTTAGCACGTGGAGGTATATTTTTTTGGGTTTATATTTTATTAGTATAAAGATTATTCTTTTTTAGATAAAATCAATACAGTTCATGAATTGCAATTTTAAAAACAACTGAACATACCGTATTCATATAATTTCCCAAATCTCAAACATATCGCAAAGAAATCACAAAGTATACATATACAATTTATAATGAATACATTCAATAAAAAAACATATTCTTTTAGTCCTTGTGTCGACGCGTTTCGGTGTTTTTCTTTAATATGCTAACACCTTCCTCAGGACTGAACAATAAAATCTTGAATCTGTTATTCTCTCATGTGGCGTCTTGTTGTAACTGCCCACTCAGTGTGTTTAAAACCTTCTTAATTACTTTTGCACACCTTCCTCGGGGTTCTTATAATTGTCCCCTTGTTCCAAGCACTTATTGAGTTGGGGTACTGCTCATACCCATCTGTGATCATGTACCTTGCTAATATTAGGTACTAGGGGTCCTTATCGAATGCGCCCAGTCCTTTCTGGTCTGTTTGGGGAAACTCTCTTTTCTTGGAGTGCAATCGCTTTTTATACATCAGTGTCCTGAGACATTATGAATCTTAGCTAACCCCACATGACGTTATTTAGTTTAAATGTAAATGCCAAGTATCAGCCGCTTGTTTAGAAATGTTGTTGCTTTGTGTCATTTCTACTTTCAATTCCCACTTTAACCCCTTGCGCGCTCGTGACAGAACCATTCGGTCACGAGCCACGGTGGGGCTGTGCTGGTGATGGAATGGTTCCGTAACGGCCTGACCGCCGCGCCTGCACGGTGCTGATTTCGCACCTGCGCGGCGCGTTCTATTGAGCAGGCGGGGCCGTGATGGAATTATTCCGTCACAAGCACAGCGCCACCGCGGCTCGTGACGGATTGGTTCCGTCACGAGCATGGCTGGCTGCGCCGCGCGGCCCCCCGCCCCCTAGCGCCGTGGTTGAATTATCGCCGCGGCCAAGGGGTTAAATGTGGGAAGTGTATACGAGTTACAAACAATAACATGAAATCTACAATTTGTTCTTTTCTTTTCGCATTTCTACTTGCGGAAATGTTTATTTTATTTGTTGTTTTTGTACAGTGCGCCTACGTTCACTTGACCACTTAAGAGCACTAGTGAAAACATAGTCGTAAAACTGATGCACAATGTTACTTTTTAATGAACCACAAATAGTTGGCTTTGGCTTCGTTAGTCATCCCTGATATCCACCTGATTAGTGTGAACTATAAATGATAAAAGCCTAGGAGTAGATAGCTTCTTGAAGCAATCTTTGAATTTCTTAATTTATGTTTAATTGCACAGCAGGTATTCCCATGTGTTCCCTATTTCATGCAGTGCAAATGATTAAATGTTTATAAATGCATGCATTATTCCTCCAACATATTGTCCTGCATCGCAAAGTTTGCAGTGTTATGACTTCACTGTCTGTGGCCTTCTTTCCCGAGACGGCACACCACGTGACATCATTGCGCATTGCCAATGCTAATTAGTACAACGTTAATTTAACTAAGACTTTTACCCACTCATTCACTTATAATGGAAGAATCTATGCGCATTAAAGGCTCCCATGTTTTCCCGGAAGTACACTCTCAATGGAAAGCAGACATTTTTCATTGAATAGAATATGTTTCGACTTGCAGAGAGAGTTAACTAAGCATTTAGACTGACATATACTTTACATATGTTTACTTGCACTGGTTCCACTCTTGTTGTCTGGGCCTATTTGGACTTTAATGTGTTCTGAATTATTTATGTTCATGCCTTGGCAGCATCGTGACATGGCTGACCACAGTATGCCGGGATTTTCCAAAATTAGTTCACATGCAGTGTTATGCCTCGGAGGGCTCCATTATGCCATGCACGCCCACAATATGCCTTGGATTACCTTAGGTATGAGTGGAACAGATGACCAAACAATATCAACAATTAAAGACTATATAATCAGAATCACCATTGTGCCATTGATGACCATAACATTTCAAGAATTACCAACAGTCTGCCAAAGTAAAACATTATGTCAGGGCTGAATGGCATTGTTCAATGACTTCCCACAATATGCCAATAATTATTATTCTACTACCAATACCGCTATTATGCAATGGGTGGGTACTGCTGTGCTACGGATGTGCATAAAATGTCAAGAATGACCACCATTCTGTCAGGACCAACATTATGCTAGCGATAGGCACCATCATAAGTGGATGCCTGGAGTCTGCTAGGAATTGTCACAATAATGCTAGGCCAGCACTTTAACAAAGACAGTTATATTGCCATGGACGCCCAATAGTTGCCAGGAAATACAAAAGTTATGCTGAGGTCAGCATTTTACTGAGGTGAGCAATGTCAACCATGTGACTTATGCCCTCAAGTTGCCAAGAAATACCACCTTAATTTGAGGGTTATAATTTTACTGGGGGTGGCCAGTAGACATCATCACATGAATTACCACAAGTTCCCAAGAATTACCACCATTGTGCTTGGGCAGCATTTACCAGGGTAGGTAGAGGGTAAAACACTCATACACATAATCACTAATTCCCATAGACACACAAATCCAAACACTCATCGAAAAACAAAAACATGCACTTACACACATACAAGAATACAACATCAAGACATATTGTTTTCCAGCTCTGACTGGCCAGACAACAGCTTAGAGGAGCGATTGGACAAGTAGGGGCTGCTGTACAGATTGCTCATGCAGATCTCTGCAGCATACTTGTGTTGAGGGGCAGTTGGAGGGTCCACTCCTGTGGAGAAGTGTAGTTCTACATTTTGGAGCATCATCAATAGCCACTTCTTTGCAGCAGATAACATTGCTTCCCTGGAGGCTCACATTACTGAGGACAGTTGAGTGGGCCATTTTGAGTAAATCTATAATTCCCCACCATCTGCATCTAGTGGGGGAATGGGTGTGATAGAAAGTAAAGCTGCCTTAACATTCTCTGCCTAGGAGATCAGGAAAGGTATACTGGGGCTGTCCAAGAACAAGGCCCCTGGTCTTAATGGGATCCCACTTGACCTCTACGTACCCGATGTGGAGGTCTGTGTACCTGTCATGAACAAACTTATCAACGCAGCAGTGGCAGCAGGTCCCACTGGGTCATGGGCAACATCTATCATTGTACCTGATTCAAAAAGGGAGACAGGGATAGCACACATTGCTACAGGCCAATTTCGCTGCTCGATTCAATGGTAAAGGTGGTGGGCGTATCCTCCTGGTTAGACTTTCTAAGTAGGCTGATGCCAATAATACCTTGTCTGAAGTGCAGTATGGCTTTTGTCCTGGCAGGTCAATCGTGAAACAATGCCTGGATTTGTATTTTGTTTTAAGAAAATATACAGCTGCACGCCCGGCTCTATTCACTTGGCTTTTATGGATTTATCATCTGCGTTTGTTTGAATAAATAGATCTAAACTTTGGCAGATTATGTTGTCTATAGGGGTAGAACGGGACATCATACTTTTTTTGAAGGACCTCCATAGGGACACTGTGGCCGCATTACACTATTCAAAAGATTTAAAGATCACCCACCATTTTCAAATTCAAAGAGGGGTACAGCAAGGCTGAATCCTGGCCCCATTTCTTATTAATTTATATGACAATGTCAATAACCTGGGGCAGGTTTTATCTAATCTACAAGTAAATTGCACACAGGTGGGCAGCGCTGTCTGCTGGTTTTATTATATGCAGACGATGTAGTCCTTATGACCAAAATCGCTAGGGGCCTGCAGACTTTCTTGAATTCCGTCGTCCACTTTATGGAGGAGCTGGATATATCAGTGAATGCTAAAAAATCTTTTGTGATGGTTGTTGGCCCCCGATCCACAAAATCGATCACTTTTAAAGTTGGGTTTTCCTTTGTGCCAAGGACTAGTATAATTACTGGGGCTGCTGTTCGACTGTGCTTTGAGGTGACACTCCCTGGTTAACAGGAAAAAAGAGGATTTTGTTTAGTTGAATGCCGCTGAATTCAACTTTGCCACACGGCAGGATAGTATACTAACTGGGGCTCTTTTACAGATTCATAAGGCCAAGTTCATTTACAAAGTAGTTTATGGGAGCGAGATCTGGGGATATACTACCTAGGACAAGATGCAAATTGTTGAAAATGCTTTCTTGAAACATTTTCAGTGCGTTCTGCAATGTGCCCCTACTTTTTTGGTGCACGAAGAAATAGGAGTGGCTTATTTAATTGATATTAAGGCCTTTCGCCCTTTCTCCCTTTGGCTGAATATTTAGATTAGGTCATGGATCCGATTGAGCAAAGAAATCATAAATGATTATCTGGTCTTGGATTACTCCCTCCAAATCCCCTGTTTTAAGTATTTCAGGGATTGTTTTCTGAAGTTAGGTAGGGGAGATTTATTTTGCAATCCAGAAGGGATTTGTAAGAAGGGTTTTTCAATTGGGTGAAAGACCACTTTTTTAGAAGGAGGCTGTTGGACTGGGAAGAGGGCACTTTTGTGAAGCCTAGCGTTTGTCGATATGTTATTTTAAAAACTGTGCTGAGCCTTACCTTTTGTGTGTCAAAAGCAGGCTTGACCGCTTTTTATTATGAATCCCATAGAGGGGGATTGGGAGCAAGATAAAGGTCCAGTACCCGTGCTCCTTAATTAGGATAATATATATATATAATCAATAGGTGTACTTGTTCCTGTGTGAAAAAAGAAGAAAGGGGAGAAAGAATGATTGGAATCTATGGTTCTGGGGGATCAGCCTTATTTGGAAGTGTTGCCCTCACACACCGATGTAGGTGTCATGCTTCATCATCAGGCTTTTTGCTCCTCGTGGGGCCGGCGCTGTTATGCCCCAAGGGTCCCGCGAAAGGGCTCTTAAAAGGAGATCTTTTTGTATCAGCCGTGATGGTGTATGCGGAGCAAAATATTTTAGGTGGAAAGAGTGATCTAAAATAACCTGAGAAAAGTCAAACTAAATTTTATTCAAAGTTACTTTGCTAAGGTTAAAAACTAGTCAGTGTGTGCAGAGTTAAGAAGCGCCACTACCTAGTGTGAGTAATGCAATGAACTGCAATAAATAAGGTCGACATGTTTCACACCCTATTGGTCCATAATGGATCTTCAGCATTTCTTCAGGACCAAGAAATGAGTGCACTACCCTAGTTCAGGGTGGGTGTTTAGGCTATCGTTGTATGTAATTCCTGATTATGACGCATTAGATCAGTAGTATGTGTAATATGCTCACCCCAAAAGGTATCCAAAAACCAATCCCTAATAATGGACCATAGTGTACCTTAGGTCAAAGCAGAGGACCGCAAGAATATTGCGGTTCAGTCTTGTGCACAGTGTGTCACCCGTGACCTACCCTGCACCCTGCCTTCCTGTAGATAGGATGGGATTTGTAAGAAAGATTATAATTGGCTGAAAGGCCACTTTTTTTTGAAGGAGGTTGTTTTACAGGAAAGAGGGCACTTTTATGAAGCTTTGCGTTTGTCGATATGTTATTTTAAAAATGGTACCCTCCATCGAGCCTTACCTTCTGTGCGTCTAAAGCAGGTGTGACAAGGGCCGGCTGTAGTGCTGGTAGCGCCCTGTGCGACAATGTCTGTTAGAGCCCCCCCAATGCCCAAATTTGCCATGGATTACCTCACTAGCACCCTTTAACAGTGCCTCTCAAGTCTCCATAACCACTGTCTCTTAGATTCGTTTAGTTATATAGCACCACTCATACCAGTGAAAGGTGTCAGAGCACTTTATACCGCACACACATTGCACAAAGACAATCACATGTGTGTAAATCAGTGTATAGGAAATGTTACATCAGATGGGACTACAAGGTGTAGTGTAGGAGTGACATGTCATCAATACTGGTAGGCAATATAGTTTGAGTCCTTATTCTGGAAAAGCACAAATCCAGAATTTAAAATGTAACATCATTGTTAGGGGTTCTCTTTCATAATAAGAATTGTTTTCTACCCAAATGAACCCTTTTCACAAGATTGGGGTGATGAAAAACTGGGCAAAAAAACATATATCTCTAACATATACCTTGCAGTTTGCATGCAGGTCTTTGATGACAGTTAATAGCTTAATGTTCTATATTAGGATTTTAGAATTTTAGAATAAACAACAAGTTACAAAGGGAGCTCGCTTACAGAATAAATAACCCACTGACGTATGTACATTATATGCAGTTAGTAATCTGCATGGTACATGTTCTTAGAAGCAGACATTTTAACCCTCTGCACTACCTTTGGATGAGTAAAAACTTCCACAAGACAAACCTCCAGCCTCTTTCAAGGAAGACAAGTAGGTGCTTTTAAAATGATAATATTCATTTTCAAAAATGACGCCCCCCCACCCCAAGTCTACACCCGGTGCAGTCGCACCGATCGCTCGGTCCTAGAGTCGGCCCTGGGTGTGACTTCTTTTTATTAACCAGGTTTCGGTTGGACCTACTACCTTTCCTGTTAGCCTACCCTCGTGGGGGGAAATCGGGGCCTAAATCTTACGTCCTGCGGTTGTTACAGTAGGTCTCCACAGGGCACATTATATTTTACAATGTTTTGTAGCTTTTATACAGTGCCAAGGAAGCTATACATCTTCCTCATATTGAAAAGGGCTAATTTTATTCAGGTATGACCTGCCTTTATATATCTGCAAATCCTTTCGGGAGATATTATTCTTAATGTTCTTATCTTTTTTAAAGTTGCTGTCAGGTTGAGAAACAGTTGTGATTATATTCCTTGGGCGCATAGCACGGTTGTTATTCTTTTAAGATTTCTTTTTATAGGAATTTATAACTGGGTATTTATTGATATGATCCTTGGCTCTTTCAATGTATTTCTAAATAGTGTATGTTATAAAATAATGTTTTTTAATTAATTGATAATTCTGAGGATGGTTTTATATTTGATGTGTACATCATGGTTTGTTCTACGTTTATGGTATTTATTTAAAAACCGAATAAAGTGTACATTGATTGATTGACTGCAGCACCTAGCTCTATTCCTGGACAAGGTTCACAAACAGCCTTGAGCCTTCTGATCCAGTCGGAGGCTTCCCCATAGCTTCAGCTCTCTGAGACAGGAGTTGTGGCCAAGGTCCCCCATTGGCCTCGCCATGAGCACTGCCCGAGACTATGGTATGGGGGCATGCTAGAGTCCCTGCAGTGATGGAGATGGCTAGCAGGAGTGCTTGGGGGTGGGTCAAAAATGGCAACCAGGAGTTCTTGTGAGACCGATAAGGAATGCAAACAGGATGGCCTGAATTAGGGAGGGGGTAAGAGTGAACAGGCTCAAACTTCTGGGCAGTGGGCCTGGAGAAGGGTGTATTTCTTTCCTTAATTCCTAAACTCATACCTTGCATGTTCTTGTATCCATTGATTCATCCGTCCAGCATTCCTTCCTTCCATCTGCCTTTCTTTTTCATGTAGCTCTTTTTCCATCCTCTGTCCTTCCTTTAATCAGTTCGTTCAAACCTCCAGCAATCCATATACCAATTGACCTTTCCTTCCTTTTTCTTTAAATCCACTTATCTATTATTTTCTTCATGCATGCATCAGTTTGCTAGGGGTGTGCATAATTCACGTAGTTTCCTTTTGTGTAATGATGCAAAATGCCCACAAAATTACATGAAATCACACAAAGTGCAAATTCGTCTATCTGTGCTATATTTTGGAATAAAATGCATCTGTGCGTCAATTTTTGGTGTGAGGATACATTTATTTATTTATTTATAAAATCAGTATTACAAATAACCACTTGTCAAGGCCATACTGGCTGTACCAGGCATCAGGTGTTTCCCTGGCAGCTAGAAGGGGGGGAGGGGTTGTAGGTGGATTGTTAGTGGGAGCCTGTTTTGATGCAGTGCTGCAGTATTAAAAGCACTGCAAAGTTCCTTGTATATTCAGCAGTTTTCAGGCAACAATAAAATTGGCAAGTTACTGTGCAGTTAATAAGTTACAATCGTAATCTAGCACAGTGAGCTATGAACTCCAATCAAAGAGCTGCATGCAAGCTGCATGGTACAGGTTATAAAGTTATGGTTTTTCCCAATCTTACATTAGCCAGCTGTTGCTAAAAAAAAGTTTGGGTAGAAATAATGATTCTTATTAAAGTCAACTCTAACCACTGAGGGCCCGATTCACAGAACTAACTTAAGACAAAATCCTAAACTTACTACCATTTTGGTATTCACAGAAGGCACTTACTCATTTTGGTATTCACAGAAGTCACTTACTTATTTCGGTATTTACAGAAGTAAGGAGTCCTAACTTTAGTAATTCTAAATGCCTTCTGTGACTACCAAAAGTCTTAAAGTTAGGATTTTTCTCAGTTTAGGAGTCCTAACTTTACTACTCCTAAACTGAGAAAAAGCCTAACTTTAAGACTTTCGTTATTCACAGAAGGCATTTAGCAGTCCTAAAGTTAGGAGTCCTAACTTTACTACTCCTAAACTGAGAAAAATCCTAAATTTAAGACTTTCGGTATTCACAGAAGGTATTAAGGTGTCCTAAAGTTAGGAGTCCTAACTTCTGTGAATACCGAAATGAGTAAGTGCCTTCTGTGAATACCAAAATGGTAGTAAGTTTAGGATTTTGTCTTAAGTTAGTTCTGTGAATCGGGCCCTGATTTATGTTCAGAATCCTACATTTGCACCTCTCCAGACCAAGCACTCTTAAGAACTGCCTACCAGTATGGATGGCATATGAATCCTACACCTTATAGTCCCCTTTTCCTTATGTAACATTCCCCATACACTGATTGACACATGTGTGATTCAATGTCTCTGTATGTGTGAGTGTGATGTAAAGTGTTCCAACACCCTACACTGGTATGGGAGGTGCTATAAAACAAATAAAATACATGTGAGAGAGAGAGGCTATGGAGACATGAGAGGTACTGTTGGAGGGTGATAGTGAGTGAATCATTGAAGTGCCCTAAAAAACTTTGTAGTATCCTGGTGCACAGTAAGGTCATAATTTACTATGCTTCAACAGCTAATACAATCGAATATATAATGACAAATGTGTTGTAGAATGCACCACTTTTCCCCACATTTTCTCGGGGGAAACACCACTTAGATCCCCCCTTTGTAGTGGTCAAAGTTGATCACAGAACTTGCTATGCACTGTACGGGTGCTGGTCTGACACCATTTCCCAGGGCTGCTTTGGATTCCCAGTCCGGCTTGCTGTTCATGTTTTGTTGTCCTCATGCATACAACTCAAATTTTTACCACTAATGGCACTTGCTTATGTGAAATACGCTGGCACAATTTATATTTTGCCCAGGCCTACTATCCATTCTTTTCTGCATCCATCCAATCTTCTTTCCATCTTTATCTCCAACCATCCATCATTAATCCACCCTTCACTCATCCATTCCTCCTCTCCATCCATCCATTTCTGCATCCAACCAATCCATCAATCTCATTAATCTATCCTTCTATTAATAGACCCTTCTCTCTGTCCTCTCTCCCTTTAATTCATGCTCTCTTCTCCATTTGTTTCCTCACCCGACTCCTCCATCACGCTGTCCTCTTCGTATGATGTCTATGAGATTCAGTTTGAAGTCCAGCATTATCCAATCATAGTCGAAGGAGAAAAAAAACAGCATTTTGATGTTTTATGTAAAACAGACTGCCAACAGTGGCCCCCCACCCCAAAATGGCAAAACTGGCCTGGTTCATTAACTAGAGCTAATAAAGTCACAAAACTAATTGGGGATGTAAAATAGGCGGCAACCATTCGTTATCTTGAGATTTAATTTTTGAAGAGTCTTCCTGAAAATTGATATAACCCAATTTAGTCACTCTACCAAGTGCTGTCTACTTACAAAACAGGCACACTAGTCCTAAGGTTCAGGTTTTTGCAAAAGAAATACCTCCCCAGGGTTACTTATGTGGTAGTATAACAATAAGCGGACAATAGGCTTAGAAAGCAGTGTCAACATGATATATTATTCACTTGTTTATCTCACAACATTATGACAACAAAATTGGAAAAAATCAGCACATAACGGACACGGATTCCACCTTTGCCGCAAATCCTGAATCTTTTAAACTGAGTCTTTTTTATCTTTATGACCATCTTGTAGATAGAACCCAGGGTTTAAAATTCGTGGCCATTGGAACATAGCTTTTTTGTAGGATATCAGTCATTCAACGCTGTCCTGATGAGAACCATGGAGTAATTCCCTTTGGGGCGAACCGTCGACATTCTCACACGGTTATCGAGTCTACAATACCTAAAAAAACTGATAAGGCCTTGTGGAAGTTGGAATAATTGTGGGTACTTCATGCTATTTGAATGCATATATTTATATATGTAAACATTTGTTAGCACTGAGCACTTTCTGCATCTTGCGCAGTCTTCACTGATTTTTCCAATTTTGTTGTCATAATGTTGTGAGAATAACGGGAATAATATATCATGTTGACATTGCTTTCTGGGTCTATAGTGCATTTATTGTTATACTACCACTCCTATAGCAAATTAAGTACCACTGGGTCTGTAGTTCCTTTGCAAAACTTGACCCTCTGCCCAGTGTGTGTGTGTTCTATAAGTTGACATGGATTTTGGTCTGGGTGTATGTGTCAGTCCTTGTGTTTGTTGCCTACTTACAAAAGACATCTGCAAACAAACAAGAGATGTCAGGAGTGCCGATGAAGTGACTGGTCATCATGATGACATTTCTGTATACTCTTCATGGCTGCCTATGTTCCAGAAAGTGCCCGCCCCATGTGTGGCGCATGAGCCTAAACTTTTAGTATCAGATGCCTACTTATGAGCAGCCGCGGTACATGCAGGTAACAGTGATGGGAACAGGTAAGGGGGGATTTCGAGGGACAATGCAGAGGGAAAATTAAATAAATAATACATGTTCCTTCTGCATCATCCCTCAAAATCCCTCCTTACCCGGCCCCACAGCCCCACCGCTGTTACCTGCACGGACCCCAGCTGCTTAGTAGGTACAGGTGACTAACTTAGAGCACATCTCTAGAGAGTTAACTGCCTAAAGCCTGCTTTGATCATTGAAAATACATCAGATGGTTTCCTAAAAGTGTGATATAATCATTATATGTCCCCTACTGATGAAGACATCTATTGATGAAATGGAATTTCTGCTAGACATTTGGGAGCACTTAGAGGCAGATTTACAAACAAAATAGTGCAAAGGAGCACAGCAACCAAAGTTTCTGCACTGCATTGTGCTTGGGGGAGAGAGAAGCACAGAGTCATATTTACATGATATGGCTGTGTCTGTTGTCTTCCCCTGCACAGCTCTTTTTACAGCTGCCTAGTGCTACAAACACACACACACACCTTGGCACCATCGTGAAGATGTCTGTGTTTTCTGGTTAGCATAGCATTTGTACCAGAAGGATACCCCTTCAGTACAACATTTTGATTAGAACTTTTTTGTTAACATTTCACACATTGGATGTTTGCTGTGTGGTGCAGCACACATGCAACGAGTGAAAAGTTCGCAGAAATTAAAACACTTCTCTAACTTTGCACCTGCCCGAAGGAGGCATTATGTTTTGACACAAAACCATGTTTGACAATCTTTGTAGATCACACTTTGCATCAAAATCCATGGGTGGCAGTGTTGGAATGCCCACTGTGCCACCCATCGAACACCCCATTGAAGCAAAGTAGTGCAAAGTTCTACTTGCATTTCTTTAAGGGCAACTTTTCAGCATAAACAAAGTTTCGCTACTTTGTACTACTGTGTGTGACTTTGAGTTTTGATAAATCTATCTGCTCCTTAGAATAAAGATTCAATTTTGTTCAATGGAGCTGCAGTGAAATCACTGGAGACTGAAGCTTCTTATCTGTCCATTAGTGTTTCTCTTGCAGCTCAGGAAGGTCAGAAGATTGGCCAGGCTCCACTATGTGCTCAGTCTGTCCTTGTCATGATTTGGTACTATTTGTTATGGAGACCTAAGTACAAATAATGTGTGGTAATGCATTTGCAAGGGGAAATGTGGTTTAATGACTGATCCTGGGGCCTGGGATCCTGGGTCCATATTCTATCTTTAGCACTTCACTAATACTCGTGTAATTCTGGATCAATCACTTTCCTCTTCTTGTGCCATAAATGTAAATAGGTTTTATGTTACAATTAGCTGCACAGCGCATTGTCCAGCGCTGACCTAATTCAGGGCTAGCTTTTGGCATGGATGAGAGGAGCGCTGGCCCAGGGGGCAATTCTCTGAGAGGCACCTGGAGCTGTGTGCATTAAGGTTAAGCAAACAGCATTTTCCCTCTCATCTTGCTCCAGCCTTATCCGTGTCCCTGTGTGCTCAATTATCTGTCAGATTGGCCAGTGTAAAATGGTTTTTCATAATCATTCCATAGGTGATGTTTTTCACACCCTATTAGCCCCCTTCCTTTACCTTCTCACCCACCCTGCTGACACACACCAACAACACCCTCATCAGCATAAGGCAGCTAAGCTATGGGCAATTTACGTGTGCTGGGGGATCCAGAGAGGTTTGTGTTCAGGGACAATTCACTGCTTAGCCAAGGACTGACCAGCGAACCCACGAGGAGCCCTCTGCTGCCGCATTGTGTTCACTAGCATTGGCAAGGGTCCTAAATTTTTCTCTACCCAGGGCGCTTTCTTAGCAAGGGCAGTTCTGACCTAATTATATACCCCTATCTACCCTCCCTCCCCATCTCATCCTGGTGTCTGTAGTCCTGTTACAACCATGTAACACTCACCATAGTGTTCTACATTCAGCACTTCTTCTTGCTAAGAAATATAAATGTTAAAGGGCTAGCTGTTTCTCAGAACAAGTTTTGCACTTTATTAATGCTTGAAGGGTGAAGACAGCCAACCATAGTGAAACAAGGACTTGATTGCTGGGCCTCGGGAGGCTGAGTGAAGTGCCAGGGGTGTGAGGCTGCAGTGAGTTACAGAAGAGGACAGGGATGCCCCTTTTGAAATGATTTGTGTAGAGACTTTCAAGAAATCAAGGACAATCTAAACTGTGTTTATTAAAACAAGAAATTAAAAACCTGACTGGTATTATTCGCATTGGCTGTGTGGTTAAAAGGTCCAGTGAGAAATTTCATAAAAGGTTATCCTTTTAGCAAAACTAGATTGGTGCAATTGCACCACCTTTTGCCAGTGCTTACAGATCCGTAAGCCATCAGATCAGTGACAGATAACATACGAGGTTTAACCCTCAGGATTATAGTTTCTATACGTGCGCATTGGATGCCTTTCCAGAGAGGCAGACTCCCTCGTTGTGCTGTGATCTGTTTAAAGCAAACACAAGGAGATGATGGACGGAGCGCTGAAACTTTTCAGACACTCGACCACAGTCAGTGTTCTGGGTTGAATCCATCATCGTTATTTAGCTCACTGCGCCACCCCAGGTCCAACACAGCTATATGCAAATCAGTCTTCACCCTGTGCCTCATGGGAAAAGTCCAGCCCGATCTACCAAGCCATGTATTCCCTGGACCAGAAACAAGCATCCTGGGACCGGTTTTAGGCTAACAGCCCTCATCAGCCAGGCTAGCTTGAATCCAGTGTCAAAGTGAGCAAGGGACCCACGTCTGGGCATACCCTGCCAATTTAGGGTGCACAAAGCAAGCACAAGTAGATCCTGTTTAGGCACCTTGAGACCTTAAAGCTCAACGGCAAATATAGAATGAAAACACTCCAGCATTATAATTCTAGTCATGGTGATTAGTTTCTGTCCTTTATTATTTGATTTGTTTTATGTACAGGGACACCTTGACCCCCTTCTACAAAATGAAACAAGGGGTCTGAATATGAAATACATATAAAAGAATATATCATATCCCATGACACTACCGAGGTCTTCAACCTTTTCTGTAGTGAAAGTTACGTCTGATCAGTGAAAATCGTCGTGAGTTACAAAAGGCCAAGCAACTCGCCAATTTTTCCTAGAAACCCTCCCAAGCCCCCAGCTTCATTGACTTTAAGCCTAATTTCTTTTGAGCGCTTCCGGTGGTTTGAACAAAATACTTAAGGACCGATCTAAACTTTCAGTTTACGACTTTGGAAATTCACAAAGGGTATTTACATAGCTATCTTTAAGTCCGCATTCAGAGAAGATCGGCTCGAGTGTGCACATAAAGATACTACTGGTAAATGCCTTTTGTAAATTCCCGAAGTCGTAAAGGTAGACGTTTGGTTTAAGTTCAGACCACAGGTCCAACTTTACCTTTTTGAATCGGGCTCCTATAGTTCGCTAGACTCAACATCATGTTATATTGTAGGTCTCTGGTTTATAATAGAATATTATGCATTGTCAGCTTTAACTCTGTTTTTAAGGAGCCGCTTTCCCATTGTAGCTAAAAAAGCAGGGCTCATCACTTTCTGTCAAACGCTGCTCCTGTGCATCTCACTAAATGGTGAAAAGCTGCGCCTCTAAACACACCTAGAAACATATTTCAAATCTCGCCTGACATGCAACGTGTGCCTTGTACAACGCCCGTGGCTACTGTGGCGTCCTTGGCCAAGTGCCTTCCACTCTGAGCGCGCGCGCAGGACCACAGGGATTTCCCATCCAGTGCCACCTCCGCTAATGATGACAGAGACAGAGACATAATGTCTACCCAGAGGCCTGATTAAGTAGGAAGGAAATCTCGCAGAGCCTGCTGAGCGGCAGCAGGCCCGAGGGCTCTTTGTAGTTGTGATGGGACAGCGCGCGCTTGTTTTAATTTCTTAATTTGTTGAGCGCCGCATGCAGAGCAACACGTTTTAAGAGCCAGGGGACAATATGCATGGTTTCAGGGAGTACTGTGTTTCTACAGTCAAACCACGGAGAAAAAAAATCTCTCATCAATCTTACTGTACATCACGACGATAAACAAGGATTGATAAAGCCAGGAGGACTATCTCTTGTATAAGAGAACATGCTTCTTTGTTGAATGGAGAGTTTGTGTTTGTGTATAGTTCTGTGAATAGGTGAGTGTGTGAATGCAAGAATATGTTCATGACTGGATAAGTGAGTGAATGGGCGGATGAGTGATTGAGTGCATGGATGGGCGATGGCACAGGTGAACGAATGGTATTTGTTCAAAATATTTAAATAGCCTGGCCTTTGGCCTACTACTAATAAAGTAAGATGCAAGAGGCTTCTGTTCTTTAACACACCAAATTTTGTTACACATACTCTCATTTGCTGCTTTACCTGTATGTAATCAGTAGTCTATGCAAATGGATGCACACAATATCCCAAGAATTGGCCAGCATTATGCCAGATATGCATACTGTCATGCCATGCATGCTGGGCCAGCATAATGCCGGATGGGCACCATCATGCACGTATGCCCACCAATGCCAATAATTGCCTTCATTATGCCAGGGCCAGCATAGCATGTGCCAGAAATGTTTACGGTCACGCCATGGCTACCCACACTGTATTGTATTGTGTTGTAATTGCATTTATATAGCGCTTACTACCCCTGACGAGGCGTCGAAGCGCTTTTTCGGCGAGTAGCACGCTACTCCGAGACCCATGGAGGATTAGTGTTGAATTAGCATAGTGAAACATGCAAGTACATTTTAAGTGGTGGATAGGTTAATCAGTTATTTGGATTTGGAATGATAGCAGAAGGATAGAGGAGGACAAAGGTTTGTATTTATATAGCGCTTGTTGACTCCCACTATTCAGGAAGCCCATAAAGGATTACTGGTGAATTAATATGGTGAAATATGAAGTAATTTCAGTGGTGGATATTAGTTACTTGGAGTGAGAAGAATAGCAGAGGGATAAAAGGGGAAGAAAGAGTTGCATTCATATAGCACTTGTTCCCCTGATGGGTGTTAAAGCGCTTTTCTGGCGAGTAGCACGCCACTCCGGAACCCATAAAGAATTAGGGCCCGATGTAGGTCGCCAAATACCGGTCGGTAACGGACGATTTCGGCCGTTACCGACTGGTATTTGGGATTTGACATGAAGGTGGCCTGAATTGTACCGATTCGGTAAATTTACCGATTCGGTAAAATAGCGAATCTGTAAAGTTACCGAATCGGTACATCCAGATGTAGGTGGCACTTTAAACAGTGCCACAGGCCATTACCGATTCATAATTTACCACCAAATAATATTTGGTGGTAAAGTATGAATTTCTGTGTACATGCACATCTGTGCATGTACACCGGTGCCATGTGGCACACATACATGCCCTAAGGGCATGTATGTGTGTCACATTGCACACAAGCCAGAATGTGGGGTGCAACAGGGTGTCAAAGTGACACCCTGTCCCCCTTGTAAATTTGGTAATATTACCGAATAGGTATTTACCGATTCGGTAATTGCCATTGATTCCAATGGGCCTCAAGGCCCATAGGAATCAATGGCAATTACCGAATCTGTAATTAGCGAATCGGTAATTACCGATTTTTACCGATTCGGTAATTGAATCGGTAAAATTACCTACATCCCGATTGCCAGTTTTTAAATACCGAATCAGTATGATTCGGTATTTAAGAATCGGTAACCTGGGATTACCTACATCGGGCCCAAAGTGTTGAAAATTAGTATAGTATAAATATGAAGTAATTTGGGTAGTGGATATCTTATTAAGTTATTTGGGTAGTATATTAGCATAGTTGAATATGGAATTTGAGAAGTGAACATGTAGTCTGCTAATTTTTATTGAAAGGGATAGTGGAGGGATAAAAGAGTGAAGGTCTTAGCAGAAGGAGGAGGCTTTTGGATGAGTAAAAAGGAGTTTTGGAGGGGAGGAGTCAGAGTGAAGAGTTTAGAAAGGTTTGTTTTAGGGGATCGGTATGGTAAAAAGAGGTGTCAGATGATGCAAGGAGGGATAGAGTCAGAGACAGTTTAGAAAGGGTTATTTTGGCGATCATAGTAGTGGTATGGGGTTTGGGATAAATGAGAGAGTGGATGTAGAGGATGTATTGATAGATGTATAGGATGAGAGATAGGGTAGTGCTTTGGATGGAGTAGTAGAAAGAAGTTTGAGATGAGTCAGAAGGTTGGGCTAGAAGATATATTGAGCGGAGTATAGGCTGAGAAATAGGGTAGTGCATTGGAAATGCTAAATTAGAAGAAAGTGATAAATATATAGATCCATAAGTACATTGAAAGTATATAGATACATAAAGGAGGTAAGTATATGTAGATTAAAGATATTGATAGAGGCACTGGATGAGAAATAGGGTAGTGCATTGGATATGCTTTTCCAGGAGAAAAGTAACAGACACACAGATCCAAGTACATGGAAGGTACATAGATGCACAATGGAAGTATGTACATGTAGACCAAAGATGATTTTTATTTATTTATTATTATTTTTTCTCCTAACATAATATTATTTTACATGTATATACAAAGTAATACACAAAGATAGGTACATATCTAGAGTGAAAACAATTGTTTATATATTGTGGTGCATGCTGGTACATAACTCTGCATAGTGTGGAGCGTGGTGTACATTTGGTGTGAGTGTGTTGCTCTGTTTGTGGATTTGGATGGTGTGGGCAGGGTATTGCTAAATGAGAAAAAGGGCATAATTTCTGGCCCTAGTCTCGACCAGTCTCGAACAGGATCAAACAGGCAACTGCCCTTGGCCTCTCTGCCCTCACAGGCTGAAAAGGGCAACTGCCCTTGGCCTCTCCGCCCTTTGCCTTGACGCCCAGGCTCAGACGCCCTAAGCCTGGCCTCTTGTAGCCCTAGTAATCAGGTGACCCCTTCAGCCAATGGGAACCCTAGCCCTAACACTATCCAATCACAACACTAGCCCTTAAATCTAGAACAATAGGAGACCAGGACCGTACAGCCAATGTTAGCTCTAGTCCAAGCACCCAATAAGTTCAAAAACCCTGATCTCTACGTCCAATAAAGGCCCTAGCCCTACCAGTAGTCCCAATTCAAGTCCAAGCAACCAATGGCACAGGTAGCCCTAGTCCCTACTTCCAATAGAAAGCCTAACCCTACTCTTAGTCCCAAAACTAGTCGAGCAACCAATCACACCAGAAGTCCTAGTCGCTACTTCCAATTAAAGGTCTAGTCCTAGCCCTAGTCCCACCCTACTCTCAACAACCAATAACATAGGAAGCCCTAGTCCCTACTTCCAATAGAAATCCTAACCCCCGCCCTAGTTCCAACCCTACAATGATTGAATCACCGACCCAGAAACCAATAAGAACCCTCAAATACCCAACCAATGAGGACATCAACCCTAATCCAATAGAAACACCAGAAACAACCACCAATCAGTGTACACATGTACCAAACACTAGAAGACCATATAATGTCCCAGACACCTCAGACAAGGTTTGCTGGCCAGGGAGATGGAAGCTGTTTTTCCTGTTCAGAATCTCCTAGGAGAGGGACAGGCTCAATCCACACTTTGGACTACTGCAGGTAAAGGCCTCACTAACTTGAAATCTAACAATACTGTTTGAATAACACTTTTCTCCCTCTGCTGGCCAAAAAACGAAGTGCACAGGCCCCAGTAAACACAGTTTAAACAGCTCACAGAAGCACCCTCTGATGTAGAATATCCCTGTTGTGGGCGGGGGGGAGGGGGAGGCAGGGGGGCTGGGTTCACTGGCTTGTGGACCAAAATGGTGGCTGGGGTGCACTGTTTTAACATACAGGTCTTAGCACAGAACAAAGGAGAAATGTGGAGGGAAAACAGATTTGTCACCAAGGAATGAGAGGGATAAACTACAGAGGTTAGACTTCAAATCCCACAATTCAACACGTTAAATGGGAGCTACCGTGGGCAGGGAAAAACCACAAGTTTAAAACACAAAACAGGTGATAAAATAGGCAATCACAGGCAGGTCAAAACTACAATTTTAAACTGTAACAACCACAGGCAAAGACAGTAATCACAGAAAGGGAAAATCGTTTTTTAAACAAATTTTAGTTTTGGGAAGAGACACCACTTCCTGGACTCTGCTCACTGCAGTCTGGGGCACAGGTAGGCTGCAACTCACAATTTCGCCAGGCCAGCATTATACCAGAATTGGCTCCATCATGTCATGTATGCCCACACTATGCTAAGATATACCGCCATTGTGCCACAACCAGCATCATATCAAAAGTGGGTCCTATCAAGCCATAGAGTCCCACAGCATTCCAGGAACTACCAACATTATGCCAGTGCCATCATTTTGTTATGGGTGGGGACCTTCATGACTTGGAAGCTCACATTTTGCAAATCATTACAATATTATGTCAAGATTTATCACCATACTTGATAGGGTCAGAATTATACTAGAAGTAAGGATCATCGTGCCATGGGTGTTGGCAAAACTCAATTCATTCCACCATGTGCCTAGGCAAGCATTACTCGAGCAGTAGTCACCGCCATGCCTCTAATGCCCACATTATGCCAAAAATGACCACCATTGGGATAAAAAAATTATCACTGCTATATCAGAGGTGTCCTTAATTACGTCATAGATGCATCCTGTATGTTATGAGAGTAGGGAGAGTAGGGAGAGGATGGTGGGGAGTGACATTGAGTGGTCATTGACACACTCTCTCTCACACACACACACACACACACACACACATTCACGCACATGTGCACAAACACCCAAACATGCAAAAATTAAAACACAAACTCCAGAAACTCCTAGGAGATAATGGGTGCAAAAGCTGTCCGACTGTATGGTTCTGCAGATGCTGATGCAAAGTCACAGTCAAGTCACCTTTCATGGGCAGCTCTGTAAGTCCCATGGTCAGAGTCTGTGACAGTGTCTATTTCATAACCACTTTTCCCTTGCACCACAAAAGCTTCATGGAGGGTCAGGGTGCAGCAGTGGCATAGTGGTTTCTCTGAAAAAGACTTGTGGTGCTCGGAGTTGGGTATCATCTTCATAGAGGTGGTAGGCACCACTGGTAGGATCATTGCAAGGGGAAACAACCTTTACAACACAACTTTAACAACGCACTACCATTACAACGAAACTTTTCCAATGCAACATCCATTACACCGCATGCCATTACAACGCAACCATTACAACGCATGACACTACAACGCATACCACTACAACACATGTCATTACAACGCATACCATTACAACGCATAACATTACAACACATAGTACCCTTACACTATCCAACACTCACCCTACTGTTGTACCCCCTGGAGATAGAATAGTAATTTTTACCCCTACACTATCCAACACTTACCCTACTGTTGCACCCCCCTGGAGTTAGAATAGTAATTTTTACCCCCACACTATCCAACACTTACCCTACTGTTGCACCCCCCTGGAGTTAGAATACTAATTTTTACCCCTACACTATCCAATACTTACCATACATGCAATGTAATGTTATGCGTTGTAATGGTATGCGTTTTAAAGGTAGTATGCGTTGTAATGGAATGCGTTGTAAAGGTAGTTAAAAAAAATTAGTTGTAATGGCATGTGTTGTAATTGAATGCGTTGTAATGGATGTTGCTTTGTAAAAAATGCGTTGTAAAGGGATGCGTTGTAAAAGTATGCATTGTAACGTCATACAACCATTGCAAGGGGTTCTATGTATAAGTTGAATTGAGAAAGAGATAGGATTGACCCTTGCGGGACTCCCTGTGTGACTGGTATTGTTTTAGATGTCTAGTTAGTTAGTTTGATTAGCTGAATGAGTTGTTTCAGGAAGGGCGCAAACCACTTATTTGACAGTTCCCTTGACGCCTGCAGCTTGCAAGAGGGTGTTTAGAAGAATGTCGTGGTTGACAGTATCAAAGGCAGCAGAAAGGTCAAGGAGGATTAGGAGGCAGACCTGGCCATCATCCAGAGATCTGTGTATGTCATCCGGGATGCTCAGCATTACAGTCTATGTACTGCAGCCTTTCCTGAACCCCACTTGGAAGGTGTCGTGTACGTTGTATTTTTCAATATGGTTGCACCCATTTTTCAATCATTTTGGCGAGGAGAGGGTCACTTGGCCGAGTTTGAAGGAGGCCGGCATGGGAGGGGTTAATGGTTTTGGTCCATACAGGGGAGATGTTGTGGCTGATATTGTCTACAAGTGCCGCAGAGAGGGGGACAGAGATGTGCGATGTCAGCTTCATACTGGTGAGTAATTTGAGGACTCCTTCTTTCGGAATTTGGTTGAATTCCATCCAAGAAGCATCATTGTTCAGTTGTAGGGGGTCTAGGTTGGTGAGCTGTGTTGCAGAGGGCGGCCAGTCAACATCCAGAGGACTCTTTTCACATAGAGGAGCATCATTGGTGCAAGGTGGGGAGGTGGGTGTTGTGAGAGAGTTCGATATTGGTTATTTTTTCAGAGAAAATGTTCACAAATTCATCACAGTGCTTAGTAGAGTCATCAATCAAGTGTTGGGAGACAGGAGAAGGCTTGTTGCTTGATGATGTTGAAGAGGTTGTTGGGACTGTCCCTAGACCTGTCAAGTTGGTCACAGAAGAAGGAGGCTTTTTTTTTGAAGATGTGTTTTTTGTATTTTAGTCATTCAGCCCGGAGGGTTGTGAGATCATTTAAAGAGGGCTACTGCCTCCAATGTCTTTCAGCCTGTCTGAGTTGTCTCCTCTCATTGTTCAGGTCTATATTGAACCAGGATTTGGAGGGGCTACCTTTTGATTTCTTGAGTTTCAGAGGGGCGACTGAGTTTAAATAATTTGGCTATCTTTGGGTTGTAGTGGTTGGTAAGGTCTTTTGAGGAGGAGAGGTTGGGCGGCGGAAAGATTTGGGAGCTGATTAATGTTTCTTACTCACACTGGGGGATACGATGAATGTTCCTCACCCGAAGGAGCGAAAACGGACATGTAGCGGCAACAAAAAAAAAAACGCCGACTTGCTGCTCACCTCACTTTTGCAGGATCTGGAGGCAGAAAAACAGTCGGGGACCCCTCGGGGGCATGCTAGCAGCGTTGTCCTGCCGCGGATCGGCGGCTCGTGTATAGCAGGGGCTGGTGGCTGCACTGATGGCTCTCTCTCCCGGCTCGAAACGCCGCGGCTTCCAGGGAGGGCGGAGTCAGCTACGGAGGCCGCTGTTGCTGCGGGAAAGCCGGGTGAGTAGACTAGAACGCCCGAAGTGGAAGCCGTTTGGGAGCTTGTGCAGGCGGCAGAGGGGAGGCGGAGAGCCCAGCCTGATAATGGCCCCAAAAATAAACCAAAACTCTAAAGCGGCGTCAAAGAAGAAAAATCTCCGTGAGGATGGCGCCGTAAGGACAACAGGTGTACAGACGCCGGAGAACCCCAAGGAGAAGCAACAGCCTATGACCCGGACCCGGCAGGCCACAGTCTCAATTGCTGAGATGCTCACAAAAACCGGTAAGGGGAAGGTAGTAGAGGCAGAGGCAGCCGGGGGGACACCTGAATTGGCAGATTGGACTTTGGCTGAGACTGAGGCACTTCAGGTACCCCAGGTTGTGTGCAGCGAGACTGCCAATTTGGAAAATGCTGCAAAAAATGCTGCTAATAATGCTAATTTGGAAACTGATGCTAACCATATCGAAGTCGAGGCGTCAATGCAGGGCAAAGTGGGGGTGCTCAAGGGGCCAGAGAAAGTTCAAGCAGTGACTCTAGGGGTAACATCTGACCCCCTAAATCAGGCTCAGGCACAAGCTCAGAGCCACATAGACGGTATTGAGGCTGGTGGAAAGGAGCCTGTGCAGCTGAGTCTGGGTGAGTCCACCGAGGTTGTGGGAGCCAGTGCAGGGGATGCGGCTCAAAGCGAAGCCTTCTTCTCAGCCTCTGACGGCCTGGAATGGTCTGAGGAGGAGGGGGGTGGCGACTGCAGCTCCCTGGAGGACTCTGAGAGTGAGCCTGAGACGGATCATCCTGCAACCACATTGAAAACATCAGCAGTTGTAGTGAAGGACCCGAGAGACCCCTGATGTGAGCTGAGCTGGGATCACTCTGCCTCTCTGTCTGTACAGGACAACCCGGGCATTGAGAGAGCACAAATGTCATTATTAGAAACAATCCATCAGGAGATCATAGCCCATAGAGAAGAGACACGCCAAGAGAATCGCAAATCACAAGCAGCTATGAGGAAAATGAGGGGCGTGGTTAGGAAGCTGTCTAGGGCCTGCATTAACACCGGGGACAGAGTATCAAATTTGGAGGACAGGATTGTCTCAACTGAAGCTGAGGGGGAGGTGGCTGTGGCCAAGGTCAATGCACAAAGCTCTCAGGTTGTAGACATCCAATGGAAGCTCGAGGAGATGGAGAACAGGCTACGTAGAAACAACCTGAGAGTTCTGGGGATCCCGGAGGGATCAGAAGGGTCCGATATCAGGTCATTTATGATTAAACTCTTCGAACAGCCCTTCCCCGAACTAAAGAGCTGGAATTGGTCTAACGAGCTGCAGAGAGTCCATCGTACCCCCTTCAAGGTCAGAAAGAGTATGAAAGAAGGGGACAAACCCAGGGCGATTTTGATCTTTCTAGGAAATTTTATTCTGCGACAGGCTATTTTTGATTTAGCAAGACATAATGCTAAACGAGTTTGTGAGGGGTTTTCATTCTTCATGCGGCCAGATTTCTGCCACACGACGGTAGAAAGACACTGGCGCTTAAGAAACATGATTAAACCCTTTCAGGACAAAAAGATGCAGGCATTTCTAATAAATCCTGCGCAGCTGAAGATTATTAATGAAGGGAGGACATTGTTTTTCTCATCCGAGATCAAAGCAAAGGATTATTTGGACTCCATAGGAAGCTAAAATGACTAAAATGACTAATGTCTGTTAGTACGACTGCCGCACTAATAAGCGATGAAATCGGTTGCTGGCTTATGGTTGTTGCT
Organism: Lissotriton helveticus; assembly: GCF_964261635.1. Lineage (NCBI taxonomy): Eukaryota > Metazoa > Chordata > Amphibia > Caudata > Salamandridae > Lissotriton > Lissotriton helveticus. Next base: position 1,662,364,238 of record NC_136059.1, read on the forward strand.
GAATTTAGTGTTTGCCCTTTTGTAGATTTATAATTTTTCGAGCTCCAAATGTTTGCTAATTTTTCGGTGTAATGAAATGGTAGCTCTCACCGCACGCACCGTGGTCCATCACACGCTCAGACCGGGTCTGAGCGCCTCACAGAGTAGGGTGGTTAGGGGGTGGCAGGGCAGGGGTAGGGGCCGGGTTGGTTGCAGGGGTGGGTGGTTGGGTGGGGGGGATGGCGGGGAGGGGGTGGGAGTTGGGGTGGAAAAAGAGGAAAGGAGGGAAGAGTGCAATATCAAAAGAGGACAAAAAGAGCAAAGGAATGTAAAAGAAACATTTGATCAGTTTCTTGATGTAGGAGATTATGTTCAATTAGATGTCGAACATTAGAATTTGTACAATGAATGTGGGAGGTCTAAATGATTGGAAGAAAAGGCAAAGATTAGAATATGTGGTGAAGCATAACAGAATAGACGTTCTCTGTCTCCAGAAAACCCATCTCCCCTGGGCTAAGAGAAATCTATTATTTTGAAAAGGATTTGACCTGGTGGCATGCTCCACTCAATCCTCAACAGTTAGGGGAGTGGCCATATTAGCAAGAACCGCCCTGGGTACGGCCAGGAAAGTGAGAACGGACAGCAACGGTAGATGGGTAATCGCCGAAATGGATCTTGGCTTTACCATTTGTGTTATCTACGGCTCGAATGATGATGAGCCCGAAATCTTTGATTATTTAGAGGTAGAGCTGGCTAGCTGGCCTACCCCCTTAGTTGTAACAGGAGATCTGAATATTTCTTCAGATTGGGGTGATGGAATATTCTACATAGGACGGAAACCCAGAGTTTTTAGATCAGTCCAGGCTCTTATCAGCTCGCATGGGCTTTTGGACGTTTCGCGAACTAAAATACCCCAGAATCCTGGCTACACATATTTCTCAAACCCAGCTCAGAAGTATTCAAAACTAGATTACCTCTTCATCTCTTCTTCAGAAATAGAGAAGGTAGAGATCATTAAACTCCCAAGAGCGATCTCAGATCACAACCCGCTGTTGCTCATATATGATCTGGGAAGAGTGGAGAGGTCAAAATCTTCCTGGACATTTGAAAGGAGATTGTGGGCAGATGATAGGTTTGTAGATCATCTGAATAAATGGGCGGGAGAATACTTTGCAGCAAATAGGTATAGTACATCACGGAACGGGGTCTGGGAGGCTTTCAAAGCCGCTTTAAGGGGAGAGACGATTAGTTGCTCATCCAGACTTAGAAGGGAGGATAGGGCGGAGGTAGATAAACTTATGGACAAGCTCTCTACCGTGGAAGAACAGCATATCAGTGATATTGCCTCCGGTGGAGATGGTAAGGAAAGCCATGATGTTTTGGTTGCTGTTAAGGCGGCCCTGCAGAAGGAAGTAACACAAAAGGCAATAGGGGATTTTCAAGCCTCCAGGGCAAAAAGATGTGAAACAGGAGAGCAAGCCGGTAGAGCCCTCGACCTAAGGCTAAGGCAGGAAAAATCTAAAAATCATATCGCCTGTATTGAGGAAGAGGGAAATACTTATACGGAAATTAAGGATGTTGTGAGGGTCTTTGAGAATTTTTATTAAAAAATTGTATGATGTGGGAAAGACTGAGAGTAACCAGGAGCAGAAGTACCCAGATAACGGCCCTTGTTTGAATGGGATATCCAGAGCGGACCTTGATAAAGATATATCATATGAGGAGGTCCTGACTGCATTGCGGGAGCTAGCGCCAGGAAAAGCCGCTGGCCCAGATGGGATCCCCTTGAAAGTGTACAAAACATTGGAACTTGAGATCGTTCCAATGTTGGTCGACCTATTTAACGGTATTGTGTACTCAGGGGATGTATCTGATTCGTGGAAGGAAACTAACATCATTATCTTTCACAAAAAGGGGAAACCAGCGGAGAAGCCAGGATCCTATCGGCCAATATCTCTGATCAACACCGACACAAAGCTTTACTCAAAGATCTGGGCCAAGCGGTTGGGCAGGATCATAGGTGATCTCGTCTCCCCGTGGCAGCATGGGTTTGTCCCAGGACGGGGCACAACTGACCATACATGCAGAGCTATAACTCTGTTTCACGCTCATGATGTCACGGGGGGGAGATCGCCATGATCCTGCTAGACGGAGAGAAAGCGTTCAATCGCGTTGATTGGGGCTTTCTCTGGTGGATATTGGCAGGAAGAGGTTTCAGGGAGAAAATCATCAGAGCGCTCAAGTCCATGTATTTGGATCCGACGGCAAGAGTCACGGTTATGGGGGAAAAGTCTGATAAATTTTATATAAAGAGAGGGACGCGTCAGGGTTGTCCCTGTTCTCCTATCCTTTTCTCTTTATATATAGACCCCTTCATCCAGAAAATATTAGAGAACCCAAATATTCCTCCCGTGATTTTTAATGGACATGTTAATAAGCTTCTAGCATATGCTGATGACCTGGCTAAACTCACAACAAACCCCCAGCAGTCATTACCGGTTTTGGTACATATGGCGAAGATCTTTGTTCTGGGTTCTGGGTACCTCCTAAATGAATCGAAAACTCAAATAATATGTTCAAAAAATATTGTGAAATCTGATTCTAGATTTGTGGACTCAGCAGTTTATTTGGGTGTAAAAATTAAAGCATCAGTTGAAAGAATAGTAGAAGAGAACTACCTCCCTTTAAATAAATCTATAGAGGCCAAACTGAAAAGAATAGATGTATTGCATCTTTCCTTGGTAGGCAGGGTCAGTGCCTTAAAAATGGTAATGTTCCCCAGAACCTTGTACCTCTTTAGGGCTATCCCCCTTTGCATAGATGATAAAACAATGAATAAGATGGAGTCAGTCTTTATAAAGTTTATATGGCAGTATGGCAAGATTAGACGCTCCACTAGTTTCATGTCACTGCCAAGGGAAAGGGGTGGTATGGCACTCCTTAATCTTAGATTGTATCATTGGTCCTGCCTCCTAATTCAAATGTCTATCCTGTTTCAAACTGATGCTAGACCTGTTGGGGGAAACTCAAACTTTGGGATCCAGGGACCACCCCCAATCTATGAAATGTTGCTGGGCAGGAATGCCACCGGTCTTTTGCTCCGTGAAGTCAAACGTAGGTTCTATAAAAAGGCACGTTATAAGACTCTATATGGGGCCTGGTCCGTTTGGAAAAGTATCCTGAAATATTTCAAAGCCCCAAAATTAAATTCCTATCTTCATTTGGCTAATTCATGTTTGTTGCCACAATTGAGGACGGATAGGAATCTTCAGGATTGGAAGCAAATAGGGGTTAAGACCATTGAAGACATTATGGAGGGGGATCAGATTATAGGGTTTGAGGAGCTGCAAAAGTTGTTTGGCATCCCAGCTACTCATTGGTTCCTATATGAACAAATCACTCGCACGTTAAGGAGCATAAGACCTAAATTAATGCATAAAGTAGATATTCCTGTTGTTGAGGCCCTGGTTAGAGAGTGTAGAAAGATTAAAGTAATTTATAATCACCTGGTAGAGAGGATTCAGGATGACATCGGGAAAATGGAAAGTGCCTGGGCTATTAAACTGGGCGACCCCGATGTCGATCTAGACCTCGCTCTTGATTTGAATAAAAAGCTTTTCCGGGCTTCTAATCTACGCGCCCAGCACTATAAAACAGTTTTTAATCTGTATCATACTCCGGCCAAATTATTTGCATGGGGTGTTAGGTCCGATGATTGCTGCCCCAGATGTAACTCTCCTCAAGCAGACATAGTACATATGTTTGCCACATGGGATAGGCTGGACTCACTTAATGATGAGATAATGAAATTCTGGTAGGGGCTGCTAGGTCATAAGATCGATCTATCCCCTACACTAGTATTAATGGGTACAGATTCAAAATTGGCTCTGGAAGAGGATGAGGAAGCCCTTGTTTTTATGTCAGTAGCTGTGCTGCGAATACTGATTTCAGCCGGTTGGAAAGATGCAAACTCACCCTCCTTTCAGATGTGGCTCTCGAGACTCCTGGGTATTCATATTATCGAGTCCTGTTTATATGATTTCAAAGGAGTTAAAAAGCGGGAGATGGGGAAATGCCTTTGGGCTCCTGTCTTGAAATGGAGGGAGGCTAGAACCAGAATATGATTTGAAGTTAGTAAAAAAATTAAATAAAGTGTGAGCGCCTGAGTAGAGGCCCTGATGACCCACTCCTCGCGCTCACCTTTTTTCTAATTTGCACCATGACATCACAGTTATGTTTGTTTTCCTTTTTTTAGGTATAATTACGTTTCCTTTCTCTGTTACTCTCTAGGCAGGGTAGTTTGTAATTCAGACACATGGGCTTGGGAGCAACATGTCATGATGATGCTGTGTTATATATCAAAGTTCAATCGCCATGGACCTTGGGGGAAAACTGTAACCCTCATGAACGGTCTGTATATCCGGGTGAAATATATTTATGAAGAATATTGCCTATGTAATGCTTTTGACACACTTTCTGGAAAAATTTCCAATAAAACTAATTTTGAAAAAAAAAAAAAAGAATGTTCCTCACCCAGTGCCTGTGACGGCTGGCTTGAGGGTGTGCCTTTGTTTGGATGGTGTTGAGCTTGATACGGATTAGATGGTGATCATTTTATTCATACATCTGTTTTTTATAATCTTGTGCATGTCGGAGTGTATTTTTAACCAGCCTCTTAATACCTGTAAGGGTATTTTTTCCTAAAATGTTAAGCAACTACCACTTAGTGGTATTTGTTGCACATTTGTAACTATAAAGAGAAAATTTACGTTCAATATTTAATCGTGCTTTATCTGATAATGTGGGTTTATAAAATAACCTAACAATCCCACCTATTTTTCTCCCTCGAAAGTGTATATTGCTAATATAGAGACTTCCCTTCCTTGGAAGTTACTTATTCTGAGTACTGGTACTGTTAAAGCTTCTAATCTACGTTCATGCTCTCCTCCGAGAATGATCGTCTGTGTCCTGGTCCTGGTATTTCTTCTGGTCTAAGAGTAATCTGCCCTTTTATTTTATTAACTGAATATATTTCTGAGCTTATATGTGGTATCACACTTTGGCATTACTTGCTTTACCTAGCCAACTACCCCAATGTATTTGCTAACTACCTTGCATGACAGAAATGCTACTAAACCTGTGCTATGCTACACCTATTTTAGTAAATGGGTATTAGATGGTCAAAGGCTAAGACACCACCAGACAACATTCAGTCTCTCTGTTGTTTCCTCCTATCTGCTGGCGTGGCAGTCAGGGCCTAGCATTGAAAGTGGGTATGATTTCTACTAATGAAGGCCCATATGTGAATCACACCTCAGTGAGAAACCAAGTGGTATCCAAGACACCGAAAGATATAAAGTCTTTCTATCCCTTTTGAGTCAATAATCCTTATTAACTTAAATTGAAGGACCTTCTTGCTAACTGTCTAAATATTAATTCTGCAATGTCCATGGTCAACTGGTTTTGTTTATCATATGATGTAAATCATTTTCGGTATGGCTATATATGGAGCTCTATCTACCATGGGATGTTCAATCTCTTTGACTGAGAATCTAGTGGCCAGAGTAGGATGTGATAATCAAAGGAAGTGAATGGTAGAATCGAAGGAAGATCCTTGTTACATTTTCAAAAATTATTGAATGTCATGTCATATTTCGATTTCATAGGGAAATGGTAATGTGGAAATTTCATAGGGAAATTGGGATTAATGCCCTGACCTATGCTGATGACACCCAGCTGGTGGTCTCCTTGACTCAGGCTCGGTCCGATGCTGCCTTTAACTTCATGTCCTGCCTGCAAGAACTGGCTGAGTGGATGGCAAGTAATTGTCTGAAGCTGAACGGTACCAAGACCGAGGTACTGGTAATAGGAAAGGCTCCGTCAGTTTGGTCATTGGCTTGGTGGCCTCAGACGTTGGGCTCTACCCCTACACCGTGTGAACAAGCGAAGAACCTTGGTGTATGGGTGGACAATAAGCTGGCTTTTGATTACCACACTAAGCGGGTGACAGGCGCTTGCTTTGGTATCGTACAAGATCTATGGAAGACCCTGGATACCCTTCCCATTGCATCTAGGAAGATCATGGTGCATGCCTTGGTGACTTCGTGCCTGGATTACTGCAATCTCCTGTATTTGGGTGCAACCGACAAGTGCATACGGAGATTGCAGTGTATCCAGAATGTAGCTGCGAGACTTGTTCTTATGTTACCAAGGAGAGCGTCTGCAAAGAAAGCGCTTGCCTCCTTGCACTGGCTTCCCATCAGGGAGAGAGTGAAGTTCAAGGCCATGTGCGTGAGCCATCGGATTTTACAGAAGAAGGGCCCTGTGTATCTGCACGACCTTCTTACTCCCTATGTACCTACCAGACTGCTTAGATCAAGTGGCAGAGGAATGGTGCATATCCCCAAGATTAGGAGATCAAGGATGGGTGGCTGCTCCTTTCGGTATCTGGTGGCCCAGTTGTGGAATACTCTCCCTCAGAGTCTCCGGTTGGAGGAATCTGAATCCACTTTTCGGAAAGGTCTGAAGACCCATCTGTTTCCTGTGGTCTAATCTGTTATGTCATCAGGCTATTCTAGATGCTGCTTTTGGATTTTTTGCTGTTACCTTAGTGCGAGGACACACTGGGTCAGTGTAACCAGGCACTCTACATACACAAATAACATAACATAATGTGAAATACATTGTCATTCCACATTTTTTTCCAAACAATCATTGGTGCAGAAATCCATCTCCCAAAACACCTATTACAATAAAACATTGGAGTATTTCATGAGTACCAACTAACAGCTACTCTCAAACCCTATGTTTTTAGAAAAAAATTGTTCTCTAAAATGAACCACTTGGCCTTTTTTCTAAAATGGGAATGAGGTGGAACCCATAAAAGAGGGGATCGATCGCTTTGCTCTCTCAGTAGAATTCAGAGAAAAGTTCACACCACAACAATTATATATTTTACATTTTTTAAATGTTATGTTGGTTGTCACTTACTTTACTTTCTATGCATGGCTAGAGAAAGCTGTTTTGCTGAAGATAATACTGTCTAAATCAGAAGATGACAAAATGACAGACCCCTCAAGTTTTGGATGTAAATGTTGTTCACTTAAGGATCAGCCCACTTTCAAAAGCCATTGAGTCATCAGCTGATTGTAACTCTCAATCATACCATAGAAAGTGTATTCCTCTTTACTGACATACACCCATTTCTTTGGTAGAGCATTTGTATGTGTCTGCATAAGGACAAGCGGCATGAAAATCTCATCAGTCAAAGACATCCAGCACTTAAATAACACTCTCTCGACAGTCCAATCTTGGCTGTCCAAAAACCATCTGAAGCTCAACCCAAACAAAACCAAACTCCTTTGCATGAGACCCAAAGAATAGCCCTTTCCTGTAGATATCTGGCTCGACAACCTTACTTCTTTAAACTGCAAACTATCCATCTCCAATGCAGTTAAATCACTAGGGATTACTTTGGACAGTCTCCTGGGCATAAAAGAGGATGTTAATGCCATTGCCAAAAGTGCTTTCTACATGCTGAAACATCTAAAAAACTAAATCTTTCATCCTCTCCGAAGACCTAAAGACTGTGGTGCAATCCCTAGTCCTCCCCACACTAGATTACGGGAATGCAACAATTATGGGCACTTCAGTAACACACCTAGCCCCCCTGAAAGCAGCACTTAATTCAGCGGCTAGATTACTAACAGGGGAGAGTCACTTCAAACACATCAGTCCCACTCTCAAGAAACTCAACTAGCTACCAATCAAAGTTAGAGCTATACTCAAAACGGCTTGAATTACCCACAAAGCCATATTCAAGGAAAAACCAGTCTATCTCACAAATAAGCTAGCAAAAGTCAGTCAAAAGAGACCTCTCTGAAGTGCTTACAGCCTACTCTTGATTCTGCCAAAATTTAAGAAAGAGAAACCTCGACCGCGCTCCTTCTCTGAGAAGGCTCCCAGAATCTGGAATACACTGCCTCAAAACATATGGAACAATGAATCATTCCCACACTTCAAGAAGAAACTGCAACTTCTTCTCTACAAAAAATATCTTAAGCCTTTGCTTTTAACCATGCGGCTGATCTGTTGTGTTCTGTTTGTGTTCACCCCACACCCCATAAATAATTCAGACCATTACTGGCGGGGGAATAGTTGCACCTCTACTCTCCCCTCTCTGCACATCACTCTACTTTAGCCGCCTCCTACAGTGTATCATCCACCTATTTCATGATCTGTCAAAAATGCCTTTTCCTCTATTGTTTTAAGTATTTTTATATTCACCAGTTGTAGCTTGGGGAACTCGCTGCTGTGTTAACTCTGTTAAACGATATATAGGTTTTATACTGCATCTATCTCAATTACCGCCCTATAAGTGTGTGTGGGTATGTATATGGGTGTATGTGAATATGTAGGCATACATATATATATATATATAGGTGTGTGTATGTCTATATAGATATATATTTCTGTGGTGTGTGTATCTGTAGATGTGTAGATGTATATACCCTGCATCTACCTCAATTTTAGTCCGTCTTTACGACTGTTCACCATAAACCTCTCTTTATATTGAACAATGCTATATTACTGACTGAACTATGTGTAGTAATCTATGTATCTTCCACTGCATCCACCCCAAAGGCTGCCTTCTATGTGTATATGTGTATGTATATCCGTACACATATACACACAGAAGACGGCCTTTGGGGTAAATTCAGTAGAAGACACATAGATCACTATGCATAGTTCGCTCATGATATGTGTGTGGGTATATATATAATATATATATATATATATATATATATATATATATATATATATATATATATATATTCACTGAAAAATCATAGGTTTCACTTTATTCACTTACTCACTAAAAAGTCACTCACTTATGGTTGCAATTTGTTGAAATGCTCAAGTGACAGCCATACATACAAACAAAAATAAGAGTTCAACTGTTTGAATCATCCAATAACAGTTTTTGATGTGTTTCTTTCTTTGTGCATATTAATTATGACATGCTAAGAAATTGTGCTACCCGACAGAACCGTTTGAGGTATTTTTGTTCAATGCCCAGGTTCTGAGGGACACAGGGTTACCCCATCATTATTAATGTGATCATTTCTTTGACACACATATTATTAGTGCTTAATTTGTAAAAGAATGGGTGCTAGTGAGTGCTAGTACCCAAAGCTCTGCTCAGAATCCTACAGCTGGTGCAATTAAATGTCAGCTGTTGAATACCAAGGCTGAGAAGGCTTCTACCCACCTCATTCCTCTTCAATTCACTACCAGACACTGCCTACCCCTTTATCTCACTCTTGCACTTTCCTGCTTTCTCTCTTTGTGACAGGTTTCCATTTTACTTTGCCGCTATTGTTCAGATTTGTCTTTTTTTCCCTCTTGCTCTCGGCAAATGTCCAATCAGGAAAAATAAGTGTTGATCATGAAAAATTAATGCTCCACTGGTACATGTTAAGCACTGCACATTGTCGCAGCTAAATGGAACATGGTTCAACCTGATCATTCATGAGACACAAACAGAGCCACAGCTAAAGGGAACATGGTTCAACCTGATCATTCATAAGACAATTACACAGAACTACAGCTAAAGGGAACATGGTTCAACCTGATCATTCATAAGACAATTACACAGAGCTACAGCTAAAGGGAACATGGTTCAACCCTTCGAAATTTATGGTACATCTATCAAGGGATAAAATCCACTTATCCTCATTAAACTGAGAGCACCACTTGATCATCCTACCAGACAGCTCTGATGAGCTCTGGCCAACGTTCTGTCCAATTTATGCCTCAATTAACCTCCAAAACAGGCGGATCCTTTCTCTGTTCTGTGTGTATCTACATAGAAAAGGTTCCATCTTTCTTTTAGAATGGATAAGTATCATTCTCTATTTAGAAAATCACTTTAAACCTACTTTTTCCGGTTTGCTTCATTATGGTCCATAATTGCTGAATTGACCCTTTATTGCATGTTTAGTGTCATGCAAACGCCAGGTGCGCAAATGCTTAAAAAATTATATTCTAGTCAGAAGAGGCCCATATTATGTATTCCAACATGTAATCTCCTGCCAAAGCATTACTGTAACTACCTGCATAAAGGCCCAAACACAGGCGGCAGTTCTTTAATAACTTTGCATTCAATACTTCGGCATGTTCTTCTACAAGTTATCTATTTCTGTTTCCAAACTTGTAATGATTTTTTTTTATGTTTTCACAATGACATGTTTAGATGATGATGGACTTGGTTTGAACAAAAAGGGATGTCGGAGGTAATATGGCTGTTGGTGGATAAGGAATGAGTGACGGATGGGAACAGGTGAAGCCAAACTACCTTCTCTTTAAGTCCGAACTGAAAGTAGAACTGTTCAGGCTTTCCATATCATATGTTATGTTCAAGACAGTCTGAAAGAGAAACAAGTAAAGTCATATGGTTGGACTACTGTTGCAGTGCTTAATTTGAGCAAGTGGTTTCCGCTGCTGGGCACCAGCACTTAATTGTCAGCACTGGCTCTAGTTACAGTCCACCACATGGTGGTGCTGTCTGAGATTAGCACAACTGTTTATCAAGTCAAATCCCATTGAAAATGAATAATACTAGCCTCTCACTCCATTATTATAGCTTTGTGTGGCATGAAATAGACTTAATTTTTCACACTTGTAGGAGTGCGACAGTTAGGTGTTATGTTGGTACTGTCATAAGCAGGGCTGGCAGGGGCAATGTGTGGTGCAGGCTGCAGGGGCCTTCTGAGAAGGGCCCTGGCACTTAGTTTTTTTTAATTAAGCACTGCCCTCTTGTAAGGTCTTGAGCAAAGTATTCCACAGCCTGTCAATAAACCCCTGTATCTCCTCTAACAATAACCTCTACAGAATATGAGCCCACCTCACACTGAAATGTTGGTTGACCATTGACCACAACTGATACACTATCTGGACTTTGCTCACAGAAGCACATTGTAAGTCAAACAGAACCAACACTTTACACCAACTCTCTGCAATGCATGGTCCTCTGCAGTGGCCAACAGATTGCATCTTGTCATTCCCATGAACTACATTAGTTGCTCAGATGCCCTAGGGATATACACCACATGGGAGGTGTGACTATCAGAGTCATTGACATTCCTGGATTGTCGTCACATGCTTGAGGTCGTCATCGGAAGCCTGGTATCACTGTGATAAGCAAGGGGTTATCATCATATGACTAGGATTGTTTTCATATGCTAGGGATCATTGAGATAGGAATTGCCGTAACATACTAGGAATGAACATAACAAGCCAGGGCTTTCCAATACATACTAGGAATTGCTATCAGTTGACAGAAAGTGATCTCATAGTACAGCCTTTTCTATCACATGGTCAGCCTTTTCTATCAAATGGTAGGTATCCTTACTGTAGTCCAAGTCTAACCACCATACACCAAGGTTAATTTCCTGGTGGGAGAGGGTGTAGGTGGGTTCTGAGTTTGTATGTCTGCTAAATAGGTAATTCCTGGCCAGTGCCTGAACCCCATTGTACACAGAAATATGCCCCATTGGAAGCTGTTGTGAAGTTAGCAGGCTAGTGGTTGTGGGTGGAGCTTAGGGGGTGGACAGGAAGAGGAGGAGATCGGCGAGGGGAAGTTAGTTAGGGTAGGGACAGGAGACAGTCTGGATGCATGAGAATAAAGCTCCAGTATTCATAAGTACTAGTGTCTGTGTTTATTGTAGCAAGATGCTACAACTGGCGACGAGGGTGGGATGACCAAACCCACTGCCTGCAGACCCAGACTAAGACACCCTGTCCCCGGTGGTGCAGAAGAAAACGCTGCCGAAAATTACGAGCTGCTGCTGCCCCAGGAGAAGAAGCCAGCAGTAGGCAACCCTGCCCCCCCCCCTTCTTGAGGGAGCTGAGAGGGGCTGTGAATCCGAGCGCTGAACGGCTCGAACAAGAAAAGCGGAGCGCGCCGACACGCGACCCCGCCAGAAGCGTGAGCTTTGGCGGTGCAGAGATCGGGAGCCTACTCCGACCCTGCTGCGCACCCCCAGATTGAGGGAGAAGTACCCCAGCGTCGAGGACGACGTCCGCCACGACCGCCCAGCGAGAGCGACTGAGTGCCGGGAGGTCCGGGCCTGAAATCCCGCCGATGGTAAAATCCTCACGCTTGATGCGTGTAAATCGGCAGGCCGCCGCGAAAAGAGCGGGAACGTGCGGAGCAAGGCGGGAGCCCACCCCAACCTCACCTGGTTGCTGTGGTGGCCAAGGAAGAGTGATTCCTGGAGCGCGCTGCCCCTGTGCTGCCCTGAAGCTGCTGGCCGGTGAGTCTGGAGTGACTGAACCCAGAGAGAGAGAAAGCCTCGTGTGACTGCATTGACGGCGGCCATCTTGGAGTCAGGCACTCGTCAGGACAGACCCCTTAGTTTTCAACGAGCGGCCATCTTGAAGTCAGGCACTAGGGAAAAGAAACAAGCATTGGCGAAGAAACAAGCATTGGTACCCGGAAACAAACAAGCATTGGCAAAGAAACAAGCATTGGCGCCTGGAAGTAAACAAGCATTGGCAAAGAAACAAGCATTGGTACCCAGAAATAAACAAGCATTGGCGAAGAAACAAGCATTGATACCCGGAAACAAACAAGCATTGGTACCCGAAAATAATCAAGCATTGGCAGAGAAACAAGCATTGATACCTGAAAAGAACAAGAACTACAAAGATGTCCGGCGATGATAGAAATCCGCCACCACCGGCTGATGTCAAGCCCAAGGTTCCAGGTGGGTCGCACCTGCGAGCGCCCAAACCCCTCAAAGTGACCACTGGGGGAACCATGGGCCCCAAATGGCAAGAATGGTTCGAAGAATTTGAAGATTACATCGAAGGTTCAGAGGTGATCGAAGATAAGAAGAAGTTGATTGCCTTGCGCAACTTGGCGGGGCGGGAGATAGTTAAAATAATCAAAGACCTTCCTGACGCAGAGGCAGACACCTATGACAAAGTGCGTGATGCACTAAACAAAAGATTTCTTCATAAAAAGAATGTCAATTATGAACGCCATACATTCCACTCGGCTCGTCAAGGGAAAGAGGAACCAATGAGCGCTTTCATGATGCGCCTGAGGAGACTAGCCAAGCATTGTGCATTTGATAATTTCTCAACAGATGCTGCAATTAAGTCACAGATAATTGATGGGTGTCACTCCGACCAATTGAGGAGACGTTTATTGAGAAAGGAACACAGCCTCGACGATATAGAGGAGATGACACGAATATTTGACCAAGCAGAAGAGTATGCAGCAGACATCGAAACAGGACAGAAAGGGAGCTGTGAACAAGTACGACGCGTGCACGCCAAGAACGAGTATCGAAGGAGCTCGAGAAACAAACACTGGAGGTCACGCCCATCACCACGTCGAGAACAATCAAGACATCAGCGGCGAGAGCCGTGGAAGAAGGAAAGGAGATCAGAAAATGTGAGGAAATGTTACCGTTGCGGGTGTGACTACCCCCATGTATACAGCTGCCCTGCCATGGGTCAAAGATGTCGGAAGTGTGGTCGAACGAATCATTTTGAAGCGATGTGTGGGGAATACAATAAGGAGAGACGAAGTGGTGCCACAAAGATAGCTCAGCCTGACTCACAAAGAGGTACCCCGAGAACGTCCCGATCCGACACCCGAAGACACCATGCACGAGCTGTCCAAGATCAAACTGAACAGTCTTCTGGGTCATCACACTCCAGCCGAGAGTCGCGTCGGTCCAGGTGGGAACGGAGGTCACCATCCCAGGAATCTAGACCATCATCCAGGGACTCAACATATACCATTGAATATCTGAACTTAGCCGCAGATCCAGACCAGCTCAAGACATATCCCCGGCTGGACATCAAAGTTGGCAATCATGACACTCAATTTGTACTAGACTCAGGTGCATCCCCGAACTACATTCCAGTCACCGAATATGAAAGAATGAGGCCGCGTCCTCCGCTGACCTTTGCACCAGTCAGAGTCTTCACATGGATGGCTAAGAAGCCACTTCCTTGCCTCGGGAAGTTCTCGACGACCCTCCAACATGAGGATACAACAATCCCAGCGGTCATCCATGTCATTAAAGGCCCTGAAGCAGACTGTCTGCTGAGCCTCCCGACAGCTGAACGTCTTCACTTAGTGGAAATCCTTTTTAAAGTCAGTGGAAACCAAAATGTGACCCGCCAGTTTCCCAGACTTTTTCAAGGACTAGGAAAACTAAAAGACTGCCAAGTACGACTGCATATTAATGAGCAAATCAGACCCGTCGCTCAACACCCTCGACGGGTACCATTTCATCTCCAAGCCGCTGTGGAGGAAGAACTCCAGGACTTGCTAGCTGCTGATATCATCGAGCGCACTGAGGGTCCAACGCCGTGGGTGTCCCCAGTAGTTATCGTTCCCAAAAAGGGCACGGCCAACAAAGTCAGACTCTGTGTGGACATGCGTTTGCCCAACACCGCAATCAAAAGAGAGCGACATCCGGGGCCACACTTGAGTGATATGATCTCGGCTCTAAACGGAGCAAAGGTATTTTCCATGTTGGACCTAAATAAGGGGTACCACCAGTTGGAATTAGAGACAAAGTCAAGATACATTACCACATTCGCAACCCATCTGGGGTTGTTCAGATATAAGAGACTCAGTTTCGGAGTTTCCTCCGCAGCCGAAATATTCCAAGAAGCCATTCGGCAGGTCATTCAGAACATTCCCAACACCTTCAACTATAGTGATGACATCCTTGTCTATGGTTCTGATATACGAGAGCATGATATCGCACTCAATCGTGTTTGTCACGCACTACTAGAAGCAAACCTGACTCTTAACAAAGAGAAGTGCGAATTTCACCAAGACACACTGAAATTCTTTGGTCATATCTTCTCAGGAGCTGGCATGAAACCTGACCCCGACAAGATTGGGACTCTGAACAACACCAAGAGTCCCCAGGACGTCAGTGAGCTCAGATCATTTCTAGGAATGGCCAGTTATTGCGCTCGCTACATCAGGGACTACGCAACAATCAGCCATCCCCTTCGCCTACTGACCAAACAAGGTCAGCCGTTTGAGTGGACTCCCCAATGTGAGAAATCCTTCAAGGAGATCAAAAAGGCAGTAGCATCTGCGGATCACCTGTCATATTTCAACCCACAAAGAAAGACTGAAATTACTGTGGATGCCAGCCTTGTTGGACTTGGTGCCATCTTGGCACAATATGACAACGATTCAGATCCCCGTCGAATTATTGCATATGCGAGTCGTAGCTTGACCGACCCGGAGCAGGCATACTCGCAGCCCGAAAAAGAAAGTCTTGCCGTAGTGTGGGCATGTGAACATTTTCATGTCTTCATATATGGAAAACACTTCACTTTAATAACAGACCACCAAGCTCTTGTCACCATTTATGGAAACCCACGATCCAAGATGCCCCCAAGAATTGAACGATGGGGCCTAAGGCTACAAGAGTACACGTTCACCATCATCCACAAGCCGGGGAAGTCAGAAAACCCGGCTGACTATATGTCCAGACACCCCGCTACATCGTCAGTCTCTAAATCGTCCATTGCGGAAGAATACATACATTTCGTGACTGATCAAGCTCTCCCTCCCGCTATCCCACTGGATGCAATCCGAGAAAGCACAGCACAAGATGTTATCCTGCAGAAGGTCCTGCGCAGGATTCGACACAACAGGTGGAGGCATGATTCTCAGGATGAAGAGACTGATCCTGTCCTTAAACAAGAAATGCAGGCCTTTCGACATGTGTGCAGTGAGCTGTCAGCCACCACTGATGGCATAATACTGCGAGACCAGAGAATCGTGATTCCCACTCGACTGAGACAAGGTGTGATTGCCCTTGCCCATGAAGGACATCGGGGTATTGTGTCAACCAAACGTGCATTAAGAGAGCGAGTGCGGTTTCCGTATCTCGATCAAATGGTCGAAGCTACCTTGAAGGACTGTCATCTTTGTCAACTCACAAGCAAAAGTGACCCTCCAGCACCACTGACCATGACTCCTCTACCACCTGGAGTGTGGCAAGAAATTGCTATTGATTTCTATGGACCCCTGACATCGGGCAAGTACGTGCTGGCCATCATTGATGAACACTCTCGATACCCCATTGCACGCTTTGTGCCGTCTACAAATGCCGCAAGCACTCTCAAGGTATTGGACGAAGTCTTTGCGGCCTGGGGCGTTCCCTCACAGGTAAAGACGGACAACGGACCCCCATTCAATGGAAACGACTTTGCAGCATTTGCGAAACACCTAGATTTCCATCATCGTAAAATTACACCCCTCTGGCCACAGGCTAATGGAACAATTGAAAGGTTCATGGCCACGCTCAAAAAGACTTTTCAACATGCGGCAACGGAAGGGAAAGATCTGCAAGTCGCCCTCAACGAGGTCCTCCGAACTTACCGAACGACTCCTCACGCAACCACGGGGAAATGCCCGGCAACACTCATGCTGGGGCGTCCCATGAGGAATCGTATCCCAACGTGGGAAGGGGCTTTACGACCATCATTGACACCCATTCAAGATCATCAAGAAATGATGAAGACAGACCAGCGCAGAAAAGACAAAATGAAACTATATGCAGATCACAGGAGAAGAGCGAGGTCACTCTCGTTACATGACGGAGACCGGGTGCTTGTCAAGCAGGAACAGCAGAAAAAGACCGACTGCCTGTTCAAGGATGAACCATTACTGGTCACGAAAAGGAAAGGAACTATGGTGACTGCTGAATCAGAGCAGAGACGAATCACGGGAAATATCTCGCACTTCAAGAAATTGCCACGCGATACCACCGAAATCTCACTGAGTGAAATGGACACTCCCGGTTCGGAAGAACCACCTTCAGTCGGGTGTGAGAACGTTGGTCCAATAAATGAAACACGGAGTGACACTACTCTAAGAACAAGATCACCACGACCTCATCGTGACATACGTCCACCCAAAAGACTTATTGAAGAAATGGACTAAGAAGTCAGTGTGTCTATTTGTTTTGTTACAAAGGGGGGAGATGTTGTGAAGTTAGCAGGCTAGTGGTTGTGGGTGGAGCTTAGGGGGTGGACAGGAAGAGGAGGAGATCGGCGAGGGGAAGTTAGTTAGGGTAGGGACAGGAGACAGTCTGGATGCATGAGAATAAAGCTCCAGTATTCATAAGTACTAGTGTCTGTGTTTATTGTAGCAAGATGCTACAGAAGCCATTGGCAGAGGATCACCATTAAAAAGTGTATTAATAAGGAAAAAGGGGAGAGTGCTTCCACTCCATACACCTCCCAGGCACTTATACTGTTCAGCACTTGCTTACCAGACATGGTCACCAGTCTTGTGCTCTCTGCTGCACAGACTCTCTGCAACCGGCTAACCCAGCTCGCTCTCCTGCGCATGCTTCTAATGGATAAAAGTGTGTGGCCACCCAGTGTCTCATGCAGGACTATTCCACCCACCTGCAGGCTGGCCAGCTTCTGAAGAGCGCACTCTATAGGAGCTGTGACTGTGTGACATGAGCCACATACAAATGTTGTCTTTACACGTGTACCAGTATGATGGGAAAAACCCTGCTTCCTTGCGCATGGAGGAAGGCATGCTATATTTTAACATTCCTTGAGGTGGCTTTTGCTCTCATGCTAAGATGCCTTGGGGTGAAATCTCAGTATTGGTAATTCCTCCATGCACATACTGCATGGTGGAATGGCGGCCATCATATATGAGTAATAGAACTGTACTTCCAATGTACAATTACATTTATATAGCCCTTACTATGCCTGAAAATCTGTTTAAGCTCTTTACGCTGACCAGCATGCTGTTCTGGAACCCAAGGTTTGTTGTTAATTCAGTGGTTATTGGGATTAGTCTTGGGCTCTCAAGAGAACCAATCCATACATTTTTTCCAATTATTTGTGGTGGATTAAATTAAGAGGAATTATGTGTGATCAATAGTTAAGGGGGGGGCGTAACGAAGAAGCTTCCTTCTAGTCCAACTATGCATCCTAACCCATACATGTGAAGCATTTTGGTAAATTTCTGCACATAACTAGTGTCACTATGACAATTAATGGAGGGGGCTCGTCCACCTCTACCTCCCT
This sequence comes from Lissotriton helveticus, assembly GCF_964261635.1. Classification (NCBI taxonomy): domain Eukaryota; kingdom Metazoa; phylum Chordata; class Amphibia; order Caudata; family Salamandridae; genus Lissotriton; species Lissotriton helveticus. Next base: position 1,662,382,328 of record NC_136059.1, read on the forward strand.
GTGTGAGCCGCATCTCCTCCAGTCACATCCTTAACAAGGGGGGACCCAGGGAGAGCCAGGCGCGAGCCGGTCTCTCCCTGGGTAGGTTCGCGCGAGAAGCAGGAAAGCAGGTGTGGGCTGATTAGGGAAGTGATATAAGGGGGTTAGGTTGGCAGTGGCGTAACTGCGTAGCGGGAGGCTAGTAGGGAGGTTTGTTTTGCGGCGCTCGTGTTTTACCTTGTGTCCTGGGGCATGGAGGAAGCGGCGGAGGTCCGTAGGGCTGTGAGGATCCTTTGTGAGGCGGGGCGCGAAGACCTTCTACGGCCGGGTGTTCCGGCGGAGGCGTGGGTCGGGTTGTCCCGCCCCCCTCGCAGGGCGTCTGAGGGCGTCTCCAGGGCAGTTGAGGCCTGCCTCTCGCAGGGCCTGGAGGAGGAGCAGGACGGAGACGCGGCTATGCCGGAGGACGGGCCTGGGCCGGTGTCGCCCGCCGTCGCTGTGGAGCCCCCACTGGATGCCCCGGGTGCCCCGCTGCAGGTATGTGCTTTGCCATTTATTCTTGCTGACACGCGCGGGGCGCCCGGGGGGAGGAGGGGTCGCTCAGTGGGCGGGCAGGCACCGAGCCCCAGCGGGCTGGTGCGGGGGAAGTCGGGGAAGCCTCCGGCGGGCCCAAAGCCCAAGCGTGGGAGGAGCCTGGAGGTGCCTGAGCATGCGCAACCCCCCCCCCTTGCAGCGGTGCCCCCTGCCCCCCCCCCTGCGGTTCCTCTAATGCCGGCCGGGGCCTCGCCTTACCTGTGGCTGAACGGGCAATGTTTCCTGCTCTCCCCCGCTGTGCCGGGGCCTGGTACGGCCCCTCACCTCTCTTTTGGTTCCCCACCCCAAGGTGGGGCTGATTTACGGCCCTTGCCGGACGCGTTACCTGTCTGCCCCCTCCCTGAAGCCCCGCCACCTGCTGCTGTTCTTCCCTCTGCGGGTGCTGCACCCAGTGGGCTGCCACCCCCGCCTGCACAGTCTACGGACGCTAGTGTGCCTGGCCTGGGAACTGCCACCCCCCCTCATTTGGCTACGGGTGGGAGGGGTTTGCTCCATGGGGGGGCGCACGCGGGCCCTGGTCCTTCCCTGTTCCCGGTCCCCAGGGGTCGGCCGGGTGGCCGTTTTGGGTGTCCTGAGCCTGGGGCGGTGGGTGGCCATGGTTTGGCGTCGGCGACCAGTTCCTTGGGGGGTGATGGCGTTTTCGTTTCCAGGGAGCCTGTTCTGGGGTCCTCTTCCTTTTCTGGCTCGAGCGGCCGCAGTTTTCGTCCGGCGCCTTCGGCTGGGCGGCTGCCGGCTGTTTCTACGGGCCCGGGAACTGTCCACACGGCTGTTTCCAGTGGTGGGCTTCACGGGGGGCTATCTGGAGCGGATAGCTCGTCTACAGCTTTCAATGTACACAGTTTTCAGCCTGTTGATTGGCAGTTTTATGATGGGGGTATTGGTGATGGGGCTATGCCCAGTGGCAGTGACCAAGTTTTATTTTCTGATGAAGCTTTCTGCGGTAATTTTCGTGAGGAGGATTTGGAGGAAGGGGAATTGAGAGACACTAATGTTGGGCTTTTGGCAGCACGGGCCCAGGGGGGTGGGTTGGGGCAACCCCCTGTCTCTCGTGTTTCGCAGGAGTCTCGAGCGGACCAGGCCGGTGTACGAGGGGCAGTGAGTTCTGGACCTTCGCAGAAGGAGCGTGGGGCTGTCACACTGCAGTCGGAGCAGTTGCCCAGAGGTAAGGATGGGTGGTGGTCTGTGTGGCAACCTAGGGAGAGTCTCCCTGTGAAGAGTACAAGGTCTATTGGTACGGGTGATGGGGTTGTGGTTGAGCGAGTCGCTCTGGCACCACGGCTTGAGCGGCCTGTATTTTCGAATGTTTCTACGGGGGATGGGGTTGTGGTTGAGCGAGTCGCTCTGGCACCGAGGCTTGAGCGGCCTGTACTTTCGCATGTTTCTACGAGGGATGGGGTTGTGGTTGAGCGAGTCGCTCTGGGACCGAGGCTTGAGCGGCCGGTATGTTCGAATGTTTCTACGGGGCAAGTTGCCAAAGAGGTTTCTACTGCTGGGAATGGTGGAATGGTTGCCCCACAGGTGGCGGAGGATAGTATCCTGCCGAAAAAGTTGCCTTATTCTGGGGTGGGAATGCCTTTGGGGTCTCATTTGTCCGAGAAAACGAAGAATCTGATATGGTCTGGGGCATTTGTGGATGTTTTTCGACTTCTTCATAGAGATATTCAGGCAAAGGAGGGGTCGAAGGAGGAGGAACTAGAACTGGCGAGGCGGCCCCGTGTTCCGAAGTCTATAGAGAATTGGACTTCGGCCTTTCTGATTTATGCCAGTGTTTATTGTCAACGTCATCCTGAGAAGGCAATTGCTATGTTTAAATATGCAGATATCGTCCGCAAGGCTCACAGTTCTTTTGGTGGCTTTGCATGGTTGTCCTATGATGACGAATTTCGGGCCCGCATGAGCGCTTTCCCCGAGCGTTCGTGGGGTGAGGTTGACTCCGAATTATGGTTACAGTGGATGGCTTCGGCAAATCCGCCTGCTACGACCCACACGGCTAGTGGTCAGCCGGTGCATTATCGGCCCTTTTCAGCTCGCCCCGCTCAGTCTGGGGCGGGGGTTTGGGGCAGAGGTCAAGCAGCCGCCACTGGCACTTGCTGGCACTTTAACCGGGGTTCCTGTAACAGGCCAGCTTGTAGGTACAAGCATGAGTGTTCCCAGTGTGGGGGAAAGCACTCCCTCACCCACTGTTTTCCTGGACAACGTTTGGGCGATCAGGGACGAGGTTCCGGGGGTAGGGGACAGCACCAACAGCCTGTTTACAAGGGCTCCTACTCCTATTAGGCAGACGGTTCTCGATCTCTGGCTGGTGGATTATCCAGATTTTGATGCCGCTAAGATTTTGTCTTGGGGTTTCAAAATTGGTTTTCGGATTGGATATCAGGGACCCAGGGTGGGCAGGTGGTCGGACAATTTGAAGTCGGCGAAGGAGAGTCCCCATGTGGTGCGGAAAAAACTGGATGCCGAGCTGGCGGCTGGTAGGATTGCTGGTCCTTTTGTATCTTGTCCTCTGCCTGACTTGATTGTTTCACCCCTGGGCGTGGTGCCCAAGAAGGCGGCAGGAGAGTTTCGTCTTATCCATCACCTGTCCTGGCCCGAGGGTACCTCCATTAATGACTTCATCGATCCGGCCGACTCGAGTGTTGCTTATGCCTCGGTGGACGATGCCTTACGGCTCGTGCGCATGGCAGGTGTTGGGGCATTGCTGGCGAAGAGCGATATTCAGTCGGCTTTCCGGCTTTTGCCCATCCATCCTTGGGATTTCAGTCTGTTAGGAATGCAGTTTGATGGTTGTTTCTATGTGGATCGTGTGTTGCCTATGGGCTGTTCCGTGTCCTGCTCCCTGTTTGAAACTTTCAGTACCTTCCTGCAGTGGAGATTCACTTTTGTTACTGGCCACGTCCTGGTCTGTCATTACCTTGATGATTTTCTTTTCATTGGGGAAGGTCGCTCCGGACAGTGCCAGTCGGCTTTGACCAGCTTTCAGGCCCTGGCGGAGGAATTGGGTGTTCCTTTAGCGCCGGACAAGACTGAGGGCCCATGTACGTCCCTGACTTTCTTGGGGATTGAAATTGACACGCTGTCTATGGTGGCGCGATTGCCTGCAGCAAAAGTGACGGAAATGTCTGACTTCATCCAACTGGTTTTGAGGGAGCGGAAAGTAGTTTTGAGAACTGTCCAGAAGCTGTTGGGGTACCTCAATTTTGCTTGTCGGGTTGTTCGGGCGGGCAGGACGTTCTGTAGACGTCTGGGTCTGTCCATGTCCGGTGCGAGCCTTCCCCATCATCGGGTACGCATTACCACCGCTGTCCGTGCTGATCTGACAGTCTGGCTTCGTTTTCTGCAGGAGTTCAATGGCGTGTCCTTGTTTTTTGCGGATGAGGACATGGTGTGGCAAGTACAGTTGTTCACTGATGCTTCTGGGGCTCATGGCTTCGGAATCTTTTGGGACGGTCGGTGGTGCGCGGCCGGCTGGCCGGCGCTCTGGCGGGACCAAGGTCGTAGCATAGCATTTCTGGAGCTCTTCCCACTGCTGGTTGCTTTGTATCTGTGGGGGGATGAGTTTCGGAATCGATCAATTTTGTTTCATGTGGACAATTTGGCAGTTGTACATCTTGTCAATCACCAGAAGGCTCGTGATTTGCGGGTGTTGCGACTCCTGCGCGCATTCATGCTGCGGTGTCTGCAATTAAATATTGTCTTTAAAGCACGGCATGTTCCTGGCACTTCTAACTGCATCGCTGACTCTTTGTCTCGATTTCAGTGGGCCGAGTTCCGCAAGTTAGCTCCTGGGGCGGACCTGGAACCAACAGCGATCCCACAGTACGTATGGGCCATGGGGGATTGAGGGTTCACCAATTAGTCGAACATTCGGTGGCCGCCTCAACGAGGCGGGGGTATGTGAAGGCTTGGAGCGAGTTTCTGCAGTTCGGTAAGGAGTTGGTGGGCCCGGCTGGGGCTGGTTGGTCTGATGAACGTGTTATCTTACAGTTTGTGTTGCATTTGGCAGACAAAGGTCTATCGCCCACTACCATTTCGGGCAAGTTGGCTGGGATTTCTTTTTATGGGCTACTTTGGTGGGGGAGGGATCCGGTTGGGGGGGTGTTGGTTCGTAAAATGTTGAAAGGTTTGGCTAGGCTTCGGGCTGGTGGTCCGCAGCTTCGGCAGCCAGTGACTTTTGAGTTGCTTCAGTTGTTGTTACCAGAGTTGGAGTTGTGTTGTCATGATGCTTTTGAGTGTGCCAAGTTTCGTTTGTGTTTCATTTGGTTGTTCTTTGGGGCATTTCGGGCTTCGGAATTGTTGGGGTTACGGGGTAAGGTAGGCATGACTAGCAGTGAGGTTGTGTTGGAGAGTGACAGGGTGCGGCTGTGGCTGCGGGCATCCAAAACCGACCAGTTGGGGAGGGGTAAGTGGGTGTTCCTTGGCAGGAGTGGTGTTTCTGCTTGTTGTCCGGTTGGGGAATGGGAAGTGTTTGTATCATCTCCACATTTTCTCCAGGGGTCTATATTTTGTCATGTGGATGGTAGTCCCATTGTGGCTTCCCAATTGCTGGCTGTCTTGCGCAAAGTTTTGTTGCGCTTGGGGAAGGATCCGGTTCAGTTTGGTACCCATTCCTTCAGAATTGGTGCGGCGACGGAGGCCGCTCGTTTGGGGTGGGACTGGTCCCAGATCAGACGCATTGGTCGTTGGCGTTCCAAGTGCTGTGAGAAATATGTGAGGAAATAGTGAATTGTTTGGATTGTCTAACATTTCTTTCTCTCCTAGGTCCTTGGCCGTCGGCCCCCGGAGGCAAACGGAGGGTTTGGATACTAGGGCACTCTTTTATTAAACGTGCAGCTTGCGCCGCTGCCACTCAGCTCTGTGGGAGATCGCTGGGTCTCAACAGCGCGGAACATGAAGTCTCCTGGCATGGAACAGGGGGCATGCGGTGGGGTGGGTTTTTTCCCGCCTTAGCTGCTTTGGTTTCCCAGTGTTTGGGGGGCCCTCCGGATCTCTTGGTGCTCCATCTTGGCGAGAATGACTTGGTTTCTCTCTCTGGGTTAACTTTGTTGAAACTCATGAAGCAAGATCTGGAAATTATCAAAACCACATGGGTGAGCACCATGCTGATATGGACTGAGTTTGTGCCTCGTCTGCAGTGGCGTGGAGCAAGGAACCATTCCGCCCTTGAAAGGGCCAGGAGAAAAGTGAACAGGACAATGCGACCTTTTTGTCATAATTTGGGTATCTACTGTTTGAATCATTATCATTTACAGGTCTCGGAACATCATTTATTTTGTGAGGACGGTGTGCATCTCTCGGCTTTGGGTATTTCTTTTTACCTTTTAGAACTCAGGGATTTGATTAGTAAGGTTCTTCAGGTACAGTTATGGTGTGCTCCTTCCTGTCCTTTTGGTGGGGCAGGAAAACACTAAAGGTTTTCCTGGGTGGCGGGTTTTTGGTAGTGGGGGTGGGCAGCCTGGAGCGGGTTGGCCATCCTGAAGGGTAGTGTGGGTAGGTTAGGGGTAGTAGATAGGAGTTTCGTTCTGGGTTTTGGGATTCAGGTTTTCTAAGATCATTGTAGAGTTGGTTTTGGTAAATAAATAAATAATGAAATGTGTTTCGTGAAAATTATGATGCACCTGTCCTAAAATAAAGTGGCCTTTTTTGCTCCTAAAAGAGAGATGTGGACAATGATTTCTTGCGCGAGGGGGGACCCAGGGAGAGCCAGGCGCGAGCCGGTCTCTCCCTGGGTAGGTTCGCGCGAGAAGCAGGAAAGCAGGTGTGGGCTGATTAGGGAAGTGATATAAGGGGGTTAGGTTGGCAGTGGCGTAACTGCGTAGCGGGAGGCTAGTAGGGAGGTTTGTTTTGCCCCACCCACCCTCCCTCTTTTTCTTTTCCATTTGGGTGGGGGGTGTTTTTCTTCTGTGGTACCCTAGGTGCTGCTCCTTTCTTGGCCTGCCACGGTTAGGATGGGTGCCTTTGTTCTACCTATAGGCGGGTTTTTGGTAGTGGGGGTGGGCAGCCTGGAGCGGGTTGGCCATCCTGAAGGGTAGTGTGGGTAGGTTAGGGGTAGTAGATAGGAGTTTCGTTCTGGGTTTTGGGATTCAGGTTTTCTAAGATCATTGTAGAGTTGGTTTTGGTAAATAAATAAATAATGAAATGTGTTTCGTGAAAATTATGATGCACCTGTCCTAAAATAAAGTGGCCTTTTTTGCTCCTAAAAGAGAGATGTGGACAATGATTTCTTGCGCGAGCAGCAGTATTGAATTATTGGCTGTGTTCAAAGCAGCCTCCGAGCCGACTATGCAGCCTGCTGCTCAGGGACAGCTCACCTCTGCCCATCACCACTCACAGCAAATCATGCACAATTGGGCCAGGCCTGCCTGGCCTTAACACAAATCTGAAATGTGCCCAAACACCCAGCAGAATGGACCTAGGTGAGATGGTGGCATTTTAGCAGTGGTGACAGGATCTTTGTCATGAATGACAGCATGGGAGCATGTCTCAGTGCGAAAAGGGGCATCTGTAGTCCAATCCGCAAGCCCCAGTAACTATAGGGCGCACTTTAATCCACCCCATTCTCCAGTCGGCCTCCCGCGTCAGTTACACGAGGCTGCACACAGCCAGCTGGTCCACCAACGCGATTTTTTGTTTTAATTGCAGAAACGTTTGGGTTCCACCTTAAAAGCGCACCTTAAAAGATTATCTCGGTTATTTCACAGGCACTGAGCCGGCACTAATAGTCCAAGGCAGATATTGAAAAGCAGCACAGGGCTAGGCAGATCTATTAGAAATTCCCATCCACGCGCCTCATACATATTGATTTCTGACACCAAGCAGCAGTGAAAGCCCCCGTGGGAATAATATATTTAGCAGGGTTCGCTGCGAGGAGGTCACAGAGTGCATACAGATTAGCTGCAGAGGGCCACGGCACTGGTGTTGGAGCCAAATGCTAGATTTTATATCATTTTAATCTGAACTTTTATAATCCTTTTAGTTCTTCTTTCTCTGGATGGCAGTGAGAAGGCTCCGCCACACGTAGCCAGGCGCCCTTTTCTTTATTCCGCCTGCAAAATGTGCAAAATATGCCGCTGTAATGGGAAGGAATGTTCTTGCAGCTTAAGCTGCAGAGGGAAAAACAGCCCCGACTCTATATATCTGTAGATATTTAGGCATCCGTTTATAAGGATGAATATAAATATATTTAATCTCTAGGAGTTCTTATATATCATCCATGCTAATAGTAATATTATTAATAGTACTAATACCACAACTAATATTGATAGTGTCGTAACTGTGGTGAGTTCGAATACACAAATACGAACCCTATAATCTTAATTGGAGATTTATTTTCATTAGAACATGGAAAACATACATATCTAGGAAATTATTTTGCAGCCCCCAGGGGTGAACGTCTTATTTTAGTTTCCTATTCTTCGCAGGGTTTAATTAAGCGGAAACCACTGTGATGCTGTTTAGTCCAAGGTAACGCGTGCATGAAACGCTGTAATTATATTTTTTAAAGGTGGGGGCGGGGGCCAGTCCAGCCCGGTGGAGGAAACGCCAGCTCATTATGCAGGGAGATGTGTTATGACTAAATCAAATCAAGGTGTCAGACGAGTCAAAGAGGCGTTTGGAAGGAGGCAGGGAGGGCCGCGCGCGGCGCACCAGCAAAAGGTTAAAGTGGACGCACTCTGACAGACGAGTGAAACGCGTCGAGACAGGGCGCGCGAGCAGGAGATTTCACTTAACGGCCTCTCCGGCTCGATTGTCTTCCTGTGGGTCCCGCGCCAATTCGCCGTGCTCCACAGTCGGTTCCCAATCCATTAGCCGGCGCGGCCTCAGCCACCGTGCAACTATTTCGGAAATTGCTGATCACAAAGAGGCTGCACCAGAGGACCTTGTGGCAATATTTTATTGAGGGGCGCGCGTGTGTGAGTCACGTGGAAGGAAGGGGCATATGTGTGTAGGTAACAGTGCAGTCGTCTTTTGTTGATTTGTGATTCATCCTTCACACGCTTCACCAGACGAACGAACAATAGAAACAGCCAACTGGGAGCCGGATTTTAGCCATGTGCACCGGTTCCATAGTTTTGAATAGTGACGTCAGACGCCCACCTACAGACCTGGTAGTGTGCATTCTTAGCTTTGATCACAAACTGAAGGGCTGCCCATCATAATCCCAGGTTGAGGTGTATAAACAATTACAATGATTTTCTTGCTACTACTACACTCCCTCTAACTCATCACCTCAGTTTACAAGATCTCCAAGTACCCGAAAAAGCGTAACTCAGCCCGGTAATATGAAATAAGGAAAGCCTTTAAATAATCAGATACGCAGCATGCTTAACTGGGCCCTCCAATATTCTGAATTTAGATTCAGTGCATGTAATTAAAATGAATATTCTGAAAAATGTAGGTGCCAGTAATTGCTCGCATAAGAAGGCACCATGCATTCCAAGAAGTATTAACGCCAGCTTCAGTAATTGAGGAGTTTTTTTAATCCATCACTAGTATGTTTGGAAGGAAGGAGCTGTTTCCAAAGATAAGCTACTTATTCTTGTATGCAACCTAACATGGACAGCAAGATGGCTCAAGGAACCGCAAGGCCCTAGGACTCAGCTGAGATTTGAGGAGAGACTGCTCCAATCACAAATTACTTCTCTGTAGGTGGAAAAATGGCGATTAAATAAAAACTGTCTTTGCTATAAAACAACAACCCTGGCAATTGCCTTACAGACCAGAACTTCCACCCGATTGATACATTCAACATTCCTGTCACCACTATCCCTTAAACCTGCCACACATAATCACATCCACAACTTTCTTAAATCTGCCACATCCATTAGCACCTCCAAATTTTAAATCAATCAATAAAATATGACTCAAGGCGCAGTGAACCTTGCGGTAGAGGGAGTTTAGTTGAACAGCTAGGTCTTGTGTCCTTTCCTGAATCCCAACTGAGAGGATGAAGTTCCAAGGTGCAGGAGCAGGTCATTCCAGGACTTGGCAGCGTGGTAGGAGAAGGAGCGTCCTCCACTTTTGCTTTGGCGGATGCATGGTGTGTGAGCAAGGGAGAGGGAGGCGGAGTGCAGGTGTCTGGTGGTCGGTGGAAGTTCAGGTGGTAGTTGATTTATGCTGGTCCTTCCTTGGTTGTAGATGGCTTTGTAGGTGTGGACCAGTATCTTGAATTTACATCTTTTATGAACTGGGCTGCTGGAGCAGTTTCCTCAGGTGGGGCGGGGGGAAGGGGGGGGATTTGTGATGTGGGATTATCTGGGGAGGTAAAGGATGAGTCTGGCAGCTGAATTCTGTATGGTCCGTGTTAGAAATGGGGGGTCTCTAGTTGGAAAGGGCTTGCACCTTTGTCCAAGTAGGGGCCCTGCTTCCTAGTCAGGGTATGGGAGTTACACTCCTAAAATAACCCCTGCTCACCCCCTTGGTAGCTTGGCCCGAGAAGTCAGGCTTATCTCAGAGGCAGTGTGTAAAGCATTTGCACATAACCAACAGTAATACAGTGTAAGCAATACAAAAGGACACCACACCAGTTTAGAAAAATATCCAATATTTTGATATACTCAAGACAAGACCAAATACGAAAAAATTTCACAATACAATACTTTAAAAATAGATAATTCGCAAGATGTCTTTAAATTGCAAAAATACGTTGAAAACACAGTTCGTACGAGTCGGTAGCTCGGTCCGAGCCTACCGCGATGCTGAAAATAACAGAGTCTTGCAGTCCCAACTGACCGCGTCGGTATGGGCCAGCAACAGCATGAACAGTACCTTTCTTAGTGCGGCTCACAAGGAGGTGCGAGTCAGTCTTGGCCTCCATCGCGGTTGCGATGCAAAGTGGAAGTGATGCACTGTGCAGTGCCTCTTGATGCGGTGCGAGTAGCGGCTTGGTGACAATCGTCCAGATGGCGTTAGTGAGACCAAGGCTTGTGGTGCAGGGCGAGACGGTGCTCGATGCAGTGCTGGCAGGTTGCGGTGCAGGTGACAGAGCCGGTCGTGGCGTCCCTTGCGATTACGGTGCAAAATGGAAGCGGTGCAGGGCGCCATGTCCGCTCGATGCGGTGCAGGCAGCAGCTCGGTAACGATCATGCAGATGGCGTCGGTGAGACCAAGGTGTATGGTGCAGGGCAAGACGGTGCTCGATGCAGTGCTGGCAGGTTGCGATGCAAGCGACAGAGCCAGTTGGTGGGAATTGGCGCTGGCGGAGCCAGACTGCTGTGCGGGATGAGGCGGTCAAGGGTGCCGAGCCAGCGGCGATCGTGTCGGTGAGACCAGGCCAACGAAGTGAAGCAAGGCGGTGCGACTTGCGGTGCCTCTAGATGCGGTGCAGGCAGCGGCTCGGTGACGATCATGCAGACGGCGTCGGTGAGACCAAGGCGTGCGGTGCAGGGCGAGACGGTGCAGCCTGCGGTGCCTTCAGGACACAAGGCCAGCGATGGAGTCAGTGACAGTCGGTCGCAGTTCCCTCTTCTCTGTGGCAACTGAAGCAGCGGTTCCAGGAGCGGTACCCAGAGGTTTGTGAAGTCTTTGCAGTCCCTGAGACTTCTTAACAGGAGGCCAGCTTGGTTTCAGGCCCTTGGAAATACTCAGCACAAGTAGAGAAAGTTCAGTCCAGTCCTTTCACTGCCCAAGGCAGAAGCAATAGCTGCAGGCCACCAAACAAAGCAACGAAACAGCAAAGGGGCATTACTCCTCCTGGCAGCTCTTCCAGCTCTTCTTCTTGGCAGGTTCCTTGATTCCAGCGAGTTCTAAAATCTTGGGGTCTGGGTGCCAATATTTATACCAGCAATTCCTGAAGCAGAGGGGCCTGGACCTAGTTCAATCCAGTTTGGGGTGCATTCTGCCAGTGTGCACCTTCTCCCTTTGTCAGTGTGGGCCAGGTTCCTCAGACGCACCACAGGAGGTGGAGCCAGCATTGATGAAGGCAAGCCCAGCCCTATTCAGACCCAGGTGTTACTCCTTCCACCCATCTATGTGTAGATGTGTCTATTCAGCCCTGTGCTGACTTACCCTGTCTCCAGAAACCGGTCCTCGGAGGCTTGTTTCCGGTCCAGGGAAGGCATGGCTTGGCAGTTCGGGCTGGACTGTCCATATGAAGCACAGGGTCAGACTGATTTGCATATGGCCATGTCTGAACTGCGGCGGCAGAGTGGGCTAAAGAACGGTGATGGATTAAACCCAGATCTGTTGACTGGGTGTGAGTGTTTGATTGGTTCTGATGCTCCGTCCATCACCACCCCCTTTTGTACCGCTTTGTTCGCCATAAGTTGGCAGGGTATGCTCAGACGTGAGTCCCTTGCTCACTTTGCCACTGGATTCAAGCAAGCCGGGCTGAAGATGGCTGAAATGCCAGAAACCGGTCCTCTGAAGCTTGTTTCCGGTCCAGGGAAGGCATGGCTTGGCAGTTCGGGCTAGACTGTTCCCATGAGGCACAGGGCAAGACTGATTTGCATATAGCCATGTCTGAACTGGGGTGGCAGAGTGGGCTAAAGAACGGTGATGGATTAAACCCAGATCTGATGACTGGGTGTGAGTGTTTGATTGGTTCAGATGCTCCGTCCATCACCACCCCCTTTTGTACTGCAGCCCACCAAAAGCATTTGATTTATAGGCCCTGGCACTTGCAGTGCACTTTCCTAGGGACTGACACATACATCAAATAAGCCAATCATAGAAATACCAATCCATAACACATTTTACAATAGAGGCACTTGCACTTTACCACTGATCAGCTGTCAGGAAAGTGCGCAGAATCATCACACAAGCAAAAACAGAGTCAAAACCAGGCGGTAAGAAAGCAAAAACTCATGGGAAACACACCAAAAGATGCCAAGTCTAACAGTCTGGAGACTTTTCAGGAAGTCAGCAGTGAATCATACATAGAGTGAGTTGCTGTAGTTCAGCCGGCTGGTGACTAGGGTTTGCGAGACGGTTCTTCTTGTTTTGATGTGGAGTCATTTGAAGATCTTACGGAGCATGCGGAGGGAGAGGAAGCAGGTGGAGGAGACTTTGTTGATCTGGTCTTTCATGGTGAACTTGCTGTCCAGGCTGATGCCAAGATTGCGGGCATGGTCTGTCGGAGTTGGAGAGGTAGGGCTGGCTTTAGCTTTGATGGCGCCCTGTGCGACAATGTTTGTTGGCGCCCCCCACCCCAATGACCACTTCCACCATGGATTCCCTCACTGCCACCATTTGCCAGTGCCCCTCAAGTCTCCATTACCACTGTCTCTTAGATTAATTTAGTTTTATAGCGCCACTCATACCATTTTAAGATGTCAGAGCACTTTACATCACACACGCATTGCACAGAGACAATCAATCATCGCTGTGCAAATCAGTATATAGGAAATGTGACATAAGACAGAGGCCTACAAGGAGTAGGAGTCACATTTAATCCATACTGGTAGGCAGTATAGTTTAATAGTCCTTGGACTGGAAAATCACAAATTCAGAACTTAAAATGTAACACCATTATTAGGGGGTTTCTTTAATAAGAAGTGATTTCTCCCCAAATGAACCCCTTTTGCAATCATAGGACAACAAAAGACTGGGCAAAAAAATATAGCTCTAATATTTTCCTTGTAGTTTACATGCAGCTCCTTGATGGCAGTTAATAGCTCACTGCTCTATATTAGGATTTTAACTTATGAACTGCAAGTCACAAAAGTATCTCTGACAAAAGGGGTAGCCCATTGACCTATTTATATTATATGCACTTTGTGATGTGAATGGGACACGTTATTTGCAGCAGGCATATTAACCCTCTGCGCTATGAGTAGTCAAATCATTCAGCTCTGGTCTCTCTCCAGGAAGAACATTAATCACCGGAGTTGTTATTTTTATTGATGCCTGAAAATTGCTGGGACAATGTACACAGCATCAGGTGATTTTAAAAGATGAACATGACGCCCCCACCCCAAGTCAGCGCCCAGTGCTGTGGCACCGATCGCACCCCCTAGAGCCGGCCCTGTGGTTGGGTCCTAGTTCGGAAGGCCACCAGGAGTCATGCCACGATGAGGCGTTGCTCCCAAAGATCAGCACTTACGGTTTGTCTGTGTTGAGTTTTAGGCAGTTGTCTTTCATCCAGTCGGCGACACTTGTCATACATCTGCGGAAGGTGGCCTTAATGGTAGAGGGGTCTTCTGGTAGTGAGAGGATGAGCTGTGTGTTGTCGGAGTGGATAAGATGCTTGGCCAACGGGGTCATGTAGGCATTGCACAAGGTAGCGCTGATGGATGAACCTTGAGGGCCACCGCAGATGATGTTCTTCGGTTCTTCGGTGAAAGGAGGTAGGTAGATTCTCTGGGTTTTTCCGGTGAGGAAGGAGGCAATCTATTTGAGAGTGTTCCTTTGATTAAAGTGCAGTGGAGTCTCTTGATGAGGGTGTGGTGAGATATACTGTTGAATGCAGCTGAGAGGTCAAGGAGGATCAGGGCGGCCATTTCTTCCCGGTCAAGTAGGGTCCTGATTTAATTAGTTGCAGCTATCAGGGTGGTTTTGGTGCTAAGGGTGGTGCGGAGTCCGGATTGGGAGGTGTGCAGGAGAGAGTTATTCTCCAGATGTTCATTGAGTTGATGGTTGATGGCTTTTTCAAGGACTTTGGCTGGAAAGGGAAGCAGAGAGATGGGATGGTGATTCTTGAGATCGCAGGGTACGTGGATGGTTTCTTGAAAAGAGGTTTGACTTCTGCATATTCCTTTCTTCGGGGAAGGTGGCTGTGGTGATGGATGCGTTGAAGATGGGGATGTGCTCATTTCTGTTTATTTTGCTCCCAAGGTTGTAGAAGTTGTGGGGTCAGGGGTCTGAGGGTGCGCCAGAGTTGATGGAGTTCATGATGGTGGTGGTGTTTTGAGTGGTCAGCAGGTGCAAGGTGGTGGATAGGTGATCGGGGTTAGTAATTGCGGTGGCGAGGTTGTTGAGGGTGTCAGCAGTGGTGGGGTTCAAAGAATTTGTAGATGGTGGTTATTTTGGCACGGGAGAAGTTCACCTGGGTGTCGCAGAGTTCCTGGGAGGCGGTGATGATGTTTTCGGTGGTTGAGGGGTTGGAGAACTCTCTGACGACGTTGACAAGTTCTTTGCTTTGGTTGCAGCTGGCTTTAATCCAGTTGGAAATGATACTCTTTTTCCTCTTTGTCAGGAGTTGGTGGCATTGATGAGGGATGTCTTGAAAGTGGCTTGGTCCATGGGCTCCTTGCTGGTGCGCCATCTCCTCAGAGACTTTGCTCAAGCTATGGAGATGGGTGTTGGACAGCTTGGTGGCAGAGCCGGGGGGGTCTTGTGATGGTGAAGTGGACAATGGCATGGTCTCTTCCGGTGAGCTCAGTGACATGGCTGTACTTGACTGGTACTGTCTGCAAAGATGGCGTCGAGTGTGTGTCCTGCGATGTGTGTGGGTTTGGTGACTATCTGGGTGAGGCTGATGTTGTTCATACTTTCTAGTAGGCTTGTGCTGTAGGTGTCATTGAGGTTGTTGAGGCCAAAGTTGAGGTGTCCGAGGATGATGCTGTGCTAGGAGTCAATGGAGAGAAGGATGATGAAGCTAGGGCGAGGTCCTGGAGGTCTGTAGGAGAGGGTGACTCATATGGTGGGTTTGCTGTCGATTTTGAGTTGGAAGTTAAAGTGTTCCATGATGGGGGTGGCGTCGTCCTCGGTGGTGGTGCAGAGGATGGTTGCTTTGTGGATGATGGTGATTCCACCTCCGTGTTTGTTGATGTGGTCTCGGTGTGTAATCTTGTAGCGGTCTGGTGCTGCTGAGGTGATTGCTGTCTTGGATGCCAGGTAGAGCCAGGTCTTGGTGAAGAAGACTACATCGGGGATGATGGAGGTGATGGTATCCCAGATCTTTGTGGTGTGCTTGCAGAGTGATCAAGTGTTTATCAGGAGGCAGTGGAGTAGATTTGGCCTGGGAGGGGTGATGGTCACTGTGCGTGCAGGTGCTTTAGTGTTGTAGGAGAAGATGCAGTGCGGGTAGGAGAAAGGTCCTACCATGGGTCGAGGTGAGGTGCAGCAGCAGCTGTTGTGGCGGACACCAGGGCTCGGAGCTCGGTGGTGGTGTATCTTCTGGAGGCGGGAGAGCTAGGGTTCCTGGCTCTGGACACAGTCCAGGCACGGACGGGTGCAAATGGGCTTGCCATTGGTGTAATGGTAGTGCACAAGCTGCGTATGTCTGCTGTGCAGCCGCACTCTCTAAAAAGTCGATTAGAGGAGGGAGAGGAACTGAGGAAGTTGGCGGGTGGCAGGAGGGAAACGGCTGGAAGAAAACGCCAGGAAAGTGGTATATGGTGAAAAACGGGAAAATAGATACATTGTTACTGAGTTAAAAGTGATACGATGCTCATACAGTGTAACAGAGCTAACAGTACAATGCTGCTAATAGAGATTTATGCAATTAGGCAAAAGTAAGTAGCTAACAGAGGAGTGCACTGCGGTTAAATTACAGAGACAGTTTAAGAAGTTGCTAACTGTGGCAGATATACAGATTTCAGTTTTATAGTTTACAGTTACAACAGTTACAATTCCAAATTAGCTGAGCAGTAAAACAAGCAAACACAAAGGTAGTCAGGGCTGGGTGCGAGCGGCTGTTTTTGCTGCAGCGAGCTGGTCCAAGGAACATGCTCAATGGAGCTTTGCTGTGGGCTCCATTAAATAGGTTGGGAGGAGGGAGGGGTGCTGAGGGGGTGGGGCCCCAAGGTGGTGGCCGGGTGGTGGGAGACCATAGGTAAATGCCAGATACAATGTTACACAGCTAACAGTGATAAAATGCTGGTACAGAGTTAACAGTGATACAATGCTGCTATTAGTGATTTATGGAATTAGGCAAAAGTAAGTTGCTACCACAGGAGTGCACTATTGTTAAATTACAGAGGCATTTAAAGAATTTGTTAACAGTGATATATATATACAGAATTATACCTAAGGATTTTCTAAAATCAGCTCCCTCAATTTTTCACTGCATGCCATATTCCTTATTCCATACCCCTTTCCATTTTCTGTGTTCTCAGAGCCTCACTGCTCAACTGGACCCCCAATATCCCCTTCCCTCACCCCCTACTAGAGCTGACACATCTGTTGTAAAGCAAAGCTAACTCTCTTCAGTTCATTCTAAGATGCTTCCAGCCAGTCTCCCAGGAAACAAAGCCTTCTGTTAAGGTGTCTTTTACGGCCCACCAATATGTCTTCTCTATCTGAATCCTTACACCCAAGATACTCTCAGCTAACCCCAAAAAAGTCTTCCCTAGTGGATGCGCTGTCTTCAAGATATAGCATTGATTGCTTACAAGAGAAAGATGTACTCTATTTGCGCGAAAGACCTCCTCCTCAAATTTGATGTCTTTATGTTGTATGCCTTAGGCAGCACAAAACCTATGCATTGCATATTTACCTTTCTCATGCTCTATCATATGAATCCCTCTATCCCACTCCCCCTTGCAGTCATTTTGGAATTAGTTTTGTCCTGATTATAGAAGGCCTTCATAAACATTTTCATTTCCATTAAACCCTCAAGTGTGGACAATGGCCTGCACTCCCTCCCTCACTATCAGTCATTAGCCGACACTCGGGAAGGTTTAAAAGAAACGTCTGGTGCTTGCGACTGGTGCTTGTGCTGGAGGTTTCTTTTTTTGAATTCCCAGTGTGGGTGTGAAGCAAAATTGCTTCCCCTTTTCATTCTGTTACCCCTTCCGCCTTTGAGTGATGTCAGCATGACTCAAGGTGTGCTGACGTCACAGAGCCCCACCAAAGCTGAGAAATGAGAAGCTGAGTCCTCGGCTCTCGTGTCCAGTGTTTTTCTTTAGCCTCTGATGCCTCCCCTTGTTTAAAGGAGGCAACATTGGAAAGGATAGAGTCTCCCCTCCTACCGCAGACACAAATCTTGGTGCAACTCAAAGAGCTTCACTGACTTCTTATGCACAACAAAGCATTTTTCAAACTTTGCATGCACCCATTCAAAACCTTACACAGCATTGGCCCAGCACACCTCAAAAACTGCCTCAGATTTCAGAAACCTTCTAGACACCTACCCGCAGCTGGACTCCTACATGCACACATTCCCATCCATGTGCAGCAGTAGAATGGGTGGTGGTGTCTTCTGCTACCTCACTATTCTTTCAAGGACCATCACTAATCTTGGTTTGATCTGTTCCTGCCATTGGCACTAGGCCCAGCCACACAAATGGGGCAGTGTATTTTATCAGTATAAACAGGGTAAGGCTGGCTGGTAGGAATTTTGTGGATTCCTGATAATTCTGGAAGTTTCAGTCACAGCAATGTAAGGAAAATGTGTGATTTGGGGTAAAGTAGAGGTTTGTAGTGCGTTGTGGGTGGAACAACCTCATGGGATTCATGCAAGGCACAACTAACTTGAATCCCCTGGGTGTCTAGTTTTCATAAATGTCTGTGGTTAGTAGTTTTCCATGGTTGGCGGTCATGTACGGCCCCTACCACAGCTACCATTCTTAATGATCTCACCACATAGCGCTTTACAGCCTTTTGTGTTGCAGTCCCATGGCCCACCCACAAAAGTCGAGTAACATTGTTATTAGGAGATGTGTCGGATCTCTAGGTGGTGGGAAATGTGTGTATCCCTGCAGATTCCGGAACTTTTGCACAGAGATATGAGGAAAATGTGTGTTTTAGCCAAAGTTTGGGGTT
Organism: Lissotriton helveticus; assembly: GCF_964261635.1. Taxonomy (NCBI): domain Eukaryota; kingdom Metazoa; phylum Chordata; class Amphibia; order Caudata; family Salamandridae; genus Lissotriton; species Lissotriton helveticus. The sequence continues at coordinate 1,662,400,541 of NC_136059.1, forward strand.
TGCTAAAACTTGTGGATACAAAAAAACCTAGTAAGAGTAACACAAGTCATGCCACCCTGATCTCTCCTGGATGTCTTGTTTTCGGAAATGTACAGGTTTGGTAGGGGTCTCTAGGTACCAACTGAGCCCGGGCTCAAAATCCAGAGCTACCCAAATAGCAAAAAAGTTGATATGTCCATCTTGCATATTGAGTCCTTTCCTCTCATGGTGCCACCTTTATCAGGAGACGTTGGGTGATGCTGGATGGTAGGACCTTTATGGCTCCCCACAGATTTCGGAACTTTCCATCACAGAAATGTGAGGAAAATGTCATTTTTTAGCCAAAGTTTGGAGTTTGCAAGAGCTTCTGGGCAAAAACAACCTGGTGAGAGCCAAGCTTCCCCTTGAGCTGAGGCAATGTTCTGAACATCAGAGTTTCAGAAAGAAGCTCAAAACATTCTTGTTTTCAGAACTAAACTGCTATCCACTGACTGTTTGACTATGCTTCTGGTGTTTTGGGCGCAGAGATACTCTGTAAAGAGTCGATTCAAGCGCGTTATAAACCCGCAAATAAATAAATAAATAAATAAATGCAACTCATGCTAGGCCCACCAACACAAGTGACGTAATGTTTGTATTGGGAAACATTGGGGAAGGCCTGGTGTGAGAGAATCTGTGGATCCCCAGGTATAAAAAAAACCTGACGAGAGCTGTGCAACTCATGGCACCCTGGACTTCCCTGTGTGCCTAGTTTTCAGAAATGTACAGGTCTGGTAGATTTCCCTGGGTGCTGGCTAAGCTAGGGTCAAAAATCCACAGCTAACAAAATTGCAAAAACAGGGTCAGTTTTTAGTGAAAAAGGTTGATGTGCCCATGTTATTTTTTGGCCCCTTTCCTGTTGCTGGGGTGTTAGATTAGGTCCGTTAATGTTCACGTAATGCCATGTTTTAGTTAGCATTCGCTACACCATTTTCTTTGCAGGCACCCTTTTAGGCTGTTCAAAACTGATCTTGTCTATTTCTGAGGAATGGTCTTTGTTAAGTTTTGTTTCTGAAGGTTTTGTTTTGTTTTGGTAATGGCGCATACCTTTCTCACTTGATAGAGGCCCTCTCCCATTTCTCTGTGAAATGACCCTGGATGGTGCTAGGTTGTGTAAGATTCTAGAACAGAAACTTTTTGTATTTCACTGTCCAGCTGTATCCGCCTGGAAAAATCCAGTGTGGGCGTGTCCTGCCCAGCTATGAAATGTACATATTGTATCTCTATGCTTGTTGTTTTTTAGTTCCCTCTGTAGCACTCTCATGGACTGTGCAGATGGGGCTCCACTCTGAGTGTATTTAGATGAATAGTTATTGGTTCATATTCTCCACTGTCTGACCGACTCTTCATTTGCTACGGAAAGCTGAGAGGTGGTCATCTGTGACCTGGGTGGCACCAAGCGAGTCACTTCCTTCAATTGGCGCCCGAACAGGTACTCCATCAGGTTATTGACCCATCCCTTTCCGCGGACGGAAGGGAGGATGAGGACAGTGTGGAGGAGAAGTGTGGCTCAGGGGTTAGAGGCGGCAGACCCGGAAGCTGAGATCGATCCTGGACCAGGGTTCAATTCCCCGCCTCGGTGGGTCTTGGGCTAAAATATCCACGGACTCGATAATTCTCGTTCCGGTGCCTACTCAACTCACGGGTTGACACTCTGCGACTCTGGGCAATAGCTTGCTTAATCTCCACTACGGCCCCTCGCGGCGGGATGCCTGGCTTTCACCTTGTGGATACCCTGCCGGGGTTATCACACAGGGGAATACCAGGACAGGTTCCCTAAGCAAGCGCCTTGAGACCTCTGGGTGATTAGTGCGCTATATAAATCGAAATACATTTACATTTACATTTACATACATACATCATCAGGTTGGACTGATGGCTCAGGGATCCCTACTTGAAGAGCTTAGTTTCTTGCAGCTGCAGCCTTTGTTCCACCGGAGGGTGCCTCGCCCAGTAGTCATTCTGACTGGAGTCCTGAACGGCGAAACCCTTGATCTGACTGTTTTGTCTGAAGAGTCGGCAGTGGAGAACTGGTTTGGTTGTATTTCTGATATCAGGGGAGTCTGTTTTGGTTCTATGAGGATATGGTACCATTGTGGTTTGAGTTTGTTTCAGTCTAAGGACTGTTTTGACGAAAAGTGTTTGCAAATACTTTTCCAGGTAAAATAACGATTACATTTTTCTTTTGCAATGCCTGGTTTTAGCAACATATGGAGTTTGTGTTGTCGTTGTTGCTCTGCAGATGCTCGGTTGGAAGAATCTCAGCCTGTGCCTCCTGAAGGCATCCCTAATTTTGATATGTATGTCAATTATGGCCTTGGCCCTATCATGTTTCCCACATAATGGCACAAAGCCTCCCTGGTGTTACATACTCGAGGTGCCCACTTACGCTTTCAGTTATTTTTTGTAAGTGTGCTTCACTCCCATGTTGTGGGGTAGGATATTTATTCGAGGATTGACTGACTGCAGTTCATTATTAAGACATTTGAATTGAGGGTTCTATATTAAACTGGACATGTTGCCAGAGATTGGCTGGAGGTAGATATCCCCACCTCTGAAGCCTTTCCTTAGATTGAAAAAATATTCACTCTCTTTAATAGCCAGACCTTTATTGTATTGACTAATATACGAGGGACAATACTGAGTTGCAGTGGACTTTGAAAGGCTCTTCTGATGAACAGAAGATTGGATTTCTTCAGAAACATTTGTTTGAGAGACGTAGTAGGCAGTCTATGTTTGACTCTCTCCGGACTTGACAGAAGGACAAAGGCAGTTAAAGATGGAGAGAGATGCATGGAAAGGAAGGACACAAACTCTTACACAGAATGATGTAGCGTATGACAAAGAGAAACCTAAGACTGGAGTAGAATGTGAAGATAGGAGATTTTAGTTGCATATTGATCAGTCTTACGTGGCCAAGGAGGAAGAGGATACTTTTTTAGAGGCTCTGTTAGATTCCCGCCCCATTATGGCCCGCAAAGGATATATCCTGTGGTTCCTCCTCAGCTACAGCTGCCTGCCGAAAGTGTCCCCATCTTCAAGGCTGTTATACCCACCGCTCCAGTTACAGTGCCCCCTACTCTTTCTTCTCCCTCACCATCTTTGACAACAGTGACATCTGTTACATCTACTGTTTTAGTTTCCATGTCCTCTATTCCTTCTTCTCTGATACAATCTCTGGCCACAGTCCTACCTACTGCTCCTCTTTTGGTTATTTATCCTCCATTGTCTTTGAGTACTAATACACCTGTACGCGGTTTTGAAGACAGGGATTTGACAAAATTCAGTGAACGGACAGGTCCGTTGTTGCGATCTGAAGTGGGGGAGGATGAGAAGAGGCTGTTAGCGAGTCAGACAATGCGATGGGCTCGTAATGCAATCTATAGTCTTGAGAATATCTGGCAGGTTGTACGTGATTTCAAACCTTTTATATGGCAACATGCCCTTAAGCACATGTCTGCCGCGTTGGTTGACCTTGACATGAAACGGAGGCTCCCAAAATATTATTTGATATCAGAGACCGTGTTTATGTTACTGACCTGGCACCGGAACAAGTGTTTAGTAATATTACCACTATACTCTCTTATAGAGGAAGGTTATATGAAAGAGTCCTATTCAAATAACTCAGTTCCCTATGCGTGAAGTCCACCCAATTTATCATCCATAAATACCTGCAATGATGGATCAGCCCTTAAAACTACTTTGCCTATCCTAGAAAAAACCCTACTACCTATTACAATGGCTTTACAGAGGTTGGAATGACTCTTGCTGATATTGAAATGTTCTTTGGTCTCCTTGTTCCAGTTATTATTTGGCGGCAGGTGCATACTCAAGATCATGTCGAAGAGTTGGGTGGCTCATGGGATGTGATTGGGGGTGGGGTTGAGGTAGGAAGCCAGGAGATAAACCACATGCTGAGATACTTGCCTTGCCTGGTCGTATTATTACATATATGCATTCACTAAGTCCACCTAAGAAAGTAAGTTGGGATGGATAGACTGCCAGTCAACAGAAGAAGGTTAAGAGTGTGTCTGATTTCTTTACTAGGATTGAAGATACATTTTGGATTACAGTGGGCAGGATATGTCCACGGAAGGGGTAGTCCGTTTGTTTGTTGACAGGTTTGTCACTAACCTTCTTCCTGAAATAATGACTCATTTGCAGGCGTCTGAAAGTACTTGGTCTCCGTCTTCTCCTTCTATTATTTTAAATATGGCCCAGTATTATGAGCACCGAGATAAGGAAGAAAAAGATAAGAATGATAAGAACCATAAGGATTTAAAGGCAAAAATGTTGTTGCAGCAGGCATATTGGGGTAATACCAGGGGACGGGGAGGTCTTGCAGGACCACTCCCACGTATTAGGCAACCTTCAATGACACCTTTGGAGCAGAATCAGTGTGCGTATTGTAAGGAGGAAGGACATTGGCGTAGCCTGTGTCCTGTACTTTTGCAGAATGTTTCATCCCCTAAAGGACGTGGTTCTGGTGGTAGGGGCCGTGGGACCGACAGAAATCAGAATGCTGCGGCTCCTGTGGGCCGCTCTGATAACAATTATATTGACGACCCAAGAGATGAGCAGTACTAAAATGATGATTATGATTTTGATGATGTGACAGGTATGTCCTATAGCTAGGACATCCAGAGACAGGGCGAGGGACCAGTTTAGATACCTGTAGATCAGCGTGGACCTTATGTCGAAGCGGATTTGCCAGGTTCGACCATGGAATTTTTGGTGGATACAGGTGCAACAAAAAGTTCAGTTTCCAGACATTTGGCCCCCGGGGTGGCCCTGTCTGGCCATAATAATGGTTTGTGGGTTTTTCAGGAGTACTGGTTGTAAGCCTCATTTCAAGATCCCTTGCACTTACTATTGGTCCTTTTACTGTGGATCCCCATTTCTATTAACTTCAAATTATGATGAGAATTTGATGGGTTTGGACTTGTTGAAAAAATTACATGCTACTGTCTATTGTTCTCCTGATGGTGTTTATATTACCATGGGTCCGGATATGAGTACTAGACAGTGTCTGTCCCAATATGCACCCCTTCCAGCTGAGTTTGATCAGGTACCACCCACGTTATGGGCCCCTGGTGATACTGATGTAGGTCTATTGCATATATCACCAGTTTCTATACACGTCAAAGACAATGCCATTTTGCCTTGCATTCCTCAGTATAAAATACTGCAGGCGGGAGAACAAGCCCTTCTCCAGATTATTCAGGATTTAATATGTAAGGGAGTGGTTGAGAAAACGTCTGGCAATGTTTGTAATAGTCTTACTCTTCCGGTCCTTGAAAGACCACCCTCAGATTCTTCTGATGCTATTGATGACATTTCTCGTTTCGTGATTGATCTGCAAGAGGTAAAAAAAATAGTGATTCCGCAGTTTCCAGTGGTTCCTGATATTACCATACTTTTAACAATGATTCCATCAACGCTAAGTTATTCTCTGTTATTGATTTGAAAAATGCCTTTTTTAGTATTTCTATACATCCGGATAGTAGGTATTTGTTTGGATTTACATTGGCCGGCAGAAGCTTTAGATTCTGTCGCACTCCTCAAGGCTATACCGAGAGTCCTAGTATCTATAGTTAGGCATTAAAGAGTCAGTTCGATCCACTCTCGCTTTCCCCAGGTAATGTTTTGGTGCAGTATGTCTGTTAATTGTTTCTGTTTCAGAACAAGGTTGTAGGGATAGTACAGTGAAACTGTTGTTGTATTTGGCCTACCATGGACATAAGGTTCCTCTTTCGAAGTTTCAGTATTGTCGACAGGAGGTTACCTACTTAGGTCACCTACTGTTGAAGGAGGGTAAGAGGTTGACCCCTCAGCATATTAGTACCATTGTTAAAATGCCCATTCCACAAACTCAAAAAGATGTACGTGCTTTTACAGGCATTACTTCCTACTGTCGCCAGTGGATTCCGATTTATTCTTCATTAATTAAACCTTTGCTTGCATTCCACGAAAGCTGTGCATGAGCCTTTGCCTTGGACGCCAGAATGTCAGCAACCTTTCAAGCAATTAAAAACTACGCTTTGCTCGGGTCCAGTGCTTGGCAAGCCTACCTATAGGAAACCGTTTGTGCTGTATGTTCACGAGATGGCTGGCTGTGCACTTTCTGTCTTGACCCAATATTTGGGGATAGACAGAGACCTTGTGCTTATTTTTCTGCTGTGCTTGACCCTGTTGCTAGGGCCCTTCTGAGATGTCTGAGAGCGGTCGCGGCTGTGTCTACTTCAATCAGGCAATCGGCTGGACTTGTACTTGATAGAGACCTCACAGTTATGGTACCCAATGCGGTGAATACACTCTTGAATTAGACAAAAACATAGCAGCTCACCAGTGCACGTCTAACTGGTTATGAATTGACATTGTTTGCTAAGCATATTACAATCAAAAGATGTGCCACTCTGAACCCAGCCACGTTACTACCCCTCCACTCTGAGAATGATACAGTTGACAAACATGACTGCATTTTCTGAACAGAAGAAGAGACAAAAATACGGGTAGACTTAACTGATGTTCCCTTATTTGATACCCAAGAAGGACAATACGTCGATGGCTCTTGTTTCAAATTACCAGATGGCACCACCACTGCAGCTTATGCTATTACTACGTTGCATAGGGTAGTAGAGACATCACGGGTCCCCTATCAGTTGGCTCAAGCTGCTGAGCTTATTGACCTTATACAAGCTTGTGAATTGAGTGATAGATAGCCAGTACGCATTTGGAGTTGCCCATAATTTTGCCCGATTGTGGGCAGAGAGAGGGTTCCTTACTTCTCATGGCAATAAAATCCAGCGTAGACATCTTATATTGAGATTGTTATCTGCACTAATGCTTTCTAAGAAATTGGCAATAATGAAATGTAGTGCCCACCAAAAGATCACTGATAATGTGGGTAGAGGGAATGCATTTGCAGATCAGATAGCTAAGGACGCCGCTCAAAGTAAAATGAAAAGAATGTTTGTTGCAGGTCCAGCTAGATGGGTTCCCGAGATAGCTATGTTTGAAAATACTATTGAGAGTGTAAAGGAGATACAGAGTGAAGCCACGATAGAGGAATTAGCGAAGTGGCAGGAAAGTACAGCACAGTTAAATGAGGAAGGATATTTTATCGATAAATCTGGTGAACAGAAATTTATTTATTTATTTATTTATTTATTTATTGACACTTATAAAGCGCAGCATATACCCGAAGGTGTCTTGTCGCTGATTAATTTGCAAGCTGCAGGTGATACTAAGCTTAAATGCTCTCACCCAGTGCCCCAAAAATGAAATTTATTTGGTAAACAGCCATGTCTTCAGTTTTTTGCGAAATTGGAGCAATGTAGGACATGCTCTTATGTCCTGAGGCAGGGTGTTCCAGAGTTTGGAAGCTGCTACCACAAAACGACGATCTCCCCAAGCGACTGTCCTGGTGCGAGGCACCGTCAATTGGTTGCTGTTGGAGGATCGAAGATGACGAGATGGTTGGTAAAGACACAGCTGGTCTGTTAAAAAATGCGGACCTTGTCTATTTAGTGCCTTATAAACTATACACTGTGATTTGAATCTAGTTCTGTTCTGAATCGTCAGCCAGTGCAGTCTTGTTATTGCGTCTGATATGGGTGCAAACTTTGGAATTCCAAAGAGCAAGCTGGCTGCCGCATTTTGTATTGTGTGCATTTTTTTTATAACTCTAACTTGGGAATTTAGGAAGAGCCCATTACAATAGTCCAGTGATGTGAGGACCAGCGAACTCACCAATGTTTTGATAGCAGTTGTTGGGAGGTAAGGGCTTATTTTCCGAATCATGCGCAGTTTGTAGTGGGCTGTGGAAGCAACTTTGTTGGCATGATCCATGAAATTTAGATGGTCGTCAAAAATAACTCCCAGATTTCTTACTTTAGTCACAGGTTTAGGAGGGGCACCAAACGTTTGGGGCCACCAAGAAGAGGGCCAATCCGGTGAAAGTTGTCCAAAAATCATAACCTCAGTTTTTTCTGAGTTGAGTTTCAGGCAATTTACGGCCATCCACTCACCTATCTCTATCAGTCCTTTTTGGAAACGTTGGGCGACCTCCCCTCCGTCACCTCTTATGGCCATGACCAGTTTTGTGTCATCCGCGTAGGAGGTTCGGCTCATCCGATGTGCCTTGATGACATTGGCCAGGTCCGACACATAGATATTAAACAGTGTCGGACTCAGGGATGAGCCTTGAGGTACCCCACACGGTTGTGTCAACTTGGCAGATTGATAGGGGCCAAGAGTGACGGCCTGCGTTCTATCAGTAAGAAAGGAGGCAAGGAGATCTCTTGCCGTGGAGGAGATGCCCATCTTCCCGACACGGTCGACCAGAATACTGTGGTCGACCGTGTCGAAGGCCGCCGAAAGGTCCAGCAGTACCAGGACTGCTGCCCCGCCCTGATCTCTTATTGATCTGACATCATCAGATGCTTTAATGAGGGCGGTCTCGGTCCCATGATATTTCCGAAAACCGTACTGAGTGTCATCTAGCAGTCTGTGTGTCTCTATATACTCGGATAACTGTATATTCATGGCTTTTTCCACCACTTTGGCTATGAATGGAAGGCTGGCAATAGGCCGATAGTTTTTTAACTCAGTCTTATCGGCGCCAGGTTTCTTTAAAAGTGGTTTGAGCAGTGTAGTTTTTAAATTATGAGGGTATGTCCCTGAAAGCAGGATGGAATTGCATACTTGCGTCAAAACTGGTATAATCGAATCCATCACTGGTAAAAGAGCCGACAGCGGGCAAGGATCCAGCATGGATCCAGTTTTACCTGTCGAAACGATATTTGATATATGGTCTTCGGTTAGTGGAGTGAAGCCAGTGAAAGATGGTGCTAAGAGGGATTTTGGGACCTCAGGAATAACAGTAGTAGCCTTGGTATGGGTAGTTTTATTAGTGAAGGCTTGATAAATGTCATCAACCTTTGAAAAGAAAAAGTTGGCTAGAGCGTCGCACATGTCTTGGGAAGGGGGTGGAGTCAGGTCAGGGGTGTTGCCTGAGAGAGATTTAGTAATGTCATATCGTTTTTTGCTGGAGTTCTTTGCCTGCTCAATTTGAGTCAAGTAGAAGGATTTTTTCGCCTTTATAATCATGGTTTTGTATACCGCCAATGCGTCTTTATATCGAGTCTTGCTCGCTGGGCTGTAAGTCTTTCTCCATTGTCTTTCCCAGTGTCTATTCTGTTGTTTTTGATGTTTTAGTTCGTCCGTATACCATGGTGCTGTTGGGATAGATCTATTCTTAGATATTGTCTTGATGGGAGCCAAAAGATTCATGGCATATCCCAACCAATCCTGGAATAGTTGTGTGGCCATATTCGGGTTAGACGTGATTAGCGGGCGAGTAATGTCAAGCTGGTTTTTTAAATCTGACTGGTTAATATTATGCCATGCTTTGAAAGAAACTGACTCAGGGGGGGTGGTGACTTTTACTGGGATTTTATTTATAGCCAAGGTACAGAAGACCGCGTAGTGGTCTGTCCATGGCATAGGTAAAATATCCGATACCTGGAGCCCCTGGACACTGGAAAATATGCCGTCTAGAATGTGTCCCACTCGATGAGTGGCTGAAGTGACCAATTGTTGGAGCCCCAGGGTTTCCATATCAGAGATGAGGGCCCGTGTCTCTTTATGGTTATTATCCTCTAAATGAAAATTCATGTCACCTAACACTGTGATAGACTCCTCTAAGGCCAGAGATTCTAAAATTGTACTCAAACTGGTTAAGAAGCCTGTCTTGGCTCCTGGCGGCCGATATAGAAGTAGCCCTTTGAAGTTAAAATGCGGGCTAAGTTTAATTACAAACATCAGAGCCTCGCACGAAATGTCCGGTGTTTGAATAACTGTAACCTCAAGATTTTCTCTGGCTATAATGGCGATCCCGCCACCTTTCTTTCTGGGTCTATCTTGTCTGTAGGCTTTATAACCAATAGGTGTGGCAATGACTACGTCCGGGTCGGACGAATCGTCTGTCCATGTCTCTGTGATAAAGAGTATATCTAGCTGAAAATCTGTTATTAAGTCGGCGATTTCCTGGCTATGTTTACATAGGGATCGTGCGTTGATGAGGGCCATGGCAACATTCTTGACTTTAATATTTCGTTTTGTGGGGTTCCTCTCACCGTTATTTGATGTCTTGAACTGGCAGTGAGGACAACACCTTTCAGCTTTATTTACCATGTTACAGAGGTCAAGTAAGGTACAAGCCTGGTTCACCGGCGGTCTGAGATTGCGCAAAGCGGCATCTGAGTAAACCCTATGGGGATCTTTAGGTCTTGGTCCAGGGGTCGTGGCCCTCGGCCCGGTCCCGGCGCGGACGGGCGCAGACGGGCTTGCCTTTGGCGCGCCCGCTGCGCCCGCCCGCTGCGCGGACGGGATGATCCCATAGCTTTATTCGTGGTTGGGCAGAGGAGGGTGGGAGGGTTCTAGCAACTGCAGCGCTGACCTTCCCTCTCCAAGATGGCGACTGCGGAGGGTCAGGTGAGGTCAGGGCGCCTGAATGCAGCGCGCTGTGCCGGGCAACTAAGCGTGGGACCTCGAGGCGAAGCAATCTCACCCACGAGGTAACATCAGTTAAAAAAACACAGATTAAAATATTATACAATTTTTAAAATGTACGTCGTTCTTAAAACAAAGACGTGCTGTGGCTTCAGGAATGTGGCAGGTAGAGAAAGATTCCCCCGGCTTTCCGCCTCAGGGGAGAGAACAAAAGCAAATTACTTGCGCACACCTCTACCCTGCCTTAAGTATCCTGGGAGGGCGGGAGGGTTCTAGCAACTGCAGCGCTGACCTTCCCTCTCCAAGATGGCGACTGCGGAGGGTCAGGTGAGGTCAGGGCGCCTGAATGCAGCGCGCTGTGCCAGGCAACTAAGCGTGGGACCTCGGGGCGAAACAATCTCACCCACGAGGTAACATCAGTTAAAAAAACACCGATTAAAATATTATACAATTTTTAAAATGTACGTCGTTCTTAAATCAAAGACGTGCTGTGGCTTCAGGAATGTGGCAGGTAGAGAAAGATTCCCCCGGCTTTCCGCCTCAGGGGAGAGAACAAAAGCAATGGATGTAACCTGATGTATATGTACTCCCTGTGGTTACTATGGCTCATGGTCCAGCCCATATTAGTGAGAAAGGCATTTGTAAATTGTAAGCCCCTGTTTGGCATAATAATAACATTTCTAAAACGGCTACACATTTGGTGAAACATTGCATGATCTGCATGAAACATAATCCAGGGAAGGGTACCCCTACACCGTCTGGTAATTTTACACCACCTACTATTCCATTTGAGGTCCTCCAAATGGATTTCATTGAATTAGAGCGATACGATAATCTCAAGTACATTTTAGTGGTTATATGTACATTCAGTAAATGGGTTGAGGCTTACCCCACTAAAGACAATACGGCCAGTACAACTGCGAACATACTCCTTAAAGAGTATTTTCCTCAATTCGGTTTCCCCCGAGTTATCTGGAGTGACAATGGGTCTCATTTTAATGGGAAAGTGATTAAATTAATTTATGTAGGTTTGCACATTAAACAGAAATTTCATGCTGCTAATCACCCGCAATCAGCTGGCCTTGTTGAGAAGTAAAACGGTACTCTCAAATTGAAATTGGCAAAAATGCTAGAAACAACAAGCTCGCAATGGATGGATGCTCTTCCATTAGCACTTTTATCAACTAGAACTACAGTCTCTAGAACTGGGTTGTCCCTGTTCAAGGTGGTTTTTGGGTGCCCAGCAAATGTCTGGGGTGTCCCCCGGCCGACGCGTTTTCTGAGATTGAATATCATGTGTTCCTTGATTATCTTGGCCAGTTAACAGAAAGTTTGCATTCTATTCACCAACAGCTTCACGATTCCCTACCTCCGAAACCTGGGAACCTGGCAACAACATCCAGCCTGGGTATTTTGTATTAATGAAAATTTTTCAGAGGAAGTAAAGTCTAGAGCCAAGGTGGAAAGGTCCTGAGCAGGTTCTACTGGTCACTCAAATGGCTGTGAAAGTTGCAGGTTGGAAGAATTGGATGCATGCAACCCACTGCAAGAAGATACCTTTGCCGTTGCCTTATGACCAGTGGGTCAAGGAAGGAGAAGGAGATGATGAATGTGAACAAGTGCCTAGGTTTGTTCCCTTCAACAACGCCCAGTTGATATGGACTAGAATGGATAAGGAGAATGATGGTGTTTTAACAAGGCTATTTCCCCTGAAATACGAGCTATCCAATAGCCTCTGTTCTCAGATCCTACTGTGCCTGGGGCTGCCAGGTACAATCTACATCCTCAAGTGAGGACCACCGAGCTGAAAGAGAAAACAGATTAGGGATGGACTGTGTAAGGTAGGCCAGTACTGAGTGGCAGTACCGACAGAATTTTGAAAGATTCTGCATTTGCTTTTCTATTGTTATCTGAACATTAGTTAGGGAAAGATATACCCTGAGAGTATAACGCTTGTTTCAGCGTGGGATAGAGCAGGGCAAGCTTAGGACAGAGCAAGCTCCACTGCCGGTAATCGAGAGCGCCAACTGATTGATGGACAATAGGAGCCTGTACCAGTAATGCTCTGATGGACACTGGGAACATTCACGTTCCATTTACGTTCTTTATCACTTTGCTTTTCTTTGTTCTACTTCATTATGTATCCTTTTGGTTTTACCAGTTGATGAGGAGGAGCAGCCGATAATTCCAAGTCAACATTGTGTAATTTGGTCCATTCAAAGTAAAATGTATGTTTTGTTGGTCTAGTAATGGTGGTAATAACAGTATGGGGGGTGTTATGGTTTTTGGAGGATGGATATGAGGCACCCACACTAGACCTGAGTGGACCCATTTTCCTGGGGAGAGACAAGAGGGCTACAACGAATATTGTATTTGTGGCAGCGCATAAGAGGTTTTTCAGGAATGGAACTGCTTGTTATCCTATTGGTTCATTTGCCAGCCTCTGAACAGCATATCCCTTGTCACTTGTTAATTACACGACACCAGGCCGCCAGATTTTGTCGAAGTGTAGGAAATGTTTGTACTTAGTTATCCCGGACCATGTATATATCACAGAACGCCGCAGGGTGAGGGTTACCTCGGGTGTGGCAATAGCACGTATTGTGATCATTTAGAAATGGAAGAACTGAATATAAGACTTGTGGGTTGGCATTATAAAGAGATAATAGTACCTGCCCCATAGTGAATTCTACAGATACTTCTTTGCATATAAATTGTTCAGGAACAATATTGTGCAAGCAAACATTTTCCTTAGAGCATAAATCAGATCCAGATACTCTTGGAATGAATTCCAGGTATTCAGCAGTAAATTATGAGGGGCCAATATATGCACATCCTGGGTTCTATTTGTTTGTCCAATGGAACTTATTCCAATGTTTATAATGGGACAGACGATGTGGCTCTTGGGATGGTGTTGCCTTTAGGTGTCCCATGTAAAAATATTGAACCGAAAAAGAGATGGGTGAAAAGAACATTAACAAAATAGTTTTGCTAAGGAGTCACAGATTTGGAGGTGAATAGCTATAGCAATGGTAATACATTTGGGTACATCCTGCCTTCTATATTTACCTTAGGTGGTACGGCTAAGGCCAGGGAAGACAAATCCAGAGAATACTTCGGATGTAAATTGCAAATTCTGTCCAATACCACAGTGGCGGCTCTGAGAGATATTACTACCCATTTGGAGAGTATGCAGGTGTATTTGGAACAGACTAGATATGCAGTAGAGTTTATTTTGGCCAACTCTGGTCGTGTTTGCGCTTTAATTAGCGACCAGTGTGTTATGGGAATAGAAAATTTGGAGAAAAACATAACACATCGTAACAACAGGAGAGTGTGCCTTTTGAGATACACAACCTGGTTGGTGACATGCTTCATCATCGGGCCCCACTAGGAGAGGCCGAATCCTGGTGGGACCCGATGATGAAGCATGTCACCAACCAGGTTGGTGAGTGAGGGCTTTATTAAGAACCTAGTTGGTTTCTCCTGTGGTGCTCTACTTGAATTAAATCAAAAGGCGCACTCTAATGTTGTTACGATTTGATTAACCTTGGGGGACCGAGTCTCCTAAAGATATTTGTATTCCCTCCCTCTCCTGTTGTTTGAAACAAACAAAGAAGAAAAACATAACACAACACATCCTGGACATCATTGACAATGTCAAGGGCATGGAAAGTGGGAACTGGAGTTGGTCCCTGTTTGGTAGTTGGGGTTGGATTTTTAAGGAACTGATTAACGTTATAGTAGTGTTGGTGTTTTTCTCCATCCTTATTCAATGTCTTCCTTTCTGTTGTTCCAATTGTGCCCCTGTTTTTACGCCCAAACTAAAAATATCAGCCATGTTACAAATGCAGCTATGATGTTGCAGAATGAAATCGAAGACTTTATGCATATTTATGAAGGAATAGTTGAAGATTCCTCCCTTCTTGCTGTACCCCTTGCTGTTTAATTAATTTCTGATATGCTGATATTGCTATAGTACTTTTTGTCTATATATCCTTTTTTCCCCTTTTTTCTTATTAGAAAATATTTTTAGCTCATGCTAAAAGGAGGGTATGTTAGATTAGGTCTGTTAATGTTCACGTAATGTCATGTTTTAGTTAGCATTCGCTACACCATTTTCTTTGTAGACTTTGTGTTCGAAACTGATCTTGTCTATTTCTGAGAAATGTTTAGTTTCTGAAATGTTAGATTTTGTTTCAGTAATGAATAGACTGTTCATGTTGGTGCATACTTTTCTCACTAGATAGAGGTGAAACGGCCTTGGATTGTGATAGGTTGTGTAAAATATGAGAACTGAAACCTTTTTTTTGTATTTCACTTTCCAGCTGTTGTCTGCCTGGAAAATTCCACTGTGGGCGTGTACTGCCCAGCTATGAAATGTACATAATGTATCTCTATGCTTGTTGTTTTTTAGTTCCCTCTGTGGCACTCTCATGGACTGTACAGATGGGGCTCCACTCTGAGTGCATGTGAATAAATAGTTATTGGTTCATATTCTCCATTGCCTGACCGACTCTTCATTTGGTACGGAAGGCTGAGAGGTTGGCATCAGTGACCCGGGTGGCCCAAAATGGGTCACTTCCTTCAGGGGCTGTCACACATATAAGGTAATATTTTTATCAAGATACTTTGGGGAAAATAGGGTGGTTGGGAATTTGTGGCTCCCTTCACATTTTAGTACTTTTCGTTGCAAAAATAAGGCGGATAAACTTATTTTTTAGCCAAAGTTTGAGGTTTGGATGGGCTTCTGGGCAAAGGCATGCAAGTCATGCCCCCTGGGCTCCCCTGGGTGTCCGGTTTTCAAAAAGGTGCAGGTCTGGTAGGGTTTTCTGGGTGCAAGCTCAGCTAGTGCCCAAAATCCACAGCCATCAATATTGCAGAAAAGGGTTGGTTTTTGGGTGGAAAAATTTGAGCTTTCCATGTTGCGTTTTAAGCCATTTCTTTTCGTGGGCACAAAGTCCACTCACATAAGTGAGGTACCATTTTTATTGTGAGATTTGGGGGTGGGCTAGGTGATAGGAAATGTATGGATTCCCACAGTTTCCAAAACTTTGTTTCACAGAAATGTAAGGATATATGTATTTTAAGGCACAGTATGAGGTTCGCAAACGTTTCTGGGTAAAAACACCTAATTAGAACCACAGCAGCCACATGCCACTGGACACCCTCTAGTGTCTATTTTTCAGAAATGTCTGGGCATTTTAGGTTTTCCTGGGTAGTGGATGAGCTAGGGTCGAAAATACGCAACTACCCACATTGTAAAAAGAATGGATTCTGCTGAGTAAAATGTGATGCCTCCTGGTTGTGTTTGGGATGAATTGTGCCATAGGTGCAATGCCCAGCCACACATGTGGGGAACCATTTGTATCAGTAGGGAATGTAGAATAGTGGAACATTTATTATTACCAATTGGATTTCTCCGCATTAGTGCCTTCCACATGTACGCCAGAGTTTAAGAAAGGAGGCATTTCGCAAAATACCCTCTCAATCACATTTTAATATGAAGCCCACAAATTCACAGATTTACAAATATTCTCTGTCCTAAGCTCATCATCAGGTGTACATAGGTTTGCTTCATATCCATTTCCAGTCTTTATATTATACCACATGAATTGCTTTATACTTGGTACACAATAAAATCCATTGAAAGATGCTGTTCAGTTATTGGCTCTGGCACCTCAGGTTATTTTACAACCTACAATTCTATATATCTCCATGACCAGAAGGGTCAAGCCAAACTTACAGTGCACTGCTTTTGTAAATCATCCATCGAAAAGAAGTTACAGATGAAAACACTGTCCCAAATGGCTGTTTTTTCCTTCTCTTGGTTCACATTCTTTTTATTTCAGTGTTTTTTATTAAATTTATATTTTTATTTCAATAATTTGTTTCTTTGGGATAACTTCGAGGGATCTAAGTACCCCCTGCTAAGTTCAATATTTTATCTACTTTTCAAAAATGTATAGCTTTCTGGCAGCCCCATGTGTTTCACGATTTCTGGCACAAACTGGAAGTAGGTTGAAAGCACAAACATTAGGAAAATGGTGTATCTCTTAAACAAATGTCAAACCAGTGGTCAAACAATTTTTTTTGCTACAGCTCTACATATTCCTGAAAGCTGGGACAATGGTGATTTTAGCACAGCAAGCTTCCATTGACACAATTTTTATGGCACAAATCGAACTCTGTTCACAGAGCACTTTTCCCATTTTCCCAGAAAACCACAAAATATATATATATGGTTTGGCTATTTTCTCGACCGACTGCTACGTGGAATCCACAAACCCTGGGTACCTTTAGAATCCCCATGATGCTGGGGAGAAAAAGGGTGCACATTTGGGGTGGATATTTTATGTTGTTATGGCAGCCAAAGCCATAAAAGGACTCAGTTCTGTGTTGGAAAAACCTCAGCAATTCAGGGATTAACATCTGTCAGATCCTTTACTCCCGCCAATAAGTGTACAACGAATGCCTGCTACTTAGCGTCATGATATCCTTCAGGATGATTGTTAGTGCTCTATCAAGAAATAAATAAAACAGCATTATCCCAATTTAACTACATTAAATGTTTTTCTAAATGTAAATAACAACCATGTTAAGGCATCCCAACCCTATAAACAGTTCACCCAAGGTCAGCAAAAACTGCACTCACCACACTACTTTTTTTCCCACCACTGCATGTTATTCCTGCCAAAAGACCTCTGGTCATCCTGCTTGGCCATTCATTTCACCTATACATGTTCATTCTCAATTGTCCAATGGCCCTTATTGCCCTTTCTGTAGACCCTACATTGTCTGCCATCATCAGTGCTGCTTAATGAGTACCATATTGTCCACTCAACTAACCTCCCTACAAGTAATGTGCAGTACCATTGTACCTGAATACAAAAAGTTGCTATGTACAAAATCACCCTTTTCTGTCCCATGCTGGGCAAACCCTCCTGTTGCCTGACTTCCACAAATGCACTATTCTACCCCCTTCTGATTTGATACATCTTGTATTTTTAAGCCACATCTGGACAACAGATCCTTCTACACACACATATTTTCCATGTAATCCTGGATCACTCCTACACTCTAAAAACTGAACTACCTGAAAAGTTCTAATTAAGAAGCACACCTTGCTAAATTGTTTAAACACCCAAGGGCAGATTTACCAGCCCTTTGTGCCACTTTTGCATCACTTTTCCCATCTTAAAAGTGACGCAAATTTGGCGCAAGGGGCTTGTAAATCTGCCCACCAGTCTCCACTCTAAAACACATCACTTCCCCTTTCACAGTCCTACTTCCCTGAAACTCTCCAAAGACTCTTAGTGTTTGCTCCCATTTCCTCTGCTCATTTTTCATTCTCACTGCCAGCATTTGCACCCCAATTCCTTCACTGTGGGGTCGTAGCCTCGGAAACATGGCCTTTAAAAAGTCACCGCATATAGAGGTCGATTATGATGGCGGACGGTGTGAGAGGTGGGTGGGGTGTGTGAGAGACCAGCACTACAACTCCCAACAGGCCCCCATGTCCACAGGGAGGGTGGTGGAGGGTGGTGGGGGGGGTGTGAGAGGTGGGTGGGGTGTGAGAGAGGTGGGTGGGGTGTGTGAGAGACCAGCACTACAACTCCCAACAGGCCCCCATGTCCACAGGGAGGGTGGTGGTGGGTGGTGGGGGGGTGTGTGAGAGGTGGGTGGGGTGCGTGAGAGACCAGCACTACAACTCCCAACAGGCCCCCATGTCAACAGGGAGGGTGGTGGTGGGTGGTGGGGGGTGTGTGTGCGACAGGACACTGAAAAGTCATCAAATTGATATGAACATGTAATGTCCACAGTACTGATCAGCACTATCTTGTCCTTCAGGTGATCGTAATCTGACTGGTCAAACCAGCAACCGGACGCAAGACTCGCCTCACACCCATACCGGACTCTCTGAGGACGATGGCACAGGCAGCTCCGGTCCGGAGGATGGTGCAGGCCCAAGCAGACCGCCAGGGCCATCTGGCTCACAAGAAATCCCGGCCACCACAACCGTCGCCTGTGTAACTCCAGCTACACCGGCCACAGTGATCTGCCGAGTCCCCACCACCACCACCACCACCAGTACCACCACTCCTGCCTGTGCCACCCTGCCTAACCCACGGCACGACGCAGGGCCATCGGCCTCCCACCCGACCAGGGAGAGTGGGCCAGAAAGGAGAGAGGCGAGGCCACATCAGCCAACCAGGAGACCCACACTCCGTCGCGGTGAGGAAGGCCACCCACCCCATCCTGTGGCAGAGTCACTTGAAGCCCTGGCCAGGTGCCAGGCATCCTACGACCGTAGCCAGGAAAATGCAGATCGTGCCCACCAGGACTCGGTGGACAACACAAACATGTTGCGGACAATGCGGGCTGCCTTGGCCAGATAGTGGACATCATGGGCCAGCAGACAACAATGTGGAGGGAATGGATAGCCCGCAACAACCCCCCCCCAACCAAGCGTCCAGACGCCATGGCCAGCAACACCACCGCCACCACCACCTGTGCCCCTGGCAACGGATGTGGCCCCTCAGCAACCTGCCCCGCCAGCTGACTCCGTTCCACCTCAAAGACGGAGGGGCCGTCCGAGGCTGGAAGTGGGTGAGAGCAGTGGTGGTGCTCCATCCACACGCAGCAAGTGGGGCCGACAATGACTCTGACAATGCCTGAGCCAGCCATTCACCCTGCCAACTATCCTGTCCCACATAGCCAATCATTGGCACAGGTCTGCTGAACTAGCCTGACATCAGCCAACGTGGTGTCAGCACGGACAATTCATCTGCCATTATCTTCAACTCCCACTCACCCACCCCACACTTACTTGTAAATATTCACCAGCACCAATGCACAACCTGTAAATAAATGCCACTTACACACTCAATGATGTGTTGCCTCCATGTTTATTCACATGATTGCCTCTGAAACAGACGTAACCAGGTGCAGGGATCCAAGTCGTACATATTCATGCCGCTGCGGGAGTGACCTAGGGAAATTCAGAGAGAGCAAACACACGTCAGGAAACAGAATCACACCCATCACAACACACTGCACAGCAACATCCAACAAACCACAATCATCACAAAACCATTGGATGAGAGGACACACATCATGGAGTCTAGCATGTCCAAATACATGAACACACACATATGCAACCTTCACATAGCAGAACACCCAGCTGATGCACACCACATCCACACAACAACAGCAAACATACATAAGGCATTGTCAACCGGCACAACAGGTAGTTACTCACAATCAAGGGAAGTAGCGCTCAATGAGCTGTCGCCTCTGGTCCACACCTTCCTCCTCACCACTATCCTCATCAGTCGACATGGGTGGGATGGGAGGCCGAGAAACTTGTTCGTCTTCAGGGTCCAAGAGCAGTTCAATGTCATTGCGCACGGCCAGGTTGTGGAGCATGCAGCAGGCAATCACGATCCTGCATACTTTGCCTGGTGAGTAAGGCAGGGCCCCTCCGGTCTTATCCAGGCACCGAAACCTAGACTTTAGCAGTCCAAAAGTACGTTCCACCACTCTACGTGTTCTTCCATGTGCATCATTGTAGCGCATTTCACCCGGTGTAGTAGGATTACATATGGGACTCAGGAGCCAGGCCCGGTTTGGGTACGCCAAGTCGCCTATGTAGGGGGATGACAGACACAAATATCACTACCAGATTTGGGGGGTACCCCATGCCACACAGATATCACAAAAGTCCCC
Source organism: Lissotriton helveticus (assembly GCF_964261635.1). Lineage (NCBI taxonomy): Eukaryota > Metazoa > Chordata > Amphibia > Caudata > Salamandridae > Lissotriton > Lissotriton helveticus. The sequence goes on from NC_136059.1 coordinate 1,662,420,803, forward strand.
ACAGCATACTCACCAACAAGCCAGGCATGACTGGGACGCAGATTTGGCATCAGTTGGGGGACAATGCTGCTCCGCATGATGTGGGCGTCATGTGCGGAGCCAGGAAATCTTGCACACACATGGGAGATGATGTTGTTGGCCAGGCACACCACCTGCACGTTCAGCAAATGGAAGTGCTTCCGATTCCTATAAACCTGCTCACGTGCCCGTGGTGGAATTAGAGCGATATGTGTGCCATCAATGGAACCCACTACGTGTGGTATCTGGCCCAGTGCACAGAAGTCTGCTTTGACAGCTGCCAACTCTTCCGGCCGTGGGAAATGGATGTAGTCATCCTTGTACAGCATCATAGCTTTCAAAACATCCCGGAGTACCATGCTGAACATGGACTGTGACATCCCCCCGGCATGTCCAACTGTGTACTGAAAGGTGCCAGTAGCGAAAAAGTGTAGTGCCGCCATCACCTTTGCTGTGGGAGTAATGGAACCAGGATACGTCCTTCGTGGCTGCAGATGAGGTGACAATTGGGCAACAAGCTCCATCAATCTGCGTCGATCTAGCCGGAATTTCCTGATCACCTCCTCGTCAACCATATCCTCCAGCACAGTGTATGGCCGATGCACATTTGGAGCCCTCCTGTGTGGGAGAGAGATGTAACTTGAGTCAACTTACAATCGACGCATAGCTGTGCAACTCCATCACATGTAAGCCAACATTAGCAAGTAGATAAATGTTTAGGACAATGTTCATATGACACAAGACGTGTGTCATGGCCCTAATGTGTCGAAGCCACATCACAGACACACATGCAAGTGCATGCACACAAACGATAATGATACACACACACCATGTCATCATGCACCAATGCCAACACCAATAATGGTGAGCATACGGACATTACATGCATGGTGACACAACAGGCAACACACTTACACTGAATGCATGTGTACCCCCACCATTGTAGTGACCTCACATGAACCACACAATGACAACATATCCAGAATGTGGCGATACAGGCGTGATGTACTGTGTAGATGTGAATAGGTTAAAACGTCTGTTGGGTCATACCCAACGTCAACACGTCTACATGCACATGTCTTGCACATTGTGTGCACACCGATGGGCATAGTATGGACAAACATGGAATAGTGCATGACATATGAAGTTTCCCTATCACGCTCACAACCCTCATGACGCAACTGCAGCCAATACACCACGGTGCAGCGTCTGGAAAATACAATCATTGGCGCCGCCATGGCGGTGCACAGCTTCCGCAATGTACGAATGGGCATACGCGGGCCGCGTTCCCTCTCCCTATTGGCTGCATGTGCATGGACCGTCACGCTCACACATCGGCAACCGCACGTGCAAGGTTCCGGGACGGATGCTCCTTTTGCAACAATGTCCTATCAGTGGCGCCACCATGGCGGTGCACGTTTTTGGCGGGGGAGGTGCAGGCCAACACACCATTTAGATGTAGTCAATGGACATGGCAGTTCATGACCCCCCTTACAGTCACATTGCATCATCCACCGTACACCGGCCGGACCAGCCCGTCCCAGGACCGCCGTTCCGGCCATGTCCACAACCGCCGTGCCAGGGCCGGGCCAGGACCGCCGTTCCGGCCGTTCTGTTCCGGTCATGTCAGATACACTGGAGTACACACACAGGATCCACAAGTGGTGGTGGGGGACATGCCTTCACATGCTACACAGGCATTCCACACAAAAGGTACTCCCAAGGCAAGGGATACTCCCAAGTCCATGGACACTCCCTTGGACAAGGACAGTGAAAAGACAAAGGCACCTCAAAGGAGCAGGCACACTCCCAAGGACAAGGACAATACTAAGGAAGGGGCCACTCCCAAGGACAGGGACAAGGACAGTCAAAAGACAAAGGCACCTCAAAGGAGCAGGGACACTCCCAGGGACAAGGACAATACTAAGGAAGGGGCCACTCCCAAGGACAGGGACACTGCTAAGGAAGGAGCCACTCCCAAGGGCAGGGACAAGGACAGTCAAAAGACAAAGGCACCTCAAAGGAGCAGGGACACTCCCAGGGACAAAGACAATACGAAGGAAGGGGCCACTCCCAAGGACACGGACACTGCTAAGGAAGGAGCCACTCCCAAGGGCAGGGACAAGGACAGTCAAAAGACAAAGGCACCTCAAAGGAGCAGGGACACTCCCAAGGACAAGGACAATACTAAGGAAGGGGCCACTCCCAAGGACAGGGACACTGCTAAGGAAGGAGCCACTCCCAAGGGCAGGGACAAGGACAGTCACAAGACAAAGGCACCTCCAAAGTGCAGGCAGACTCCCAAGGGCAGGCACACAACAGAGCATGGGCCATCTCCCAAGGGCAGGGAAACACACAGGGAGAAGGTGTCTTCTGGAGACAGGTACACCACAGACGACGAGTCTGCTGGCAGGAACAGGGCACCATCCAGGGCACAGGGACAGTCCAGAGACAACACTCCTCCTACGGATGAAGCACATCCTAGGGACAAGGCTTCTCCCATGGACACTGGCGCAATCAAGGACAGGCATACATCACCCCTGGCTGCACTGAGGCTGATGTTGTTGAGGGAACGGAAATCAGATGTCTCCACGGCGGAGTACCCCCATACCTCCACTCCCATCCAGGCCCGTCAGAAGCAGAGGAGGGAGTCCCCTGCTGTTGCATCTCCCATAACACATGATTCTGAGTCCAGGCGCCAGGCACACAGCAAACGACAAGCAGGCTCCAGCACTTCTCCAGAAAGCCGACCCCCGGCGGCAGGTGCTACACCTATGGTGGGTGATAATTCATTTGAGTCCACACCACTTGCCAGTCCTGTCCTGTCCAGGGTGCACTCACATATCCCTAAGAAACGCAGACACACACCATTGACACCTGCCCACCCCGATGTCGCTCAAGTACAGCTATCCCCAGCTCCCAGGCCCACCCTGCCTCCTGGCCCATACAGCCCTGTGGCTCATCATTTCAGTGGTCCCAGTGGCGCAGGTGCAGTTGAGTCTCATGTATCAGATAGTGGCACTGTGTCTGTTGTTTGCTGTCATGCATCATGTAGTAGCACAGTCTCAGTTGTGCCCTCTCCTGTTTCTGGTGCTGGCAGTGTGTCTGGGTCTGTGGCCCATGTGTCTGTCACTCGGGCTGTGGCTGTGTCTCACATTCCTGTTTCAGGTGCCGGCAGTGTATCTGGGTCTGTGGCCCATGTGTCTGTCACTCGGGCTGTGGCTGTGTCTCACATTCCTGTTTCAGGTGCTGGCAGTGTATCTGGGTCTGTGGCCCATGTGTCTGTCACTCGGGCTGTGGCTTTGTCTCACATTCCTGTTTCAGGTGCTGGCAGTGTATCTGGGTCTGTGGCCCATGTGTCTGTCACTCGGGCTGTGGCTGTGTCTCACATTCCTGTTTCAGGTGCTGACAGTGTGTCCGAGGCAGGTAGTTCACGCACTCAACCTGATTCTGTGATGTGAGGTGCTGTTGACTTCACTCACATGTTATTGCACATGGTGTGTCCCTTGACCATTGAGAACAGCCTTGCACTGGAACACGTACTTGTGCTGCCTCTGATGTACCTGCTCTGTTGTCCACAATGCCCTGTTGATGCTATGATACTGCTTTCTGCCCTCTAACGTGCTGCTTCTGATCTACCTGCTCTGTTGCCCACAATGCCCTGTTGATGCTATGATACTGCATTCTGCCCTCTAACGTGCTGCCTCTGATGTACCGGCTCTGTTGTCCACAATGCCCTGTTGATGCTATGATACTGCATTCTGCCCTCTCACGTGCTGCCTCTGATGTACCGTCTCTGTTGTCCACAATGCCCTGTTGATGCTATAATACTGCATTCTGCCCTCTCACGTGCTGCCTCTGATGGACATGGTCAGTGCAATGGACTGTTGATGCACTTAGCCCCTGTCACGTGCTGCCTCTGATGGACATGGTCAGTGCAATGGACTGTTGATGCACTTAGCCCCTCTCACGTGATGCCTCTGATGGACATGGTCAGTGCAATGGACTGTTGATGCACTTAGCCCCTCTCACGTGATGCCTCTGATGGACATCGTCAGTGCAATGGACTGTTGATGCACTTAGCCCCTCTCACGTGCTGCCTCTGATGGACATGGTCAGTGCAATGGACTGTTGATGCACTTAGCCCCTCTCACGTGCTGCCTCTGATGTACCTGCTCTGTTGTCCACAATGCCCTGTTGATGCTATGATACTGCATTCTGCCCTCTCACGTGCTGCCTCTGATGGACATGGTCAGTGCAATGGACTGTTGATGCACTTAGCCCCTCTCACGTGCTGCCTCTGATGTACCTGCTCTGTTGTCCACAATGCCCTGTTGATCCTATGATACTGCATTCTGCCCTCTCACGTGCTGCCTCTGATGTACCTGCTCTGGTGCCCACTTTGCCCATGCTCACGCATACACTGTGATTATACCCCTATTATGTGTAATAAAGTTAGTCAATCATGTGTCGTGGTTTGTCGTAGTCATTCCTGCTTGCGTACTACAATTGTGTATATGTATTTGCTTCTAATCAGTGGTTTAGGTAACATGACACTCCCCCCTCCCAACGTCACGACCCTTGCAGGTAATCCCCTCCAATCAGCGAATGGTTTGTGCCTTACCTGCGTCGTCGTCGATAGTGGGCCAGGACTTGGACGTGGTGGATCGCGAAGAGCATCGGGAAAGCGTGTAGCGCTGGGTCCATGGTGGCGAGCAGCTTGCGGTCGGTATCTCTGCTATGTATGTTATCTTCGCTGTGGTGAATCCGCCGTGGTCAGACAGGTTGTTTTTCCGCAGCGGTTTTATGTGTATTTTCCGCCATCTTGATTTGGGGGACGGTCGTAGACGTCAGTCCGTACGGTGGAGTCTCTGGAATGGTTACGTCCGCCGCGTGGTCGGGTGTAGATGGGCGGCGGTGCATGCTCTTCCGTAGCGGACGGATTTTTTACACTCTTTGCTATCTTGATATGGCGGACGGAGTGTCCGCGGCAGGCGGACACGGAAAAGGCATTTTCCGCTTACTCCAGGGCTGCGGTCGCTCTTCCGTCCGCCATCCTAATGAGCCCCCTAATTTGAAGCTAATTTGCCAGAAATAATTACAAATGGCACAACTTATCTATTAACCTCAAAGTGAAAATGTAATTATCGTCCCCTTTCTCTTTCATGTGACCTTTCACTGATCCTCTTCTTTGTACCCAGCTTATGATAAACTCTGTCCTAGTCTACTTATAACTCATCCTAGTAACTGGGGTCAGGGAACACTCAATCAATTGAGGTAACCTCAGTCTCCTATTTCCCAAGGTTCATATGGCATTGTAGTCTTCACTTTAGCACCTTAGTGCCAGCACACTAATCTCCACCCTACAAACGAGATAAAGCATTCACAATGTTGCTGTTGGTATGTGCTTGCCCTTAAATTAATGTTATGTCTAAGGCAACCCAGTGCAAAAGTGCATAAAAATCTCAATACCTTTTTCATCTTATTACTGGTGATCAATCAAATCTTAAAAGGCCCACAAGGCTTATTAGAACAGCCAGGTCTTGAGGGCCATTCTGAATTCTGGAAGTTAGGTGATGGTCCAGAGGTGAGTGGGGAGGTTTTTCCAGGCCTTTGCTGCGATGTGGGAGAAGGAGCGTCATCCACTTTTGCTTCGGTAGATGCGTGGAGCAAGGGCAAATGAAAGGGAGGCAGTGTGTTGTCTTCTCGATAGTTGGCGGAAGTTCAGGCAGCGGTTAATGTAAAAGGGTCCATGGTTGTGTAAAGCCTTGGGTGCGTGGGTCAGCAGCTTGAATTGGCATCTCTTCTGTACGGGGAGCCAGTGGAGTTTCCTGTGGTGGGGTGTAATGTGGGTTTGTCAGGGAAGGTCAAGGATGAGTCTGGCTATGGCGTTCTGTATGATCTGAAGTCTCTGTAGCAGGTGTGCTTAGATTCCTACATAGAAGGCTTTGCTGTAGTCCAGTCAACTGGTGATGAGTGCTTGTGTCATGGGGTGTCTCATGTGTAGGGGTAGCCACTTGAAGAGCTTGCACAGCAAGTTGGGTGTTGTCTGCGTAGTAAATTATGTTGAGACTGAGGGATCTGATGATGTTGACCAGCAGCATCATAAATGCGTTGAAGAGCATGGGGCTGAGGGGTGAGCCCTGGGGGACACTGCAGATGATCTCCTTGGGTTTAGAGGTGAAAGGTGGGAGGTGGATCCTCTGGATTCTTCCTGTGAGTAAGGAGGTGATCCATCTGAGTGCGCCCCCTTGGATGCCAATGTGATGGAGTCTTTCGATCAGTGTGGGGTGGGATACAGTGTAGAGGGCTGCCGAGAGGTCAAGGATGATCAAAGTTGCTGTTTCTCCTCATTCGAGGATGGTTTAAATGACGTCGGTGGCTGCAATCAGGGCGGTTTTGGGGCTGTGATTGCTGTGGAAGCTGGATTGGGAGACATTGAGTAGCTGGTTCTGCTCAAGGTGTGTCATGAGTGTGAGAAGTTAGCCTGGCATATGATGTCCACTAGTTCTAGTGGGCACCTTGCCCCAGTCTAATCAGCCCTTATTTATGGTGATTGTAAAGTGAACCTTATAGAAAGCTATCCTAGTGGTAGCATGAACCAGCAGTCTTCAGGCTAAGGCTTCAGTAGGAGAGTTAGGCAAGTTGTTTTACCAATTATAATCCCTTGAGTACCAAATGAAAGGACACCACACAAGGTGTATATCAAATATATATGTATTTAATCTAAACACAACCCCTCTGCACTCTTTTTGAGGTCGGAGGTAAAAATACAACCGAGACACTAGGCAGACCCGATTTATGGCTAGATCCAGCTAACATATGCACTAGGATCCCACGTAAACTCTTAGTGAAGGACTTTCATGAGTTGAACTTAACACTAACAATGGGGAAAATAAGAGAGGGGTCTCTGGCAGATTTGTTTATTAAACTAAAAGACTCGTATCTACTAGAATGTGTGCTAGATGACATTTCACCTGTCTCCACTAGAAAACTTTTTATGCAATGGCGCTATAGCACACTCCCCATAAGGTCCTTTACCATTCATTGGGCCCAGACCACATCTAGTGAGCAGTGTCCATCTTGTCCACATCATCGGGAAGACGATCTGCATATTTTATTTTTCTGCAAGGCGTACCAAAGACCTAGGAAGTATTGGCTTGTCCCTCTTCTTAAAAATTTGGGATAAATGAACAGTTTTAATGAATTGTAATTGTAACGTACAGTCTATGAATTTATTATCATCTTTTTAAATGATTTTTTAATGATCTTGGGTGTATATTATCTGCTTGTTTTAACTGAATACCTGTTTGTACATCTTTTATGATCTAAAATTGATCGAAATAAAGATTGAAACTGAACTGAAAAATACAATACAAGTCACACAATTAATATACGATAAGTTTCACAGTATACGTTATGCCCTAGGGGCCTCACAAACCATATACTAAGGAAGTGGTATAAGAACCACAAGAGAATTAGAAAGCAGGCCTAGAGCCTGTGGAATCGCTGGGGCTACATTAATCCCCCAAAGGTTAGGAAGTAGGAGGCCCACGTGAGACGCGTGCAGTGTCTAAACACAGGCGTGGGTTACCATTGACTTTCTATGGAGATCTTAAAAGTTACAAATATACAATTTAAGGACACTTCCGGATGGACTAGGATGGAACCCTATTAAACTAGGATACTTCGAGAGTCAAGACCCATGGGAGCACCGAAGTACTCATGTTACCTCACCCAGGGAAGCCGGGTGCATAGGTGTCTTTTCGTGTCGGATTTCATCGTCGTTTTCTATGGAGAGCTGCAAATAAGTGCTGCAGGCGACCAGACGAAAAGGGTCCGGGTGGATCCAAGGGTGGATCGAAGAGTCTGGGTCACTAGCCAGTGACCAGGAAGGAACCAGGAAGGGACCAGGCGATGTTGGGTGATTTCAGGTGAAGTAGTCACACTTGTCTCTTCAGCCACGAGGTCCAGGAGGCATTGATGATGACCAGGCACTGGATTCAAGCTGCCGCACAATGGATCTAGTTGACTGTGGTGGCGGTATCTGGATTGGACCCAACAAGCCTTGGCAACTGCAACCCACACAGGATGTCGAGATTGGCTCTGTAGCAGACAGCAAGATCTGTGGCGCTTCTCCTTTTCAGGGAAGCTAGAGCAAGCCTGAAGAAACCAGGTACACAAGTTAAGTTCAAAGAAAAGTCTTCAGGAGCTCACTAGCCAACAGGCAAGGAACCAGGAAGACATGTCAAGCTCAAATGCAAAAGTGGGGCCCACGGAACACTCGCAGAGTGTGGAGGCCTGGGCTTCAATGCAAATAGTGCTTGGGGCGTGGGCTTCAAGCACCCCAAAGCACAACTTCGAGATACCTCATTGAAGGAGTGCAGCCTGCAAAATGCAGGATGTCCAGGAGTTCTGGCCCCACGTCTCTCGTGTCCGCCACTGGTCTCAGCTTTGCTGTGGATGTGGGCCACGGTCAGAGAAGTTGGGAAGTCTAGTTCATGTGTTGCAGAATCTTCAGGATTTGACGGGAGCCTCGAAAATGCATACTGGCAAAGTTGCTGTTGGTGCCTGTTTGAACAGGGTGGTCACTCCTTGACCACAAGGGAGATATCCTCCATCTTCTAGTCAGAATGGAACATTGAAGGTGCAGGATATGTCTTTCAAAGATTCGTCCAGGGTAATCTAAAGTCCTAGGGACACAGCTCCTATACTTGTACTAAGGATGGGGGCAGGGCTACTTGGCTAGGTCCCTCCTATGGGTGGACCTGAGAAGGGGGTGGTTACACCCCTTTCCCTTTGTCCAGTTTCGCACCAGAGCTGGGGCTGTGTGCCCCAGCAACTGGTTTGAACCGGGCTATGCATGGAGCACCTTGTGTGCCCCAGGCAGTGTCTGTAAAGCATTCACTGAATGCAGCCCTCCCTACCTATTGTCCAGGTCTCCCCAGCCGGATTTTCGACCAGCAGCAGGAGGTCAGACTCGTGTCTGTGGCAGCCGCACTCATTTTGTGATGCTGAGGCTTTGTTTAACTTTAACCGGGTAAAGCAGTAACTACATGTCTTCTCCCTCTAGAAGGGTGGAATGCTACCCCTGCCGCCAGAACTGGCAGGAGGGTAGTATTCCAAAGCGTTTGACACCTTACACGACATGTTTTGATAAATCCAAACCAAAGTTAGCATTAACCGCGAGGATTATAATGCACTTAAGAGTATATGGTATGGATATATCATAGAACAGCTATAAGGAGATGGTTCTGAAAGCTGCAGAAGGGCTCAGCTCATGCTAGGGCACCCTCTCACATAAAAGCAAGTACTCTGCCCCCAGGATTGTCGAGGCCTTCCACAGGAGTGGCTTATAGGTGTGTATGTGTCTATATATATATATGTAGATATAGGTATACCATATCTAAGTAAGGGGTGATTACGCCACTTTACCCAGACCGTGTGAACAGACCTGTGGTGTCAGTTTGGAAGGCAAACCAGGGGTGGCACAATACATGCTGCAGCCCCTGGTAGGCCTAAGGTGCACCTATGCCCTGGGTACCTATGGTACACTATACAGGGGCTTGCCAGGGTGACCCAGTAACCAATCTGGTATGTACCTGAAGTACATGGTATCAATTTGGAGAGAGGACAGCTGGGCTGGGGGTCTGATTAGCAGGCCCACGGCAAACACTAAATTAAAAAAACTGAGAATCACAGTAAAAAGTGGGGGAGACCATAGGAAGCAGACCCTACTCTCCTACAATGAGTTGATTGTTAATGATCTTTTCCAGTACTTTCACTGGGAATGGTGATGCTACTGCCTTGTTGTTCACATTGAAAGTCACCCTCTTATTCACAAGCTCTTTACCTCACAAGACCATGGCAAGGACCAGTCGGAGAACTCTAAAAGTGCAATACGCCTGCCCTTCTTCAGCCACCTTTTCTGCCATTGCTAGACACACCGCCTTCCCTGGAAAAGGAAGTCCTAGTCCCTGGCTCCTGATGCATTTGAAGAATGTGTACCTGCTACTTGTTTCCTCATACAAAAATCACATGGTCTCCTCTTCAAATCTGTATGTAGATCTTCCACGGACATTGCAAAATCCAGATGTATACAGAAAGCACATCTGGGTATGTACATTGTGTGCACAAAATTTAAGCGTCCCCTATTGGGTTGTGGGTTTGCTGTGAACAATGGCAGACAAATACAATAAAAAACAGAGCACAGCACCAAAAATAATTTCCTTTCTGATCAATTCAGGTTTGACTTATGCTTTATGTTTTCAGGTTAGGTGCCACGCTGGTCCCGATGTGTTCCTTACCGTCCAGGAACACGTCGGGACCAGTGTGGCACCTAAATCGAGCATGAGGTAATGGATTGAATGTTCCATACTTAGGAACCTCGGATGACAGTCTTTGATGAACTACTTAGGACTACAGACACCGCTTGGACCCCTTTCAGCATTATAGAAAATGTGCCTTAGCTACGCTCCTCATGACTGAACTAACAAAGAGAGAATTCTATTGAGGGTATACTTGGAGATCCCGACTACCAAATACTTTCTAAGATTCTTCTACTTAGCCGTGACTAAAGGGGAATCACGTTTCGTGACTCCTGAAAATACAGTTGTATTACTTATATGGTCTTATCTTATCAAGCCTTGAAAAAATCGTTCTTGCAACAAAACACGTGTCGGCTGTGGAGTTTCAACAACATTGTGTCAACTTTTTCTTACTAATATATGCTGCTTAAATTCTTGCTACTTGGATTTGAATATGTTATGTTGTACATGGGACATTAAAACATTAAGTCCGACCTGAATTGATCAGAAAGAAAATGATTTTTGGTGCTGTGCCCTGTTGTTGATTGTATTAGATTGTATACGCTCAGAGGCTTTGCTTCTGTGCAGGGGGGCATTGTGGATGACACAGTGCTTTAACATTGAGCACGCAATAGGACAAGCTATCCCAAATATTTGCTCAACTTAACAGAGTTGCTGACTGTTGCTGTAGCTACCATTGCCATCATTTATATTACAACAATGGCAGACTCTCAAAGTTGATTTCCTCCTCAAACCACCTCGATCTGCCATGATCCATGGCCTAAAAACGGCCTCTGGCACCTCCATCTACCTTGGGATGCCAAACTCTGAGCCAGAGATGTCCACTGACCACCCAAGACACCGGAAGCCACGCCATATCGCACAAACGAAGTGCAGCCTGCCTCAGAAGACAGAGGAGGGCCTGAGACAATCCCCTGCTGGACCTGGGATCGAGCCATCACAATAACCCATGACAGAAGTACTGGGATGATGCAATACCCAGGGACGGTGAGTCCCATTGACTGCCCAGCGGCCTGCTGGCTCATCGGTCCTTGGAGGTGGGCCCACCGAGAAGATGAACCAATGCTGGCATACTGCCCACCAGTAGAGGCTTTGCCTAGGCCCAGATGCCTTCCCCTGTCAGGGGCTTGCCTCTAGACGTGCGGTGGGTGGCAAAGCTTCGTTGACCCATGAGCTGCACAGCTCGATATAAAAGCCTCTGAGTCTATGGGGTGCCCTACCCTTTGGTGTAGGGGCCAGACTCTTGGTGCCAGCCTAGTGGCTGGGATGCACCATATTACTGCTGGTCAAGGAGTAGAGGGGTTGACCTCTCAAAGGAGGCCTCCACTTACTGCTGCAGATTTTGCCACAGCAGTCTCTGGTACCCTGCTGACCCTAGGGGTCCAGCAACAGAACACCCAGCACCTCAGCCCTGGCTGTGGGGAAACAACAATCCTTCTCCCACATTCCACGCTGGTCCCTTTTGGGGATGACCAATATCTGGCCAAAGAATATCTCATGAGTTACCTACATGCACAAACACAGTGAGGGACACTGTGATACCATGTTCGGTGGTGCTCAAAACATGGGGGAGTTGACTTTATTGTGTCAACCGAGCATGCATTGAAAAGCTGCCCTTGCGAATCCAGTGGCCCATGTCAACCACACAACTCTGTCATCATGGGGGAGGGCAGACGTTCCTCTCCTCTCCTCTCCTCTCCTCTCCTCTCCTCTCCTCTCCTCTCCTCTCCTCTCCTCACAAGGTAATGCCTGCTCCATGTGCAGCATCCTGTGGAACATATCCACCCCCGATCGCACCACCCTTCAACCATACCTAGGAATTCGCTAGAGGAAAAGATTTTCAGATGGCGAAGACTCAAAGCACACCTGTCGGTCACAAATTACACTTCTCCAAAAGACTATCCATCTGCAGGAAGCACGTGCAGAAGATGCAGAGGGGAGATTCAGCTGCAATAATCTCTAAATGTTGGGAATCCAAGAGGGCACAGCTGAGATCCCAGGCCCCCCCAAATCGTAATGAACTGGTTGAAATCCTGGGTGCCGCCAGAGGGCGTGTTGGAATGTTTCATTGTGAAGCGGGTCCCCAGCTCCCTTGCTCCCACACCTACTCAGAGTGCCCCACCAAATTATTACCAACATTTTTAGCTTTGTTGACAGAGATGCTGTTCTGAGAGCCTCCTGGCGACTGGACAACCTGACGTATGGCTCCTTAAAAGTGGTGGTTTCTCTGGAATACAACCTCAAAGTCCAGCAACAAAGCCACTCCGTACAGGCTGTCAAACAAAAAGTGAAGATGAAGAAACTTAAATACATGTTGTTATTCCAGGCTTGCTTAAAAGTCCTTTATGAGGATGAAAATGTATTTTCTGACAACCCCAAGAGCATGTGGGAGTGGGTGGGAGAACTGCCTAACTTATGCGGACAAGGGTCCCCCCACACATCGAGATAGGCCTGACAGCAGAGAATTTCCAGGTGTTCGACAGCACTAGCCATGCAGGAAGTATAAAAGCAGATGCCACACCCGGTCTGCAAAGAATGCTGGGAGACAGCTCACAAGTGGCAGATAGTCTTCAGAGGGTGACAAAGCAGAGATCCCCACCAGCCCCATGCAGGTTCTATCAAGCCACCCCAGGCCCCCTTTCAATGAGCCCTCACAGTACGTACCAGTCTGCCAATCCTTCTTTTTTAGGTCTCTGGTGGAACTCCACTAGGTCAACTTGCATCGGTGCTAACCTTTCTTCATGGGTTGTGTTTTGGGCGAGTGTAAGGACGCTTTGGTTCAATTGGAGGTCTTTTCCTCACAATTGCCCTGTTGGCAATGGTTCCCAGTTAACACCATGACAGGTACTTCCCATTTTTTAAGTATGGGGATGGGGTAGGAAAGGTTATGCATAGCAGTCAGCTTCAACCAACATCTACTGGAAACACTCATACCAACAACATTGCTCACCCCACTCAACCCCACATTACTCTGTTTACATCTCAACCTCCCTTTGTAGATATGGACACATAATGCTTCTGACTCACAGAGCCACCTGCACTTGATCATATGGAGCGTGAATTGTCAATTTGCTCACGTAAAGAGAGAGGCAGTACTTAAAATGGCCTGCAGACTGGTTCCAGGAATGCTCTTCCTTCAAGAGGCCTATTGGTTAGGAAATATATTTCCCTTATTTCCCCACATGTAGTTTGCATGTGTTTTCCATGCTGAAATTACTAGAGGCTCTAGAGAGGTAGAGATCCTCCTTCTTGGCCGATTGCCCTTTCAAGTATCCCTGAATTGGGACAATATGTTGCAATGGCGGGAACCTTGGTGGCCACCCCTCTCTCCTTACTCAGCATTTTTGTGCCCTCTCCGTTGACTTCTGGGGAATGTACTATTGCAGCACCCGACGGGGCTATGACTGGCGGGGCAACCTCAGTGGGGTTGGGCACACCATGATGGACTGCTCAAGCCATCTTCATAAAATCCTTGGGGGGGAGTTGCTGGGTTTTCGGCTCTGTCACCCCGCTGACCGTAGCTTCACCTTCTTCTCGGGAGTACACAATTTGTTCTCACGTATAGATTATTTTCTGCTACTCAGGGCAGATCATTAGTGAGTGTGCATGGTGCGGTTCCTAGTTTGAGGGTTATCTGATCACTATGCAGGTGAACTGGTGTTACACACAGGTCTGAACAGGTACAAAAAGGGCTGGAGCTTGGGAGTCTAGAGAATGGCATCCCATTAATTTTGACAGTTCTTTCCTGAAGCCATCGATGCCTACATAGGGGCAAATGCAGGGGTGTCTGCTTTCAACCCTGCTGGTTGCACTGCGATTGAGCCGCTCACCGAATGGCTGAGAGTGTTTATCCAGATATGAGGGTTTGAATGTGGAGGATAGAGTCTTCCTCTTGGCTCACTAGGAGGTTTTAATTCTGTTGGACTTTTGACGATGGAACTTAATAGGAATAGTCAAGATGGGTAACCTCATCCATGAGTCTATGCTAAAATCCTTCACTGGCCTGCAAGAGGAATTCAATCTCCATCACACTTAGTTTTACTGCTATTTTCAGATGTGATATGCTATTGCCCACCATATCTCTGACCTGGATGTTATTCCATAATACAACCCTCTAGTGGCCAAGGTTTTTATGACACACAACAACAATACAGCATTTCTCTCATGTACAAATCATTGGTGGCTAACGACCCAGACACCTTTGCTCAACTGAGGGAAATGTGGTTTTTGGACATGGGCGTGCTCGATATCTGGAGAGAAGCTCTTGCTTCTCTTTGTGAATATGCATTTGCCTGCCTATTCCGAGCCATCCAGCTCAAATACCTGCACAAATCCTACTATACTAGATGTAGGTCTCGCCTGGTGTTTTCCGCTGGACCGAGATGCAAGGTCCGATGCTGGATCTCAACTTCCCACACCCACCTGAGCCCGCCCACCCAGGCCAAAGCCAACAACATAGAGATGGGGAAAGAGGGGAAACAAAACAAGGAAAGGGAAAAGGAGATGTGTCACAGTGGTACGTCTTGCATAGCTTTTGGGTGGGGCTGGTTGCATACACCTCCTAGGTGGAAATAAAATATAAAAGTTACCCTATATATATATATATATATATATATATAAGAGTACAGAGGACTTTTACCTATATCTGCCATTTAATACTCTCTATGTATAACTACCTGGTTAATGTCCCTCTTCCATTTGAGAATCATGTATAGTAAAGCAAGAAACAAATATAAAGTAATATATCTAGGGACAGAAAATTAAATGTTAGATAATATGCCTAATATAACTGTACTCTTGAATACGTAAAGATGAGGAGTGTCATTAACACGTAACAATCCAGTTAGGCCCAAAAATACATCATATATATATATATATATATATATATATATATATATATATATATATATATATATATATATATATATACATATACATATATATATATATATATATATATATACACTAAGAAAAAGAAAAAAAACACATTCTACTAATCCGGATGATGAAGAAAAATAAATACACAAAAATGTGTCTCCTTGTAACATCAGGAAGCTAACATATATTTTTATATTTTTAGTCAGCAAGAGTTGCAATATACAAAATAATAATCGGATCTCCACACACCAGGGAAAGGATGCTTCAGATAGTTTACCTAATGCTGTATTTTCCTACTGTTTTGTCAGGAAAATGTGGATTCTTTAAAAATCAATAATTCTTCTCCTAGTTCACCTTTCAGGCTCCGATCTGACCTGGGAACGCAGAGCCCGACAGCAAACCTGAAGAGGAGCTCATTCAGGTGCCATGACCTGGAAACGGAAGGCATCAGATGTCCCGAGAGGAGAACTCGTTGACCCAACAAGCAAAGGAGCCGAGTACCCCCGTCTAGCGAGGCACACACCTTGAATCAGGTAAGTCACATAAGGTGTGGGGCAAGGCAGGGAATATATGTAACTGAACGTGCAGCGTGCTCATGCTGCAGATTGCCCCTTTTATTGTTGCTTGGCTCCGCCCCCCCACACACACATGTGTGATTCGGAGCGGAGTGGAGCTGAGTGGAGCGGAGTAGAGCGGAGTGAATCTGACACTAGACGATGATTGTTGAAGATGGTGGCATCTCATTCACAATCCAGCCTGTGATGCTCCACACCTATCAGGGACATTGTTTTGGGGAGTGGGTTCTATTGACACTAGAAAGGGTCCTGTGTTGGCAACTCCCAGAAGCCCCAAACTTGCACTACTTCATATTTCAGATGCCATCGAAGGGAAGTGATACAAGTGGGCCTTGTTTTGGTTTTTTTTTTTTGGGGCCAATCAAGACTTTGCCATACATTTGACTGACCCGAAAGCACCCCTGTAGTAGAATTGGAAATTGGAGCTGGATTGGTGCCTCAACCTTGAACGGCCCTTTTTTGACTTACAGTTGCCAAACATGGGCGAATTTGGGGCGACTTGGCAGAATAAAGGGGGATCCATCTTGAACCGTGTGATTGAAGACCCTGAACTATGGCCACAGACATAAGATTGTCCCTGCCCTGGATGAGAGCAACAAACTATGCTGCAAGGATGGGATTCGGGGCGAGGGGTAAACAAGGGAGTTCAAATACATGGCGACAGTGGGTCAAATGGTGTTCTAAATTTGTCAATTATACTTTGACTAAAGGTGTTTATGTACCAAAGATAAAAATAAGTGTTTATTTAAAAAAGTTAAGTTCCTCCACAATTTTCTTCAACTTTCACTTCTGCATTGTCAGGGCCTACTAATTCAGCTGAGGGATTACTTCCAATTTTGTCCTCGGCAACCTTGGCTCGATTCTTTTAAGGACCCACTTGCCCCCTACAAATGTTACCTATGAGTCTTGGTCCTCAGTATACTCTGATGCCATAGGTAAAGCCAAATTGCCCATCAAACTCTATTAACTTCATAAGGCCTTCCCACAAGACCCTATTTTCTTCCCAGCAACATAAAGGAAATAATCCAAGTAATGTGTCACCATCTCCATCCCCATCTCTGTTGTGAACAGCCAATGAAAAGTGAGCTAAATAGCGAAAAAAAGGCCCTTGGCATTTAAACAGCCAATATGCAACTGTTTGACTGAAAACTCAACAATGGTCCTCAGAATGCTCATACATAAACCTAAATGTCAAATTAATTTGTCATTTGGCAATCTTTGCACCTTTACCATGCTGCCTCACCAATCTGATGACATTGTCTATACTAGTATACTAAACTGATGTGTGGAATGAAATCATTACCTAATTGTCCCTCTAATCATAGTAAACTGAAAAACCCCTTTCTGCATGTTTATGCATGAATACAAACAGAGAAATATGAATTTGCCTAACAACAAATATTTAAAGGAACATGCTCCTCTGCTCCCTTTCACCTTTTCCTTCATTTGTCCTACTACCCTGGGCTTGTTTATTGCAGGTTTCAATTTCTTCTTCCTTCGCCTCTCCCTGGATCTCCTATATCCCAGTAAAAACACTTTTTAAGCATCTCTGCTACCCTGCACCCCAGAACAACGGCTAATAAAAGAATCAATCTTTCCGTCTTTACTGGTAAATTCGCTTTTCCAGGGCTTGGCTAACAAAAAACTCAATTGTTACATCTTAACCGACGTATGAGCTTTTTCCTGGCACTATCTTAAGACCCTTGCCTCCAGGTGGCTCAGTGTAACTCCCTCCATTCTTCCCCAAAACTCCAAGGATTGGGATGCTTATCTCCACATTTGGTGCACTTGTGATGGAACCTACTGAAAGCTCTGCTGGAGAATCCCCTATCAATAGAAAACATGCCTCCTTTGAAAACTGTGCTCTTCCAGACCACCCACCCAAAGTAGATTGTGTAGCGTCCTCCTCAGCCTAGGAGACTTCAACATGAATATGCCACACACAGAGCTTTATACGATCATACACATCTTTTTCATTATGTCATACCCGTTAATAACCAGACCTTAACACCTCCCAGCAAATTACGTAATTCCTCTGTTGAGTCCACCCAGAACCACAAGGGTCCTAGCACACATAGTCTCACGACACTACATCGCCCCCTCTGTTAAATAAAAAGTATAAACAACCGTCACATCATTGTACGTCAATAAGTTGTCGAGGCACTTGCACTTCTCTACCAGATTGAGTGGTATTAGGTAGTTGAGATGCACTCTGATTATGCACTGACGACATAGGTTCTGATGCTTGATCTGGGCTATTAGGGAGCATTGCCTCATTTATGATTGCAGGAGCTGACGAACATCGAGGTAGGTGTTTAAAGTGTGATGAGTCCCATATGAAGGACCTTTAGGTACTTTGGACTATGCACCATCACTATGTGGCCTTTGCACGTCACAACCCTCAGAAGATCGACAGCAAATGGAGTGTCTGTTTTCCACTTTCCTTTCTGCTTGACCAGGACCCAGTCACCTTCATGGAAGACTGTTTCCTGAGCCTGTCTACGCTGATCGGCCTATGTTTTTTTAATTTTACACTTTCAAGAAGTGTCTGTGGCACGAACCTTAACAGCATTCATGGATTGGTCGGCTGTCCACTGTGGCGGTTTGGTTCTGATAGCTCTCCCAAATAGTAAAGTGGCAGGACTCTCACGAGTTGGGGAGTGACAACCCTCAGATGATCAACAGCAAACAGAGTATCTGTTTTCCGCTTTTCTTTCTGCTTGACCAGGATCCAGTCACCTTCATGGAAGACTGTTTCCTGAGCCTGTGTACACCGATTGGCCTATTTATTTTTTTATTTGCACCTTCGAGAAGTGTCTGTGAAATGAACCTTAACATCATTCATGGATCGAACGGCTGTCCATTGTGGCAGTTTGGTTCCGACAGCTCTCCCAAATAGCAAAGTGGCAGGACTCTCACCAGTTGGGGAGAGAGGAGTTGAACGATAAGCACAGAGGGCTTGACAAAGGGTCTAGTTTAACTCGAGTCCCTACATCGATGCTCATTGAACACCCTTTTGAGGGTACCCATTAATCATTCCACAACACCAGTGACTTGAGGCCACAGAAGTGTACTCTTCTGATGCATGATATTGAGCCTGATAAGAAACTCCTTGAATTCTTTGGTATTGAATGGTGGACCACTATGAGATTTGAGAATGGTAATTGAGCCCCTCAATAACCTTGTCATGGGTTGCTGATGATAACTCCTCTACTAAAGGAAAGAGTGGATACTCATCAATGACTACCATGAGATGAGGTCCATTTCCTAAGGGCCCAAAGAAATCTACTGCAACTCTTTCCCAGGCATGTGTAGGAAGGTCAGACATTGTCACTGGATGCTATGTCACTTTGAGGGAAAGGCAGCTGTAAAGATGGCACTCTTTTAGTTCCCTCTCAAGTAGCTTGTCTAGGCTCTGGAACCACACACGTTGTCTTAGGGCTCGTTTGGTGGCTAGAGTGCCACGATGTCCTTCATGGGCTTGTTCAACGACTTGCTGTCTTAGGGTCTCAGGTATGACGATACTTGAGCCGCTCAATATAACACCTTCCCTGGTAACTGACAGTTCATCCTGTCATTTTTGAATTTTTTTAATTCAAATTCGTCAGTAAGAGATCAAGTATTCTTCTTCCACAACTGAGCTGAAATAATGTTTTTGAGGATAAGCATGTTATTGTCAGCATTAGTAGCAGCAATGATCTGTTCAATGAGGAGGGTTGCCGGCATGCTGGCCCTCAAAATGAAGTTGATGTACTCCTCCTCCATTTTGGATGTGTTGGTGTAGCGTTACTCGTGATAATTAATCAGCAGGGTTCTTATCTATACCTGGCTTGTGTACGATTTCATAGTCTAAAACTCTTGCAGTCGCAACCCCCACCTCAATGCGAGGGGGCATCTTGGTTCTGGGGTTTCCAAAAATAGTGAGTAATGCTTGGAGGTCTGTAATGATAGTGAAACATTTTCCATGTAGAAACACATGAAAATGTTTGCTGGCCCATGCTACAGACAGACTCTCCTTCTCTGGCTGAGAATAGGCATGTGCCGTGTCAGACAGGCTTCGACTTGAATAGGCCACAATAGCAGACCATTCGGATGACCATTAGTTGAGGAAGGATTGACCCCAGCCCCACTGGGATTGCATCGACTGTGTTTTGGGAAATGATATTTAGGACACAAAATGTATTTCTGATGCTATTTTTTGTCCGTGGTATTCTAACATACAAATGTGACTGCTATTCTTTGCTTCTTAGCCAAATCCTGCTCCTCCTCTTGGGTGTCCAAATAGGCCATCTCGGTTGCATTATCAATCACGTTTTATTCATTTGAAACTATGATCACATTCAGAAGACAACTGGAAAGGGATATTTTGTTTTGTCATGTCTCTCAATGGGGTACACAAAGTAACAAAGTCACAAATGTACCTTGAGCAATAACTGCCCATTCCTAAGAAGGATTGCAGCATGGTGACATCTTGTGGGGGCCAGATACCTGACCGTGCTTGCACTTTATCTGGGTCAGGAGTCCTTTCCCATCAAAGAATTTGTGACCAAAGAACTTAAGTTTGGTCTTGTGAAGCTCACACTTTACTGCATTCAGAGTGAGACCTCCATCCACAAGTAGCTGGCACTGTAAGCCTTGCCATGCTCCTTTTGTGATGTCCTTAGTACCAGTATGCCATCACTGTAGTTAAAAGCATGTGTGACAGGTTGAATTATTTGACATATGAAATCCTGAAATATTTCTGCCGCCAACGACACTTCAAATCTCAACCTTTTGTATCTGAACAAACCAACATGAGTTGAAAAGGTAGTAATGTACCTTCAGCTTTCTTCTAGCTCGCGTTGATGGTATCCTTTCTTCAGGTCAAGCCGGAGAAGACTTTGGCTTCATATAGATGCATGATCATTTTCTCTATGTGTGCACCCGGATGTCTTTCTCTCAATTGCTTTGTTGGCCTGGCACATATCAACACAAAGGCCCACCTCACCTTCACTGTCCTTTTTCTACACCACCAATATGGGCAAGACCCAGGGCATTGGACCGATGGAGTGCTCAATGATGTTGTGCCTTAACAGCTTTTCCAGTTCTTTCTTAATGGCTTCTTGCACGTTAAAAGCAACTCTGTAATGCCACTTGGCAACAGGGTGAATATCCTCGTTAATATGAAGTTGCACATTTTTATTATCTTAAGCCCTCTCAGGCCATGCATGAAATGAGAATCGACTCACAATTTCAGATTGAGTATGGAGGTTATAGTTCAGGGATATCAGTCCCATGTTCGCAGCAGTGGAAAACATGAGTAGGCATGCACCTTGAAGAACATGAATTGGCGCTTGCACTGATGTTGTTTTATGTCACATGGTTGCTATGAATGACCCTTGACTCTGATATGATTTAGTAGCAGCCCATGTGTATACCTTTGTCTTTGTTGGGTTGAGGCATGGCACAGGAGAGAGGCTGTTAAACCTTTCGAGTGGCATGATGTTAATTGATGCATCACTGTCTATGATAAAGGTTATGGGGCTAACATCGACCTTTATTGTAATCTTGAGGCAGTGTCCAAAAGAATTCTTTTGTTTTGGTTGCTGGTTTGTCTTTGTTCTTTGTTCTTCTCCAGAAGCAGCCAAACCTATATGTGCACGTAATTCTTCGGTTGATATCATCATCGCATTGCCATCTTCTTCACTGGCACTTGATAATTACCCTTTTGTAGGATGAACTTGATGACGATTAACTTTGTCTTGCTTTCACTTGTCAAAACTGATGTTGCATTTTGGCCTTGTGGGCGTGGCTAGGATGCTTCTGGAAACTTCTGGCTCTCGTTTTCTCTTCTTGCTGTGTCACAGTTGGTTTCTCGTTTGTCTTATCTTTCCCACAACCTTTGCATATCTGTCCTATGGTTGGAAATGTAACTCCATTGGGAAATGAAAACCCACATTGAAAACAACGTATTCTTTTTTGGAGACATCGACTTGCATGCATATACCTTGTACTTGGGCCTGTTTTTCATGACCAATGCTGATTCCCTTTTTGCTGTTCCAGCTTCCCTATCATCCGCTTGTCGATATGCTCTTTCATCTGCCCTTGCAGCCATTAATAGTTTCTCCAAAATGAGCACCTCACTCAACATGCATCTTCTTTCAGTTCAAAAACTTTATTGAAAGAAATGCATGGTAAAGGAACAAAATATGGACAAATACTGTAGGGAAAATAAAAAGGGGGGTAAAGGGGAAGAGGAAATATACGATGACAGATTAATAAAAAGATATAGGAGCAATACAATTGAAAATAAACAATTCATAGTATAAAAACGAATCATGGAGAAGCAGGAATACAAAATACAGTAAATGTGCAATAGAAGAAAATGAAAATATAACTATGCAGTAAAACAGATTAAATGAACATGAAGAAATGTGAAGGGTATCATGGGGGTTTAGACACTTCCTGCTGAGCAGGTCGAGGACGAAAGGAACGAGCTGTACAAGTATCTAACTATGAAGTAATAGGAAGCCATATCTCAGTACGTTTAGTAGCCATCTGTGGAGGAAAAACAAAAGCAGTATCTAATCTATGGTTATGACACACATTATACCACCAAGCCTTAAATGTAATACTCGACGTAGATTTCCAATTAACTGTGATCTGTTGAAATGCAACTGCTATTAATAAATCAACTATCCGAACGTTAAGATCAATATGGTCCCAACAAGGAGAGAGGCTACCTAGAAAAATATGAACGTATGTAAATGGAATAGTGGTCGAAAATATCACATTGAGTTGAGCCCATACTTGTAACCAGAAGGCATGAACATTCTTGCAAAGGAACAACATGTGAAACAAGGTAGCATTTGGGGAAGCACATGACCAACACGTATCCGGTGTAGGGGGAAAACGTTTATGAAGAGTGGAAGGAGTATGAAGTAGACGGTTATATATAAAAAAAAGGGATTGCGTTAGGGAGGCAGCTCTGGAGGATTTGCGAAGCTTCAACCAAATCTTATCCCAAGTGGTAATGGGCCAAGAGGAGGAGAGGTCAGTTTCCCACTGCTCCTCTACTTTGCTTTTGAATCTAGGGAGAGTGCGTGTACGAAGATGTTTATATAGGAGTGCAGCTTTTGGAGAGGTAAGTAAAGTAGAATGAAGTTGAGTGATAGGATCAGGAAAGGATGTAGGAGGACGAGAATGGGGAAGGGTATTGTAGGTGTGCATGACTGATGCTTTAAGTAGAAGATATTGGGGAAGAGAAGAGAGAGGTAAGTGATAAAGAAGACGGAGAGTGTGAAAAGATAAGAAGACGGAGTTGGAAAACAATTGTGAGACCCAAAGCAGCCCTTTAGTTCGCCAAGATTTCCAGAGAATGGGCCTACCTCGAATCAAAAGGTACTTATTATGCCAAATAGTGGAGGAGAGGAAGTCAGCGATACAGACAGGAGGCGGGGGTTTGGAGGCTAAAAGGAGTTTAAGAGTACACTTATGTATAGGAGTGAGAATGGAAGCAGGTTTACGTGAAAAAGAGATACATTCGGCAAAAAGAGAAGGGCGAGAGAAATAGGCGCTCTACCTTGGTCCACAAGGGGCAGGGAGAGTCAGGATCCTGTAACCAGAAAGAGGATTGACGTAGCAGAAAAGCCTTGTGATATGCAGAAAAATCCGGAAAGTTAACTCCTCCCTCAGAAATAGGACAAGTGAGTCGAGCCAAAGACATCCTGGGTTTACGCTTACTCCAAAGAAAGGAAGATAGAATGGAATGAATTTGTTTAAAGAATTTAGCTGGAATCACAACGGGAATATTAGAAAGGGTATAAAGAATAACAGGGGAAAGCATCATTTTGATTGTATCTAGGCGACCCCACCAGGACAAGTAAAGAGGGTGCCACCTAGCAGTGAGATCAGAGAGCTTCTGGATACACTTGGATAAACAGATGGAAACTGTGTCAGGGATCGAGGGGGTAATATATAAACCTAAATATTTAATATGAGAAGGACTCCAGGTAAAGTTTGAGGCACTAAAATCATTCTTAAAAGTGAACTTTGTCAAAGGTAAAATCTCGCATTTATCATTATTAAGCTTATAACCAGAGATTGAGGAGTAATGTTGAACTTCCGCTAAAAAAGCGGGAATAGAGACAGTAGGGTTAGAGATGAATAGTAAAATGTCGTCTGCATAAGCAGCCAATTTGATGGAAAGGTCATTAGAGTGGAAGCCATGAATATTGGGGTTTTGGCGTAGTTTAGATAAAAAAGGTTCTAAGGCTAGGTTAAAAAGAAAGGGCGAAAGAGGACAGCCTTGACGCACACCTCTTCCAAGATCAAAATAAGGAGAGACTTGTCCGTTAGCTAAAACTGCAGCACGTGGACGAGAGTACAGTAGCGAAACCAGGGACAGAAATTTAGGGCCAAAGCCAAACCAATTAAGGGTGTGAAAGAGGTAAGGCCATTCTACCCTATCGAACGCTTTTTCAGCGTCCAAGGCAATGGCCGCAAAAGGAGATTGGAGTTGTGAGGATTTCAACAAAATGTTGAAAAAGAGTCTGGTGTTATCGGTTATATAACGGCCTTTAACAAAACCCGATTGCTCCTCACCGAGGAGAGCGGGGAGCAGATGGTCCAGTCTGAGAGCAAGTAGTTTGGCAAAAATTTTGTAGTCTATATTAACTAGAGAAATGGGTCTATAATTTTTACAGTGTTGGACGTCCTTTCCTGGTTTGGGAATTAAACAAATGTGGGCGTCGGAAAAGGTGCCAGAGGAGGCACCTAAGTCAGTAAAAGAATGGATCAGGGAGTGGAGTTTTGGAAGAAGAAGCTTCGAAAAATGAAGATAAAACTCAACAGTGAACCCATCAGGGCCAGGCGCTTTGTTTAACTTTAATTGATTAAGGGCAGTAAGCAATTCTTTTTGCGTGATGTCAGATTCTAAGGAGGAGAGGTCGAGAGGGAAAGAAGAAGGAGTTTGAATGGTAGAGAAAAAATGAGCGAGAGTCTGAGGGGAAGAAGGTGTGTCTGAGGTGTATAATGACTCATAGAAGTGTGAAAAAGTAGCAAGAATGTCAGCATCTTTGTGATGTAAATGGGCATCAGCATCATATATTGATTCAATGGTTATTTTGTTTTGTTTTACTTTCAAGTAATTTGCAAGAATCTTCCCGGCTTTATTCCGACCACCATAAAATTTGGCACTAGATTTAAGCAGATATAAAGAAGCATCTTCAGTGGATTTCTCATTAAACTTAAGCTTGGCCGCAACCAGAGATGTCAGACTATCTGAAGAGTGCGAGGTGAAATAGGCGTGTTCCAATCTCTTAATATCCTGAAGAAGGGTTTTGGTAAAGTGACGAGCAGATCTACGTTTTTTAGCAACATAGTTAATAATGAAGTCACGTGCAGCTGCCTTGAAGGCATCCCAGAGAGTATGTTGCGAAATAGGTGGGATATCATTAAAAAGGAAAAATTCGTCAAAAAACTCAAAAAAAGAAGTAGAAAAATGAGGATCTAGGAGGAGAGCATTATTGAAACGCCATCTTTTGGGACCCTCAGTCTTGGGTAAAACATCAAGACTAACTAAGACAGGGGCATGATCCGAAAGTAAAATTGGACCAATTTCTGCTGCCTGTAAAGTTTGAGAAAGGGCATGTGAGACAAAAATATAATCGAGCCTTGATTGGGAACGATGGTGGGGGGAATAAAATGTAAACTCCTGCAAAGTTGGGTTACATAAACGCCAGGAGTCAACAAGTTTATGTTGCGAAATAGCTTGGACAAACAGTTTGTGAGGTCTTGTGGGAATGTAAGTAGCATCGGATTTCCTATCCAAAAAAGGGTCAAAAGGGTGATTACAGTCTCCCGCAAGGATGAAGTTATCATCCATGAATTGAGTGATACGGGGAGAAAGGTCAGCCCAGAAAAGTGGGTCACCCGTCGTGGGACCATAAACATTAAGGAGAGAGATTGGAACACCTCTAATTGATAGTCTGACATGAGTCCATCTACCATTGGTATCAGATTCTTGAGATATGACCAAAAAAGGAAGTGATTTACAGCATAAAATGGCAACACCATTCCGTTTCCCATCACCCTGTGAAAAAAAAACATCACCCACCCACCCTCTCTTAAGTTTACCAGATTCTATATCAGAGAGGTGAGTTTCTTGAAGAAACGCAATGTCAGTATTTAATTTGGCCAGGTGAGATAAAATACGTTGTCGCTTAACAGGCGAATTAATACCCTTAACATTCCATGAAACTAAATTCAAAGACATAGTTTACAAATAAAATGCATACAGTAGATGAGTAGTGCTTCTATGAAAGAATGAGAGGTAGAAGGAGAAGAAGTTGTAGACAAAGGAAGGAGTGATCGAAAGGATAAGTAGAAGAATGGAAGTAAAATGAGGAAGAAGGAAGAAATGTACAAGAAGAGGGAAATCAGAAATAGGAGAGGTCCAGGAACGGGAAAAGGAAAAGATAAGAAAGGGGTGTTGATGAATGGAGAAAAAAGTAAGGGATAGAAAAGAATGACAGTAGTAAAAGAGTAAATATAACCAGAAGAGAGAAGAATATCATCGCAAAGTATTACAGAAAGTACATGGAGAAAGGAAGGGGAAGTGAAGAGGGACAGGAAACAAAAAAGGTACAAAAAACATGAAGAAAACATACCTACTAAGGAAAAATACGAGAAGAAGACGAGGGGGGAGGGAGCCAGGTAGGGAAGGCAACACAACTGAGGACAGCCGGGCAAGGAACCGGGGAGATGTCATCATGGATCAATGGGTTCCTGTGGAAGCAAATACAGGGTAGAGCTGAGAGGGTAATAAATAACAAAATAAAACGCAGTGGCAAAAATGACGATGAGGAAACGAACTGGAGAGGAAACGTCATACAATGGAAAAAGAAGGGCATAAACAAGCAAACATGAAATATCAAAAAAGGAGGAAGCTAGAACAAATGAGCACATGAATAGTGCACAAAGCAACTAACAACATCAATTAATCAGCCTAAATCAGGAGGCCAACAACAACATGGCAATGAAAGAGCATGAGTAGCCAAACAAGCGTGCAGTGGGAACAGTCAACCAGGAGCAGAAGATGAAGGACCAGAGGTATCCATAGTAGAAGTGCGGTGGGCATTGATGAAACTCTGCAAGCGTAGGGGATCCTCATAGGTGGTGGTCTTGTTATTATAAGTGACCTTGAACAGACATGGGTGGTACAAACCATATCGAGCTCCCATGGCGCGAAGACTCTCTCTCATGCTGAGAAAAGCTTTCCTACGGTTGGCAGTGGCTTTGGCATAATCCTGAGCGAAGAACAGTGGAGAGTCCAACCAAGTCAAGTTAGGGAGAGCTTTAGCCGCTGCTAGAACTTTCAAAAGATCAGTATACTCCAGGAAATATAGGATAACGCCCCTGGGCCTTTGCGACATGGAGAGGGACGTTGGTAAACGGCCCAAACGATGCGCACGCTGGATATTGAGAGACGTATCTTGTGGTAGATGGAGTAGTTTGGGGAGAAAGTTCTTAAAGAAGGCAATCGGGTCAGACCCTTCAAGATTTTCCGCAAGCCCGTAAATACGAAGATTATTGCGTCTGCCTCTATTTTCCAATTCCTCCACCTGCTTTTGAAGTGCACCTACTTGTGAAGACAAGTTTGTAACTTTGGCTTGTGATTCTTGAAAAGACGCCACAGAGTGTTCCACTGAAGATACTCTCGTTTCAATTTGGGACCAATTGTCTGTGAGAACTTGAAGCTTGGCATTAGTCTCCTCCATGAAAGGGCGAAGTGTTCCAATTTCCTCAAGAAAAGGGCGAAAGGAACGTATTTCCTCCAAGAGTAGCTCCATGGATACAGGAGAAGATGGCGTAGGCGGAGAGAGAGGTGTTTTTTTTAACCGCTTGACCGTGGTCTTCCCCAATGTTGTAGGAGAGGGTGTTTCCATTAGTTCCTCCGAACCTGAGGGCGAAAGAGAGTCTTCTAATTGGGAGAGGGCAGAGAAGACTTTCGAATTTTTAATAAAAGCCACCTTTGTAGATGCCTTGGAGGAAGAAGAGCGAGACATGAGTTGTTGTTTGCCCATGTGGAGGAATAGAGAAGCAGAGAATGAATGACAATTGGTAATGGAGGAGAAACTGCTGGAAATAACTCCAGTAAGGAGGAGCTATCCAAGAAGGGCAAGAGGCAAAATGACGGGAACGTGCAGCCGAGTTCGTCACAGAAAAGTTCCCCAAAAGACACTGAAAATCGAAAATTGAAGGGAAGTCAGCAAAACCTTTCAGCAGGGGAAAGCACCATGCATCATTGGGTTGAAAGGAGGTAGATATGAAGCTTCTGCAACATTAAGGCAAATCCCATGCATATATGATAAGTAAGGAGGATAGTATGCAATCTACCATCCTTGCATGTAGGCAAACAAGAAAATATGTAGAAATGTCATTCCAAAAAGTAACCATACGAAATGGGATATATAGAAAGTCAAATTAGGCAGCAGAAAGAGGATCAGCCCCTTAGTTGGGCAAAGAGACAGCTGAGCTCACAAAATGGCGGCCGCGCTACATGAGGAAGTAAATTTACCTCATGTGCAAGTCACCACAGAGAGGAGGCAGCAGGTCTGGATCCTGGAAAGGTGCGCAGGCATTCTGGAAGGGATACAGTCTGCATACGAGGTCCGGATAAAGAACGACCTCCGTCTCCTTTAAGAATGCGCTCCGTGATAAGACGCGCGAAATGGAGCCTGCGCACTCCGGGGCATCCGTGAAGGAGGAGCGGCAATTATTCTCGCCTCCGTCGCTCTAAAACGTCTGAAAAGGCACCACCGCGTAGCAGAACAATTCCGAAATCAGCACAAGGCGTCAGGACAGGAACATGACGAGAATGCAGGTAAGGCTCCCGGCACCTCGGCGGAGCTTCACTCAGGCGCCGCCATCACCCACGGCGCCAAGCCACGCCCCCAACATGCATCTTCTGAATGAGTCTGAAAAACAACCATTGATGACTTTGAGGCGTATGGCTTCTTTGTCATTAAATTCATTCAACTTGCAGTGTTTGATAATCATGTCAAGTCTCTCAACCAACTCGTCCATCATTTCACCATTTTGCTGTTTCGCTTGACTGAAAAAGTACCTTTCATAGTCCACATTTGGATTTAACTTAATTTAATAGCATGATGATATGCTTCAGCTTGTGATATTTTCATTATCACTTCTTTCACTTCATCGCCAGCAGGGTTCTTTAAGTACCTAATGATTTTCCTATTATCTGCTTCTTCCAGCACGTCTATAAAATCATCGAACAACTCGATCCATGCAGGCCATCTGGTGACAATATTCTGCTTCCTGGTGGTGTTTATGGCGGTGGTGGTTCCAGGAACACAGCTGCTGTGTATTTCACTCTCCCTTCTGCAGCCATTAAAAGATCTTACTATTCAAATGGCTTTCATTGTGCTGTATGCCACCGGCTGCTGTGTATTCACCAGCCCCTCAACTGGGTCTGGGTCATCACACCCAATTAGAGGTCAGGTGGCACTTCCCATGCTTGTAAGTACGTCTGTACTTTTGTACCTGGTTGTTGCTGCCTCAAGCGTTTGCTTTGCATGGATGATGACTCTGAGTTATGGCGCAGCTCAGTATCTCTTCTTTCAGTCTTATCCTCGGGTTGTGGTGGGGTTTCTTATGGTGCTCCTCTGCAAGGTCTTTGCCTTCTTCAAAGGCCGTGTCTGGTCTGGAGATGGGCTTTGATTCCATGTGCGCCAAATTCGAACTACTTTTCATCGATATGGGTGCAAGTGGTAAACACAAGCAGTTTGCTGTATCATTCAAATTCTCAGGGAAAGCAGTCTTGTTTCTTTGGGGCACATATCCCCTACTCGTCGCCAGATGTTGCATCCTCCCCAGTCCGGGAGTATACAAATAAATATGCCACACATGGAGCTCTGTAACAGATGACTTTATTCTACAGCATATGAACAGACATTGCTTTCTCATCATGTCATAACCATTAATAACCACACCTTAACACCTCCCAGCAATTTACTTAACTCCTCTGTTGAGTCCACCCAGAACCACTACGGTCCTAGCGCACATAGTTTCATGACACTACAGATGGAATGTCCAAGAAGGGCTAGTACCTCACTAGTAAACTACTCACCATATTTCAGCTGGAAATTGTTATCCACCACCCTTCATTCTTTTAGTGAATCATCTGCCATACTTGTTCTGACCTCCTCGTCATATTTCAACCATACCATTCTACCTGATTCTATCTCGACCTTAAAAACGAAACCCTTGCTGGATGGCATTTTCAGTAGAAGGGGGTCATAAAAGAGAAATGACGACCTTTACATTTTTATTGTGGCTGTCGGCATAGTATCCTAGTAATAATTGACTATATATCATCTGGCAAAGTATTGTGTCCAAAATATAATCTCCAAAGATACTAAGAGTTAATAATATAAATGTTACATTGAGTTGAATAAGGTTTTGGGAAATGATATTTAGGACACAAAATCTATCTGATACTATTTTTGTCAATTGTATTCTAACATACAACAGTGACTGGCATTCTTTGCTTCTTTGCCAAATCATGCACCTCCTCTTGGGTGTCCAACATTAGCTGTGCAGAAATTTAAACACATCAACATGTTGCCCTTCACATATATGCCATCAGTTATGCTTCCAACTGTTTTGTTACGCCCAAGTAAAGCAAACTCTTCTTTGTTTTCTTTACCCACCTCTCCCCCTTTCCAGCTTTCTCTTCTTTACTCCATCCCTTAATGTAATCTGCACCCCCAAACTACTCACTTTCCATCATTAATATCCTCCAAGCTCTTCTTCTTTCCTATATTCCCTTCTCTCCCTCTACAGCTTTCCCAATCCTTCTTCCACAAGCCTTTTTTCTTTTTGAAAAACATTCTACCTCATATCTACCTATGCCGACCAATTTCAACCTTACTTCAATTGTTTGTTTTTTCTTATCATATGCCCTAAGCATCCCACTAATCTGTTTTAACTGGGCATACACCCCTGAGTACTCTTCTTGCAACTTGACTTCTGCTTGTTCAGTCCCAATTTATTTTCCAGCATGGGTTCTACCACATTTCTTGGACTCCTGCTTGTCTCACCATTCTGAAAACGCCAAACTCTCTTCTTCTCTTATATCCTCCCTTACAACAACTCACCCTTGACTTGTACTCTCACCATCTTCATTCACCTTCTCCTTTTATACTTCCTTCTCCCACTTGCCTTTCTGGCTCATCTGCTCATTCCACTTCCCCCAAAATGTAATCTTGCTCTTCATCATAATGTAGCTCATCCAGCATCACACCACAATCAAATCTATAGTTTTTACTGTAACCCTGCCCCACTAGTTCCATGCACCACTTGTCTCCCACACCACCATCTGATAGGTTGCGTTGTCTGCTCATGGTTTTCATTGTCAGGGCAGTCACAAATAATAATTCCATCTATTTAGGGTAGGTACCCATGAGCTGTCCTGGACTATGCCTGTGGCAGGAACATCTCACTGGCTTCCAATGCAAGCTCTGTGCGCCTTCCCACCTCACAGCTACCCAAGTCATGTGGGTCAGCATGCTCAAGGCCCCCTAGTGTTGCACCAGACCAATTCCAAACCTTTTTTGGAATCCATATCTTTTTTAACTCTCAGTCATATACCTGTCCCTGTGCTTTCTACCATCTAACCTCATTTACGGCACGCCTCACCAGCCCCCATACTCATACATACATACCTTACCTACAGGTTTAATGTTTTTTTCCATACCCAGCTTGCGTCACCCCACAAGCTCTTCTCACCATCTCTTTCTTCCCCTACCCCCAATATTCCTTTCCTCTTAATTAGCCTCTGGACGATAATATGTGAGCTTCGCTACTCTCCTACCACCAAATATTGCCTATAACTAACTATCCCTATACACCACAGAAGGAACCACCTCCCTGAAATGCCTGGAGGGAGAAGAACTCCGTAGCCTCAATTTCCCCCAGGCACCTATTGTGCCACTGCTCCTTCTACGATATTAATAGGCAAGTCTAACATTGACTTTATTGTGAGCAGTCTCACAGGGAAAGCAAAGAATTTAGACCACCAGTGGTATCCATCACAAGGGATTCACATGTGAGCAGGTGCACAATGCAGGCATTTTCTGGAGGACAGCTAATATGAACATAAGAGAATCGATTAATGCTATATAAAATGTTTGCATGTAGGTATGAATAGGACCTTTAGTGTACAATCCCAGCCACAAAGTGATATTGCAAGAATGAGCTACACAAGAGTTATACATTATGCAGGGGGAGGTGGGGGAGGGAGAGGCTGGAAGCCATTATTAGGTGGTGGTGGGTAGATGGTAGCAAGGAAAGGAGGTGAGGGTGGGACTTTGAATAGTACAATGAAGGCAGTGGGTGACAGGGAAGAGATGTCAGGGGAGAGTAGTTAGCTGTATCAATGGGAGTAGTGGGAAGAGAGGGAAGGTGAGTGAGTTATGAAGAGGTGGAGTATGAGGAGGACAGAAGCTTAGCTGAAGGTATATCATATCTTTAACCAAACACACAATTTTGGTAACGCATGTAACCTCAGTCTGAGAACTCAACAAATAGTGTTTTTATTCTCCTTTTTCAACTTAATCTCATACCCCAA
This sequence comes from Lissotriton helveticus, assembly GCF_964261635.1. NCBI lineage: Eukaryota > Metazoa > Chordata > Amphibia > Caudata > Salamandridae > Lissotriton > Lissotriton helveticus. Next base: position 1,662,453,235 of record NC_136059.1, read on the forward strand.
AAGATATTGTTCATTAGAACCCTTAAAGATTGAGTTGATGGAGCCCTCCAGTATTTGATCAAGATGTTTGTTTTTTCCTAGAGCTTGAGGTCCAATCAATACTTGATCAAGTAAAAAAGGGGAAAGGACAACAAAACAGATGCATGCTGCTTGTTCATCTCTGTTGGTTGGACTAGTTTGCCAGTGCTTTCTCCTTGGTCTAGAGTACTGCTCTTTAAAACTCTTGGTTCGAGGAGTCTTATAAAAACAACTTCAAATGTCTTTACAACCTCTAGAATTCAGAGTATGAGATCTTCTAAATCATTCCTTTAATAGTCTACCCTCATTGGTATTCATGTAAACTAACTAGATGGACAAAAGGGGCTAGGAGATGTCTAAACCCCTTGGAGAGAGAAGCCGATTCGGTTAATCTGAGTTCGATCTAAATTCAAGATGCATGTAAACTGTAGCATTTTCAAGCCTGCGTTCTAATACATCTTTCCCCCAAAATATATTAGGTGAATCAGATAGGCCATCAATGAAAGTGTCTTTTTGTGTCTTTCTTTCCCTGAAGACTGTTAGACCATAGAACAGAGCAGAGCTAAGAGCGGTTGGAGCGGGTAACCTCGAAGCTGGAGAACTGCGTTTGAATCTCGGCAGGAATGTTCAGCATCCTGTGATTTTGAGCAAATCACTTAATCTCCCTGTGCCTAACAAAATAAATGTGTCTGTCTGTAAAACAACTGGTGTCCATGTATAACACTCTGATACCTTCGGGTCGATTTCTGCAAATTAAATATATATATATCGCATTGATCCTGTAGACTCACGCTAAGATTCCCTGAAGTTGTTATGCATTGATAAATCACTGTATTCATGGAGCACTACATTGACAATGAATGTTCTAAAGTGACATTCACTGGTCTTCGGTGGCATAGCAAACAAAGACACTCTACTAAGTAATTGCCAAACCGAGGGAAAATGTTCTGTGGTGCATTATACTGAATTTTCAGAGCATTGAGGGGTACACACTAACAATTCTGCATACATAGATCACTAAACAACTACAGCACAGTTACATTATATAGCTCATATTAACTATCCCTGGAAAGTAGTCTATTATGGCACATTCATATTGGGAACTTTTACTCCTAGTGGCTTCCGTTGTTTGTAATTTATGAGAAACAGAAAATTGATTCACATTTGCGTATGAGGCAACGAGTTGGGTAAAGGTTCCAGCAGAAGCCTCAGAGAGTGAAGGAATGAAAAGGGAATTGCTGTGTTCCCTTACAGAATAAATAATGATAGGGGTTTATGCTGGAGTAGCTGGATTAAACTCACAAAGAGCTAATGGATCTCAACCTGTTTAGCCCCCACATCCCCTCAGAAATACAGTAGATCTAACTCACAAAATGTAGATCGTATCTGATCCAACTAAGATCTAACTGAAGTACCTTTTGTCCAAAATTATGACCAGTGAAGGTGACCTGAACTCTTGGGGTGTGACATTAGCATTATTTCCTTTTAGTTTTAATTCATACTTTCAGTTTTCAAACTTTTCATATGATGGTTTCAGTTTTGATATCATTAAAACACACCTTTACTAAGGGTATGTGCTACAGGCATATATGGCTAAGGTACTCTTCTATTGTGATCCATTGTACTGATTTGGCACTATACTCTGTCAATACTGTAAGTGAAGCCTGCATTAAAGAGGCATTACTGAGGGTCTGCTCTGAGAAGGTATTGTAATAAAGGGTGTGCCAAAAAATGTCTCTGTGCAACAAGGATATTTTACTAAGAAATTAAGGTGAGTTCTAATAGCACAATGCACATTATATTGAGCTTGTACTCTAGTGAGGGGCTCCTTGTCTGAGAAGGCACTCCACTGCTGGGGTGGTGTATCTAGAGACTAGAGCAAATAATGTGGAAGAAGCACACAATTGATGCACTGTGGGGAAATGTGGTATTATGCTGAGGCAGGCATTACCCAAAGAGACAGGTATTAAGGACGTACTGGAATGAATGGACACTGTGCTGACCTGGCCTGATCCCTCTATACTGAAAGGGCTGATGAAAGTGGGCACAATGTTGCATTGACACAATACTGAAAAGGATCTCCAATCCTGTTGTGAGCAATCAATGCAAGATTGCACAAAAGTATTAAACTTAAAATTTTGTATGACCAAATCCAGTACTCCGGGAAAAGTTTCAATTGGCTAGTCTAACACACAGCCATGTGTGAGACTTCTCGTCAGAGATGTCGAATAATGTTGATCAATTTAATATAAATACAGTTAAAATGCAATGACTAGGTAAGGAAAAGTTAAAGAAAAGTTTCTTTTTTGATGAAGTACCCAAGAATGAATAAAGGAAATTGACAGGTAAGTGGGAAAAATCAAGCTGTTAGCTGAAGGGGGTGTGAGCCCTTCTCAAGCAAAAGCCACAATCCTTCTCAGGGCGAACCACAAAAGTCACTAAATTAACCTGTGCTTAGCACTCTAGTAGTTCGGCACAAAAGCAGTCAGGCTTAACTTAAATGCAAAAAGAACAATTGATGGACAGAATGCAGAACAATGTCATACATTCACCCCAGTACAGAGAGCTGGGCCTAAATCCTTCATATTTTTTTCTCACCATGCCAATCCTGTTTGGACCCAGCCATATGCAAATCAGTCTTGACCCTGCCCCCAATGGGAACAGTCCAGCCGGAAATGCCAGGCCAGGTTCTCTCTGGACTGGAAACAAGTATCGTAGAACCGGTTTCGGGCTTTCAGCCCTCTCAAGCCAGGATAGCTTGACTCCAGTGGCATGGAGAGCAGGGGATCCACTTCTGGGCATACCCGTCCAACTTGGGGGTGACAAATACAAAAAGAATAATTGATGAACAGAATGCAGAACAATGTCATACATTCACCCCATTGCAGAGATTGGGGCCTAAAGCCATTGTTTTTTTGCTCACCATGCAAGTCCAGTTTGGGCCCAGCCATATGCAAACCAGTATTGACCCTGCGCCCAATCGGAACGGTCCAGCCCGAACTGCCAGGCCAGGTCCTCCAGGACTGGAAACAAGCATCCTAGGACTGATTTCGGTCTTTCAGCACTCATCAGCCAGAATAGCGGGACTCCAGTGGCAGGGAGAGCACGGGACCCACATCTGGGCATACCCGTCCCACTTGGGGTGACAAATGCAAAAAGAACAATTGATGGACAGAATGCAGAACAATGTCATACATTCATCCCAGTACAGAGATCTGGGCCTAAATCCATCGTTTATTTGCTCACCATGCCATTCCAGTTTGGACCTAGCCATATGCAAATCAGTCGTGACCCTGCGTACAATGGGAACAGTCTAGCCCGAACTGCCATGCCAGGTCCTCCCTAGACTGGAAACAAGCATCCTAGGACCGGTTTCGGGCTTTCAGCCCTCATCAGCCAGGATAGCTTGACTCCAGTGGCATGGAGAGCACGGAACCCACGTCTGGGCATACTCGTTTCACTCGGGGTGACAAATGCAAAAAGAACAATTGGTGGACAGAATGCATAACAATGTCATACATTCACCACAGCACAGAGATCTGGGCCTCAAGCCATAATTTTTTTGCTGACCATGCCAATCCAGTTTGGACCCAGCCATAAGCAAATCAGTTTTGACCCTGCGCCCAATGGGAACAGTCCAGCACGAACTACTAGGCCAGGCCAAGCCAGCTCCATCCAGCATCTCCTTGTGTTTCCTTTGTTCTCCCTAATTTGGCGGGTATGCCCAGACGTAGGTCCCTTGCTTACTTTGCCACTGGATTCAGGCTAGCCTGGCTGACGAAGGGTGGTAATCCATAAACCAGTCCCAGGATGCTAGTTTCCGGTTCTGAGAAGACCCGTCTTGGCAGTTCAGGCTGGACTGCTCCCATGAGGCACAGGGTCAAGACTGATTTGTATATAGCTGGGTCTGAACTGAGGTGGCGAAGTGAGCTAAAGAACGATGAGGGATTCAACCCAGATCTGTGACTTTGGGTGAGTGCCTGAAAAGTTTAAGCGCTCCGTCCATCATCTTGTGATTGCTGTGTTCGCCCTAAGTTGGCAGGGTATGCCCAGACGTGGGCCCCTTGCTTACTTTGCCACTGGATTCAAGCTAGCCTTGCTGATGAAGGGTGTAACCCAGAAACCGGTCCCAGGATGTGTGTTTCCGGTTCAGGGAAGACATGGCTTGGCAGTTTGGGCTGGACTGTTCCCATGAGGCACAGGGTCAAGACTGATTTGCATACAGCTGGGTCTGAACTGAGGTGTCAAAGTAACCTAAAGAACGAGGGTGGATTCAACCCAGATCTGTGACTGGGGTTGAGTGTCTAAAAGGTTTTGGCGCTCAGTCCATCATCTCCTTGTGTAGACTTAACTTAAAGGCTTGATTTAGTGGAGACTTCGTTTAGGCTGGTACAGCACCTTTAAACCCACTTCCAAGGGTCCAGAACTGGAGGGGACAAACTCAGGCTAGGTTCAGTTGCAGATTCAAGACGGTTTAAGCCTTTTTTGTCCATGAGGCTCTAATCAGAAAGCCAACTAGGCTTTTGAGTCACACTGGTAGTCCTGGGTGCAAGCTGAAAAGCCGGTCTCAAGCAGCAGAGCAGTCCTCTGAGGGCACAAGGCAGGCTTCAGGCAGCAGGGCAGCCCTCTTGGTGCAGAAGGGAAGTCCTCCAAAGTACACAGCAAGCAACAGGCAGCATGGGAATCCTTTGATACTCCTTCGGCTGTTCCAGAAGTGAATTGAAGAGTGTGTCTGAGGATCCCCTTTTTATACCTAGTGCCCACTTTGAAGTTGAAGAAACTTCTGGAGTCTTTCCCCTACAGAAGGGTCTGGAAATTCCTGTCTCCCTGCCCTGGTCCCGGTCTGTCTGCAGGCACAATAGGCTAGTGTGAAGTCCTTTGTGGGCCAATTGAGGCAGTGTCTTTGAAGTGCAAGTATGAGAGTTGACAGCTCCGCCCCACTTATCAAGTCAGAATGACTTATATTGCTAATACCTAGACCCCCTTTTGTGCAATTGTGTGGAGGTATACACGAAGACCAAATACCATCTACACCTAGTCATGTGACCTAGGAAACAGCCTGGCAACTTCCTAAAAAAGCATAGTGAGCAAAAAGACTATGAATTTAGGCCCAGATATGTGTATTGGGGGGTGAAAGTTTGACATTGTTCAGCATCCCGTCCATCAATTGTTATTTTTGCATTTGTCCCCCAAAGTGGCACAGGTAAACCCAGATGTGGGTTCCGTGCTCGCCATGCAACTGGAGTCAAGCTAGCATAGCTGATGAGGGGTGATACCCCAAAACTGGTCCCAGGAGGCTTGTTTCCAATCCAAGGAGGACCTGGCCTGGCCTGTTCCCATGGGGATAGGGTCACAAATGATTTGCACAGGCTTGGATCCAAGATGGATTGGCATGGTGAGCAAACAAACGATGGTTTTTAAGCCCGATCTCAGTACTGGGGGTGAATGTTTGACATTGTTCAGCATTCCGTCAATCAGCTGTTCTTTTTACAACCTTCTAAAAGGGGCATTTTCAAAGTTGTGACTTAAAATTCGACTTTACCATTAAAAAGGTGTTGGAACTGGGGTCACCAGCTCCCCGAGGGTAGCATGGCACGAGCAGGTAGGCATCCGAAAGCTTTTGTGTAAAGCGACCATACAGCACACGCAACCACTGAGACAGAAAAATGGGCACGCAATAAGTGACGCCACTCCAGTGAACTTGTATAAAAAGCAAATAACTTTTATGTAGAGCAGGATCAGGGTAATCAAGAATTGCAACATTGTTAGCTTATTAGCTTTTCCCTTAAAATACATGTGTTACAACATGTTGTAATAAATAGTCAGATGAATAAATATTAAATATCAGATAAATATTGAATATTAGATAACATTAAGTGTCGATAACCACAGGCCTGACCTTAGCAATGTTGCGCAGCAAGCTCTTCGAATCGGCAGGGCCTGTAATAAGGTTTTGCTAGCTACTGCAGCTTAAAAATAACAGCCCCTTATGTAGGACTAAACATTTCATTTACCCAGAATAACATTCTCCTCAAGCAGGGATCAACCTTCCATTAATTATATCTAAACCCTGTGCCTAAGAACCAGTAAGACAATGGCACATGAGCAGGAATTCTCAGGTTGGAACAAAACCTTTCATTAGACAGGCACAATTAACCAATTCCTTGCTCTGCAGTTCTTGACGCAGGGATAAAACATTTCAGTATTCAAGAGTATCCCTGTTGGTAGGTAGAAGTTAGAACACTGGGGCAGGAGTATAAAACTTTCCATTAGGTAAGTACCCCATAAAAAGGCTCAACATTTCATGAGAGAATAAACGCTGCATTACTCAGCCATAAACATGCATAGGGCTACACTAACTGGCATGGAACTGTACCCCAGGCAGGGGTTAACTTTTATTAGCTGAGGCCCCCAAGGTGTCTTTTGGGGGGGGCCTGGCCCAGTTCCAGTACTTGAAGGGCCAATGGGGCTATGCCCCAGTTCAGGAAGCCTTCTGACACAGCGCCGGGCAGCAAATTCAGGTCCTGGGCACACAGCGCCTTGCTGATGCAGCACTTGAAGTTAATGACAGATGCTGGATGTACAGCGCTTCACAGTACCTCAAGGGTCCCAAGGCAGCAGCCAAGCTCTCAGGTTCACAACGCTTCGCAGTAAGAGCGCTGGTAATGGCTTTCTGGTGTCAGTTGAAGGGGAAGGGAATATGGCAGTCCTGGAGATAGCGCTTCTCTGGTACAGTGCTTCGCAGGGAACACAGCAGTTCTGGGAGCTAGCGCTCAGACAGCAGTAGCGCTTGGGCAGTTTCCACAATAGCGCTCCTGGCAGCCACAGATCCTCAAATGACAGCGCTGGGCACTCAGGGTTAGTTACAGCCCCAGCGCTTCGCAGGCACAGCGCTTCTCTTGGGCAATTCCCATAAATAAGGCAGTTCAGGTAGCGCCAGCAGGACAGGTAGTCTCGGGTGCTAGCGCTTGGTAGTTTCAGCAATAGCGCTTCACAGGTAGATTATTTGCATCAGTACAGTTCAGACAGTGCAGGCTAGCAATTCAGGCAGATATAGCGCTTCAGGGTTCTAGCGCTTCTGCAGGCAGTTACAGTGCTTGAGCCTCAGGCAATTCAGTTAGGCTAGCAGTTCAGGAGGCTAGTGCTACGCAGAGATAGCGCTTAGCATTCACTTCAGTGGAGCACTTTCCTCAGGACAGGTAGTGCAGGGTGCTAGCGCCAGGGAATAAGAGCGCTTAGCCAGCAGACAGTTTATATTAGTTGGAGTCAGATCAGCAGGTTCCACAGGACAGTTCACACAACAGTGGCAATCCAGAAAAAGGGATCCCAGGTGGCGTCAGGGAGCGCAGGGAGTGTTACAGCGCCAATACCTGGTTGATTTCTCAAAAGTCCTGTGGTGATTTGGTTTCTTCTTGGCGCTTTATATTTCTTGCGCCCTTGTAAATTGCAGTCTCTGGGTTCCTTGCAGGGGGGGAATGTTGAAGTTGATGGTTGATATCAAGTCTCCTCAGCCAGTTCCCTTCAAGCAGACCTGGGGTTCCCCTTCCGCCGGGCCAGGTCAGTGGCGGCAAATTCAGGATACCTCAACACTTGATAAGCAGCACCTAGGCCCTGTCTCTACCAGTGTCATAGGTCCCCGTCTAGGCCCCCACCGCCTAAAGCTCCTGCGTAGGTTCTCCCCCAGGTCTGTGCTCCCTCAGTCTGACAGGAAAGTTTTCCTCCCTTTCCTTAGTTAGTGCCAGTTGACAGTTGGCAGTGGCAGTTGATGTCACCTCACCTGTTCCAGAAGGTTCTAGGAGGTTCTAGGAGGTTCCACCATTCTGGCTATGGGCAGGCTGGCAGGCTAGTATTGATACATTGTTTGGAGGGTTCTAGCCAGCTCCTGGCCACTAGAATGCGCCCACAAAGACCACGCTGCAGTAGCAGGGGTCAGTGGCAGCCATGTTAGGGGAAGAAAGCACCTGCACCTTAACATTAGTTTGACATACACAGGGCTTTCTTCACTACACAAGGCCTATACCCTTTTGTTACAATAGGGGGCACCCTAAATTAAAGGAATAAAAAACGAAATATTTCTGGGAAAAGGGCCAAGTCCTACACGTCTCCCCCCCAGCCAAAAGCCAGGGTAGACCGATCATCACCTTGATGGGCTTCCCTGCTTGGGGCGGAAAAAGGTGGACGCAGGCCCGTTACTTCAATGGCATCCGCCAGTTCTTCACCAATCAAACCACTGGTGTTTCCTAGTGGGATGCGGCCAGGACTGACCTCTAGACAGTCCAAAAGTCTCTGGCCCATGCTTTCTCTCAGAGTGGGGGGCAGTAGCCCCAGGCCCGTGGTACCTTTGGTCCACTCTTCCCTCAACCTAGAGTCTAAACCCTTAGGTTGAACTGGTGACAGGGGCGAGTCCTCCCTCTCCCTGCACCCCCTCTCAGAGTTCTGCACCCTCCCAACTGGAGTAGTACCCCTAAGAGTCACAACCGGGGGGACTCTGATTACAGAGATCCCTCCCGCCAGGTCAGGCAACCCCTGAACCTGGCCACCCAACCCGGGATCTGCGCCCAGTGGCTGGTCCAGTGCCAGAGGAGAGTCCTTCCTTCCTCCGCACCCCCTCTCAGAGTTCTGCACCCTCCCAACTGGAGTAGTACCCCTAAGAGTCACAGCCGGGGGGACTCTGATTACAGAGATCCCTCCTGCCAGGTCAGGCAACCCCTGAACCTGGCCACCCAACCCGGGATCTGCACCCAGTGGCTGGTCCGGTGCCAGAGGAGAGCCCTTCTTCCCTCCGCACCCCCTCCCAGAGTTCCGCACCCTCCTACCCGGAGAGGTACCCCTGGAAGTCACACCGGTAGGGTCCCTAGTTACCGGTACCCCACCCTCCAGGTCAGGCAACTCCTGAACCTGAATCCCCAGTCCGGGTTCTACACCCTGTGACTGGTCTGAACCCCGGACCTCGGGTACGCTGCCACCATTAGGAGTACCTGGCGCACATAATTCCAAGGCTTTCAGCTCTAACTCTGTTAGCTGAAACCTGTGCACCAGCTTCCTTTCTTTCATTGCAAGACTCTCACTCTCCCTTTCCTGCTCTAGCATCTTTGACGATGCACACCCCCCAGATACTCTACTCCCTGCCCCAGAACATCTTCCCAGTAGCACATTGTCAAACACAACAATTTCGAGTAGGCCTGGGTTTTCTCATGTGCCCGCCTCCCTGGGTGTGACCTGCCCCTCCTGTTCCCCATCCCCTCTCCCCTCTGGGTGGGCTCCTACCCATGCCGTCAAAGCGGTACGGAGTTCCTTCTTCCTGGTTGGTTCTCCGCCCAACAGGCACCCCATCCCCTGACAAAACTCCATTATGCCAGATGGGGACTCAGATATATCTGGGAAAAGATACCAAGACGTGGGTGACAGGATTAGGTCAAACAGGTCTTGATACACTCTACAGGGCTAGACAGTGGAGGGGTCAATTACTTAGGCTGGCACACACAATAGGTGTGTAGCCTAATTGCTGTGCACCCTGTCTCACTGGAGGGTGCTGCATGGTCACAGGTCCTGGATCCCACCGCTCGACACCAATATGTTGGAACTGGGGTCACCAGCTCCCCGAGGGTAGCATGGCACGAGCGGGTAGGCATCCTAAAGCTTTTGTGTAAAGCGACCATACAGCACACGCAACCACTGAGACAGAAAAATGGGCACGCAATAAGTGACGCCACTCCAGTGAACTTGTATAAAAAGCAAATAACTTTTATGTAGAGCAGGATCAGGGTAATCAAGAATTGCAATATTGTTAGCTTATTAGCTTTTCCCTTAAAATACATGTGTTACAACATTTTGTAATAAATAGTCAGATGAATAAATATTAAATATCAGATAAATATTGAATATTAGATAACAATTAGTGTTGATAACCACAGGCCTGACCTTAGCAATGTTGCGCAGCAAGCTCCTCGAATCGGCAGGGCTTGTAATAAGGTTTTGCTAGCTCCTGCAGCTTAAAAATAACAGCCCCTTATGTAGGACTAAACATTTCATTTACCCAGAATAACATTCTCCTCAAGCAGGGATCAACCTTCCATTAATTATATCTAAACCCTGTGCCTAAGAACCAGTAAGACAATGGCACATGAGCAGGAATTCTCAGGTTGGAACAAAACCTTTCATTAGACAGGCACAATTAACCAATTCCTTGCTCTGCAGTTCTTGACGTAGGGATAAAACATTTCAGTATTCAAGAGTATCCCTGTTGGTAGGTAGAAGTTAGAACACTGGGGCAGGAGTATAAAACTTTCCATTAGGTAAGTACCCCATAAAAAGGCTCAACATTTCATGAGAGAATAAACGCTGCATTACTCAGCCATAAACATGCATAGGGCTACACTAACTGGCATGCAACTGTACCCCAGGCAGGGGTTAACTTTTATTAGCTGAGGCCCCCACGGTGTCTTTTGGGGGGGCCCTGGCCCAGTTCCAGTACTTGAAGGGCCAATGGGGCTATTCCCCAGTTCAGGGAGCCTTCTGACACAGCGCCAGGCAGCAAATTCAGATCCTGGGCACACAGCGCCTCGCTGATGCAGCGCTTGAAGTTAATGACAGATGCTGGATGTACAGCTCTTCACAGTACCTCAAGGGTCCCCAGGCAGCAGCCGAGCTCTCAGGTTCACAACGCTTCGCAGTAACAGCGCTTGTAATGGCTTTCTGGTGACAGTTGAAGGGGAAGGGAATATGGCAGTCCTGGAGATAGCGCTTCTCTGGTACAGCGCTTCGCAGGGGACACAGCAGTTCTGGGAGCTAGCTCTCAGACAGCAGTAGCGCTTGGGCAGTTTCCACAATAGCGCTCCTGGCAGCCACAGATCCTCAAATGACAGCGCTGGGCACTCAGGGTTAGTCACAGCCCCAGCGCTTCGCAGGCACAGCGCTTCTCTTGGGCCATTCCCATAAATAAGGCAGTTCAGGTAGCGCCAGCAGGACAGGTAGTCTCGGGTGCTAGCGCTTGGTAGTTTCAGCAATAGCGCTTCACAGGTAGATTATTTGCATCAGTACAGTTCAGACAGTGCAGGCTAGCAATTCAGGCAGATATAGCACTTCAGGGTTCTAGCGCTTCTGCAGGCAGTTACAGTGCTTGAGCCTCAGGCAATTCAGTTAGGCTAGCAGTTCAGGAGGCTAGTGCTACGCAGAGATAGCGCTTAGCATTCACTTCAGTGGAGCACTTTCCTCAGGACAGGTAGTGCAGGGTGCTAGCGCCAGGGAATAAGAGCGCTTAGCCAGCAGACAGTTTATATTAGTTGGAGTCAGATCAGCAGGTTCCACAGGACAGTTCACACAACAGTGGCAATCCAGAAAAAGGGATCCCAGGTGGCGTCAGGGAGCGCAGGGAGTGTTACAGCGCCAATACCTGGTTGATTTCTCAAAAGTCCTGTGGTGATTTGGTTTCTTCTTGGCGCTTTATATTTCTTGCGCCCTTGTAAATTGCAGTCTCTGGGTTCCTTGCAGGGGGGGAATGTTGAAGTTGATGGTTGATATCAAGTCTCCTCAGCCAGTTCCCTTCAAGCAGACCTGGGGTTCCCCTTCCGCCGGGCCAGGTCAGTGGCGGCAAATTCAGGATACCTCAACACTTGATAAGCAGCACCTAGGCCCTGTCTCTACCAGTGTCATAGGTCCCCGTCTAGGCCCCCACAGCCTAAAGCTCCTGCGTAGGTTCTCCCCCAGGTCTGTGCTCCCTCAGTCTGACAGGAATGTTTTCCTCCCTTTCCTTATTTAGTGCCAGTTGACAGTTGGCAGTGGCAGTTGGTGTCACCTCACCTGTTCCAGAAGGTTCTAGGAGGTTCCACCATTCTGGCTATGGGCAGGCTGGCAGGCTAGTATTGATAAATTGTTTGGAGGATTCTAGCCAGCTCCTGGCCACTAGAATGCGCCCACAAAGACCGCGCTGCAGTAGCAGGGGTCAGTGGCAGCAATGTTAGGGGAAGAAAGCACCTGCACCTTAACATTAGTTTGACATACACAGGGCTTTCTTCACTACACAAGGCCTATACCCTTTTGTTACAATAGGGGGCACCCTAAATTAAAGGAATAAAAAACGAAACATTTCTGGGAAAAGGGCCAAGTCCTACAAAAGGGTATCAAATTAGTATACCTCAGACACCAAACATAATATCCCTACCTGCTCCCACATAAAAGTTATCACTGTAATAAGGTAACCAAATGTTATCTTGTGGGAGAAGTAGGCCTTGAAATAGTGAAAAGCGACTTTGAGAGTTTTCCACTACCAGGACATGTGAAACTTAAAAGAACATGTCCAACTTTTTAAATAAAATGCACCATGCCCTATGGACTGTTTAGGGCTTACCAGAGGGGTGACTCGTAATTATTAAAAAGGAATGTTCAGACCTTGCAAAAGTTGTTTTTTTGCCAGGCCGAAATGGCAGTTTGAAACTGCACACAAAGGCCGCAAGGGCACATCTGAGACATGTTTAAAATGCATACGTAAGTGGATGATATAATAAGTGCTGCAGGCCCACTAGTAACATTTAATTCTTGCCTTACTTAGGAACATAAAAAAAGCAAAAACACACAGATGATGGATGGACTGAAAAGCAAATCAAACATTCACTCCCAGTCAAGTGTTCTGGGTAAAATCCATAATTATTTTGCTCACTATGCCACCCCAGTTTAGACCCAGCCTATGCAAATCAGTCTTGACCCTGTGCCTCATGGGCCTTATTTAGGAACACTGCAGAGAGAGAGACAAAAGAGTTGTTTAGTGCCTGAAAAGGGTACCAAACCATTGTCAAATCATATGTGCTGCCAGATTTAAGTCCATTGGCAAGGCAGGGACATTAAGGGCAGATCAGGAGTCTGTAGTTGTGTTTTTTCTACCAAAACCCTTGCACTAAAGTTAGGGCTTGATTACTACCTTTGGTTGAATGCTGTCAATGTTCCCCCCACTAACATTAAGCACCTGAAAATACTAAAAATATTTATTTGCCCTGCCATGCTCTTCTTACACCTTCAAAGCAAAGGCAGGACACTTGTGTTACTCCAAGCCCAAATATGAATATTTAAAATATGCAAGAAGAAGTTTTTAAAAGAAACTCAGTGGCTAGTTACAGAAAGACAGCAACTTTCACACAACTTCCCTCCACTCATGGGCACGCTGTTTAAAGACCTATATAGATGTAGAAGGCTAGTGATTTTGTGTGTGGGCAGAATTAATTGTGTGAAAATTAAATTCTTGCCCCGACTCCTGTACCTCTTTTGCTTCCTCCCATTCCAGATTCACCCTGACACTCTGAAACTTTGAACAGGAAGATGTAGGCCTTCATGTGGGATGTGGGCCACCATGGATAGCCAGGGATTTATTCATGAGGAGGCCGGACAAGGTAAATGCTAGGAGTGCCTGATATTGAGCGATACCTTTTGGCAACCCTAGTGTGGTGCTCTCCAGATGCGTACATGCCCTGGTGCCAGATGGAGCAGGACAGTTGCCCATTCCCACTTCACTATTTTTATAGTTACCTCCACCATCCTGAGGCCACACTTTTGCCTTGAGAAGGTCTTTCAAATTGACCCTTCACTAGTGGACAAAGGCCCAGAGGACAAGGGAGATTATGAAATTCCCTTCTCTCCTTATCCCGGTGGCAGTGAACCCAGATTTCCCCCTGGGGATAATGAGCAAACACTATTGATCCTGGGGTGGTGGGAGACATTATGTTTTCGATAGCTATACACAAGGGGCTTACCCAAGATGAGAGAAAAATGCCCCAAATACTTACAGTTAGGTCCCCAAGATCTGTACCAGATTACACCGCTTCTACACTGGGCAAAACAGCTGGTGGTTTGTGCACAAGGCATACACAATACAAAGATCATTGAAGACCTGCTCGGAGGGACAAACCTCCAGACTATTGTCGTGCTTATACAAAGCTTTGGCTCACACTACCACTGTGTCACTGCTCCCATATACATGCAAAATGGGTGGGAGACCTAAACTTAGAACTAACGGAGGGACACAGGATATTAATATGGAAACAGGACTCTCACATCTTTAAGATCATGTTATATTTGTATTTGGTTCCTGACCCCTGTATGCCTCAAAGCCATGATAAATATTACTGGCGCATGCTGGAAAGGCTGTGGGGCAAGGGGGATGTCTCTCTGTACGTGGTGGGAATGCCCGCAGGTACATCGATTCTGGGTTCAGGTGATAGAGGTTATAAGGGATATCATGAATGTCCAGCTCTGCACATAAATGTCCCTGGCCCTACTGGGTAGAGTAGATGATGAAGTTTTGTCCCCTCTCTCCACCTCCATGACCATATTGCTTACCTCCCTACTCTTGAATGTCTTTCCTTATGGTTGCACAGCACTGGTGCGCCCCAACCTCCCTGACCCTGGGAATGTAGTGGACCAAGATTTGGAATGTTCATGCCATGAAACTGCTTACAGCCCTTGTGCCACACACCATGCTTTAATGCGCGAAGATATGGGCTCCTTTCCACACATATGTCAAACGCAATGGAAGGTCACAGTTCCCAACCGGGCTGGTTAACCTGGTAGGGGAGCGAGCTACAGGACTGACCGAATTGTGAGCAGGTTGAGTGCGGGAAAAAAAGGTCTAGATATCTCAAAAAACATGTGGCTCGAACACTGTGGGTGGCAACATGTTGAGATTTGGCTTCTGATGTCATGCATTGCGTATGGTACCAGTGTTTCACAGCAAAACCCAACCTGGAGTTTGAAAATGTTAAATAAAGCTGTTAAATAAAGAAAAGGAGCAACATTCAATTCTCAATGATGTCCAGAAAGTCTTTCAGACAATAAATATGAAAAAGAGACAACTCCGAAAGCTAGACAGATATTGAGATGCTCTTGAACTCCCCCAAATCCCATTGTGGGTTGTATAGATATTAAAGAACACGGATACTGTCAGGCCATTTCTCAAGTCGCTGGGCCAGTCAGTTAAAAGAGTGCTGTGTCCATGGTGGGTACTGTTGTTTACCACTCATATCCAAGTGATTAAGACCTCTAATTGGACATTCTCTGTGTATCCATTACCCTCATGGGCAGAAAGGTGGGAAGTCAAGATTTACTGAAAAAGATAACAACTGGATTGTAACAGATGTGGTGTAAGTACACTCAATAAACCTAGCGTCTGCTCAGAGCTATATCTTTGTGAAGTAGTAGACCTTTATTCCAGGTAGGAAAGTGTTATATCCTGCTTATGTTATCATATCTATCCCTGGTTACCTATCTCCTAGCTGCTCTGCCAGTGTGAGTGTTGACAGTGGAATGTTGGTGTGACTGTGATGCTTGGATTGCTTGGGTGACTGTGTGGATGAGTGATGACAGTTGAAAGATGGGCTGAGTAGCAGGCAAGCTGCTCCTGGTGGGGTTGGAATATAAGGAACACCAGGTTGATGGACAAATTTACATAATTACTATCCTGCAACTACAAGACTAATAAAGAAATACTTAAAAGACAATTCGGCTACCTGTGGTAAGATACAACAGAAAGTGAGGTAGTTATATGATGTATAGCATCGCACGATTTTGGGTTGGATAAAATTTAAAATGTGCTAAGCTGGAGAAATTCTACTTGCCAGAGTATTTGCTTGGCAACAGCTTTACAGAAAATTATGTGAATTTGGAAGCAAAAAAATATGAATCTCATTGACCTACTTAAAGCAGTGTGGAATAACTGGAGCAGGGTTAGAGTTGATTAATTGGATGAAATAGTTCTCTCTACTCATTTTGGGAAGTCTGGAAAGATTTGTTCTGGACAAGATGAGAACAACTCTAGGTGTGCCGCTGATTTCTGTTGTGAAGTCATGGGGTTTCCCCAGTGCCTGTAAAAGCAAAAAGTGACTAGGGTTCCAGTCTCAGGTTATTTGAATAACACGATTGTAGTTTTTAAACGAGAAACGGGTCAGTTTGCAATGAATTGGTTAGCAGCGATAATTAGGATAGATAAATTGCATGTCATTAATAGTGGCATCAACTGATTTAGATTATACATGGCCCAGGAGCAGCAGGTTTAATGTAACATCGAAAACTGATTGGTAGACCAATGTTAGGTTTCGGGAATGAGGCTATAAAAGTAAGGTTTTGAAAAGGACTAAGGGCCCGATGTAGGTGGCAAATACCGGTCGGAAACGGCCGAATTCGGCCATTTCCGACCGGTATTTGGCATCTTGAGATGTAGGGGGCCAGATTTTACAGATTCTGTAAATTTACCGAATCGGTAAATTTACAGAATCTGTAAAATACGGAATCAGTATTTTTACCGATTCGGTACCTTCCAGATGTAGGTGGGACTCTTCAGAGTCCCTAAGGCCTTACAGAATCGGTATTTTACCACTCAATCCAATTGGGTGGTAAAATACCGATTCCAGGTGTGCATGCACATGTGTGCATGCACACCTAGCCATGTGACAGAGAGACATGCCCTGTGCCACATGGCAAACATGCCCGTCTTTGGGGTGCTAGAGGGTGTCAAAGTGACACCCCCTGCACCCTTGCTAAAATCGGTATTTACAGATTCTGTAATTACAGAATCGGTATTGCCCATTGATTCCTATGGGCTTCAAGGCCCATAGGAATCAATGGCCAATACTGATTCGGTATTTACAGAATCGGTAAATACCGAATCTTAAGGATTCGGTATTTACAGATTCTGTAATACCTACATCTCCCCCCTTCATATTTACCGACTCTTAAATACCGAATCGGTAAAATTTGGTATTTAAGAGTCGGTAAATATGAATTACCTACATCTGGCCCTAAGACTTGCATAGAAATGCTAACAAGATAACACATTTTACAAACCTAGGAGAGAAAAACAATTCAACAAATTAAACTAATTATTCAATATATGGCACAATTTCATGGAATTAAAGGAATTACAGAGAAGCTTTGGACCCTTTTGCAGAATGACATAAATCGTTTTCCAAACACTAATGAAAACCAGCTTTTAAGGGTACATTTGTCAAAGCTGGATAGGTAATAACAGAAGACTCCAACAACTATGAGGACTGGACCCTCTCCACAGGGCTGGCTCTAGGGCGGAGCGACTGGTGCCACCGCACTGGGCGCTGACTTTGTGGCGGAGTGCCGTTTTCTTAAATATATTGTTGAATTAAAAGCACCTGCTGCTGCGTTCCTTGCCTCCAGCAATTTTACGGAAATAATAAAAATGTAAAGATAACTCTGGTGGTGAATGGAGTTGCTGCAAAGAGATGGATCTGTGTCCTTTAGAAGTTTTGACTCATCATAAGGTAGCGCAGAGGGTTTATACTGCAAACCAGGTGTACCATGCAGATCACATAACGTAAATAGGTCAGTTGATCATTGTTTTTTTATCAGAGAGATCCCTTGTTGCATGCAGTTTATAAGTTAAAAACCTAATGTAGAACAGTGAGCTATTAACTGTCATCAAAGCTCTGCATGCAGATTGCATGAGAGAGGCGTGGTAATGGAAACTTGAGGGGGACTATTAAAGGGTGGAAGTGAAGGAATCCCCTGAGCATTGGGGGCCGCCAACAAGCATTGTCACACCGGCACCTCCAGCAATAAACTCGGCCCTGCCTCCCCATGCTTAGCTTGCAGAAATAGAAAGAGTATAATTAAGGGATTTGAAATACAGTATCCAAAAGCAGGGTATCTTTGGAAAATATAGGTCTTTGCAGTTTGTGAAACAGCAAATGTCAGGTACTGCATCAGGAGGCTTCACGGAAAGGCTTATGTTAACCAAACTACAATTAAGTTCAATACTATAAAAATATGTAATTCTAATATTTCTAATAGACATATGCCATCACGTGTAGTAAAACACTTTATTGACATGTGACATCAAATATTGACCATGCGTTACCAAATATGTGAACATGAGAAAGTAACACTAGGAAGAGGTAATATACAAAAATGAACTTATGTAACTAGAAGCTATTAGATGGAGTTGCTGAACACCAATTCATCAGTGGGTTCGACGAAGAACTGGACAAGACTTTTTTAGGTTTAAAGTATTTTATTCATCACAACACATAAGGACAGACAAACATTTCAAGAGGATATAGCAGGGCGGAAAGCCAGTGTTCAAAAGCGGCAACAACAGGGTTCATTCTATGGATCACGCCCGCCCAGTAACAGAAGGCATATATCGCCTCAACATGTCATGATATTTCCCACAAAACCCCCCCACCCAACAAACCCCCCCAACATCCAAACTCCCCTCACCCACCCCCATTCCCACCCCACGTCCAGTGCACAGTCCCTAATAGCGGCACACATCAGAGCCTCAGTTGCAAGGAGTAGAAGTCCACAGAGAGATCACGGGGCAGAGTCCCCCGGGACCGGAAGCCGCAGAAGGCGGAGATACTTGGGACAGGTAAGTTCCCTAAATTCAGTAAGCAGCAGGGAGTGAAAGGGTTGCCAGAGTTCCCTAAACTGATCCACATCACCCGCCACCGTGAGGGACATTTTCTCCATACCCAACACATGCCATAACCTGTGAAGCCAGCCAGTGATAGATGGTATCGTGGCCGTGTGCCAGTGAATTAAGATGTTCTGGACAGCGGAACCTAGAGCTATCGCTATCTGTCTACCCCTGCGAGACCGGAGGGGATACATTAGATCATTTGGAAGCCCCAGCAGGGTATAGGCAGGGAAGCGCGGCAGTTCAATTTCAAAGTTAGAATCAATTTCATCCAACACCTCCCTCCAGTAAGGTTCCAGGAGCGGGCAGTCCCATAGTATGTGCGTGAGAGTACCCCGGTGCCCACATCCCCTCCAGCATTTATCATCTTTACTACGATCAAACTCACGCTCTCGTTCAGGTGTATAATACCAGTAGGTAGAGACTTTAGTCAGCGTATCTGTGAGCCCCATGTGGTAGGCTGAGTGCCTCGCTCTGTAAGATATGTGTTCCCACTCTCTAGGGCTCAGTGTCCTCCCCAACTCCCGTTCCCAGCGCTCTCTCCCAGGGTGATAAAGGTGTGTCGCCTGCGGCTGCAGTAGCTTGTACAAATCAGTAATCAGTTTGGAGTCCGAAGTCCGCGTCATGAGCCAATGTTCATAGGGGAGAAGAGGCCGGTCGGCCGTCCCTCTCACCTGCGGCTGGAGGGCCCAGTGGCGAGCCTGCATATAATGAAGTCTCTCCGTCTCCGGAAGTGAGAATTCCTGACGGAATTGGGGAAAAGGGATAACTCCCTCCGGGCCATAAAGGTGACATAAGGCTCTACACCCCGCCTGACGCCATCGCGTAAACGCCCCCATCTCCATACCCGGAGTAAAGTCCGGGTTGTCCACCAGCGGGGTGAGCGGAGACGGAAATGTGGTGAGACCACGCAGAACACTGGTAGCATCCCACACTCGCAGGGGTACCCTCGTGACAAAGGAGGCATAGAGGTTTTTGGGCCGATGTGGGCGACGCATGAAAGGGATCTCCTGCAGGGGCCTCCCTGCCACCGACTGGTCCTGAAAGAGCCAATGCTTATCCGACTCCCACTTACTCCATTCCACAAGGTAACGCAACTGAGTAGCTTGAAAGTACTTGCGGAAATCAGGGACACCCAACCCACCGGCCTCCGGGGCCAGCAGCGAGAGAGCCCTACGCATCCTAGGCTTCTTACCCTGCCAGACAAACCGAGAAACGTCTGCCTGCAGTTGCGAGATCCATCCCACCGGTGGTTGGAGCGGCAGGGCCCGAAAGAGGTACAATACCTGAGGCAAGACCGTCATTTTGACAGCAGCTATCCTGCCGAGCCAGGAAAAGATGCCTCGGTTCCACCGGCCCAATTCCTCCCTAATCTTGACACCTAGGGCCCGATAGTTTGCCGACACCATAGCCGGCAAGGTAGGGGCAATCTGGATCCCCAGATACGGCACCGCTCCCGAGGACCAGAGCATGGGAAACCGCTGCTGCAGACACGCCCTGGTATCCGGTTCGAGGGAAACATCCAGCGCCACCGACTTCCCGGTGTTCATCTTGAACCCTGACACCGCGCCAAAAGAGGCCAATTCCTCCATGCACGCCGGTAGAGCCAAGCGAGGCCTGTCAATGGATAAAATAACATCGTCAGCGTAGAGGCTGATAGCGTGTGCAAAGCCTCCCATCTGGATGGCAGTCACCATCGGGTTATCGCGCATCCGCTGGGCAAACGGCTCCATGTAGAGCGCAAAAAGCAGGGGCGAGAGCGGGCAGCCCTGCCTGGTGCCACGTTCAATGCCAAAAGAATCAGAAGCGCATCCGTTGACACGGACCACCGCCGACGGGCACTGTAACAATTAAGAATCATGGAGCGGAATTTCTCTCCTATGCGGGCTTTCATCAGCACTCGCTCTAGATAAGGCCAATGGACTCGGTCAAATGCCTTCTCCGCATCCACCGCCAGCAGCATTCGTTCCCCCGGAATCCGGGAGGCCTTTTCCAGCAGATGGACTATTCTTTTCGTATTGTCCACCGTCTGCCTTCCGGGGACAAAACCCGCCTGATCGGGAGCGACTAGACCGGGCAAGTGGAGAGCCAATCTAGCGGCCAGGATCCCCGTATACAACTTTAGGTCAATATTCAAAAGAGAAATCGGCCTATACGATCCGCATCGTGTCAGATCTTTACCGGGCTTTGGGATTACCGAGATAGTGGCCCGAAGCAGATCGGGCGGAATGGCCCCGGGTTCCGCGAAAGAGTTGAAAAGACGCGTCAGAATAGGAGCTAACGTCGTGCAGAATGTTTTGTAAAATAGTGCAACGTAGCCATCCGGCCCCGGCGCCTTGCCATGTTTAAGTCTGGCAATAGCGGAGACCACCTCCTCAATCCGGATGTCTCTGTCTAAGTGGTCCGCCTGCACAGGCTCTAGAGAAGGCAAGGTAACCGAGCCCAAATACGCATCCATAGCCTCCCCATTCGGGGGATCTCCCGTATAGAGATCTTCGTA
Organism: Lissotriton helveticus; assembly: GCF_964261635.1. Lineage (NCBI taxonomy): Eukaryota > Metazoa > Chordata > Amphibia > Caudata > Salamandridae > Lissotriton > Lissotriton helveticus. The sequence goes on from NC_136059.1 coordinate 1,662,474,183, forward strand.
AAACCCGCGGAAGACAGCTGCTATTCGAGCGTCCTCAGTCTCCAACCGCCCCGTCGGGTCAGAGATCTCTTTAACAAGCTGGGACTGCCTCGCCACTCGGAGCCTGTTCGCCAACAACCGGCCACAGCGGTCCCCACCAGTGTAGAAGGTGTGACGCAACCGCAATGCCGCATACTCTGCCCTGTCAAGGTCCAGGGCCGCTAGAAGCTTCCGAGCCTCCTTGAGCTGCCGCCAAATTCGGGGAGCCCCCGTTCTGCGATGGATCTGTTCCAGCTCTCTCACCCGACCCGTTAGTTCCTCTCTCTTGGCCCTCCGCGCTCTATTATCCGCTGAGGAGATCGCTATAAATTCCCCTCTGACAACAGCCTTCATGGCTGCCCACTGCGTAGCTCGGCTAGTGTCCGCATTATCATTATGGGACTGAAATTCTCGAATCACCGTCTCAATGCGAGCCACCACCTCCTTCCTGTGCAGCAGCGTGTCACGAAGGCGCCACGTCCGAGGGCGGGGAGCCGTCGGAGGCACGCTCAGCAGGACCTCAACTGGGGCATGGTCTGAAAGGGAGATCACTCCCATCTCCGAACCCGAGACCAGCGCTTTCACCGGAGAGGTAACCAAGAGGTGATCTAACCGTGCGTACGTTTTGTGTGCATGGGAGTAGTATGAGTAGTCCCTATCCGTCGGGTGTAAATGTCTCCATAGGTCAAGGAGGTCTACCTCCGCAAGTTGAGCTCTACGGTCCGCGGAGAGTTCTCCGACTTGAGGGGAGCGTTGCGCCGATCTATCTAGTGCGGAGTCAAAGACAATATTGAAGTCCCCCCCGAGTATGATGTGTCTATCCTGAGTAGCAGTGACTTCTTCGATCGCCGCCTGCAGAAAGCGGTCCTTCCGCTCATTAGGACTGTATAGAGACCCGGTTGTAAACAGAAGACCCCCTATCCTAAACCGATAAGCCAGTAGTCTACCCTTTTGTTCAGTGAATTTGTGGAGAATTTCCCCCCGGAAGTGCCGCGCCACCAGAATCGCCACCCCAGCCGTTTTAGTGGTGCAAGAGGAAAAGAATTGCAAAGGGAACTTATGGGACCTGAGCCTGTGCGTGTCCTGTGACAGTAAATGCGTCTCCTGGAGGAGACAAATGTCTGCCTGGGTATTCTCCAAAAGCGAAAGGACAGCCCGCCTCTTAACAGGATTATTCAAACCCCGGACATTCAGGGTCACAACCTTAAACGTGGTAGGGGGCATGAGCAACGGTGGAGCAGAAAGCAACAGGGCCCCACATCAGCAAGGCTGGGAGGACAAAAGTGGGACTCAGCATGGGGCGCAGCAAAGCACAGAGCAAAAAGCAGGGACACTGAAAAGCAAACCACGCCACGCACACCGGTGAGCATATAAACCATCCAAGACCCCACAGCCCGCAAAACGCTTCGCACCCACCACCCCTCGCCTCTCCAATTCTCACGCAAACAAAAGGACAAGCCAGACTACAAATGCCATAGCCCAGTGGAAGCAACCCAAAAAGCACAGACAATGCCAGGATAACGAGAAACCCCCATGAGCACTGGACGACCCCCCCTCCCCACCTCCAACTCCCGGATCCCCCCCTCCAACCCCGGCCCCGACCCCCCTGAACCCCCCCAACTGACCCCTGCCTACCCCATCCACCCCCCCTACCCCAGTCCCCTCCTGCAACTGGGACTGGCACAACGACCCCGAACACACCCCCGCCCACCCTCCAGAACCCCCGTAAACCCAGTGTCCCAGTCCGGTACTCGTCGGACAAGCCTGCGGAAAGTCAAACAAGTGGACGACCAGCCACCACGCACCTCTCCGTGCCCCCCGCCCCCCCAGACCCCCAAACCTGCAGTTCCATAGGTGCGATGTCGATCTCCCCCCGGAGTTCATTCAAGCTGTCAGCGCCACCACAGCCACTGGATGAGCAACGGTCCCATCCTGCACCGCAGCGTCAGGCTCCAACCGAGCCGCAGGAGAGTCCAGCCTTGTCGAGGAAGCAGATGACCGCCGGCCAGGGATTGTCTGCCAACCATCTCTGGTGACACGATTCCGGCGGGGCGTGGGAGCTCCGTCCTCAGTAGCAGTGATCCCCAGCACCCCGCAGGTATCCTGAAGGGAACGCAGCTGGTGTAAGGTTCCATTCCATCGAAAGATGAGCCGGAAAGGGTGTCCCCAAGAGTACTGAGTGCCATGTTCCCTAAGAAAGTCAGTCGCAATTTTAAAAGCTTTTCGCTTCTGTAGGGTGGTCGCGGCCAAGTCCTGATAAAGGGCCACTCGATGGCCCCGGAATTCCAGGGAAGGTCTCCTCCGAGCTTCCCGCAGTATCCGCTCCTTCAGGGGATAATCCGGCAAGAAGGCCAAGATATCAGGAGGGGGTGCCGAAGTCCGGCGCCGCAGGCCCACTCGGTGCGCCCTATCAATCCGGATAGGAAAGTCAGCCGACTCTCCCAGCACCTCTCGGAACAGATCCCCAAGGTACGATGCCACATCTTCCCCCTCCTCTCGGGACGGAACGCCCCGGACACGGATGTTGTTTCTCCTGGAGCGATTTTGAAGGTCCTCCGTGTGCGACTGCAGGTCAAGATGCTGTTCCCGGAGACGGAATACCTCTTGCTGCAGGTGCGTGATTTCCTCGTCCCTGGCATGGCCCGCCTCTTCCACCGTGGATACTCTGTCACCTAGGCCATCCACTTCCCTCCGTATCTCACGGACCTCTCCCGCCACCTCCTGCTTGAGCGTTTGGAAGTCATCCCTCAGTGAGCTGAAGAGGGATTCCAGAAAGGACCTCGTAACCGGCGGTTCCCCCCCACTTGCTTCATGGGAACCACTCGGGGGAGATGGGGACGGCTGACCCCGATCTTGTCTCGTATTGTTCCTATGCAACATCTCCGGCAACGTGTGGTTTCCCTTCCGCGATCCCTTGTCTTGCGCCATGACGGCCACTGAGATGCCTCTCCTGGGGGCCCAATGCTCCAGCCACCAGTGCAGTCCTGGGATCGAGTCAGCGGTCCCTCACGGAGTCTTGCGAACGACCTATGGGGCCGGGCCGCCCCACCGCTAAAGCAGGCCCCCCAAGGCCCTCATGTCTGACCAGCCCGCCAGCGCACTCCCCTCAACTCCGCCGTCTCGAGCTGTCCGGCTCTAGCACCACCGGGGGTCCCCCCTCCGAGCCAGGCCACGGCGGGTCCACAGTGCCGCGTGGAGATCGCGACAGTGTCAGGGTAGCACTCTCGTTCCTTTGCAGGGCAATGCAGGAGTGCGCACCCCGGCCGCCCCGAGGCCGGCCAACCCAAAGCGCCGCCCGGGGCCAACCCGAGGGCAGGATATGTCCAAGTACTCACTGGCGGACAGGCGCAACGGCGGGCCGAAAAGCAGTAGCCAGCCCTCAGTCACTCGCCGTTCTTGGGGGGCCGGTCGCAGCTCCTCTCCGCAGCCTCCTCAGCCCACGAACTCACCACGGGGCCCACAGACGATCCAGAAGACCACCCTGTGGTCCGCCTCCCCAACCGGCGGGCTGGGAGGCCTCCGCCGTGCAGCGCCGCCGAGATCCAGGAAGTAGGCCCAAGCCACGGCCTCAAGTAGCGAAGGCCCTAAGATCGGCCCCTCCCCCGCCACTCCACAGCGGTAGCCGGGCACGCCCGGAGGAGCCCCGCAGGGCCGAGCAGGGACGTCCGGACCAGGCAGGGAGGGACCACAGCTCCTCAAGGTCCCCCAGGCGGCTATCAAAGAGATCGGGGCCCGGGGCCCAGGCCCAAGCCGCGGCCTCCCGTAGAAGCCGATGTCAGGCTCAGCGCCGGAACTTCTCCGCCGTCGGGCTGTGTGAAGCAGACCCCCGGTGCGTACCGCAAGTGCAAGCGGCGATGTCCGGGGCCAGCGGAGAGGGTGAGGAGCCCGCCGTGTGCACTCGGGCCGGCGTCCAAGCCCGGGCAGGGTCCGTCCCTCTTCCAGGCCGCGCACCAGGCCCTACCCGCTCCCTGCAGTGGCGCCGTATCCTGGACCGGAAAAGCACCGCAAAAGGAGGCGGCAGGCTCACAGCTGACACTCCGTGTCTGGACACCCCCGCACCGTGAATTGCAGCGTCCCGGGGGGAGAATCAGCACATTCACGGTAGGTCTAGGGCCTCGGGACGGCGGAGCTCACTTCGAGTGCGACCACTCAGCTCGCCATCTTGGCCACGCCCCCCGACAAGACTTTTTTAGAAGAATATTTGAAATTTACAAGAACATGTACGATGCCTTTAAATTTGATTATGAGTAGTTGTAATTTCCGGTATTGCTCATGAAAGGAAAATGTTGCTTGAGACTCAAGTGACAACGTTAACAATGGCGGCGATCGCACTGTGGACATGGTAATGATTTTATAATGATCTATGGAATAGCAATGCTCTTTTGATTGATAAGCATGTGCTTCGCTTGTTATTTCTATCACAGAATAATGCAACTGAAATCTATTGATAATAATTTGTTTGAAGCTATTGCTTAAAGATTTGGTATTGTAGAAGTATTTTTTTCTTTGGCTTTGGATGCATAAAATGAATGCCTTCTGAAGAACAGTTAAAATGTAGGGAGCGTAGAGATTTTAATATATACATTTCAAAATAATGAAACGATTAAAAGTGACATTCTATAACGAAATGTTAAACAAAAACAGTGATAACAATATAACAATTTCCTATTGCTTGTTGGTACTCCTAATGGAGACTCTCGGAATCATGGGGCTTATTAGTGGGATTTTGGCGTAGGGCAGCGCAGCTGGCACATTGCTGCGCTGCCCTATGTCAAAGTGGAAGGGAAGGAATTCACTGTATTTAAGCAATACAGTGCATTCCTGTCCTTTCTCCCTGCCCTGGCGCCTTTTCGCCAGCCTAGCACCAACGTACGCACCCTTGCACCATGGTGCAAGGGTGCCTGCGTTGTAAGCAGGATTGTTTCTGTGCAGAAAAGCAATACCTTCCTGCACAGAAACAATCCTAAGAGGCGTCATCCTCTTTCTATGTGTGCTGCAAAATGCAGCACACTTGTAAATAGGGAAAAAAGGATAAATAAACATATTTCCCCTCGTTACGCCTCACCCTGGGAGGTGTACAGTTTTGGCACTTCTCCAGGTTTACATCACTTTGTAAATCTGGGCAGCGTCACAATCCATGGGTGTTGCATGGGAAAAACCCACTGCAACGCCCATGGAACGCCTCCCAGGCACAGAGTAAGCAACGCTTCGATTTGCGCTGCATCGCCTTACTCATGATTTATGAGGCCACTCAAAGCCAAGCAGGTTGGCTTTGAATGGCTTTATATATCGAAATGAGTGCCCTGAGTCACCTATGCATCACTTTACTGTGGGGCAAAAGTGACGCAGGGTTCTCATAAATAAACCCCTATGTTTCCAAGGCAAAAACAGCACTGCTTGCAAAACTGCAAGTAAAAGAAGTATACTAGTGAACTAACTAGGTAAAGGGGAGTCAGATGAGAGAGATGCAACTTTAGCAACAATTTATATGTATAGCATTGCACAATTTGGGGATGGATAACTTTTATAATGTGCGCAGCTGGAGAAATTTGACGTGCCGAAATATTTGCATAAAACATCAGCAACTTCACCAACTTCTCAAAGTTGTCAAAATTTTTTACAAGTAAGGTTTAGATGAGAAACCCCTGCAACCCCTACTTTCATGCAAGAGAATTCTAGTGTTTGTCCAAAAATCTCATGAACAAAATGTTTATCTGCAAATTTAACAGCAGCCAAAGTTTTATGCTGGAAACACACTTTGCAATTTTGTTTGCAAAACTGACAAAAATAATAACCTCTCACACCTCGAGATGAGCTACAAACGGAATATGTTTCATATCTTTCAGGAAATCTTGAAATATATCATTAGAGGGTCAAATGTATTGTTCCAATAGAGATAAATATATCAAAGATAATAACTATGTGCATAGTTGAATCACAAGGTTTGATAAGTTATCAATAAGAGAGGTCTCATTTGGGGGGATTATTTAGAATGAGAAACAAGCACCAACAGCTAATGAGAGAAAAAAGGCAAATTAATCAATTCAGATTTGTTAGGAAAAGCAGTACTGGCAATGTAGAAATTAAGGGAGATGCAGAATATGACAGCCAGGGCACCAATTTACTTGTTCTTGCAACCCGGCATATCGAGTAACTTGGGAAAGTAAGAAGGGAATTGGAGAAATTAGCACAGGTTTAAGCTTGATCTCAGTAAGAATAAGAGTATCAATGAGGGGGAAAGCTAAACTTCTGTAGTGTACGGGAATACTATTTGACACTGCAGAATGGCAATCCAACATCATATATTTTAGAGATATTAGGAAAGATTTAGAAGTCAAAATATTGACTAAATGCCATACTCCTTCAGCAAAACATTTTTTACTTCACTGTACGTCTCAAAGGGCACACGTGTCATATTAAATCGTAGCAACATACTAAAATTATTATCATCAATTCCAGAGTTTAGTAACTTAACATCAGATGCTTGAGAATCAGTCCAATTTAAACAGATCCCTCCATTTTCACACAAGAAATAACCAGTACTACATCGCACAATGAGGAGGCCACCAATAAAATTCTAGGAAACAGTCCACAATTTGAGAAATGGTGGATTGAAATAAGGAAATGCCATGATAGTTGTTATCCGACCCAATTGATATCCAAGCCAGCCGCAACGAGAAGTGCTCAGACAAATCACATGATAATCAGAAAATACAGAGGAAATACCATGAAAGGAGCAATTGGCCCATTATCCAATTTTGCATTATCTTCCAGTATCAAAATGATAAGTTGCACTCCAGGCCCACATATGTGTGAAGAAATACAGAAAAATCTGGCCCTAAGTGATGACTGCGCCTGGCTTCTGAAAGCCCTTATTAAAGGGAAATCAGAAGGGAATGACTGATGGTTGAACCGTTCGGCCACTGCAAAAACCATTTGTGAATATCTGCTTGTGAAATGTCCACTGCCTCACCAGACTGGTAGCAGACTATGACATTGTAGGTTTAATACAGAATTTTGAAGTTTTAATGTTTCAAGAAAAGTGGAAAATGTGTAAAGAGGCCGTTATTGGCTAACAAGAGTATGCTAATTTTGCAACCCATTCATCTGCCTATGGCGGAGTGAAAGGTGGGCTCTCTTTCTATGTGTCATTGGTCCTAGATACCAAGAATCACAAAATTGATTTCCATTTAACTTGGCTATTGTGCATTAGAATAGATTTCAGTACGCCGATTATTTTGGTAAATGTATATTTGAGCACAAAAAGATCAGTTAGAATGACTCAGCTTACTGTCCCATGGGAAATTATTAAAACTCTGTCCTACCAACATCCTGCTACAAGCTTAATTACATCATGTGATTTTAAAATGCATCTGCTTTCCAAGAACTTTTCAGATAAACCAAGTATAGCCACAATTCAGATGTGCCATTTCAAACTCCAAAAATACAATCTCATGTTGCTACAGGAGTACTCTCAACATGACACTGTAAGTGCACCACCATTTAAAAATTCACAGCAATATTCTACTATAGATTACATCATCATCTCTAAGGAATTAGCATCAGGATTTGTTGTCCCCTAAGTGCAAAATGACTACAATCCTCAAACTATGACACTATCCCTGACAGTTGATTATCAACCAAAGTCAAGAAACCTGGAATTTGGAGGGACTGCTTATAATTTGAAATGGCTGATATGGCACTCATTAAAACAAATAGAGATCTTGGCCTTTGTAGAACATACAATGGAATCTGCACTTTGTGAGACCTGGCATGGAAAATCCATGGTGAAAATCTGGCCCTATATTTGTGCCTCGGTAATAGATCACTTTTTGGTATAAACAATGACCAGGGGCAACCCTATAAGACCGGCACAAAACAGGTGGTACTCCCACAGATTAAATCTCCAAAACAAAGCACTTAACAAAGCATCAAGAGCAATGAAACTGTGCTTTTAAATATTCAAAATTGTGCTCTTTGAATCGCTTGAGAAGAATATACAAAAATGAGATTTCAAAGGCAAAAAGAGCATATCACGAAGAAATCTGGACAAAGTTGCATTACTCTTGTAACATATATAACTTGAAAGCATTCTGGGGAATTATCAACAAACTTGAATACGGCAGCAGGAGAGCCAACAATGCCAATATTTCCAAATCCAATTGGGCGTCCTTCATCTCCAAACTGTACAGAGCTTCTCTAGTAAATGATACATGACTTAACACCAATCAGCATATGTTAGCTCCTCTAACCAATACAAGCTGTGACTACCAAGGTAATTATTATTTGCTTGAAGAACAACCACTAGCAAATGAGCCATTGCAAAAGGAAACAGTAATTACTGTGCTGAAAAGTATAAATGAATGATGAGGAAGCCAAGGAAGTAAGTACAAGTCTTTATTCTGGTCATCCACTCTCCTCAATCAACAGAATCCCCAACATTCTAATATGAACTCCCAGAACGTACCATTAGGCCGGAGAGGAGGGGGTAGGGAAGGAACGTACCACGGGGAATAAAGAAGAGGTAAGGAAAGGGTTGGAATGTGTTACAACACATCTCCCTATACAGGGAGAGATGAACATGACAGCATTGGAGCCTGTGAGCTTAACTATAACTAACTAATCAGCAATTACAAGTCTGTACCCACTCCATGTCTGCCCATTCTCAAGGTGTACCACATTTCTGCCTATATTTCTTAATCATTGGGAGGGGGAGAATTTGCTCTACCCAGCCTGGACATGGGTAGGTTTCTTTACCATAACTGAGTTGTTGATTCTGAGGTTATGTTCTTTTACCCCATGTCTTTGGTCATACCAATTTTTGTAATTAGCTTGGTGTTGCTGGACTTTCCTTTGACTTTCTCTGTGTTTGTTTACCACTTCTTTTCCACCTTACAGCCAGAGAGGGTTCATTGTGGTGCCTCGCTCTCTTCCCCTTAGTGCCACAAAAGGAGAAATTCCAGTGATGAGATTAGGCGCAGTGTGGTAGGCCCATATGCATTCTCTGGGAGAGTCATCTATATTGTGGCCATTAGGTGATGGCCAGTTGTATATGTTCTTTGATCATGCGGTTCATTCTTTCCGCTAAGTCATTGGCTTTTGGGCAGTAGAGTGCAGTTTTCTCACGTTTGATATTTAATTCCTTCTGAAATTTCTTCATCTCTTCGGATGTAAACTGCACCCCATTGTCTGTTACAAGACCTACTGGTATACCTTCATTTGAAAAGACAGATTTTAGAAATATGATGAGACTGTTAGCCGTAGTTGTGGATGCCAATCTGACATTTTCCTAGTGCAAGGTGTAGTCTACTAGGACAACCCCAATGTTTCCATAGGGCCAATTATGTCCTTAGCAAGTTTTGTCCATGGTACCTTGGGTACTTCCACCGGAGACAAAGGAACTTTGCGTAAGATCGTCGTTTTGCCGCTTCTAGCACAGCTGATGCACTCTTTGATTTTCACTTGCACCTGAGTCCATCTTAGGGAACCAGAAATTGTTCCTCACTTTGTTTTTTGTGATGCTTCTCCCTAAATGTCTTTCATGGACTAGGTCTATTATTTTGTATATATTAATTCTTTGGCCACCAAGATGTCTTCTTCTGTGTGTGGGGAACCACTACCTAGTAGCGTCAGAACATACATACTAAAGCTCGTGTTCAGTTCTATACTGAAATAACCTAAAAAGAAATAATAAGTGGAGCCCTTTGTAAATGAACTCTCTCAACCAAAATTCTACCTTTGAGTACCAAATTAAAAAAATCCCATTTAGGTTCTCCATAGGTACAGCAGAAATTGACACATTTGACAATTTAATAGTTTAAATCTTCACACTGCTCCGAAAAGTATGGCATTCGTGCATCATTAAACAGTTTTTTTAAATATTTTTAACTAGGTCTTGATTGAATTCTATGTTAATTTTTTACCATTTAAACACATTTATTCTGTATTAAAAAATCACCCTTTCCAGTAAAAGTGTGTCTCTTCCATCACTTAGTCCTCAAATAAACCTTAGAAGTTTTACAAACCCATGTCTGTAGAAATTACATGAATTTTTGCCACTGATCATTGAAGTTACCATTAAAATCACAGCATGATTCCTATCTGTAAATATTCTAAATGCAGTATATATGTGCACTCTTAAGCAATTTATATCTTGGCAAGGCTGTTTTAAAATGTATTGTTTCTTTGCCGAAGTTTTTAAATGTAGAAGACGAATAGTGTTGTGGTATACTTCCTTGTTGTGAAGGCTTTTAAAAGAACAGTCCAAACCTCTATTTATTTCCAGTAGATTTTATATGTAAATTCCCCATGAACTTTTTCATTTTGTCTGCACGGCATAGAGAATGGGCCAGTGGGTCAGCCCAGTCAAATCCACTGGCTAATTTTACTGTGAGTGATGTCATTGTGCCCTTTCATATGGATCACTTTCACACACAAATCTGCCAGAACAGCTATGGCAATGTTTGCTTATTCCTGGCCCAAAAAGATTTTTTAGACACTTTATTCTTGTTTATAGTGGCATGAGTTTGAGTTTGAGTTTAAAATATTTATAGAGCGCACGTACACCTGGCGTTTTCATGGCGCTGTAAAGTACTGGGCCCACGAGGGGGGGGGGGGTCAGGGAGGAGGGGAGGAGTGGGACGATTATGATGGGAAGGCCTGTGAGAAGAGCAAGGTTTTAAGCGCCTTGCGGAAATGCGGGTATTGAGTGGGAGATCTAAGGTGGGCGGGGAGAGAGTTCCAAAAGGCAGGGGCATGTGTGGAAAATTTGGTGCCCCCCCACTTTTTGCGCCTGAAGCGGGGAACTGTCAGCAATTGTTGAGAGGATGAGCATAAATCCCTGACGGGGGCGTAAGCTGTGATTACCGAGGAGATGAACGCAGGGGCTGCGCCGGCCCGAGCTTGGAAGGTGATACATCCGATCTTGAACTGAACTCGTTCTCGAATAGGGAGCCAGTGCAGGGACTTCAAGAGTGGAGTGACATGGTGGAATTTGGCCAGATTGTGGACCAGGCGGGCAGCCTGGTTTTGGACCAGTTGTAGTCGGCGGATGCTGTAGGCAGGCATACCGCAGTATAGGGCGTTGCCGTAGTCTAGGCGAGAGATTACCATCGCCAGGACAATGAGTTTCAGGGCAGAGAAAGAAAAGAAACGGGTGACTTTGCGGATTGTGCGGAGAGAAAGGAAGGAAGAGGAAACCACGGAGCTGACCTGGGAGTGCAGAGTGAGTTGGTCGTTCAGTTTGATCCCTAGAGTTTTCACGGAGGAAGAGGGAGAAGGGGGGGACCTAGGGAAGGGGGCCAGAAAAGCGGGGTCCAGGGTCTGGAGCAACCACCTGTCAGAACCAGCTCAGTTTTGTCTGGGTTTAACTTCAGGTGGTTGTAATTCATCCAGTCCCGGATTATGATCATGATAGACTGGAAATTCGCCATAGAATCAGGGGAGGGGGACAAAGTAAAAATAAGCTGGAGGTCATCTGCATAATTGTAGACAGAGACCTCCATTTGCTGAAGAGCGAAGATGAGAGGGGCAATGTACAAATTAAATAAAAGAGGAGCGAGGGAAGAACCCTGGGGGACCCCGCATTGCACCTTCCGGAAGTCCGCCGAGTAGTCGCCCAAGCGGACAGCCTGGGTACGGTCCGTCAGGAAGGAGGACAGCCAGACCAAAGCAGAGCCGCTGACCCCCGCCGCTCCGACACGAGAGAGTAAGATGGAGTGATCAACCGTGTCAAAAGCGGCGGAGAGGTCGAGGAGTACCAGGGCCTGGGGGTGGTTAGTGTCCATACCTTCTCTGAGATTGTCAAGGACCGATAACACTACGGACTCCGTGGAGTGTGCGGGGCAAAACCCGGCCTGACGGGGGGCTAGCACTCCATTTTCCTCCACAAAGGTACTGAGAGCTCTGGTGACATGGCGCTCCAGGACCTTCCCTAGGAAGGGCAGCAATGAGATGGGGCGATAGTTAACGAGAGCGGAGGGGTCGGCGCCAGGTTTTTTGAGGATCGGGACAATGATGGCCGATTTTAGAGGTTGAATGACAATGCCCTGGGACAGTGAACTGTTGAGAAATTTAAGAGGAGGCTGCGCACATGCCGAGTAAATGTGCCTCAGGATGTGGGCAGGGCAGGGGTCAAGAGGTGAGCCTGATTTAATCAGTGGGAGAAGGGAGAGGAAGGCTTCCTCAGTCAGGAGAGGAAAAGAGTCAAGGCGTGCCGCGACTGATGGGCACTGGGGGTTGATGAACGAAGGAGAGGGAGAAGGGATATTAGCTTTGATGTTCGAAATTTTGTCCAGAAAGTAAGAGTTAAGAGAGTCGCATAGATCCTGGGAAGGGGTGGGTTTGAGGGTGGCTCTGTCAGAGTAAGCAAGGTCGTGGACGATGCTGAAAATTTCTCTAGGCTGGTTGTCAGCAGCCATGATTTTAGAAGAGAAGTAGGCCGTCTTCGTAGCCAAAATAGTTTTTTTATACTGAGACAGGAGGATGGTATACTGGGTTTTGAGGTTGGGGCAGTAGTCGCGTCGCCAAGCCCGCTCAGCATGGCGCACTGTGAGTTTTAGTGCCTTGAGTTCCTCGTTGAACCAGCGGTTGGCGTCGTTCGCCCGTCTAGAGGACACCCGCCGGAGGGGAGCGACAGAGTCGCAACCTGACAGGAGCCAGGAGTTGATGTAGTCGGCTTGTGCGGAGGATGACAGGCCGTGAAGGTCCGGACTAGATGCAAGGAGAGTAGCGGAGAGAGCGGGCACGTCCACCTTGCTCCATGAGCGCGCCCAGGTGTTTTTGGGAAGAGATGGCTTGGTGATTGGGCTGAGGTGAAGGGAGAAGGACAATAAGAAGTGATCAGACCAGGTGCAGGGAGAGGTAAGCAGGGAGGCCAAAGGGCAATTTAGGGACCAGACTTGATCGAGGATGTGGCCCTGAATGTGGGTGGGGGAGTGAACGTGAGAGTCAAAGTTGAGGGAGCGGAGGGTATCTGAGAAGTCTTTCGAAGTCGAACATTCGGCGGGGTCGGACGGCCAATAGTTAAAATCTCCTAATATCAGGATAGAGGCGTTGGTGACCGCTAGGGTGGCTACTAGGTCTTGGAAGCCGGGGAGAAAGGATAGAGAGGGTTGGGGGGGGCGGTACATGAGCAGGCAGGTCAGAGGAACTCTAAAGGAGGGTGAGCGGACGACTAAAAAGTCTGAGGATCCGATGGAAGGAAAAGATAGCGGCTGAAAGGTGAATTCTTTGCGGGCGAGCAGGGCGACGCCGCCTCCCGATTTGCCGGAGGGACGGTCGGCGCGCAGAGCATAGTAAGCGGCGGGGAGGGCAGCTAACAGAGAAGGAAGGGAGTTGTCACAAAACCAGGTCTCTGTCAGGAATAAGAGATCCGGTTTGTGCGAATCCAGCCAGATGAAGAATTTGTGACAGTGCTTAACTGCTGACCTGGTATTAAGATAATAGACGGACAGGGTAGTGGGCACGGGGGGGGCACAGGGGGCAGGGGGAGGGAAGGGTAAGGGCAGCTGAGAAAGGGGGGGGCGCAGGGCTGTTAGTCCCAGTCTGTCGATGTGTGATATCACAGAGTCCACCAAAGGCCACGGGCCTTGGAGGGCGTGGAGCTGTGTAGAAGAGTATTGGAAAAGCTGGGCATGATGGATGGCCCCTGGGCCCGGTCGGCCGCGGACGGGCGCAGACGGGCTTACCTTTGGCGCGCCTTCGGCGCGCAGACGGCGCGCCCGCTGCGCTCGTCCGCTGCGCGTCCGGAAAAAGCACATGATTTATGGGTAGGTGGGGCGGCGGCGGGGGGGCGTGGCCTCTGAAAGGGGCATGGCCTCCGGGCTCACGGGAATGGCGGCCAAACAGGTTTTAGGTGAAATACCGCGGCAGCGCTAGATCAGCTGCGCGAGCAGAACAGAGCAAGGAGCGAAGTGAGTGCTTTTTTTAACAAAGTAACAAGTGACAATCAAAGATAAAACTTTTAAAAATCAGGGTCTCGCTCCCGGCTTCCGCCTCAGGAGCTCAGTGCTAAATGGACGGCGCTTGTAATCAGCGACTTTTGTAGGTTGGCGGCGGGGGGGCGTGGCCTCTGAAAGGGGCGTGGCCTCCGGGCTCGCGGGAATGGCGGCCAAACAGGTTTTAGGTGAAATGCCGCGGCAGCGCTGGATCAGCTGCGCGAGCAGAACAGAGCAAGGAGTGAAGTGAGTGCTTTTTTAAACAAAGTAACAAGTGACAATCAAAGATAAAACTTTTACAAATCAGGGTCTCGCTCCCGGCTTCCGCCTCAGGAGCTCAGTGCTAAATAGACGGCGCTTGTAATCAGCGACTTTTGTAGGTTGGCGGCGGGGGGGCGTGGCCTCTGAAAGGGGCGTGGCCTCCGGGCTCGCGGGAATGGCGGCCAAACAGGTTTTAGGTGAAATGCCGCGGCAGCGCTGGATCAGCTGCGCGAGCAGAACAGAGCAAGGAGCGAAGTGAGTGCTTTTTTAAACAAAGTAACAAGTGACAATCAAAGATAAAACTTTTAAAAATCAGGGTCTCGCTCCCGGCTTCCGCCTCTGGAGCTCAGTGCTAGGCCCAGCATCTCCTTCAGTGAAATATTTTACAAAATCCATAACAAAACGAGAGCTGACAAAGCCAAACCGCTGGTAACTAATTTCATACCTACTGCCCTTGTCAATGTTTGTTTAGAGTGACATATACAACTTTGTAATTAAAGTTGAAATGAGAGCTCTCTAGAAAAAAAACCTTTAGGATTGCTGATACATCTCAGTAACTCTGTGGAAAAGGTATACAACCTTTACCACGCAACTTTTACAACGACCTACCATTACCACGCATTTTTTACAACGCAGGATCCATTACAACGCATACCATTACCACGCATGTATTTACAACGCTGGTACCTTTACAACGCATACCATTACAACGTAAGTATTGGTAAGTATATCATTTTATTAAAAATATTATAAGTTTACGTTTTTGGGTAAAGGGATATTTTTAGGGTTCAGGGTCAGTTTTGGGTTTTTGGATAAAGGGGTATTTTTAGGGTTCAGGGTCAGTTTTGGGTTTTTGGGTAAAGGGGTATTTTTAGGGTTCAGGGTCAGTTTTGGGTTTTTGGGTAAAGGGGTATTTTTAGGGTTCAGGGTCAGTTTTCAGTTTTTGGGTAAAGGGGTATTTTTAGGGTTTAGGGTCAGTTTTCAGTTTTTGGGTAAAGGGGTATTTTTAGGGTTTAGGGTCAGTTTTCAGTTTTTGGGTAAAGGGGTATTTTTAGGGTTTAGGGTCAGTTTTCAGTTTTTGGGTAAAGGGGTATTTTTAGGGTTCAGGGTCAGTTTTCAGTTTTTGGGTAAAGGGGTATTTTTAGGGTTCAGGGTCAGTTTTCAGTTTTTGGGTAAAGGGGTATTTTTAGGGTTCAGGGTCAGTTTTCAGTTTTTGGGTAAAGGGGTATTTTTAGGGTTCAGGGTCAGTTTTGGGTTTTTGGGTAAAGGGGTATTTTTAGGGTTCAGGGTCAGTTTTGGGTTTTTGGGTAAAGGGGTATTTTTAGGGTTTAGGGTCAGTTTTGGGTTTTTGGGTAAAGGGGTATTTTTAGGGTTCAGGGTCAGTTTTGGGTTTTTGGGTAAAAGGGTACAGGGTAAAAATTAAATATAATTAAATTTAAATTACATTAAATTAAATTGATTACATTAAATTAAATTAAATTAATTAAATTAAATTAAATTAAATTAAATTAAATTAAATTAAATTAAATTAATTTTAATTACATTAAATTAAAAAAAATATTATATACTTACCAATACTTACGTTGTCATTGTATGCGTTGTAAAGGTATATGCGTTGTAAATACATGCGTGGTAATGGTACTTCGTTGTAATGGATCCTGCGTTGTAAAAATTGCGTGGTAATGGTAGGCGTGGTAAAAGTATGCGTTGTAACGTCATACATCCGTGGAAAAAGGTGCTCACCAAAGTAGAACTGTTTATACCCATTGTGGTGCTGATTGGGTGTGGGAGAGAACAGTAAAAGGGAGGGATTACCAGAAGAACTATGCTTTCAATTTGGCCTCCTACTGTGATTATTGTTGCCATGAACCACCTCCCCCCATCCAAAATGGCTCTACAAAAATTTCTTACATTTGAAGGGGAGTTAACACTCAACTTCATTAAACACATTTCACTGAAGTTTGTCAGGACAGTTTATTTTTTATTTTTAAAAACCCATGTTCTCTGTGCATGCACTCAATATGCACATCTCCGAGAGCCGCACATGTAAACTATTGCGCACTTGCTTGTTTACCATGCTCTGATCTGGCACTTTACATACTTTACAGAGGACTTCTTTGGGCTGGCCATGGGTGTCATGCAAGCAAGGTCAGTGGCAGCAGTGCAGACCAGTAATCAGCCATATGCAAATTAGTCATGGTCCTGCTATGAATAAAACAAATACTGGTCTGCGGTTACTTGAGTTACAGTTCAGAAGGGGACTAGCCTGCCAATTCGGGAAAATAGACTAATTTACATATGGTTTCTTCCTATCTAAGTTAGTATAGTGGGCAAAAACACGATCGGCTGGAATGTGACACACTGTAGTTCATTACCAGCGGCTGAGATTAATCCAAATATTCCATTCATTACATGTTTTGTTTTTCCTCATGTTAGAAGGGCTTATTCTAAGTAATATTGTCTCCTGGCTGCTTTTCCACCCTTAATTTATAAGTAGTTTATTGGCGTTGTGCGTCCCAACCTTTCTAGAACCTCTGTGGATCATAGTTACTTCCGCCTCCTTTGTACCCATCAGGCTGTTCCAGAATATTAGTTTCTGGTTGGCTTCCTTCAGCCTTTATTTAAACGTCTATTAGGCTTTCTTGAAAGTAATGTAATTACATTTTCTATGTTTGGTCTACATTAGGTGTCTCTCTTGTCTGTGTAAATTTTGTATGGTTTGAGAAAGACATGGTGTACAATGATGCTCTATTTCCTTACACCCATTTTTTGAGTATTCTGGGCAAAACCGCATAGACATTTGATTGTTTTGGTGCCCGCTGCACTGCAGCATGTTTTGAATTTGGTTCGGATGAATTTCCAAGTGTGCATTGTTTAATCTGTTGATATAAAGTCATCTTGTTTTGCCTGTTTGCCTTTAAATCCCTCAACATAATCATTGCTAAACCTGTCTTGTACTGAGGAAGATGAATCCATTCTGGCACATGATTCTAAAGGCCAGTGACACCAAAGTTGCTGATTCTTAGCTCCCTAAATGAAGTGAAAATTACTGTTTATGTAACTGGGAGTCCACAAACTGATGATGTGGTTTTAATTTTGTTATTAATATTGCAACCACCCATTTATGCACATTGATCACTGTGTCATTACACAGTTTACTTTGCCACCTTCGTGTATTTGCTTATTGTATTATTTATATTACCTGCTTATAAATTCCGGTCTCTATCCCCCTACTTTTTGCTATTATTTACACCACTTTTCCTTCATGATAGAACAACTTGGCATAATGTAAATCCCATGGAAATATTTGGCTCCTTTTTCCTACTACGCAGAGCGGTCCAGATACCCAACAGGTCAGGAAGCACCCTGGCTTTCCCTTCCTTGTTGAAGACAGCCACCATATTTAGAGAACCCTGACTTTCTCGCTTTGGAGGTTGCCTTTTAATCAAGCTTGAATCCTGAGCTGGCTGGCATAATGGGGCATATTATCAAGGGGGGCGATTGGGAATTATCGCCGCTTTAGCGGCTGTTTTCGGCCGCTAAGCGGCGAGAATTCTATCCCCCTATTAGCAAGCTGTCGCTAACAGCAGTGATATCACACACTCTTACATTAAACCCATCCTCAAGTCCTTCCTCACAACACAGATCTGAAGAGTCAATGGTGTCCACTAGACGCGAAAGACAGTCAGCAGACACATTTGAAGTCCCAGGAATATATTCAAAAATGAAATCAAACTCCTGCAAGGAGATAACCCACCTCCTGATTCTCGAGGAAATTAAGTCAAGACCCTTTCTTTCAAACACCTTTTTAAGTGGCTTGTGATCCGATCTGACTACAAAAGTGGTACCCCAAACAAATTTCTTAAATTTGTTGGGCGCCCAAAAAATGGCCAGAGCCTCTTTTTCAATGACCGAGTAGTTTAGCGCAGTACCCTTAAGACATCTCGAAGCACAGGCTTGGAACTGTTCATGACCATTTCTTGACTGAATAAGTAGAGCACCCAGACCTTTTTTGCTCACATCAGTAACAATGTATGTCACATCATCTGGTTTGTAAACCTGTAAATCAGGAGCACTCTTGAGATCCATCTTGACTCCAGAGAATTCTTCCATGCACACCTCATCCCACACAAACTCTGTCTTATTGCACAACAAACTTCTGAGATGACTCGTTTTATCCACAAAATTTCTTATAAACTTGCTATAAAACTCAGCCATGCCCAAAAAAGAACAGAGTTCCTCCTTCAAACACGGCTCTTCCAAATTTGCTATGGTGTCTGCCAACTCTTTTTTAGGTTTGATACCACTCCCAGATATATGGTGACCAAGATAATCAACTTCAGTTACCCCAAATCTACACTTGTCACGACGTAAAGTCAAACCAGCTTTAAGTAATCTTTCTAACACCTTTACTACTCTGCAATCATGTTCTTCAATGTTTTTGCCATATATCAATACATCATCCTGGTAACATCTGACACCAGGGACGCCCTTGACCACATCATTCATGATCCTCTGAAAAATAGAAGGGGCTGGCACTAATCCGAAAGGCATCCTCAAAACTTAAATGCCCCCATGGGGGTTATGAACTCAGTCAGCTTCTGTGAGTTCTTATTAAGTGGGAACTGGTGATACGCTGATGCTAAATCTAGGGTACTGAAATAACAAGCACATTCCAAGGTTGAAACCATTGCTTCAATATTAGAGAGCGTAAACCTGTCCACTACAACCTCTCTGTTGAGAGCGCGAAGATCCACACATAGACAAATCTCATTATTACTTTTTCTGGCTACAACTATGGGAGCTAACTACTATGTAGCCTTTACAGGCTCTATCACACCTGCAACAAGTAACTTGGCAATTTCTGTTTGAACAGCCTCTTGCACACTAAGGGGAATCCTCCTCACCTTGGCTGCGATGGGCCTGGCACCGAACTTCAGTTTAATCTGGTGATTATACCTTTTTAAACAACCCAACATGTCTTTAAATAAGCCGTCAAACTTCTTTACAAACTTGTTGTCAACATTTTCAACTGACTGCACTTGCACAGAGGGATTACCATTAGGATTCAGGATGATACCGAAACGCGCTTGGTGAGTCCAACTGAGTAAATTGTCCCCTTTCTCTGCCACATAAACCTTTGCATCAGTTAATCTTCTATTGCACTCCACACAACTCTGAAAATATCCTACCATTTTAATAGTTGTTCCACCATAGCCTGTAGGCCTAACTTCAGATTTCAATAATGTAACTTAAGATGAAAATTCTCTCTCAAAGGTTTCCTTTGAGATAAACGTCAGGTGAGAGCATGAGTCAAACTTCATCTTCATTTTAACATCACCCACCTTGACCCACTCAGAGGGATGTTCCGCACCACACTTACTCACCTGAAAACTTACTTCTCTCGCCTCATTCTTACTGTCACTTCTGTTTCGAAAATGACAGTTCTTTGTGAAATTACCCCTTCTTCCACAAGAGCTACAAACAACCTTGAGAGCAGGGCATTCTCTTGCATTAGCCTTGTGACCAAATTTGCCACAACAATAACATGTTCTCTGAAACACCATTACACCTCTCTTTTCATGAACAGCACTTGAAACCTTATTTCTTCTTCTCTACTCTTATTATTAGCAGTGTCAGACTTGTGTACCACATGACACTCAATCTCTTCTACTTTCTCAGCAGTAGAAAAAGATTTTCCCACTTTGCTCAACTCATTTACACATTTACGCATGTGTTCCACACGTTTAGCAATAATCATTACTTCATCCAAAGGAGGCTCATCCTTTAGCCAAAGCTCTTCCCTTACTTTATCACTGCTGCATCTTAGAACAAAGTGATCAGGTATTCTCTCTTCCACAAGCTCACCAAATTTGCAACGTGAAGCTAACTTTCTGAGTGCAGTCACAAATTCCTCCACTGTTTCTTCTTTCCCTTCTTCTCTTAAACCAAAGTAATATTGCTCCATAATGGTGCTTACCTTTGGCCAATAATGTATATCTAATTACTTAATACATATTTCATATTCATTTAACCCCCTTTGAACTGCAGGGCTCAATTGTAGCACATTCTCTAACACCTCCTGTCCCAGACCACCTAGACAGTGAAGTAATAGTGCTTGTTTCCTATTCGCACTTAAATTAGTACCACAGACTCTTGCATAATTCCCAAATATTTTCCTCCATTTTTTCCACTTCACCGGAGGTTCTCTAGGATTTCACAGAAAAAATGGGGGTGCTCTTACGTTTTGCATATTCACTATACTTTTACGTGAACTTTTAAACAAACAGGAATTTTTCTTAAAATGACAAATAATACTTTTCCCTTTTTTTAAAAAATCTACCTCATACATTTTAAGATGAAATAAAAATAAGAATTAAAAAAATATAAACACAAAATTATTTCTACACCCACTAGTAAAGTTATTTTTTGTCTTCTAAATTAAGACTTCCAAACTTTCACAATAAAAGATGTGCCAGTCAGCGTGGTAACAAGCCAGCACTGTCACCTAATAAATGCCCTTATGACCACAGACACATTTGTAACAGGTGTGCTTGTCACCGTGATGTCAAGCCTGAAGTAATAATCTGTACGACGTTCCAAACCTCTTTTAAAGTGTCAGCATGAAAACACTCGATAAATCTTGAATCCTCAAAAATGGACGCCGACGTCCTCATGCAAACATTAGGCTCTCCTTCATTTGTAGATTGAGCTTGTTTTCTTGTTCCGCGTAAGATCAGCCTTTGGTCTTGTTTCTTTGGGAGATCGAGCATCGGTTACACGCGCGTCACCACGGTGAACCGCAGACGGCCTCTGTTTTCCACGGACAGCACTTCGCCTCTGCTATACTCTCCTTGACTTCCCGTGACAAATATTAAACATTTTCTACTCCACTCACTGTCCGCTGTCCTCCACAGCCAGATGGAGGCGTCACCACCTTTGCTCCATGCCAGACCTGACTCCATTCTTCATCCGGTCGATGCGAGAAAGACCTCCACTTCCTTCACAATTCCTCATGATGTTGGGGTTGCCTCTGCCTTTTCCACGCATTCGTCACCAGTGTAACAAAGTCAAAAGGCCTCGGAAATGGTAAGATAAGAGATGAGCTTTATTTGACAACCCAATCCATCGAAGACCCAGGCTAACTTCCAAACCTTATAACAATACTAGAAACATATTCCACGCTAGAATGTGGAATATGGAACCAAGCCCCATTACACCCGGTCCCCCACCTTGCCGCGCACCCAGAGGATGGGACATTTACATGAGCTAAAATCATCTTTGGCAGCTCGCAACGCGGGATGCACCCGGGCATGCGCCAGTGCCAAGATCGTGCCAAGATCAGGCCAAGACGGGCACGTCTTACCCATCATAGCCCTTAAGGGGCTGGGCTACCCCCTGTCATGACTACCTTTCACCTGCAATCCGTTGTTATGTTCCTTTCTTGATGCTGCTGATCCCCAACTCCACCAGAAGCCAATGAGGGACAGCAAGATTCTATTTACTTGCCACCTCAGACTGATTCCCGGGGGAAGGGGGAAGAGGGTAGAGAGAGAGAGAGACAATCGCTGCGAACTTGATGGAATTCTTGGGGATTAATTTCTTGCTTTTGCCTCTCCGGGTCCTGGGAAGTGGGTTTGGGCTTCTGGTGCTCATCTTCGGTCTAACGTTGAGAAGTGCACTCTAAAAGAAATAACACACAAATTGGTATCTTCTAATGATGACCAGATTTCCAGACAGTGTTAATATGATTACCAAACATACTTATAACATACCGAATAAACAAGCTTTTAAATGCTCTGACACTTCTCACTCAGAATTATCTGTACTTCTATGTGCTTCTAATACGCTTGAGCACAAAAGTAAATTCTTTCTTGAACTTTGACCTTTCAAAACATAAATGATAACATGCAATTGTTTATCAATTATTCAAAAATAGTGCAGAATATTAAAATGCACATCAAGGATTTTTAGCACCTTTTTAGCACCATATTCTGGTTTCTAGAGGGGGGGATTCTGAAAGAGAAATATGTATACAAAATATGCATATAACAATAATTATATCAAGCTTTAATTGTTTCAAAGGTTGACAATATAAAATCTCTTGCAACCTTACAAATGCTGAATGCTAATGAGCTTTAAACTTCTTTTTAGATGTTGTCCTTGAGTGTTGTTGCCAATAAATTATGCAGAGTCTTTGTTTAGCTGCTAACAGTTTCAAACAAACTCCAAAGACCTTACAGAAGATCTCAGGAGCGGAGACTGCAGGGCCGCGATTAGCGCTGCGTTGCTTGGCAACCTCTAATGTTTGCCTTTCTTTTTTTTTGTCTTTTCGCAGGAACAAGAAAAAACCAACCGGAAGTCCAGCAGGAGATGAGCACCGGAATCAGGGAGTCCATCGGAGTCAGGAGAAGAGCGCCGGGCGAGGAATGGTTCCAGCCGGATGCCTGCTCCTGAAGACGCGGGACCGGGGAAACACGGAAGCAGGTAAGAGATGCTTTGGTGGCACAAAGCGAAGCACTGAGCTTAGGACCAGTGGGGTTTAAATAGGCTTCTCTGTACGCGTTTGGGATTGGGAAGGCGGTTTGCACACGTTTGAGAAGGCGGTTTGCATAAGCTCAAAATTTGAGATTTGCATACACGTTTTGCATAAGCTCAAAATGTGAGATTTGCATACACGTTATAACGAAGCAAAAGTCATTTTGATTAAACAAGTCGTCTGACTCAAGAAACAAGCATTGAACACTACAAGTCAAGCTTTCAGATACTGTGCCCTTTAATCTACTAAATCTGATTGTAACAATGAAACGCACAAATTAAAGAAGCACATCTTTTAGGGGGGAACATTTTACTGACACAAGGCTGACACAATGGTTTAAATCAGCAACTCAATGTTTTTACAAAAGTTCTTCCCCCCAAACGCCTCCTTACAGAGCGAGGCTTTTCTGGATGTTGGGCATGAAAGGTTCTGATAAAACGGGGCGCATGTACTTGTGTATCAGCCTCCCATGAACGTTCTGAAGCATCATATCCTTTCCAATCAATTAAATAGTACAAATGACCACGGATACATTTGGCGTCTAAATTACGGTTAACCTCGTACTCTACGTGGTCACCCACTACTACTGGAGAGGGTGGATTATCTTGTCTCGTATTGGGTTCATGTGGCTTTAAGAGGGACACATGAAAAACTGGGTGAATGGCTAAGTCTTGGGGCAGGATTAGTCTAAAGGAAACTGGATTCACGATTTTGTCTATCGGATAATGTCCAATATATCGTGGTTTTAATTTCTTGGGTCCATCTAAATGAATGTTTCTATTAGATAACCAAACAAAATCTCCTACTTTATAATCTGGTGTTGGATTCCTGTGTTTATCTGCAGTTAGTTTTATTTTCAGTTTATTTTTAGCTAAACTCTTTTTTGCCTGCTCCTGCAGTTCCTGCAACTGATGAAGTCTTTCTGTTACAGGCATTGTGTGGCATGTAGTTGGTAAAATGGTTGGGAGAGACCGAGGGTGCATCCCAGGGAGGAAAAAGAAGGGGGAACAACCTAAAGCTGAATGACAACTAATATTGTAAGAGAATTCGGCTAAAGGTTATACCTCATCCCAATTAGTTGTCACTTTTAAAGTTAGACATCGCAAACTTTGTTCTAAGTATTGATTAAGATTTTATGTTTGTCCGTCTGTTTGTGGGTGAAAGGTAGATGATAGTGCGACTTCAATTTGAAGATGCTTACATAACTGATTCCAGAATTTTGAACCGAATTGGGCCCCTCTGTCGGAAATAATCTTACTTGGCAAACCATGTAATTTAACTATGTTTTTAATAAAAACATCGCTAAATTCTTTTGCTGAAGGTAATTTCACCAAAGGAATAAAATTACCCATTTTAGCTAGTTGGTCGACAACCACCAAAATGGAAATGAATTTATTGGACTCTGGTAGGTCAGTAACAAAATCTAAACTAATCGTATGCCAAGGGCATGGTGGGATAGGAAGAGGTTGAAAAGGCCCAGTAGGAGGCTGATGGGATGCTTTTTGTATGGCACATGTCGGACAAGATGTCACATAGGGGCCGATTCCGATCCGGTAAAATAATCCGCCGTACGAATCGCATTCGTATCCGAATCCGTACGAATGGGAACTTTACGTCCGACCTGCGAATTCCGATCCGTTCCGGTCTATTTCCGTACGAATATCATCGAACCGTCCGAATCACAGTCGATGATCCGTACGAACATGCATCGGGAATCCTACCGTACGATTCGTAAACAGCCCGTACTAACACACAAGTACGATCCGGTACGAGAAGCCTGTCAGCGATTCGGACAGAACAAAGTATTCGGACATAAACAATGATTCGTACAGCAAATATCGGGTTGCATCAAGCAGCGTCAAACCATACCACACGTGTACCCCTCGCACAAGCGCAAGCACAAGTACGACACGCACACCCCCTACGCGAACCCCCCACCTGCCAACGGCCGTACCAGTCAACCGCACGCACAAGTACGACACGCACACCCCCCCAACCAGCCCACGCGAACAGCCCCAACCGCCAACGGCCCGTACAAGTCAACCGCACGCACAAGTACGACACGCACACCCCCCTACGCGAACCCCCCCACCCGCCAACGGCTCGTACCAGTCGATCGCACGCACAAGTACGACACGCACACCCCCCTACGCGAACCCCCCCACCCGCCAACGGCTCGTACCAGTCAATCGCAGGCACAAGTACGACACGCACACCCCCCTACGCGAACACCCCCACCCGCCAACGGCTCGTACCAGTCGATCGCATGCACAAGTACGACACGCACACCCCCCCAACCAGCCCACGCGAACAGCCCCAACCGCCAACGGCCCGTACAAGTCAATCGCACGCACAAGTACGACACGCACACCCCCCTACGCGAACACACCCACCCGCAAACGGCTCGTACCAGTCGATCGCACACACAAGTACGACACGCACACCCCCCCAACCAGCCCACGCGAACAGCCCCAACCGCCAACGGCCCGTACAAGTCAATCGCACGCACAAGTACGACACGCACACCCCCCTACGCGAACCCCCCCACCCGCCAACGGCTCTTACCAGTCGATCGCATGCACAAGTACGACACGCACACCCCCCTATGCGAACCCCCCCACCCGCCAACGGCTCGTACCAGTCGATCGCACGCACAAGTACGACACGCACACCCCCCAACCAGCCCACGCGAACAGCCCCAACCGCCAACGGCCCGTACAAGTCAATCGCACGCACAAGTACGACACGCACAACCCCCCAACCAGCCCACGCGAACAGCCCCAACCGCCAATGGCCCGTACAAGTCAATCGCACGCACAAGTACGACACGCACACCCCCCCAACCAGCCAACGCGAACAGCCCCAACCGCCAACGGCCCGTACAAGTCAATCGCGCGCACAAGTACGACACGCACACCCCCCTACGCGAACCCCCCCACCCGTCAACGGCTCGTACCAGTCGATCGCACGCACAAGTACGACACGCACACCCCCCCAACCAGCCCACGCGAACAGCCCCAACCGACAACGGCCCGTACAAGTCGATCGCACGCACAAGTACGACACGCACAGCCCCCTACGCGAACACCCCCACCCGCCAACGGCTCGTACCAGTCGATCGCACGCACAAGTACGACACGCACACATAACGCCAACACCCAAAGCAGCACAAGGACTTACCAAAAAGGTCGCACAACAACACTGAACATGTCTCCTGTGTACACTCCATTGAGAATCACTGTCCTGGTCACAGCCAAACAGAGGTCAACACCAACACCCACCCCATATAACACACCCCCCCCAATTCAAATTAAGCCACACCCACTATTTGACCAATAAAAGGGTCCACACATACAACCCATCATCCTTTGCAACATACCCATTCTTGCGAGGAAACTGAGAGCACACCAACAATTGCAGCCACATACCTTCACACATACACCATCACGTCTACACCCACACCACCCCTTCACAATCACAACCACACACCCTCATCCATACACACCATCACACCCTCAATCACATACACCCCACACCATGACCACACCCAAGAATCCAAAGTTCACTAACCCGGAGAATGAGATACTTACAGATGAAGTCATCAGAGTCGAGCCACAGCTGTTTGGCGCATTGGTCAGAAATACCAGCCTGGCAGAAAAAACACGCCTGTGGGAGAGGATTGTAGACCGGGTCAATCCTGTTGCACCCATCCGGCGCACCAGGGCGGAATGCCAGTCCAGGTGGTATGAGCTGCGGAGGATGGTCAAGAAGAAAATGGACCAGGACTACGCCTCTGCACACCACACAGGAGGCGGCGGTCCCCGCAGACCTCCTGTATACCATCCCTGGGAGGAGAGAGTCATGGCCCTGCTGCCACCGGTGGGAGTACATGGAATAGAAGGAGCCGTTGAGTCTGGTGAGTGTACAAAAAATATATGTCACATGGGTGGACTTACAACAGTGCCCAGCAGCATGGGGTGGGTGGCCATGAGTCCTAGCAGGACACATCTAAAAGTGGTTTGTTGCAAGTGGGACCCACAAAGGGTGTAAGGTGGAGGGTAGGAGGCTGCACTCATCCCATATGTCCCAGGGCCTCACTCAAGCACCATGCCCAATGTACAGGGATAGGGAAATATCACACAAGATAGTAGACCACAGCTCCTAATCAATTTCATGTTGCGGACACACCTTCCCGAGATGCGATATTTTGTGACACAGTAAGGCAGTGTAGCAAGCAATCAAGCACAAACAACCTGTCTCCATCCCTGTCTCCCTCTCCCTCTGTTGCCCTCTCCCTCTGTTGCCCTCTCCCTCTGTCGCCCTCTCCCTCTGTCGCCCTCTCCCTCTGTCACCCTCTCCCTCTGTCGCCCTCTCCCTCTGTCGCCCTCTCCCTCTGTCGCCCTCTCCCTCTGTTGCCCTCTCCCTCTGTTGCCCTCTCCCTCTGTTGCCATCTCCCTCTGTTGCCCTCTCCCTCTGTTGCCCTCTCCCTCTGTCGCCCTCTCCCTCTGTCGCCCTCTCCCTCTGTGGCCCACTCCCACTGTCGCCCTCTCCCTCTGTTGCCCTCTCCCTCTGTGGCCCTCTCCCTCTGTCGCCCTCTCCCTCTGTTGCCCTCTCCCTCTGTATCCATCCCTCAGTGTTCCTCCCTCTGTCACCTCACCGCAGCTCCCTGGGCACACACACAGTTGCACCTAAGCACTGGACAGGCCTAACAAACACCATAGATCAGAATGTTAAGGGATGTCTCACAAGTACCAGCAGTCATCTGCTATGTGCCTGCAACACACCCACCATTTGCAGTCCACACTGTACTGTGTTAGGACACACTTCTCGGAATGCTCTGTAGTACATAATGGGCACAGGTGTAGGCAGCACAAGTCCCTCCTGTGATCACTGCAAACACAAACACCAGGACAAGGTCACACATCCTGGGCACCAACACAAAAACACGATCATGCCAGCATGATACAGCAGGGGACAGCCAAATCATGAACGATTGACGCTTCCAATTCCCAAGCTAAGTAATAGCATGCCTTGTCATACACCCCCATACAGAAAGTCATCCCCTGGGGACAGGCAATGGAGTGCAACACTGTCCCAATTGTCATGTACCACAACAAAACACTCACTCATATGAATATGCATACAACTCATACATGCACATAGCAGATGCTCTAGTCCATTGTGCCTCTCAAACAATGCACGTGTCCCATCTCATGAACTTTGTGTATGCACGTAAGTACTGACATGGACATGGGTATCGACAAGGTGATGCGTGTTTGAGAAGTGCCAATGTCAAAAGCCATGATCTATAACTGTGTGTCTACAGGTCCAGGGGTGTTGGCATTGTTTGGCCAGCACAGGACAGCAAAAGACATCCAAAGTAGTAGATGACATGCAAAATAATGATGCTCTGTCTCTTACATCAACACGCTGCATATGAACTCTGTGCATGCATGACGCAGACATAAGGATTTACACCGTATCCTGGATGTTGCGTGAAACTGAGCAATGCGTAACACGTGTGGTGCCGGCAACACAAGACACAGCAATGGCTGTGTCAGTCATTGTCAAGACAAAGGAAGAATGTAAATACCCCAGAGTACATTTTAATTTTGTACCACTACATACACAACTTAACAATGTTAACAATGTAAAGCTTGTGGAACTGTGATGCTGATAATGGATAAGTAAACAAGATGTCACTTGATAGTGCCTTAACAGTGTCTGTCTCTCCCACACACGGGAACGTGCGGCGCTCCCCCCAACCAGGGGGGAGAAGGATCCCAGTCCCAGGCTCAGCAGGACCTAGACCCCACCAACAGCGCCGTCCCTCAACGCACTGTGGATGACCCTAACCAACCTGGCTCCTCTGGATCCCAAACCCCTGCAGGAACTGAACCAGCTACATCTCAGCCAACCACCGGACCCATTCCCACCACATCCCAGCAGACAGGTCAGAGCCCTGCCCATGATCCACAAGAGAGCCAGTCTGAAAATGAGGGACACCCTTTGTCGGGCGCCCCTGAGGTTGGTGACGACCTCCACCCTGCCAGCAATCGGGGGGCCCGTCGAGCGGATGTGCCCACTAGCGCAGGCCGTGCTCATGTGGGTCAGGGTGGTGGGAGTGGCGGAAGGCGGAGGCGAGAATCTGGACAGTCAGCTGCAGCACCCGGTATGCCTGAACTCGCTAACATCCTGGAGGCATACCGGCGGGACACCAGGGAGGTAAGCCAGCTTGCGGAGGCCCTCAACCAGGTCAGACAACAGCAGGCAGAGCAAATAGCCAGGCAAGACCAGCATTATGGACGGGTGGAGGCACACCAGGCTCAGCTCTTGATGGTGCATCGGGACATTTGCCATATGCTACGTCAGATGGCTGCCAACATGCGGCCCCCTCCCTGTGTCACAAGGCCAGCAACATCACGGCAAAGTGCAACACCAGCCACAGGGAGGGAGGAGGAGGTACCCTCTGACGTAGCGTCCCATGCACCGTCCATGCCTGCACATGAGGGTCCCCCAAGGAAGGTGGGTCGTCCACGGTGAAGACGTTGAGGGGCAGTGGGCCATGGACATCTCCCAGGACACTGGACCTGGCATATTGCCCCTGGGTGCAACAGCATCCCCTATGAGACTCTCCCACATGGACTTGCTGGTCACAGTCTGCCCAATGTTGCCAAGCGCTGTGGCCTGGACTCTGGTGACTCAAACTGTAAGGCAGCTCATCTCCAGCAGTGAACTTTGGATTCCACCCCTTCCTGTACAGCATCTATTCACGTTTCCTGCACAATATCACCCAATAAATATTCTACACCTCATACGCTTTTGGTGATTCATCTTTGAAACAGCATAAACTGATATGTGTGTGCAAATGTATAAAATGCAAGGGTATACAACAAACTGCAGTCAGCCTCACACTTCGATCAGAATCTGAGTGAGGACACACATTGGTCAGAAATTCCTATCAACTACATACATGGATGGAAAGACACACCTGCGTGGGACAGTAAATGCTGGAGGGGGGTATGGATCCCAAAAATTCTATCACAGGCTGACCCAGGAGAGTCACTTTGAGGTGTACATATCAGTCGCACAAAAGTAGTGGTCCACGTAGGGAGTACCTACAACTGTGTCCTCAGGTATGTGAGCTATCATCAGCATGATGCAGTACTGTGGATGTGATGTGCAGCGCACAGGACAAGGCTGGCAGGACAGACTGTGGGCAATGGGCTGTAGCACTCTACACAAGCACACCTGAATAGGTGACCTACCCCTATGTAGCTACAAGTACTATACTACTGTAATGGTAGCTACGCATACAGAACAACTACACACGTCTGACAAATACCTACACCACAACGGGGAAATCACACCACACCCAAGAGACATGCTCATGGTGTGTGTTCCATGTGGCAACTTGACTGACTGTGACAGCTATGTTGCAGTGGTGTGAGCAGGTTGTGTAGAGCCACGTGGCTGTAAGCAAGCAGTTTAGTGCTATAGTGGTGTTAACAAGGTAACCCTGTACAATATTGTGGAAGGGGGGGGTGTGCTGGACACGGCACATGACCTGGTGGTACGTAGACCCGATGTCATGTGAATCTGCATAGTCGTGCCAGTATGTGTCGCACACACAGGCATAGCAGCAGCAATGGCTGAGTCAGAAGCATTGTGATACCAGGATGCTGATTGTCTGGTTTTGTCTGTGTGTAGGGTGGTAGGAGCATGCTCCATAAATGGATGGAAGGAGGGTCATCCTGTAGGTGTCAGTGTTCCTGAATGGTGTGCGCTGCATGGTGGCTGTGTATGCAGCAGCAGCAATGACTGAAGACATGACGGCAGGAGGGGTGTGACAACTTGCAAAACAAGCACATACCACAACGCCATTGGCAAGCCACAAAGTGACATGTATATGTGAAGGCTGGAGTGTCTGCCTCACTCAGGGTCACTGAAAATTAAATGGCACAGTAATCACCAAGATCACAGTCACTGGATCAGGGCCATTACGGAGAAGTGGGGCACAGGACACACAGCATCATCAGGTGTAGACTACAGCTAGTGTTTTCAAAGCTAAACAGCAGCTACAAAGCCATCTACCTCACACACAGCATAGTATACTAGCCTTCCCCAACCCCATGCGTGTGGTCACTTTACAGGTAAACACATAACAAGCATAAGCTAAGTTAATGACAAATAGTATAGATGCACATTAGAAGGACATGTGCGTTGACCTCAAGGTGGCACAATATTCCGTAGAAGTCAGACGTCATGCACAACATGATTATTTACATTGTGAGCCCATGGAGCATCATGAAACATATATGTGCATTGGCAAGAAGTCCAAATTACACTATTATTGATGTCACCTGTAATGCAGCAGTACTATTACCTACAAGCCTGTCAAGGACTGGCCATACCTTTCTTCTTCAGAGTGGTGTGATGCTCAAAGGGTTCCACCTCCAAATAGCCCCTTGGTCTGAGTACAAACGACAGACACAAAAGGGTGATCAGGCGAGGGAAGGAGAGGATGGGAACTGCTGGGAGGGAGACCTGAAAAACAGGCATATAACCATTAGGATTACATTCTCATGTCACTGACATTTCAAATACCTCATTTGATACACTGTACCACTCACACCTGTGAAGTGTACTAACTGGAGACAAGTTTAGATGATTAATCATTGGAAAAAACTACCTAGGCAGTGAATATAAAATAAATACACAAAAATATAAGGACCAACACTAAAGTGAACAGTTTCCAAATAGTTACACACGTTTATTGTAAACACATAGACAATGGCTAAAAAATATACATTTCATGAAAATTAAGTATATATAGATCATCACATAAAAATTGGTGAACATAAAAGAGTAAGTTGTGTGTCGACGCGTTTCGGCGACCAGCGCCTTTCTCAAGACAGATTACAACTTTCTGCAAAAAATAAAACAGTGTATAGTTTAATTTTTCTATTTTCAGTTATTATAATGTTATCTCAGCATAGATATGAATAATTTAAACGATAACTATTATCCACTATGTGTTCTATTTTAAACAAGGAAACACTGTTCAAACAAACAAACAAACGGTCCTTAATTAATCCAAAATTGGCAAGGCATAAATCACATGACAACCTCTATTGTAGCCTACTAATTTTTTACAATTAATTCTAACGTATGTTAGTGGTATAACATGCTCTCGCTACATGTTCTCTATTTTTACATGCACTGATATTTAATGAGCTTTATTTCTTAAATGATTATTTATACACAACATAATAGCTTCAAAGAATATATATACATTCATTTACATGTCAGAAAGTATTCTTTGTGTCTACATCAATCATAGGTATTCAGGATAAAACTATGAATCTCATTCTAATAGGACAGGTACACAGGAGATATTGAATGGAAAAGAGTAAGGAAGAGACTAATAATTCAGTGCTTTATATTTTTGTGTCGCCACTCCTCCTCACTATTCACTATTAGGAAATTTTAGTCGTTTCAAACATAGGAGAGTGTCTATTCTATCTATTTTATCTCTGAGAGATTACTTCTCTCTTTTATATGTGTTAAATCCATTTTTACCTGGGGTAAGTGACAACTAGATGTGTGGTTTGAATCTAGGAAACTTTTCAATAGCCACCAGTGATGAAATTAGTGAAAGAAAGAGCATATTCTCTACATAGGTATGTATAAAAGAGAGAAGTAATCTCTCAGAGATAAAATAGATAGAATAGACACTCTCCTATGTTTGAAACGACTAAAATTTCCTAATAGTGAATAGTGAGGAGGAGTGGCGACACAAAAATATAAAGCACTGAATTATTAGTCTCTTCCTTACTCTTTTCCATTCAATATCTCCTGTGTACCTGTCCTATTAGAATGAGATTCATAGTTTTATCCTGAATACCTATGATTGATGTAGACACAAAGAATACTTTCTGACATGTAAATGAATGTATATATATTCTTTGAAGCTATTATGTTGTGTATAAATAATCATTTAAGAAATAAAGCTCATTAAATATCAGTGCATGTAAAAATAGAGAACATGTAGCGAGAGCATGTTATACCACTAACATACGTTAGAATTAATTGAAAAAAATTAGTAGGCTACAATAGAGGTTGTCATGTGATTTATGCCTTGCCAATTTTGGATTAATTAAGGACCGTTTGTTTGTTTGTTTGAACAGTGTTTCCTTGTTTAAAATAGAACACATAGTGGATAATAGTTATCGTTTAAATTATTCATATCTATGCTGAGATAACATTATAATAACTGAAAATAGAAAAATTAAACTATACACTGTTTTATTTTTTGCAGAAAGTTGTAATCTGTCTTGAGAAAGGCGCTGGTCGCCGAAACGCGTCGACACACAACTTACTCTTTTATGTTCACCAATTTTTATGTGATGATCTATATATACTTAATTTTCATGAAATGTATATTTTTTAGCCATTGTCTATGTGTTTACAATAAACGTGTGTAACTATTTGGAAACTGTTCACTTTAGTGTTGGTCCTTATATTTTTGTGTATTTATTTTATATTCACTGCCTAGGTAGTTTTTTCCACTGATTTATTCCCTGACCTAGGGGTTGACTGTTATTGTGTTGCATACAGGGAACCCTTGTTGTTTACAAGTAGATGATTAATCATGCCATCACATGAGATCCGATGCTATGACACAGACACATAAAACCTAGGACAGTCTGTCATCCATTAGAGTCATGTGTACCGCTCACAACTGAGCTACCATGCAATTAGATCTATGTTGTAAAAAACTCTTTCACTGGCTCAGATGAGGTGGACCTTACAAACAAATGGAAACACATGGAAATGCTACTTACGCTAACTATAATGTCTGTATCTGATATTGGTTACCCATAAGGGCCATTTAGGCAAACTTGACTTCAGCCACAACAGCTGTAACTATCACATATGTAGAGGAAGCTAATGACCAACATGCAATGGAGGCACTCTGTAGCCAGTCTTTTGATCTGTCAAGTTAGCACTACTATGCAAAACATTACATGCTAGTAGAAGAACTATAAAGTGCTAGTGATGTTGATCCGAGCCACATAATGAGACCCTACCATTACACAGGAATGCAGCACGGGACCAGAGATTCATGTGAAGGACTGCACTCCTCTGGTGCAACACAATATATCACATATGCATCATCCCAACAATTTCACTTTACATGCAAAACATACTTGGCATCATGTGAGTCTAAACAGCACTGCTACTCACTGTGAAGGCTGGCGTAGCAGTATTCTCAACCTGCACTGAGGTAACGACATGACAGTGACATGATATACTACTACAAGGGGCAATGCATCCATGTTAACTGATTCACAGGACAGTTGTCTTAACATGTGGAACATACACTGGGCCACACCCACACCACATAGTTTCATGGTAATCAAACTGGACTGGCCACAAGCTGGAGGTGAGGATCCAGTCACAATCTAATGCACACAGTGAAGCTGCAATCCCCCACAGAGTCTGTGGTTGTGACCTCTGACACAATGTAAACCCAAGGTATTTGCAATGTTGCAGTGGCAATGTCTACACACATTGATGCATTCACCAGAGTCTCTAACTACAACAGATGACAGTCAGATGGGGTGAATATCCTGTCATGGGAGTGGGCATACATGTAATAAGTAACATAATGTAGTTGCATGTATGCATGGTCTCACTACATGCACATGAACATGTACCACACGTTTCTAAACATACCAACGCTAAACAGCCTCATATGCGTCCTTACCCAAATTGACTTCTACACATGTCCATGCATGCTCCGTTGATTTGGCTGACGTTGCAATCATAATGAGCAATAGCAGGATGACCACGATGACCCCAACGGACAACAGGCAGGACGAGCTGTGGATGAGAGTGGCACACAAGGGGTCAAGTTCTGTATAATGTCATTATCACAATGTCCTGTTGAATAGCCAGATGTTGTAGAACACCTGTACATTCCAAGTGCACACATAGCACGTATGTGTGTTGCATTAGAACTGCACATGTGTGACACTGCACAACACACATCCAAGTGACGTTGCATACAGTCTGTTGCATACACAGCATGCTACCCATGCTACTCTAGAGTCCATCTGTTACTGAAAAGCTGCTATGACTCACCATCATGAAAAAAGTTGCGGATGAGGTGACTCCGGATATCATCTTCATCCTCCTCGTCACTGGCATCCTGGGCAAGGCCTTCATCCTCAACGGGCGGATGTTCCAGCTCATCAGGAACAAGGTAGAGTGGCACGGCCTTCTCCACTGCCATGTTGTGTAGCATGCAGCACACGGTGAAGATGTCACACACCTTGCGTGGGCTGTATTGGAGGGCTCCGCCTGTCTTGTCCAGGCACCTGAACCGGCTCTTCAGGAGTCCAAAGGTTCGCTCAATCACCCGCCTGGTCTTCCCATGGGCATTGTTGTACCGCTGGTCTGCAGCTGTCCTGGGGTTGCGTAGTGGAGTCATTAACCACGGCATGTTAGGATATCCAGCGTCTCCTGCAAATTGACATCATGTACAAAAGTGATTAATATGATGCAGATCATGAAGTTGTGACATACTGACATACAGAGCTGACAGTGTATACTCACCAACTAGACATGCCCGGTGGTTGTGCAGCTGCAGCATCATCTGTGGTACCCTGCTACGCCTCATGATGAAAGCATCGTGGCACGATCCTGGAAAACGTGCACAAACATTTGAGATAATCATGTTGGCAAGACACACCACCAGGGCATTTATTGAGTGGTAGTGTTTCCTGTTGCGATACGCTTGCTCCTGAGCCTGTGGTGGCACCAGAGTAACATGTGTACCATAAATTGCACCAATTACATGTGGCATGCGGCCCAGGGCATAGAATTCCCCCTTGACATCTGTCAACTCTTCAGGAGTCGGGAATCTAATGAATTCATCTAGGTGGAGCAACATAGCAGCCAAAACATCACTCAACACCCGGCTTATCATTGTCTGAGACATCCCTCCCACATCAGCTATGGTAAATTGGAACGTACCTTTGGCAAATAAATGGAGGGCTGCCATCACCTTTACCTTGGGTGTCAGTGCAGTTGGATACCTGTGGCGTGGTTGTAGGTGAGCCTCAAGCCTGTTCGTCAGCTCCTTGATCAACTGCCTGTTGAAGCGATAGCGACGAA
This sequence comes from Lissotriton helveticus, assembly GCF_964261635.1. NCBI lineage: Eukaryota > Metazoa > Chordata > Amphibia > Caudata > Salamandridae > Lissotriton > Lissotriton helveticus. The sequence continues at coordinate 1,662,510,123 of NC_136059.1, forward strand.
TACAATTGCGCTCCCTCATGGCTTCCAAGTCAGGCAACGGCCTTTCCAGAGGGGGTGCCCTGCAATACACAATTTATTGGAAATGTCTTCAACTGTCTGACTGAGACTGTAACAATGTACATGGCACAAGCAAGACTGCTTCAAATAATCTAGACAATTTGGAGTGTGGCGTGGCATACACACTGAAGTAACGTGTGCCAGCTCCCAGCCACTCCTCCGTGAATAATTAAAGACCTGTGGTGTGTGGAATGGATATGACATGCATACAAACAATCTGATGGAAAGGCCATAGTGAGCATGACAATGTATCATGTCAGTGACAAACGTCATGTGAATGTCTGTAGCAGGTTGTCTGCACAACCAGACATCTGACAGCAATAAACACACACACACACCACATGTGCCATCATTTGCACAGTTCTGCCTTAGTCATGTTGCGGTGTGTAGCATCCCTAACTATTACATATCCATCATCATACTGCATAAATGTTTTATTCTCACAAATGGTCTGTGATGCCATCACACATATGAACAGGTCATTAACACACGTGGCATGGTGTGCGTACATTAGTAACCCTGTCATCACGGCAAGGACACTACATAGATGCTCCTACAGCAGATGTACTGAACAGTAAGGAAGGATTACTTACCTTTTGTAACAAAATATCAGTAAGCAACAGTAGTTAGTAGCATATTCCCGACTTTCAATACATACCAGGCTTTTGACCTATTTGCCTCCCTGGATGCCATCGCTCTGCACAGTGAGTCGGGGGTATCCAGGCCACACCGGAAAAATGACAGTGCCGCTGATTGGCATCCTACAAGGGCGTGCCCAAGTATTGCCCGTACCTACAACGCACACTCTGCCAGCAGTTACACAACCATGTCCCACCGAGAGTGTGGGTAGCGGACTAAGATGCATGTAATGTTGGAAGACCTCAGTCCCAGACTCAGGGAGGATGATGACATCTTTCCGTAGTGCCCATACCTCTTGGATACCCTCTACAGCAGAGCTAACGGGAATGTGGACTGTGATTTGGAGGCCTGGATGCCCATGCTCTCTGGGGTGGGGTGGGAGGACAGGGAACATGGTCAGTCCAGGGCGGGGTCTGACAACGTGCCTATCTACAGCCAAAAATGATGCGTGGCTGTACATGCTGCCCAATATAGATACAGTACATTCCTCAAGATATGCCTGCAGAGGCTCAGCGGAGCCGGAGTGAAGTTTAAGGACCTCAGTGAGGAGTTGGTCCTCATGGCAGCAACGGGGAGATGAAGGGCCAAGGCTCCGGCCGCCCACGTTAACACAACACTGTACGTTGCCCGCTCATCCTAAGACACGTTAGGAGTAGAGACATCACCAGTGTCTGGCTAGGTGTCCAGACCACTTGCATCCCCCAGTCCACCTGTCCTGTTGTCTTGGGACTGACACTCACGTGCCAGTGGTTCCTCATGACCCTCCCAATACTCATTGACAACCATTGTAATGAGCATTGCCCAGCTCATTGAAGTTAAACTCCCCATGCAGCATTATTAGGGGTGTTCTGCTGCACATTTCCCACGCCGGAGCCGTACAGTGTGTGGTATCGGGGACATCACCACCCGAGAACGGCGCCACGGCTGACACCCGGGGGATAGTTGCCAGTGAGGTTGCGAGTTCAACGAGCGGGGACCAGGATGAACATTCAGATCCTGTCTGTCCCGGCAGTTCTGGGACATATGCGCCGCCTGCGTCCAGTAGTAAGCGAGTGATGGCGTCAGGGGCTATTCAACAGACGCGCTAGTGCCCCCAGACGGGTCCGATGTGCCAGAAGCCGACGCGTAGGCCGTTGGTGGGGTGAGGGACATCATGGACATGAGGAAGTGCACTAACTCATCCTGCGTCACATGCAGGGCAGGGACCGGAGGTCGTGGTGCTGGCTACGACGGCTGCAATTCTGACAGAGCCGCGTGGTTGGTGTCACCCGAATCCCTTGCAGCATTGCACGTGCATTGTGGTGATTTTGATTTGCTATCAGATATATCTGACTTATTTGGTTAACCTGACAACTTTGCCCGGGAGCACTGATGTCAAATTAAGGGGCAGTGATGTCTCAACTACAATGCCCATGCACTCGTCCTACGTCCAGCCCATGAGCTATTGTGGTGCAGTGCCAACTGCTGGAGTCTGAGTGGCTTGTGGGACCAATCACACCTGGATTCATATGTCTGGTCCCGGCAGTGGGAGCAGCTCTTGTTGTTGTGCTTGACGTGCTAAGAGTGGAGACACAGACGGTGAGGGTCAGTCACCAACATGACTAGTTTGTATTCCTCACAGGATTTGAAAATGACATCCCTATTGGCACCGGCCAGAGTCAGAGAATCCAAGGTAAAGGGTCTGAAGTGATTGTACTATGAAAGTGGCAACAAAAGTGTGTAAGGTTACACTTATACGGGACCAGCGCTGGTGTTGTTAAAAAAGAGGACCTGACGTGTGCACGCAGAGGTGACGTATGAGTACTCTGACAACGTCATCACGGCCCACATGACGCCAACAACCCATGCAGAGCCGCAGGACGTGCCTACCGACACACAATTGTACTACAGAACGGAAATTGACATATCCAGGATGACATGTGGTGATATTCTAAGGTGAGTTATAGAATACTGACCTGTTCATTTCATATGCAAACGGCATGCACAATGTAGCTCATGGCACACACATGACGTGGTCACACAGGGTCATGCTGTGCGGCTATTACACCTCAGTGACAGTGGGCATGTTGTTGTCATCATGTGCCAGTTCCCTGTACTGAATGGTGAGCCATTCCAGTGTTGGTGTTCCTTGCAACATGTTGCTGACGTTACTCCGGTGCAAAGTGTTGACTGCATGTGATGCACATGTGCAATATGATTGATGACATGTATCGCAAGCTCTTCACACATCAACTGAGGCACAAGGTCACAATCCCTGTGCTTCTTCAATGTCTGCCACACCATGGGCATCCTGAAGGATGTATGCCATGCTGATGTATGCACCACATTGTCGACATGAGTTTAGACTACATCCCCGCTATGTGATTTCCTGGTGTGATTCTCCCAATGGTGACATGAAAGTGGACAGGGACGCAGGCTACACAATCCTTCACTTGACCAGGTCTGACGCACTGTACCCCAAGGTACGTGCATGTGTACGCCTCGTTTCCCTATTGCTTTTCGGCCATGCGCGAGCAAAGCGTACCCCAAGGTACGTGCGTGTGTACGCCTCGTTTCCCTATTGCTTTTCGGCCATGCGCGAGCAAAGTGTACCCCAAGGTACGTGCGTGTGTACGCCTTGTTTCCCTATTGCTTTTCGGCCATGCGCGAGCAAAGCGTACCCCAAGGTACATGCGTGTGTACGCCTCGTTTCCCTATTGCTTTTTGGCCATGCGCGAGCAAAGCGTACCCCAAGGTACGTGCGTGTGTACGCATCGTTTCCCTATTGCTTTTCGGCCATGTGCGAGCAAAGCGTACCCCAAGGTACGTGCGTGTGTACGCATCGTTTCCCTATTGCTTTTCGGCCATGCGCGAGCAAAGCGTACCCCAAGGTACGTGCGTGTGTACGCATCGTTACACCATTGACTGGGTTGCATTAGCAACGCAATGTCACCATACTTGTGTGGGCATTTTAGATAAATAATAGTGAACAACTAGGGGAACAGTGTACTGATCAAAATGCAACCAGGTTGTCATGGATACAGAGTTTTTGAGGCTCCTACAGGTGTTCTAGAAAATTCAGTTTGGCTAAAGTATACAATGTTGCAAAAGTTGTTGTTCAGCTGAGGCTCAATTTTCAAACCATGCATATGTGTGTAATGGGCTTATGTGTGATGTGATTGGATGGAACATAGGATGCTAACTATGGTGGCCTATCACACACTACTCCTTGGACTCACAGACCCTCTGCAGCACAGATATAAGGCAGCATGTGGCTGGGGGAGGGCACTTGCCTGCACAACATGGGTGTGGTAACCACAGCTGCTGTCTCTGAATCCTCTGGACCCTGATTAGCTGAGCATGGAGAGGGCACCTGCATTCACTGATGGTGAGAACAAGGCCCTGCTGGATGCCCTCCTGCCCAACTACAGCAAGCTGTATGGGAGACCAGAGGATCAGGTGAGTGATTGGTGCAATACCTTGGAGTGTGCACCTGTTGTGTGTGTGACATAATGCCCATTGTGTATGTATGGTGTATAGATGCAATGTTGTTGGGAGTGAATGCCAGGGTGTACAGTCTTGTGTAAAGAGGGTTATTTCTTGTAGTGGGGTGTGTGACAGCGTGTCATGGGCTGCAGTGCACCCAGATGTAGCATACATTGCTCTGTGAGTGCCATGCTCTAAGAGTGTTTAGCCCACGTCATGTCATCTGTAGCCTTTCAATGGCATGTAATGCAGCAGTGTTTGCTCACAGGCCACATACTCCTGGACAATGATGCAAATGTGTGGAGCCTACGATGCCCTGTTGTCATCAAGTATTTTGTGCACATATGTGTGTCTTTTGAACATGGACCAGGTGTACTGATGCTCTTTAACTTTACATTTGTGACAGGTATCTGCCTATGAGAAGGGTGAAATCTGGCTGGACATCACCAGGGCTGTCAGGAGTGAGGGGGGGCTCGCAGGAGGCTCAGGAACATCAAGAAGAGGTGGCAGGACATCCGGTGCTGGACCCGCCGCATCGCCAGAGTCCAGCTGCATTTGGAAGCTCCACGCCGGCATGGCGGCACCCGCCACCTCACCCCCAACATGCTCCGGGTCCTGGAAGTGGTGTTCCCAGACCTCCATAGGCAGTTGCAGGAGGGACAGCAGCAAGTAGGGGGTAGGTACATGTCTGTTTGTTGTCATGTGTGTCACGTGCTCCAAGGCATGTTCACACTCCCATAGTTTGAGTGGTGTGGTCAGACAGGCACTCCATGCTTTGGCATTAGAATGTCCCAGGTTCTGCAGCTGCTTCTTTGCATGCCTTGCCCTACTCCACATTTGCCCTGCGCTTTGGCTGATGTGTATTTTTCACATGTACTCCTATGGTGCAATGTCTCAGTATGCATCTTCCTTTGCACATCATCATGTTTGAGGTGGGTCTGTGACACCTGTTGGTACATTACATGTAGCACCACATGTTCACAGTGTCTGCCATTCTTCATATTTTTGCACTGATCTTGAGTCTATACATGTGTTTTCTGCACGAGTCTGCCTCAGTGGCCTTGGACCATGGTACTCTTTCGAATTGTAATGTGTTGGATACAGGTGCACAATGTACATGTGCAATATTTTGGCCTTATGCATACTAACACTGGGCAGTGCGTGTGTGCATATGCGCCAAATATGTAGAATGTTGTTTCTAACTAATAATGATGGTCAGCCACACAAAGAGGCTTTGGGTGTCAACAGCTGTGATGCCAGTGTGAGGTGATGTTACACTTGGTTCAGGTCCCAGGATGGCATCACATTTCAGTACAGGCAGGACTTTTCCCATGTGGCACAAGGTCTAAGCAATTCCAACATGTCCTGTTCTGGGTTTGGGTGGCAGGGTGGGAAAATGAGCAGGGATGCATAATCAGCTATCCTGTTGCCAGGCAGTGGATCATCATTGTGTATCTCATACTAGTTTTTAGCTTGCATTTTGCTTGTATCCTACTGTACATTGAGCGTTGTGTCTCTCACAATTGGCCACAAGTAGACTTTGCATTGTGCAGAGTTCTGTGTAATGTGCCTCATGATGCATGCCATGTTTAGAAATGAGCCATAATGTATTGTAGCTGATATGTCTGATGTGTACAGGTGACTGATATGTTTTTGTTGTTCTTCTTGCCCACAGCATCATCATCTGAATCTGGAGGAGACACAGGCGCGGACCAGGCCGAGGGACCCAGCGACAGTGCCACCTGCTATGAGGAGTCAGAGGGAGGCTGTGGCACGGAGGGTGAGGAGAGTCTGCAGGCCGGACGACATGTGACTGACACATCTTACCATGCCGACAACTCCACGTCAGACTCTCAGGAGGAGGGGGAATATGCAGCAATGGTAACATCTTCTTCGGCTGCCCTCCCCTCCTCCAGTACCATCTCCACCCTCCCAGTCGTTAGTGTCCCTAGGGTCCGTGCTAAACCCCGTGTCTCCTTTGTTCCCGGCACCGCAGCCCCTGCCCCTGTGTCCCCTGCTGCCCTCAGTGCTGAGACTGTGGACCTACTCCGGCAGATTGCAGTAGGTCAGACATCCATGCTGACTGTCCTCCATGGACATACACAACTGCTTACACAGGTGGTGTCGTTCATGGAGAGCATGTCATCAGCCATGTCTAATCTACGTCGGAGTGTGGCTGCCATGGAGTCAACACTGACGGCAGCTGTGTACACCCAGCAGCATCTGTCCCCCCTCCATCCTTCAGCCCCATCCACCTCTGCCTCTCACATACCTACACATCATACACGCACACGCCACAGGTCAGACACACCCAGCGCACACACACAGCATAAGAAGCTCAAAGCTCCACGCACCCATTCTCAAGGGGAAGTAGGCACACCCACAGGGAGAGGGGAGACACCTCACACACGCATCCACACACCCAGTAGAACTGACTCACAGCCCTGTACCTCCCCCCCAATGTGTCCCCGGGTTCAGGTGGTAGTTTTTCCGCACTGGCTGAGGTGTGCAGCCAGGTTTTTGAAGCTACTTTCGGCGATGCCCCAGCCAGTGTGGATGAATCCACTACACCTGCACCCACTCCACCTGTCCTTCCCTCTCCTGTCCATGCGGTTCCGGAGGATTCCACAGATGGTGCCCCCATAGTCACCAGAGCGGATTAAACGCCATGTGCAGGCAGGTTTAGGTGTGATGACACCCATGGAGGTACAAACTGTTGCAGAGACTTTTTTGGACTGGCCATTGGCCTTTAATGAGCGAGGACTCTTATTTGCTTTGCTATTTTGAAGCAGCTGAATAAAGCTATTTGTTTCCTTTTCTGAACTTTTGTTTGTGTCAAAATGTCTGTGACTGCTGTGTGCCTGGGAGCTGGTGTGAAGTTAGAATATAGGTATGACGACATGTGTCACTCTCCTGATGGTAATGTGGTTATCAATGGTAGGTTTTTGATGTAAAGGTTGGCCACTGGTGGGCAGTGGGGGGGGTCTCAGCCACCCACTCTGATGCTGGGCACTGCTGGGCAGTGGGGGGCGGGTTAGCCATACACCCACTCTGATGCTGGGCACTGGTGGGCAGGGGGGGTGTTAGCCATACACACACTCTGATGCTGGGCACTGGTGGGCAGTGGGGGGGGGGGGGGTGCTAGCCATACACACACTCTGATGCTGGGCACTGGTGGGCAGGGGGGGGGTGTTAGCCATACACACACTCTGATGCTGGGCACTGGTGGGCAGGGGGGGGTGTTAGCCATACACACACTCTGATGCTGGGCACTGGTGGGCAGGGGGGGTGTTAGCCATACACATACTCTGATGCTGGGCACTGGTGGGCAGTGGGGGGTGTTAGCCATACACACACTCTGATGCTGGGCACTGGTGGGCAGTGGGGGGGGGTGTTAGCCATACACACACTCTGATGCTGGGCACTGGTGGGCAGGGGGGGTGTTAGCCATACACACACTCTGATGCTGGGCACTGGTGGGCAGTGGGGGGGTGTTAGCCATACACCCACTCTGATGCTGGGCACTGGTGGGCAGGGGGGGTGTTAGCCATACACACACTCTGATGCTGGGCACTGGTGGGCAGTGGGGGGGGTGTTAGCCATACACACACTCTGATGCTGGGCACTGGTGGGCAGGGGGGGTGTTAGCCATACACCCACTCTGATGCTGGGCACTGGTGGGCAGGGGGGGTGTTAGCCATACACACACTCTGATGCTGGGCACTGGTGGGCAGGGGGGTGTTAGCCATACACACACTCTGATGTTGGGCACTGGTGGGCAGGGGGGGTGTTAGCCATACACACACTCTGATGCTGGGCAATGCTGGGCAGTGGGGGGGGGGGTGTTAGCCATACACACACTCTGATACTGGGCACTGGTGGGCAGGGGGGGTGTTAGCCATACACACACTCTGATGCTGGGCACTGGTGGGCAGGGGGGGTGTTAGCCATACACACACTCTGATGCTGGGCACTGGTGGGCAGTGGGGGGGGTGTTAGCCATACACACACTCTGATGCTGGGCACTGGTGGGCAGGGGGGGTGTTAGCCATACACACACTCTGATGCTGGGCACTGGTGGGCAGGGGGGGGGGTGTTAGCCATACACACACTCTGATGCTGGGCACTGGTGGGCAGGGGGGGGGTGTTAGCCATACACACACTCTGATGCTGGGCACTGGTGGGAAGTGGGGGGGTCTCAGCCACACACTTCGATGACGTACATGCGGCACGTATTCCATTGGTGTTGTGCGGTGACGTACCGTACCCCGAGGTCGATGACGTACATGCGGCACGTATTCCACTGGTGTTGTGCGGTGACGTACCGTACCCCGAGGTCGATGACGTACATGCGGCACGTATTCCACTGGTGTTGTGCGGTGACGTACCGTACCCCGAGGTCGATGACGTAGGTGCGGTACGTCTCCGTATTGAACTGGTGTTGTGCGGTGACGTACCGTACCCCGAGGTCGATGACGTAGGTGCGGTAAATCTCCGTATTGAACTGGTGTTGTGCGGTGACGTACCGTACCCAGAGGTCGATGACGTAGGTGCAGTACGTCTCCGTATTCCACTGGTGTTGTGCGGTGACGTACCGTACCCCGAGGTCGATGACGTACATGCGGCACGTATTCCACTGGTGTTGTGCGGTGACCTACCGTACCCCGAGGTCGATGACGTAGGTGCGGTACGTCTCCGTATTCCACTGGTGTTGTGCGGTGACGTACCGTACCCCGAGGTCGATGACGTAGGTGCGGTACGTCTCCGTATTGAACTGGTGTTGTGCGGTGACGTACCCTACCCCGAGGTCGATGACGTAGGTGCGGTACGTCTCCGTATTGGACTGGTGTTGTGCGGTGACGTACCGTACCCCGAGGTCGATGATGTAGGTGCGGTACGTCTCCGTATTGGACTGGTGTTGTGCGGTGACGTACCGTACCCCGAGGTCGATGACGTACATGCGGCACGTATTCCACTGGTGTTGTGCGGTGACGTACCATACCCCGAGGTTGATGACGTAGGTGCGGTACGTCTCCGTATTCCACTGGTGAAGTGCGGGAGTGTGTGGCGCAACGTACCCAGACATGACAGTCGTGCAATGGAGATGTGCGCGTTTGGCAACACGTACAGGTATGTTGAAGTTCGTTGTACTCACCTTCTGCGCCGTTGTCGGTTTCTAAGTACGAGGTGGTGGCCTTACAGAATAGGGATGAGACGGACGATTGCGTTCATATCCTGCTTGTCGCGTACCGGCGTGCGGTTCGTGCAGGAGTGTGGTTTTACGGTACTTTAGAGCTCTCGTAGAAAAGAGCCGTACGGAGTGTGTTCTACACGGATCGTACTTCCTGGTTCGGGAGACGCAGTTTTTTTACGTCCGGACGTAGCGTGTAACGTCAGCCGACTGCAAATCGTATGGACTTTCGATTCGGACGGCGTTTTTTACGAGCCGTACGGAGTGACGCTTTAGATTGTGATCGTACTTGCAGATTCGTACGTGGACGCCTACGGGTACGATTCGTACGGGGAAAAACACTCCCAACCGCTATTCGGAGCGCTTTTTAACGGATCGGAATCGACGCCATAGTGTTGGACGTCCTGACTAATGTTTTGCCACCAAAAATTTCTTTGATATAATTCTAGAGTTTTACTTATACCTGGATGACCTGCTGTACTAGAATCATAATTCCATGTTATAACCTGTTGTTGCAAATCTTTCTGAGGGATGAACATTTTATCTGTATGAAAGATGTACACCTCCCGAATTGAATTTTCTTTTTGAGAAAGCCATTTTAGTTTATCCAATGTCTGAGAGTGAGATTTCACTTAGGTTAGAAAGGTATCTGCTGTGGTTAGGGCTACTATCTATTCAGGAGGAATTATATTTGGTGAGCTTGTTTTTTAATCTGTTTTTTTGTCACAAACTAGTCTTGATAGAGTATGTGATAACAGTTGTTTTTCACCAGGTCGGTAGGTAATGATGAAATCGAACTCGCTTAAAAATTGTACCCATCGCATTTGTCTGGGAGTCAAGGCTTTGATGGTGGTAAAAAAACTGTAAGTTCGTGTGGTCAGAGAAAAAGGTGACTGTATGCTTAGCCTCTAGCAAGTGGTGTCTCCATTCAAGAAATACCGCCTTTATAGCTCATAACTCTTGTTCAGCAATGGTGTAATTTTGTTCTGCAGCCAGTAGTTTGCGTGAGTAAAAGGCTATTGGATGGAGTCTTCCAGTAGTGCAATCTTTTTGTAATAACACCCCCCTAAGGCTGTTTGGGAAGCATCTGCGAATTCCAGTGAAATTGTACCTCTTTTTTAAGCAACTGAGTGATTGGTGTTACAATTTCTGAGAAATTGGATTTGAATCGCCGATAGCAATTGGCGAAACCTAACTCTCATTGGATATCCTTAATTGTGGTTGGAGTGGGCCAATTCAAAATAGCCTCAATATTTTTTGGGTCCATGGTTATGCCTTCAGGAGAAAGCCAATAACTTAAGAATTCTACCTTTCGAGTGTGGAACACATATTTTTCTAGCTTTACGTACAAAGAGTTTTCCTTTAACCTTTGTAAAACAGAATGAACATGAGTGGTGTGTTCTTCAGCTGTCTTTGAGAAAATTAAAATGTCATCTATATAAACAATGACACATACATCCAATAAATCATGTAATACCTCATTGATAAAATATTGAAATACGGCTGGCGCATTGCAGAGGCCAAAAGGCATCACAGTATATTCATAGAGTCCAAACTTTGTGCGGAATGCCGTTTTCCACTCGTCACCCTCTTTTACACGCATCAAATGGTATGCGCCACGCAAATCAAGCTTAGTATAAATACTAGATCCCTTGAGTTGGTCCAGTAGGACCAGAATTAGTGGTAGGGGATAGCGGTTTTCAATTGTTGCTTTGTTTACAGTGCGGTAGTCTATGCACGCTCTCAAATCGCCTGATTTTTTAGCTACGAAAAAGAACGGCGAAGAAACAGGAGACTTGGAATGCCTTATGAACCCCTTCTCCAGAAGTTCCTCAAGGTATATTTTTAGCTACTGGTTCTCTGGTTCGGTCAACGCATCAATTCTACTGCAGGGTAAAGCTGCACCAGGAATTAAGTCTATGCGACAGTCATATACCCTGTGAGGAGGTAGTTTGGTTGCCTGAACTGGATCAAAAACCACTGAGAAGTCTGGGTAATCCTCCGGTATTTGAGGACAAGACGTTTCCACTTCAGAACAAAACAAAAGATGTATTGGGTCTTGCGTGTCCTGATAACAATGGTTTCTGCAGTACACTGAGTCTAAGGTTACTGTCTTCTTAACCCAATCAATTTTGGCGTTGTGATGTTGGGACTCCTACACCAAAGGTTGGGGTATCTATGAGATCGAATATTGTTTCTTCAGTATGACCATTATCACCGACAATTGTCAGTGGTTGGGTGTGGAATTTTATTAATCCAGAAGATAGAGCTGAACCGTCGACAGCTCTTACTACTTCTGGTTCAGATTTAGGGATCTTTTTAAGGCCTAATTTACTCGCTAGTTCCAGATCAAAGAAATTACCAGTGGCCCCAGAGTCAATCATTACCGCTAAACTATGCATATGCTGAGTAGAAAAAATGAAAGTCAATCTCAATGTCAGATGTTTTGAGGTGTTTGGTATCACATTAGTAGTGTAATGGGAGATCTTAGTATTGTGTGGTACCGAAGAAACTATCTCAACTTTCCTTGGAGAAGTTAGTTTTCCAAATCTGTCAAAGTGGAGTCACTCACATCAACTGTCTTTTTCCTGTTTGGTTTAACCTGACAATCCTTGGCAAAATGTCCAGCTTTACCACAGAAGAGACAAAGATGACCTTTTCTCCTGCGTTCCTTTTCCTAAGAGGACAGTGACCCTTTCAGTACACCTATCTACATTGGTTCTTGGTGATTGTTTTTATATTCTAATTCCTTTCTTTCTGTTCTGAAGTGTAAAGCTCTAAAATCTCCTCTGGGTTTTTCATGTTTTCTCTCACTTAACCGGTGGTCCAATTTACCTACTAGGTCTAAGAACTCAGTATAATCCTCTGGCTGATTAACTATGTGGGCTAATGAATCCTTCAGGTCATCCTGAAGTCCACGATAAAACAAAGAAATTATATTATCTTCTGGCCAACGTGTCTCTGAAATAACCTATTAAAATTAGTAACATAAGTTATCAAATCTTTCGATCCCTGACTGAGGTTTAATAGTTCATTGTCAGAAGCATGAATAAAGACATGTTTATCGAATAATCCAGACATTGCTGCCTTAAAGATGGCAAGATTGTGTAGTAGTGGGACATTGGTATCTACGAGAGGCATAGCCCAATTAGCAGCGATGTCACCTAAGTAAGTTATAATAAAGGCAACTTTTGACGTATCATTAGTGAATACCTGTGGTTTGCATATAAAGTGTAATTGACATTGACTCATGAAGGTGGAATACCGGCTGCTATCTCCAAGGAAACGTTCAGGGTTAGCTAAGGGAACTGGACTAGGTGACACTACTGTAACTTGAAGATTCTAATCTGTACTACCCCATGAAGTAACTGAAGAGCTATGGAGTTGGGGAGTAAATTTAGCAGGTGAAATAACTTGTTTGAAAGGCCCAGGATCGGATTCTCGCCAAGTTGTGAAACCTGATCTGTTTTTTTCTAAATTGTGCTTCAGAGCCTGGTTTTCTTCCCTTAAGTTGTTCATTACTAGTGAAAGTTTTCTAACCAATGCTGTCAGTTGAAAAGGATCTAAGGTCTCGTCTCCATACTCCACGCTGCAGGATCAAGAAATGAACTTTTTTCTTTTTTGGCTTTGCTTTCTGCCACGACTACCTCTCACCTGCAATCCGCTGTTGTGTTCCTTTCTTGATGCTACTGATCCCCAACTCCACCAGAAGCCAATCAGGGACAGCAAGATTCTATTCACTTGCCACCTCAGACGGATTCCCGGGGAAAGGGGGGAATGGGATAGAGAAGGAGAGACAAACACTGCAAGCTTGATGGAATTCTTGGGGATTGATTTCTTGCTTTTGCCTCTCTGGGTTCTGGGAAGTGGGTTTGGGCTTGTGGTGCTTATATTCAGTCTAACGTTGAGAAGTGCACTCTAAAAGAAATAACACACAAATTGATACCTTCTAATGATGACCAGATTTCCAGACAGTGTTAATATGATTACCAAACACACTTATAACATATCGAATAAGCAAGCCTTTAAATGCTCTGACATATCTTTTAGCGGGGAACATTATACTGACACAATGGCTGACACAATGGTTTAGATAAGCAACTCAATGTTTTTAAAACACCCCCTCTTGGTCGCTGCTCCTTGACAGACATTTCTTTGTGTGAATGTCTCTTTGTTTCTGAAGGTACTGTGTTCTATATCCTTCTATCATTTTCTGGGTTCACTTATTGCTTGATGAGGTTAGTGTAGTAAATAAGGCAGTCTGTACACGGCATTCACTTATACTTATGGTAATTTATTTAAGCATTAGAGTAGAGAAAAACCCGACCAGCAAGACCGGGATCAAACGGGCATCTAACCCCCGTTAGTCCGAACGCTCAGCCCATGACACCACAGAGAGGTCACGAGCCCAGCGCGAGACATAGGCTTAGATAAATAAGAGCACAATGTAAATATAACACATCTCCTTTCCTTAGCAACAAACAATGTGGATAAACATAAAATTATTCAAAACATAAAAACAAAGGGTGTACACATACACCCCATAAAGGATGTTTTAAAGTCAAAACTATCTTAAATATTTCAGTATATAAAGTTTCAAGATTTCATTAAACATTGTAACCCCACTCCTTTCCTAAACAACATTATTAAACAAAATCTTTTAAATAAGCAGGTGAAACTCTTTTACGAAGTGGTCTGCATTCCTTTTCCACAACAACTTTCTTAGTGCCTAATTCTGGATTTGTTCGCTTGTCTTTCTTTTGGTAAAGTGCTACCCTGCGGAGATTCCAAGTGTGTCCATTTCGTAACTTTACATAGTTACCAACAACCGATTTTACTTGGTAGGGCCCTCGAAATTTGTTAAACATCCTCTGATTTCCGCCAGGTTTCACTTTAACCAAGTCACCTTCCGCTATGTTAGTAGAACTATTGCATTTACTTAACACATTGCGATCCACCACGTTTCCCTGTAACCATGTGGGAATTAACTTTGTACCTGCTGATCTCCCTCTCATGAGTTCAAAAGGTGTCTTAGACATACTGTTATGTATTGTTGTCCGATATGCCCACAGAATTTCTTTTATCTCTTTCTGTACTGAAAGATTTGTGGCTAAAGCAAGTTGCATGGTACCCTTTACAAGCCTATTCACCCTCTCGCAAAGTCCGTCACCTTGTGGGTTGTAAAGTGAGGTACGTAAATGTTTCAAACCTAAATATGTAAAATAACCTTCCATCACCCCAGAAGTAAGCTGTGTGCCATTGTCCGTTAAAACCATAGAAGGGATTCCTTCACGTCTGAAGATTTCATTAAGAACCTTAATAGTGGACTCTGCAGTGATGCTCTTCAAGAAAGCAACCTCCACCCATCTAGAAACTGAATCTAACACCAATGCAAATTTCTCAGTATCCTGCAAGTCAAGAAATGGACCTATGAAGTCAATGCAAATTTTCTTCAATACACCTTCCTCAGATACTATTTGTCCCATAGAATTTCGACTTGTTCCAACTTATAACCTTTTCTCCGATTCTTTGCAGGGCTGACATTGTTCCACCCAAGTCTTGACCTGTGCATCTATTCCCGGCCACCAAAAGTTTACTTTAATGCGTTTACCAGTGAGAGTTTGGCCCAATTGGTCCTCATGTGCTAACGCAATTATACGGGGTCTAAGAGATGTAGGTGGTATATACTTTTCACCCCTTACTAAAATAAACTCCCCCTGCAATGAAATTTCATCCTGTAACTGTACGTAAGGCCTAAGGCTAGACGACACAGTACTTTGTCTGGATACACCCTCTTTACACATTGCACGTGAACTCTTGCACACTAACCACAAGTCTTGCTAACCTTCCTGAGCAATTTCTGATTCCTCCCGGTGCCAAAACTTTTAGTAATGGCTTATGGTCAGTTCTTAGGGTAAATGAAATTCTCCACAAATACACCCTGAAATAGCATGTCGCCCATGCAGCTGCTAATGCCTCTCGCTCTATGACCGAGTAATTCCTCTCAGTCTCGGTCAAAGAACGCAACGCAAACGCAACCGTGTTCTGCTTTCCTGAACCTTTTTGTGTCAAAACTGCTCCGATTCCAACAGAGCTTGCATCTACAGTGAGAATGGTGTGCAAAGACTGTACAAAGCTAGAAAGTATATTTGCATCCAAAATATTCAGTTTGATTAACTTGAATGCATTCTTTTGTTCCGTCCCCCAAACAAAACACTTCCCTTTTCTCAAGATGTTTCTCAAAGGTTCTACTTTCTCTGCGAAATCTTTTACAAATTTTGCATAGTACTCCACCATGCCCATAAATGATCTCAATTTTTCTTTGTCATCAGGTTCAGACACATTACATATTGCACTAACTAGATCTTGTTTCGGTTGTATCCCACCCCCAGATACATGGTATCCCAAATAATCTACTTCTTCTACTGCAAATACACATTTCTCTTTTCGCAATGTTAATCCAGCATTTGAGAGAGTGGTTAAAACTTTATCCAAAATTATATTATGATCATTTGAATTTAAACCGTAAATCAAAATGTCATCCTGAAAGAAGACAACCCGTTCAATGTTCTTGAGAACATCACTGATGATTCTCTGAAAAGCACTTGCTGCTGAACACAGTCCAAATGGAAGTCTCTTGAACTGATACGTTCCTTCCGGAGTGATGAATGATGTGTACTCCTTAGAATTTGGGTGAAGTTTAATCTGATGATATGCACTTCGAAGGTCCAATTTAGAAAATACCTTCCCCCCACCCAAACTTAGTACAATTTCATTTATATTAGGAAGCGGAAAATTATCCATTATTACTGCCTTATTCAAACTTCGCATGTCCACACAGAAACGCAAAGATTTATCCGGTTTTTGAGTGATTACAACTGGACTCAACCATTGTGTGGCTTCCACGGGTTCAATTATGTTATCATCCAATAACTGTTTAATAATTTTCCTCACCTCATCTCTAGCAGATAAAGGTATTTTCCTTGCAGTATGTTTTATAGGTGCAACACATTTCCTAGTTTTTATGACATGTTGGTATCCAATGGCTTCTCCTAATTTTTCACTAAAAATATTCTCATGTTTTTTTAGAATGCTTTCTAAATTCTCTTGGATGCTATTGCATTCATTCTCACCATCTACACACATCACTGGTGGATCTGCCCTTGGATCCACTCTAATATTTAGTTCGTACTTGTGTAACCACCCTAGTATCGCCGGACCATGAGGAGATACATAAACTTTTCACTCTGTAACTCTCCCTTTAAACTTAATACTAGCTTCAAAGAAACCAAGTACACCAATGTTTACCCCTTGATATCCCTTTAGTATAACATCAGATGCGACCATCTTAGGATTTGTACATGAACAGTCATACAATTTTTTGGGAATAATTGTATATAACGATCCAGTATCCACCATTAGGGTCAAAATTTCCCCATTCGATACAAAATCTGCCTTAGGCCGAGATAAGACAATTTCTTCTGTAATCTTTTGACTCTCTGCGCAGGTAATCATCATTACTTCCGCTACATCATCCATGACCTCACATTCAACCATTGCAACCTTCTTAGATGTGCTAGTTCGACACATACATGCAAAATGCCCTTTCCTCCCGCATTTCAAACAATCTCTAGATAGGGCTGAACAATTCTTAGAGTCAGCTAGGTGAAAAGGATTACCACATCTGTTGCATGAACGTGTGTTTAGTCTAAATTTGTTTGTTACTCCAGTTTTATTATAAAGTGATGTAGCTTTCCCTCCTTTTATCGCTTGTTTCCCCTGTATTAGAGTAACACCTTTCGATGCCCCACCTTGTAAGGTTGCAATTTCTTGACTACTAGCATGCCCTTGTTGTATTCTTTTCAATTCTTTCATGCACTTATCACTTTCCTCTGCAACCTTAGCAATGGTGATAGCTTCTGTTAGAGTTGGGTTTTTAGCAGCCCATAACTTTTCTTGTGTCTTTTTACTAATACACTGCATAATCATTTAATCTTGTATGTTCCCAAATTGCCATTTCACAGATAGTTCTCTTAACCTAGATACGAAGTCATCAATTGTTTCATTTTCTTTTTGGGGAGCAGTGTAAAATGTATGCCTGCGCATAACAACATTTTCTTGCTTTGTAAACCTAGTATATAACCTAAATAACGCGTCTTTATATACATCATCAATTTCTACTGGTGGATTTGGCAAATATTTAAAGATTCTCTGTCCCTCCTTTCCTAAGGCACCCAATAACAAAGCCTTCTTTCTGACAGCAGAGAACTTCGTGCCATCCAATGCCACAATATAATTTTCGAACGCCTCACATCAATCATCCCATTCCATGGATGGTTCACCTGGGACACTCAGAAAAGGAACAGGAGCTTGTATTGTATTGTTTACATTCATTTAAAAAAATATATATATATTAAAAATAAATAAAAATAAACTGACCCCTCAGTGCAATTTAATACTTTAAAATAGATGGGTCAATGACTGTTGCATAATACAATACTCCAACAATCTTATTTGTAGTATTCCAATTAGTGAGTGTATCACTGCTGTATGTTTGCAATACACTGCATAGGCCAAATATAAAGTGTGTGTGTCACTGTACCACTGCTGTAAACATGTGACATACTGCATACACGAAGTATTAAAGTGTGTGTGTCACTGTAGTTAATGCCCAATCCAAACGGTCTTGTGTCACTGTACCACTCCTGTAGATATGTGACACACTGCATACACGAAGTATTAAAGTATGTGTGTCACTGTAGTTAAGGCCCAATTCAAATGACGCGATATTTTCTTTAACAATGTGACCAATTCTCATGCCTCGTTATGCCATTTAACATCTCATTTCACCTCCGTTAGGGGTGCTGTTGTCCGCGCTGACGAGCCGAAAATAACAGTTAAAGAAGCTCCGTCACGCCTCCTGAGGACAGTCTGAAATCTCCCCGGTAAGTTTTATTCCTCTAAATCAGGAACATACCTTCCTCCAAGCCTTACTTTACTCTCAATCAGTAAAACGATCTCCTAGCTGGGATCGTAGGCTGCTTACGCTGTCATCAGGTTTTTCTCCATGTTGATCACTCCGGTTGCCGATAAGTTATTCGTCTGCCTTCTCCAAAATGATGTCGCCATAAAATGTAGTAAATAAGGCAGTCTATACACGGCATTCACTTATACTTATGGTAATTTATTTAAGCATCAGAGTAGAGAAAAACCCGACCAGCAAGACCAAGATCAAACGAGCATCTAAGCGCCGTTAGTCCGAACGCTCAGCCTTTGACACCACAGAGAGGTCACGAGCCCAGCGCGAGACATAGGCTTAGATAGATAAGAGCACAATGTAAATATAACAGTTAGGCTAGGCAACCTCTTTTGGTGCTAGGAAGTAAGCGTCTAATATCCCTTTTTTTGCCTTCAGAAATTGCCTCCCGTTGGTTTTTATGGAATTTGGCCGAACAAGTCGACGGTGGTTCATATAATTGATATCGGACAAGGTAGAAATACAAGGTCTCTGTGGTTACCTGAACCATCTTCCCGTACCAGCATCATAGGGACAAAGAAAATGGAAGCTAGAAAAACACAGAGAAATGCCCTAGAACTAACAGCTCAATTTAATATTTTTTAAATAACACCATGGGTGTTCTTTTCTAAGAGATCTCTGGAATAGAGGAGCAGTTGACCCATTCAAGACACGCCATTGATACTTTGGAAGTAAATGGGGACTGTGCCTCAATAGACCTGGTTGATAACACACAGGAGCCCCCGAATGCATGGAGTCATGCAGCCACTTTGGATACAGAAACCTAAGTTGAAACGCAAAGACTCTCGGTGGGGGAGGTACAGTGGGTGGGTCGAGGACCAAAAGAAAGGGGGTTACCTCCACATTCTCCTCAAGCCATCCACAACACCACCAAGAAACAGAAAAGGGGGCAATTGACCACTGTAACTGAGAGCTGCCCTATTCAGAAATTAATCTGGAAATAAATCTTCTCTCTGCCTTAGAGAATTTTGGTCACAGATTTGATTTGCTGGAGGAAAAGATGGGCTCCCTGGGGAACTCTGTTGGATCTCTTCAGGAGCAGGTTGATATTATGTCATGTAATATGCCTTCCTTCTCAAACACCAAGACAAAATTCCCTCCGGAGATCATTTCTCCCTCTGGGAAAACTGTCTGTAATGACCTGCTTCCTCCCCTAAGATGCTTCGTCCCTAGCTTATGTAGGATCCTTAGGCGACATAGAAAGTACCACCTGCAACCCCACAGGCTCTGGTCTTAGAGCACTGTCACATTCTCTGGGAAGAGCTGCCAACGCGGGCACAGGGGATAGGCCCAGCATTGTCATTTGTGCACCAAATGTAAAGAATGTTCTGACTAGGCCTCTACAGGACTGCTCCACCTCTACTGCTCCCCTCTAGCTTCCTCCCGCTTGCACCCGTATGTTTTGGTCCTGGCGAATGTCCCGCCGCTATTGCAATCCACCCAAAAAGATTACCAGCAACATAAGAACAAGGCTGTCAATTGGCTTGCTGGGAGGGTTTCCCCTCATACTCAACAGATGTTATTTAATAAAATAATTATGGTGTGAATAGGGGGACGAACGGGCAGCGCTCCAAAATCCATTGGGGGTGACTGCGTTGTTGTCAACTTTTGTAATATCTTTAGGGGAAGTTGTATTCTTTCCAACCTCGGGGCAGGTCTAGTAGTCCCCAGTAGAATCTCAGTATTGCCTTTGAGTTATTTTTATAAAACCATGATAGCGGTGACGAGCCGCCAGGGAGTCCTTCATCAATCAACATCATGGAACCTGCTAGTTCTTATGCCCCTCACTTGGGCCTCAAGCTTTGCCTTGTTCAATCGCTATGATATGTTGAGCAAGCTGAATGATCAAGATTGACTGGGGAAGGATGAAAAGAACAGAAAAGTGAATTCTGGGTTTTCCCCATCTAGGGTGCTCTAGGTGTTAAGTTGGAATATTGCAAGTAGGCGAGAGAAACTTGACGATCCAGATTAGCCAAATAAATCTAACTCCTTTTGACATTATATGTCTTCAGGAGACGTGAGATACCAGAGGGGAATTCATATTGATGGCTATGCTTCTCTTTTATCAATGGTTCACCTTCAATCAGTAGGAGAGTAAGTGGGGGCCTTCTGATCTTTGTCAAATTAGATTTGATTTATAAAATGGAGTGATTTTGGGAAATTCTTCTAAGATACTCGAGGTCCTCCTCTCTTTTTTTAAACCATACAAGGATCTTGTGTATTAATATATACAATGCTATTCATGGGAAGGACACCGATAATGTGTTGATGTCGCTTAGCCCCCTTTTTGAAATCCTGTTTCTTTCACCCCGTAAATGCACAGTCCTAATAATTCTTGGTGATTTCAATCTCCACACCTGCAAAAATTGTTACCTATATGGAGGGTGGGTTTTCAGGACCAAGTACATCTCATACACACCACACAGGGAGATCTGATGAATGCGTTGTCCTTGGACCAAAACTTGATTACTATCCTGAGTGTAGGTACTGTGCTGTCTGGTAATAGTGTTCTGACCTTTGAAGGCCTTAGAACCAGCTCTTTCATTGACTACATACACGTGTCTGTGAGTTTATATTGCTCTCTGTGGATTGGAAAATCTCTATCGATCGTTATCCTCTTTCTGTTAGTTTCCACTGGGATAAGAATCAGGTTGTTTGTCTTCACTAATTTAAATCCCCAGTTAACCTCATAGATCAGGGGCGTAGGTAACATTGGGATATAATTATTCCTGAGCTTTTCATTGCTAGTCTGGCCAAGTCCTGTCAATCAGAACACCAGATTTGTTTGGATGAGGAGGACCCCCACTATGGCATACTAAGGGCTTTCAACATGATATGCACCCATTATAACTCTGCCCTTCTGAAGCCAGGGAGGTCTGCATCGTTAGCCCCGAGTTGATGGTTCGACAAGAAATGCTTGAAGGAGCATAACGCACTAAAGGTGACGTGAAAGAGTGTATAGCCCAATATTGAGCAGTCTTAAAACATAAGAAGCTTGAACTAAAGGAAGATTTGTGGGAGAATCTTCTTACAGCTAGCACTCAGAAAGATAGTACCATGTTTTGGAAAGTGGTAAATCACCCTTTCTTTAAAAAGGACCAGATGTCTTATCAGGCTGCTCTAGTACCCGTACTACTAACACTGATGGAGTAAGATAGGTTTCTCATTTCTCATACCCTCCTGTGTATTAACACTATTGCACACACAGTACTCCCCTGATTGTTGATCCGGTAGACCCGAATAACTTTAATCACTAAACTGAGTCGATACTGGTGGAATGTCCCTACGTGAAGCTAGGATAGTTCATCACCCATAGGTGAGGAAGGAGGCAATTCCTTTTGTTTTATATTCCCTCACACACCCTAGTGGTGTCATGCTTCATCATCGGGACACCCTGATGCCTAAAAGTCATGGTGGGCTCAACCTTATCTCAGAGAGGGCTTAGATGATTTTTTGGGCCAGAGGGGGATAAAGATTAAAACTCCTCTGTCGGATCCCAGTTTCCCTTTATTCTTGGATCTGGCAGGGATATATGTATATACAGTACCCGCACAGGCACTAGAGGACCATTTGTCTGGCTTATATCAAGGGCAGGATTCAGATTTTCAAATTCTCTCCCTAGAAGATGGTAATAAGGTGTCCCTTCAATGGGACGAGATAAGTGATGCCTTCATGCCCCGGTTGCAAATGGTGTCTCGGGGAACCTGTTTAAGTTCTCAATGGATCTCTGGGCTCCCATACTCACTCTTCATATCAATTCTGCTATTAGTTGTTCTTTGCCCAAGGCGTGGCATCATTCCGTGATAGTGCCTGTATACAAGAAGGAGGAGGACAGGAATGACACTGCTTGTTACAGACATATCTCGTTAATTGACGTTGAGGTGGAAATCATTGGACGGGTTATTCTAAAGAGAATAACTCAAAGGGCGGATAAGCACAATATATTATCTGACCTGCAATATGGGTTCAGGTCTGGTAGGGGCACGATGCACCTTACACCATGTAATAAATTTATCAGGGATAAGAGGGGATCCTTACACCTTGCCTTAAAGGACCTCGGTTCCACATTCGATAAGGTTAACAGAGATAACAGCAGACCTGGGTGGATCATTCGTTGATTGTCTTTCTGCAGGACCTTCATCATGGTCTGACAGGTTCTGTTAGATATGAAAGCAATGTCGAATGCACAAGCACTTTGCACTACAAAGGGGAGTCAAGCAGGGCTGTGTTTATTTGCACCCTTTATTTTTGTTGTGTATATCAATCATTTAGAGAAGGTGCTTTCTGACCAGGGTTTAGATGTACCAAGATCAAGGGGGCGATCGCCCGGCTCTTCTATATGTAGAAGATGCAGTCCTGATTGCTAGAAGTCTTCAATTGCTGTTAGACCTTTTTATTGGATTTATCGGCAGTCTGGACCTACTCACTAATTTTAAGAAATCCTACATTATTGTCTTTGGTAAACGTCGTTTACAACGCAGTGTTTACACCGCACAACCTTTACCACGCTGCCATTACAACGCAAGTCATTACTACGACTTGAGCTGGAGGGCGCTCTTGGTTAAGGAATATTGTGATTTTCTATTCCAACATCTTCCCTACTGTTACGTGGGCTGGAGTTGGAATAGAAAATCATAATAATCCTCAATCCGCGCCCTCCAATGCAAGTCGTTGTAACGACTTGCGTTGTAAAATCCGCGATGTAAAGTACCGCAATCAAAATGATCGCATTGTACTATCGTACATCCTTGCCTTTGTACCAAAAAAATCACAGAAGTGCTACGTTTATGGTGCATGGTCAGGTGTAAAGCAGGGTGGACAATTTTTCTTATCTAGGGATTTTAATTGAATTAGGTCTCAGCTGGCAGCCTAGCCCTTATTTAAAAAAAAAAAAAAGCATTTGCAATGCAACCAGTCTCGCTCTTGGGACCTTATATGTATTTAGCTATGCAGCACATTAGCCTGGGTGCTGAAACATCTACTGTTCTTTAACATGGAGGGAAAGTAAGCACCAAACTGCGTGACATGCCAGGTTTGGGAACACATGGAGAGAAATATTGCCTTTCAGTGAGAAATGGTATAGTTCTAAATCTTTGTTGTTAATATAAAATCAAGGCCTTCGGTGGACATATCACTGAAAATACAAGATTTGAAAAAAAATTGTCTATGGGTGCTCGTGGAAAACGATTTCTATGAACAGGAATCTAGAGAATGCTAATGTGATTCTGGTATTTTACTGACCTCTGCAGGCCGTTTTCTATCAAGACAGTTAAATAGAGGCAGTTGAACAAGCAGAAAGCAATTCCGGTATTTTATTGACCTCTACTGGTCGTTTTCTATCAAAATAATTAAATAGAGGCAGTTGAACAGAAAAAAATCCCTAAGCAGAAGCAGACAAGTCATGGGGCGGATCTCCAGAGCCCACAAAGTACATACACATACAAGTATATACTAAAGTATATACAAGAGGTCTTAAATGCTCGACCTTAAAATATAATATTGGAGCCTTAAAAGGGCCTGTGCTAGTGTAGTTGACTTCTCCTCCCATTTGGGCCACAAGCCATGAAAAATTATGCTTGATGTCAATAAAGCACAGTGCATCCCAATTTCTACTTTTGGTTGTGAGATCTCGGGTTTTGTTAATTTAGCTCCAATTCAGGTGGCAGAGAATAATTTTTTGAGAGGCCTCCTAGGGGTCAGGCACCGCAAACCCTCAGAGATCTTACACAAAGAGCTTGGTATGAGCTATATCGCTGATGTTATTAGCCTGTGACCCCTTTTATGATGTGCCATTTGGTTAAACGAGGAACTAAAACTTAATAGACTAATCAACTGAGTCAATTCTCGTCTTTATTCGATATTTTGCAATCATAAAAGACACATTTAAATACATATAATAAAAGAAGTGTGTCACACTTATAAAAATACAATTATGGATAAAATTACTTATAATAAAAACATTAATAATAAAATTTACATTCGCATCAAGTCATATTATACCAAAAGGGAGCCGCATAAAGCAATATACCCCCAGTAACCATGAGAAAAAAGAAGACTTGATTCCATGATCATGGGCGCTTAATTAGTGCAAGGAGAGGTCTACATTGGCAGCCAGGCTGCTCCTTCTAATGGCCCATGTCCAGCTCCAAGATATTTAGCCAAAGCTATGGCTACAGGTTCCCTTGTGTCTGTCTTTGAAATACGCAGTGCTGTTTGGCATGATCTTGTGCCAATATTTAGACAGATCGGCTTGAGCCATTTGTTGCGGGGGCCCTTATAAGCTGGGCAAGCAAACAATACATGTGATATAGACTCCTCATGGGATGAACACATAATGCATTTTGTATCTCCATCACCCCATTTTGCCGTAAAACATTTTAAAGGGAGGGTACCCACTCTAAATTGGTGGTACAGTTTCCTGTCACCAGATCACATAATAGCATCCCAGTAGGCCTCCAGCCTGTGTTCATACTTAAAATCTAAAAGGAGGCATGTCAGGGAGGCACTGTCCAATGAGAAGGACTTTAAACAGACCATGTCCCTGTATAGAGATTTAAAATCTTATTTGGTTGGGAACTGGTTCCCTTCTGGGTCATCCCACAAATGCCTAAGCCCGATATCAAGTAGTAGGCCCTTGATCTTTTGCAACCATTTAAATTTTGAAGAGGTATCGGCTTCTATAATATGCTTGACTACTTTCGCATAGGGTGCTAACTCAGGGGTGGTCCATAGCCGCCTCCAGTATGCTAGGGTTATAAAACCCGCTGCCTCCTCAAATGAAATACATCCCAGATCTAAAAATAGGTGTTTAAGGGGGGCCGTTTGGGGAGGCCAGTCAGTGATCTCAAAAACCTATTTTGGCCTAGAACTAAAGGACCAAGGTGTTCGAAGCCCCAGAGTTCTGCACCGTAGATAATCGAAGCCCTGATTTTCCCATTATGAATGGCTAATGCTGGGCCTACCGATTTTGAATGAGGCACCCGGTGCTCTTTTAAAAGGGACCCTGCCAGTTGGTTATGCCTAAGGACTAGAATATCTATCTGAGGCTTCCAGTTCATCCTCTTGCCCATCGTTACACCCAGGTACGTGAAGGTATTTGTTTGCTCCAAAAGCACATTATTCATTAATACTCTGCCTCTCACTATTTTATGTTTATGCAGCACCATGAACTTAGTCTTATCAACATTGACTACTAGTTCATGGTTGTTGCAAAATAAAGTGAATCTGTCAAGGGCTCGTTGTAGACCAGATTGTGTTTTGGATACAATTAAGGTATTGTCTGCAAACATTAAAAGTGGAACCCTTGTACCAGCAAGAGTAGGGGCGTCAGTTGGATACTCAAAATAATATGAGATAACATTATTTATGAAGAGCGAGAAGAGGGTGGGGGCCAAAACAAAGCCCTGCCGTACCCCCTTAGTCACAGGAAACCGATCAGTTATCTCACCCTGTTGGCCCCACCGAACCCGGGCATAATTAGACTCATGAAGCTTGATAATAAAAGATAAAATCTCGGGGGGGAACCCTAATTTCTTAAGAGTGTCCCACAACTTAAAGCTGGGCACCAGATTGAATGCTGACGTAAGATCTCTAAATGCAGCAAAGAGAGTCCCCCCTGCTAAAACCACAGTATTCCTTGATGAGTTTGTTTAGAGTGCGGAGTACGAGATGTATAATAAGAGTGCTCAAGATGTTTAATTTCAGCAATAATTGTTTTAGATTGTGATTAAGATACTCGTTTTTAAAAAAAACAAAATTAATCACGAGCTGAGGCCTTAAAAGCCTCCCATACAGTGTGAAAAAACATCTTCTGTCTGATTAAGAATAAAAAAGTCATGAGTGAAGGTATTAAAGGAAGAAGTAAAGGTGGGGTCTAGTAGTAATGCGTTATTGAATCTCCACCGTTTAGGAAAGGTGGATGTGGGTAAGATGAGAAATGGCATGATCAGAAATTAAAATAGAACCAATTTCTGCTGAATGTAAGGATTGAGTTAGTTGATGTGAAATAAAAACATAGTCAATTTGGGATTGGGTATGAGGTATTGGGGAAAAAACATATATTCCTGTAAAGTGGGGTTACACAATCTCCAAGCATCTGTAAGGTGATGCCTTTGAAAAGCTTGTGTAAAAACTTTTTATGTTTTGTTTGGTATGTAAGGAGATGAATAATGTCTATCCAGGAAAGGATCAGCAGGTAAATTGCATTCACCCATGAGGCCATATTGAACCCTGTAGCAGAGGAAAATGATTGCACTGCTCTGCGCCTTTGTGAATTGCCCAATGGAGACCTAAATACTGAATTAAAAGCTTTTGACCTGCCCATAGGATAGGATAGTATAGGATAGGATGCAATTTATAGAGCGCACTAATACCCAAAGGTGTCAAGGCGCTGAGCAGACGGGGGAGAAGAAAGAAGCACATAGCTGCCTAGTAGGATGAGAAAAGCCATGTTTTTAGCAATTTTCTGAACGTCAGAAGAGAATCCTCTTTGGAGATGACTGAAGGCAGCAAGTTCCAAAGTTTTCCGGCTGCCACAGAAAAGGAACAACCGCCCCATCTGGCTCTGCAGAATCTTGGAGAGACCAGTTTTTTTCTGGGTGGAGGATCTCAGGGACCTCCCGGAGATATACCAGTTGAATATGGTTTTCAAATGCGACAAGCCGTTGCTGTGTAGGACCCTATAGACCATACTCAGGACCTTGAAAGAGATTCGCTTCCTAATTGGGAGCCAGTGCAAAGTGCAAATCTCCTCCCTGGCTGATTAGTGCTTAGCAATGTTAAGGATTAACCTGGCCGCTGCATTCTGTACAACCTGAAGCTTGTCCAGGGATGTCATCTTGATGTTGAGGTGCAGAGCATTGCAGCTGGCCAGCCGGGAGGTGATGAGTGCAATGATGGTGGACCAATGCGGTTCAGGTGGAATATATGGCAACACCTTTCTGAGTGCTCTTAAGATATAGAAGCAGGTGCTGACAGTGTGGCTGACCTGAGCACCATATGCTGAAATCTGACTCTTTAAAGAGAAAAGATGCGGTCAGTATAAACCATGTATTGTTGTAGAAAAAAGACTCTTAACACCAAAATATAGATGTCATAATGCTTATTTCTGCTTGAACAGGCTTGCAGCAATGAGGAAAAATGCCTTTAAAATTAGGAAAATGCCTTTAAGTAGAGTGTACCTTTAAAGAAGAGTCTGCTCTTAACTGTGCATTATCAATCAGTCAGCTGTAAAATAACGCTTTGTCCTGCATTCAAAATGGCGGCCCCTGCTGAGGAGAAGAAGCGAGCTGCCTAAATAACATTAAACACGCTCTCCCGAACTTCAAAAAGCATGAGCACATGGGCCACCATGCATTGCCAATACAGTCTAGGTATCGCAAGGTAATTTTGAGCCGGGAGGCCGCCGTCCCATCGTCTCTTCAAGCGCCGTCGCCCGGAGCTTCACACAGACGCGGTCATCCTGCCTGAGCAGTAAGCCACGACCCAATTTGGAATTCCTTGAAACTGGGCAATATGTCCAATATCCCCGTGCAACACTATTTGAGGAACAATTTCAAAGCCCTTAGGAGACCCAAGCTATTTTTAACCCAGAGAGTATTACAAAACAAAATGCTGTTTGATTAAAGCACATCTTTTGTCTTGGGATGGCAGCCTAGAGGGATGCCTTAGCTGTAGCCAAACAAACATATCAACAATTTGCATGGTAAGAACACTTCCTGGGGTAGAACCATATCTCCTTCTTGAAATGAGAGTCCAGCACCGCCGTTTACTGACCCATTTTAGGTGGGGCATGTTTCACCAGCTGCTTTTCTAAGAGGGCATTTGGTATTAGAATAAGGATTTCCCACTAAGCACCTCTGAAGGGCCTCAACTTGCGATAATTTGCAAATTGTACTTATATGCCCCATACGTAAAACTCTTCATCACAGGTTTTTAAGGCCTCGTCTTTTAGCTATGGATTTCAAATACGTAAGACCTGCTCTTTTATATTTGCAGGTTTTAGCAACACCTAAACTCGTTTTAAGGTGTCATGGCATCTAGCAAGGGTTTTCATCTCAAGCCAGAAAGCCTTGTGAACTTGCATTTTTTGTATAGTTATTTTAAAAAGACAGGCTATTCTTCCGGTTGTGGTATTAGTGATGCTGTGTCTATTGGAGTCTTGTATGTAGCATTTTTACCTCAGTTGCTTTTCTTATCGAAGGGCAATCTTTTTAGGTTAGTGTGCAAAATGTGTCTATTTATGCAGAATTGTGTTGAAATGCCTTTTTATTGTACACCTATGATTTTATGTTTTTAAAATCGAATAAAGTCTTTGACTGTCTTTATGACATGCCTTCTTTACTTTTTCTTTTTGTTTGTTCAAGAACAGATCGCACTTGCCTGGGCAAACAAGGGTATGCACTTTTGAAGATCCTCTCCTAAGTAGATAGCGAAGAGAGGAATATCACAGGTGTCGGTTATTTATTATTTAGAACAGATTTTAAATTCTACTCACAAACTGCATAACTAGCTGGTGAAAATTCCTACATAAATGCATTTTGTAGAATAATTATCCCATAAAAACTCATTTCTGTGAGGAAATTGCCACAGTGAAAGTGTGCTTTGCTGAACATTTTTCCTGAAAACCAGTTTTACAACATCTTAAAAAGAAAAAAAACCAAGTTTAAATCTTTGCATACCCGTAGATCAGTGATAATTAATATCACTTTTGAGGACTGTTGTGTGACTAGAGGGAACCCTCAATATTTGTTGGCTACTACCAGTGGGTCTTTTTCCTATCACAATGGTATATAAAATAAAGTCTGCCAATGATCACCAGATTTTGACTGGCAAATCTGACATGCATAGTTATGTGGGAGAACCCTCTTGCTGGTGAATTGGCAACACATATTTTACCATTAGGCTAACCAAATACCCTTACTTACTTCTGTATACTTTGGTGACAAATCCTACAGAGTTACTCCATCCATGGTCGCCCCCCCACTCCTCGTGATGTATTTGCAAACTTTTAGTTCTTCTTTGCCCACCTCTGTTGAATATTGCTGCACCTGCTTCACATATCGCCATTTACACTACTTTCGTTTACCAAGAAACTCATGCAGAGTGGGGTCACTTGTCGTTTGTGTCTCAAGTTTGAATAGTGGCCCTTCTGAGGCAGTCAAACATGTTGCAAATAATCAATTTATACACTTTCTGGTATTGACGCTATCTGAACTCATAAGGGTGGAAGGCTGAACTGGTCTTGAAGTTATTCAAACTTGTGACCTGACCATCACAGCAGATATTAGCTGTGTTATATCCCTTTTTCTCTTTAAGTTTAATTGTGAAGTTGTCTCAGAGCAATCAAAGTCCCTCCAACAGACTGCCACTAGGACTTAGTGTGTTTTTTTTACGATAGCAGAATGCTTGTGCTCCATTGAGCTAAACACTCATATGTTTGTGATGCATTGCCCAGATGGAACAGCTACCTTAGACTGCCACGTTTCAGTACTGATGCAAATTTCTCCATGTGTTTTTTGCCTTGGCTACTGAATGCCAAACCTGTGGCATTGGTTGTCACACTTGTTCAACTGCATGCTGTTTCGGCAGAGTTTTGATTTCTTCCTCTACATGCTGATGCAGATTCATAGGAACTCTTCTGTGGTCTGGTTCCAATTGTCTAACTGTTTCATTGATGGTGGGTGCCAATTAAATCTGTTTAGTTTCCTAGAACAGGAAATGGTGAAGGGTGTTCGTCCTGGACTGAATGTCTTAGTCATGTTTACAATTGTGGCCACAAATACAATTTTTGCACTATGACACCACTTTGAGGGCATATTCCTCCAAGCTCTCATGTCACACCATGCATTTCATCTTCAACCACTATTGACCTGTAACTTTTACGTGTTGTGTACATACACTAATTCCAACTGCTACTAAACAAATCAGACACATTTGTGATCCCATGCTTCAGTGGTATGTTTGTTGCATTGTGTCATGTGGACCTTGGGATCTTTTATTTCTTTCGTTGTATACTTCTTAATTGATTGGTAAGAGTCATTCGTGTTTGATCTTTGTGTTCAATCCTTCAAAAAGCTTCCTAGCATCTGTAAAGAATCAGTTGTCTAGAAGTGTTTCCACCAAATTTTCCACATCTCTAATGTGAACTACACCAGGGGCGGCTCCTCCACTAGGGTGGAGGAACGTCACCCCATGGCTTTCTCACAGTGCGAGAAAGCCAAAACATAAAATGGTAATAACTTTTGATTATTACCATGTTATGTTTCTTTCCTCATTGCGGGTGGGCGAAGCTGTCCGGGCAGAGCAGGAGTAGTTTGCTTACTCCTGCGTATGCATGACTGGTTTGGTCGGCCCTCTCCAGCTGCCCAAACCAGTCATGTGCTCTCTGCACTTCTCCATGCAGGCTGCATTGCAGCCTACATGGAGAACATGCAATACACTACAGCCCCTGGCTACGCAAGATACTGACCAATCAAAACTCTCCATTGGAGAATTGTGATTGGCTTAGGGGAGGGGAGGGAGACTGCCTGGTTCCTGTTCCTGTGAGAGGCAGAAAAGCAGGAGCCAACCGAGCAGTGAAGACGCGGGACCAGGGCCGGCAGAAAGGTAGGTTTGATTTTTCTAAATGATTGAATCCCCCATCCCCACGTGACCCCCTCCCCGTGTGACCCCCCTCCCCGTACGACCCACACTCCCCTTGCCACCCCCTCGCTTATCCCCCACCTTGATTGGTAAGAGTCATACGTGTTTGATCTTTGTGTTCAATCCTTCAAAAAGCTTCCTAGCATCTGTAAAGAATCAGTTGTCTAGAAGTGTTTCCACCAAATTTTCCACATCTCTAAAGTGAACTACACCAGGGGCGGCTCCTCCACTAGGGTGGAGGAGCGTCACCCCATGGCTTTCTCACAGTGCGAGAAAGCCAAAACATAAAATGGTAATAACTTTTGATTATTACCATGTTATGTTTCTTTCCTCATTGCGGGTGGGCGAAGCTGTCCGGGCAGAGCAGGAGTAGTTTGCTTACTCCTGCGTATGCATGACTGGTTTGGTCGGCCCTCTCCAGCTGCCCAAACCAGTCATGTGCTCTCTGCACTTCTCCATGCAGGCTGCATTGCAGCCTACATGGAGAACATGCAATACACTACAGCCCCTGGCTACGCAAGATACTGACCAATCAAAACTCTCCATTGGAGAATTGTGATTGGCTTAGGGGAGGGGAGGGAGACTGCCTGGTTCCTGCTCCTGTGAGAGGCAGAAAAGCAGGAGCCAACCGAGCAGTGAAGACGCGGGACCAGGGCCGGCAGAAAGGTAGGTTTGATTATTTTAAATTATTGAAGCCCCCATCCCCACGTGACCCCCTCCCCGTGTGACCCACCTCCCCGTACGACCCACACTCCCCTTGCCACCCCCTTGCTTATCCCCCCACCCCGCATGACCATGCACCTGCCCCACCCACCCGTGAGCCATGCCGACTGAGTTACACTTACCCTCTTAGATCTTTATGTAATCCAAATAATCGAGTAACATGCGTCTGTTGCTGACGTCACTGAATTAAGCCATGATGTTTTTTTTTTTTTCTTTAGTCATTCTCCCACTTGATGTTGGAAGACTACACATTAACTTTTGTACTTGGGCCTAGGATTATGGGATGACCGATTGATGCTTGAAAAAATCATTCAAATATGAATGATATAAAGGGTCTCCCTGGCATCTCCTGTTTGATTAATCTTAGGGTGGCCTTAGTGTTCAGCCAGTATAAGAAACACAATGAAATGTGTGTATAAGGCAAATGACACCTAATAAAGTACATTTTCGATAGCAACCAAACATATTATAACTGTCAGCAAAATAATTAGAGAGATCCATGGCTGTTTTTTTAACATATTTTTCTCTAATGTTTTTCAAAATTATATTGGATTATTCGATTTTTACTGCTTCAAAAAATATTGCTTTAATGTGGTAATGTAATGAATTGTTCAGGTTCTGTTACTCTACAGCCTGATTTGCCAATTTAGCCAAAATGTGTTTTGCTCTTTGCTGGCTGAAATAAGCCATTAGACTTTTTTCAAGGCTATAACAGAACACATATAGCCATATTTAGTACGAACCACAGCAGTGGAACTCAAGTAACATAAATAAATATACTCTTTGCACTGTCTTGAATGATCTTGCATGCACTTCTCCAAATCCAAGGGACAGATTTACAAAGTTGTCACAAAATGTAGCAAGGTAATCAAAGTTGCTGTGTTGTTGTGTGAGAGGGCAAAAGTATAGTAGCACCATTTGTACTAAGATATGACACTTCTGACTACTTCCCTTTTGCTGGCACACTGTTAGGCTGCCTAGCACTATGCACACACTCTTGCACCATAGTGCAAAGTGTTTGCGTAATGTCTAACATAGGTTTTGTACTGGAAGGGCACACTTCCAATACAAAATACTATGCCTAAACACACATTAAAGTTGTTCCCTCTTTGTATGAGTGCTGTACAGTACAGCACGTATGAAAACTCAGAAACATTTGGAAAAAGTATAACATTTCTCCTTTTTAATGTCAGCCTCTAAGAAACATTATTTTTTTGGTGCAAAGCCCCCCTATCTAAAATGTGAGTAGATAGGGTTTTTAACAAAAAACATGGATGGTCACATGGGAATGCCCATGTACCATCCATGTTACACCTCCTTGATGCAAAGCAACTGCAAAGCAGAGCTAGCGCTAATCTGCATTACTTTTGAGCTACATTCCTTTTCCAGCTCCAATACAGTTTTGCACTGGAAGCTATATCCCAAAGATACATTGTGTGCCTGTTTGCTTCACTTTTGGGATGAGAACCTGGTGCAAAATTGTAGTAAACCTGCCTTATGTATGTTCCAACCACATTAAGTTAATTACAGATGAATACCACAATTTGGCAACAAATTGACTCACTCTATCTCTATTACTTCAGAGATTGTTCTTCCAATGTTGCCAATTTGTGATAATTCACAGACTGTTGCTCAAATATTCGCTTTTTGGTTGACCGACATACTATATTAAAGATTTTTCAAGAAAAAAATGGAAAATATACATTTAGTCTAAGCCAAAGCAGAGCATCTGAATCAACAAAATATTCATACACTGTCAAGATTCTTGTGTTGCATGGCACCTCTTCAAAACCGGATGTGGATTCCAGGGTGATTCCACGTTACTTGTTTTCACTTTAAACCCACATAACCAGCTGTGATAGATCATCAGCAGCCTCCCTCTCCCCGCAGCGCTTTTAGACCCTTACTGGTGAGTAGTCACGCTTTACAGGAAACCTGATTGATTGATTGATCGTATTCTATTGAGTTACTGTCAAGGGTAATCCTGAGAACATCAAGTGTGTAAAGCTGAAACGGTATGAAAAACTATGGATGAGCAGCCCAACTTACATCAAGAGGTAATAAAGGGAGTGTCATGTAGTATGTAAGGAAACAGTTTGTTACAAATTGTTCTTGAGAAGTTACATTAGTATCTCACTGACTGTATTCTGGGAAAGCAGTGTTGAGCTCAAATGTCTTTGCTGTCAGCGTATACTGACCTGTTGAATTTAGTTCATTGATAATCAATTCAGCGGCATTAACAGCTAAACATGATTCATAATTCTACATTGAAATTGAGGGCCCCAGCATCGGTACCGCTTGCATCCCACAGTGGTAGATTTCAGTAATAGAAGCCATCGGATTCATGAACGGTTATATAAACTAATACGTCTCCTTGACATCGCTTAGTTAAATCAAAACATATTTCCTCATGTGTACCAAGAACAATAGAATGGTCACTCTCATATTGGTAGAGTGCTACATAAAGATGTGATAGTAAGTCTGTGTAGGCTGAAGTCTACGTATTTCACTGGTACTTATCTAAAATAGGCTTTTCATAACGTTATATGTAAAAAATGTTTTGCATCAATTTTGTAACTGGGTCATACCTCTGATGGTTTGCCAGCAACTTGCTGTATTGGTGTGTCAGGTTAACCACTGTAAAAGTCAGCAGCTGTGGTTGCTTCTATAACCGCTCCGACCAGCACCATAAAGACACTAGAAAGTTAGAACCATGAGCACACCAAGTTTTGGTTTCTTGATTAAACATCTACATCACATAATGCATGATCCCTTCCATGAGAATAAAAATTGAAAAACAGAAACATTATAGAATAGTATAAGCACTGCTGTATAGGCCACCACAACCATGCAAAAGAGACGCTGGTTTATAAGTAACTGAGTGAAATCAAACAATTGCTGTGCTGAATCAGCTAAGCCAACGTGGATGAGAAACATTCATTTTCATAGATAGGGAATTGTGCATAATAAATGAAGTTAGTGAAATTTCAGCCATAATTTTAATATTGCTTTGTGAACACCATGGTCATATAGCCAGTACCTCGTAAATGCTTCAGCCATCCAGGGTGAGGGTTGTGAGCTGTATCAGTATAAGGTGGAGCACTGTCAATGTTGTCTCAAGAAGGGCAAGTGTTAGGTGCCAATGGTAAGTCATCTCTACCTTACCCCAGCGCACACAACAAAGAGCACTTGTGATGAGAAGCCTGGGACCACAGGTGAACATAATCCTGGGGTCTCAATAGTCGCTCATTGAATGTCTTTCTTGAGCAAGACATTCACATTGTTAACACATCCTATGAAACTGCATCATAAATGGGTAGCACTGGTGTACGATCTGACTTGGCTCGGACCCTGGCTAGACTCTGATGTTGAACTGTGAGCCAAAAAACTCTCACAGAATTTTCTTTTGCTAATGATTCTACATGTGGGGGGCCTCTAAGAAGTTCCCACAGTCTCCTTCTGTGTCTTTATCAAGAAATAAATCTAGTTGAGAAAGGTTTCTATTAAAAAAACAGGTCTCCGAAAGTAGACATGAGAAACATATAGCATTATAGTCTATAAAACCCCTTAAATCTAACCTAGAGAAATGTAGTATCCCTTTCCTCTTGAGTTGCTGCGTTACTCGCCCATTCCCCTGAGTTGCTGCTTACATATTATTAAATGTAGCAACCCATTTGATCCCCCTTCATATTACAGAAAGGTTTTACCACTAGTTGAAAATGTAAAGGTGGATTATGGAACATATATGACATATAAACATATATGACATATAGGCTTGATTATGAGTCATGTCACGTTTGTTCATAGAGATTTAAAAAAGAAACCTTAGTCTAAGACTCAAACATTAAAAACTAAGAAGTAAACTGAGTTTGCACTGCTTTTCCTATTTATGTAATGACAACTGCCCAAAAATGTAATTAGATCAAACATAGTCACACCTCCCACTTTTAATAATAAAGAATGTGAGCCCAATTCAGAAACTACATTTTGGTGTCTCTGAATTACTACAAAAATGTGAGGGAATATGGGAAAATTAAAGGCGGTTTTAAGGAGAGACGTTTCACAAAACACACTCAAAAGGGCCATATGTATCAAGGTACCAATTAGCGATTCTGTAATAGCGATTTTTAAGAAATCGCTATTTCAGAATCGCTAATTGGTATGTATCAAGAAAATCGCAATTTTTTTGCAATTTCTTGATATTCCTTAATTGCGAATTCACAATTAAGGAATACTTTCCCATTCATTTCTATGGGCCGGGAGGCTAATAGGAAGGAATGGGAATTTATTCTCAATTTGCGATTCGCAATTTGCTAATCGTAAATTGAGAATAATTTCAAGGGTGCAGGGGTGTCCAAAGGACACCCTGTTGCACCCCTGAAATAAGCATGGGTGCACATGTGGTGCACATACATGCCCTAAGGGCATGTATGTGCGTCACATGGCACTTTGAAAAATGCAAAAATGGGCATTTTTCAAGAAATTCGCAAATTACCACCAACTTGAAGTTGGTGGTAATTTGCGATTCCTTAGGGACAATTAGCAATTTTTTATAGCTTCATACATTGCATTTAAGGAATTGCAAAATTTGCGATTCCTTAAGTGCAATTGCAAATTAAGGAATCGTAAATTTTGCAATTCGTTATTTTGCACCATATTTTCATTCATACATCACATTTTGCAAATTTGCATTCGCAAAGGCCGAAATTCTGCGAATTTCGGCCTTTGAGAATGCGAATTTGTATGATACATATGGCCCTCAGTCCATCCCAAATCACAAAATATACTTCTGAATTCACTACAGCCCTAAAAATGTAAAAACAGTCTTAAATGTAATCCAGCCTAGATTTACTAAGTCAATCACCACCCATGGCCAATCATGGCCAATCACTGGCACTGCAACACACTCACAAAGAAATCAATTAATGAAATGAATTAAACTAACACCCAATCGGAATTAAGGTTACATTAAATAAATGAGCTCAAAATGTAAAGCAGATGAGCAGATCTAGAGTGTCGCTGGTGTTGAGAGTGCTCTAACAGGAGCTGCTTTCCACCTAAACTTGAGAACTACCCAGAGTTCTCTCTTTCTTTTTTGCATAATTTATGCATCACTCTATGCCTGAAAGGGTTTTGTTTTGACTTTTACTGGGTGCTCCCTTGTGTCTGGACAAAGCTATACCTCTCTGAAGAGCTCTAATTAGAACGAAACACTGTATCAGGGGTTGCTTTTACTCATTTCAGGTTGGCTTGGGTTGGTATTTTACCAATTCAAAGCTGTAATACTGTGCCTGGAGTGATAAATGGCTTTTGTCATTTTACAGCTCGGCCAGGACAGCACTGTGCTAGTCCTATGCTTAAAGACTTTGCAGAAATGGCAAAAGACTGTGTCCTTTTCTTTCTCGGCGTGGGTAGCACTTTGCTATTCCTATGCTTAAAGACTTTGATAAATAAACAGACATTTGAGGTGAGCAGATCTAGAGTGTCGCTGGTGTTGAGAGTGCTCTAACAGGAGCTGCTTTCCACCTAAATTTGAGAACTACCCAGAGTTCTCTCCTTCTTTTTTGCATTTTATATATATATATATATATATATATATATATATATATATATATATATATATATATATATATATTCACTGAAAAAAACATGGGTTATAGACCATATATAGTTAGGAATTAGCATTTACAAAACCTTATTTTACTCACACAAAATCATTGAAATTCCATATATAGTTAGTTGCACTAACTATATATCGCGCACCCGCAATCCACTACTGATGATGTCACATATTACATCATTCATGACATGGTCAGTGACATCACTGATGACATCACTGATGACATCTCAAATGACATCACTGATGACATCACTGATGACAACATCCAGTGACTGTATGTTTCTGTAAAGTTAAAATATGTCTTACATATTGAAGAATGAGTGGATGTATAAGTGTCTGGATGAAGGATTTAGTAGGTGCATGACTGACTGTATGAGTGAGTGATTAAATGTGTCTCACTGAGTGCATGGGTTAGTGACTAAACTGTTTTAATTTGTGCATCATTGTGTCTGTTGTTCTGTAATCTGCTGCATGTGTTGATCATTAGCTATATGACTAACTATATGGGTTATTGATTGGTTGCCCAAGTATTTGTATGGGAGACTGAGTGTGTGTGTGGGTGGCTGGGAGGTGTATGACTCTGTGCATAGATGTGTGAGCAGTTGATTGACTAGATGTATTGGTTCAAAAGTGCACGTGGAAACAGCTGTATGGGCGGTTGACTGTGTGCATGAGTGTATTGGGGAGTGAATGGATATCTCAGTGCTACATGTCAAAGTAAGTACATATGTAAAACACAGTACATGTGAGAGTTGACATATATAAATAACTGTGCATAAAAGCCAGTGAATGTGTGAGTGGCTGTATGGATCATTGTGAACTTATATCAGGGATTGTATAAGAGAGTAAATATGTGTTAGTATATGTTTCAATAAGTAAGGTGTGTATAACTATATAGTTGAGGAAATGGAGGTGTGATTGATTCTTTGCAAGACTGACTAGGTGTGTGAGTAACTCCATGGATGAGTGACAGTCTGTGAGTGTCTGTTTACACTGAGTGTATCTAAGGTTATATTAGAGTCTGAAGAGGTTCATCGTATCATCACATGAATTATGTCATCAGTGATGTGATCAGTAATGTCAAATGAGATGTCATCAGTGATGTCATCAGTGATGTCATCAGTGATGTCATTTGAGATTTCATCAGTGATGTCATCAGTGATGTCACTGACCATGTCATGAATGATGTAATATGTGACATCATCAGCAGTGGATTGCGGGTGCGCGATATATAGTTAGTGCAACTAACTATATATGGAATTTCAATGATTTTGTGTGAGTAAAATAAGGTTTTGTAAATGCTAATTCCTAACTATATATGGTCTATAACCCATGGTTTTTTCAGTGAATTTTCAAGGTTTTGTAAATGCTAATTCCTAACTATATATGGTCTATAACCTATGGTTTTTTCAGTGAATTTCAATGGTTTTTTATTAGCAAATATCAAAAGCTTTAAAATGTCATGTACGTGGTAGGTAAAAACATTTTCGTGTTTATGCACGCTGATGTGCTTTGAACGCTGCCCCCCCCTCCCCTCTTTTCTTTTAGGAGTATTCTCTCTTTGCAGATAGTGAAGGGGAGGGAACGCAGGCCTTTGCCCCCGTTGTAATCCGTCGTGCCTGCTTCCCTCTCCATTTGATTGATTGTTATCCAAGCATTTACTGTTTTGGAATTGCTTCTCTTTGGTTCATTCTCTATTTACAAACAAGCACATAGTCGCAATACTCTGTTTAGTCTTTGCAGATAGTGAAAAATCGTTAGAAAAAACAAAAGGAATCAAGCAAAATCAGTAGGCCACTAATGGGATCTCTTTTTGACCTCGCTAAAATAGAAACATTAGGAACAACCCCTCATGAGAAATATGAAACTAGTGAGAGGAACCGAGCTCGACGCCATGATGGCTGCAAGACAGCTCGGCCCCGCCGTCCACCCCGCCCAAAATAACGACAAACCCTATGCAAATATTATAAATATATACAACACACCAGCAAAGTAACAGGGTAAAACGTTTTATTAAATAACTATTTACATGGCAGCCTGCTGCAACATCGATCCGAATACATGCTGCCGTTCCCGGGATTTCTCCCCGACTACTCTGCGGCCTACGAGATGGAGAGGCCGGGGCGTTGACTATGCGGGGCCTCCGGCCGCAACCACAGCGCCAACGATCGCTGCTGACGGAGGGGAGCCTTGCCGGTGAGACCACT
Source organism: Lissotriton helveticus (assembly GCF_964261635.1). Lineage (NCBI taxonomy): Eukaryota > Metazoa > Chordata > Amphibia > Caudata > Salamandridae > Lissotriton > Lissotriton helveticus. The sequence goes on from NC_136059.1 coordinate 1,662,549,704, forward strand.
GATCTGAAGAACCGCTGCCTGCGGTGCCTCCCTGAGCCGCTTGACGGAGGCCCCCGAGGGGCGGTGTGGTGGCGCGGACTCGGAAGGGGCGCTTGGCTCCTGCCCCCTCCCCAAGTCTTGTTGCCCTGCTGTGGCTTGAGATCGCCCCCGACATAGTCAGCCGGCTCCCGGGGTCCGGCGGAACTTTTTGTCTTTTGGTGACTCTTCCATTCTGGACCTTGTCCCACAATCCGTTTGACCTGAAGACACGTCCTGCGGTGCCCTGGTCCGACCATCACATATACCTGCGCCAGGAGACGGCGTGGGGTGCACTGGAAGGAAGAGGCGGCGCGAACGAGCCTCCCCCACCTCCCCAGGTGGAGGTTTCTCAGCTGCACCCCAGCGCTTAACTCGGCATCTGAGTTACGCCCACTCTTCCGGCACAGTGCCTACCTGCGCCACGAGACGGCGTGGGGTGCACCGGAAGGGAGAGGCGGCGCGAACGAGCCTCCCCCACCTCCCCAGGTGGAGGTTTCTCAGCTGCACCCCAGCGCTTCACTCGGCAGCTGAGTTACGCCCACTCTTGCGGCACAGTGCCTCTCTCGGCCAGCTGAGTTGCGCCTGCTCTTGCTATTACAGCGTCTCACCCGCCATCCGGCTGAATTGCACCCACTCTTGCGGTACAGCGACAGGCGGCTGCCACGGAGCTCACGAAATGGCGGTCGGCTCCACAGACTTGGGCCTGGCCTGCAAGGATGGCTCTGGGCAACCCTGGAACTCAGACGCTTGACTGCTAGGGCATGGGCCCCATTCCCAAAAGCGTCCCCTCAGCCTTGAAGATTCTACAAGAGTCACCGGGGCCCCCGACTCCCGTAGACTTCCGGTGGAGAGCGACTGCCATGATGGCTCGCGGAACGGTCACGACGTAGCCACGGGGTGCTCTCATGCTGACGCCAGCTTCAGTCTGAAACATCCAGAAACACTGTAGTATCGCGTTGTCGCGTAATGCGTCATATGACGCGCCGCGTTAGCGCACCCGATGCGCGAAGCGAGGCGCGAAGCGCAGCTTCCCGGAAGCGATCCGGGGCGCGGCGCGGAGCACGTAACGTAAGCATAACAGGTCATGTGACTTGTTAATAAAAATTTTCATTGGTTCATTTCACTTTTGGTTTCCTAATAATGTAAGGCTAGGTCATGTGACGTAAAAATGACACTTTTCATTGGTTTAGAACTATTTTTTTTGTTCCAAATGATGAAAACCCCTCCTTGTTTCCTCACTCTGACTTTCATCTTTGTGAGAGGAAGACCTACAGTGCCTCGCTCGGCCACCTGAGTTACGCCCGCTCTTGCGGCACAGTGCCTCGCTCGGCCAGCTGAGTTGCGCCCACTGTTGCGGCACAGTGCCTCGCTCGGCCAGCTGAGTTCCACCCACTGTTGCGGTACAGTGCCTCGCTCGGCCACCTGAGTTCCGCCCACTCTTGCGGCACAGTGCCTCATTCGGCCAGCTGAGTTCCGCCCACTCTTGCGGCACAGTGCCTCGCTCGGCCAGCTGAGTTCCGCCCGCTCTTGCGGCACAGTGCCTCACTCGGCCGGTTGAGTTTCGCCTACTCTTGCGGCTACAGCGTCTCACCCGCCATCCAGCTGAGTTGCGCCCACTCTTGCGGCCTACGACATGGAGAGGCCGGAGCGTTGACTAGGCGGGGCCTCCGGCCGCAACCACAGCCCCAACGATCGCTGCTGACGGAGGGGAGCCTTGCCGGTGAGAGCCACTGATCTGAAGAACCGCTGCCTGCGGTGCCTCCCTGAACCGCTTGACGGAGGCCCCCGAGGGGCGGTGTGGTGGCGCGGACTGGGAGGGGGCGCTTGGCTCCTGCCCCCTCCCCAAGTCTTGTTGCCCTGGTGTGGCCTGAGATCGGCCCCGACATAGGCGGCCGCCTCCCGGGGTCCGGCGGAACTTTTTGCCTTTTGGTGACTCTTCATTCTGGACCTTGTCCCACAATCCGTTTGACCTGAAGACACGTCTTGCGGTGCCCTTGCAATGCGGCCTGGTCCCTGAATGTGTGCAGGTGGACAGTATTGATTGGATCAAGATGGCGGCTTCACACAAAGCTGACTCAAGTGTTGCTGCTGATGCTATGCAGACAAAAACTGGTTTTCAGTTTGTACATTCTTCAGGATTTTTCCATCCAAGGCTGGTTGAGAGTTTGTAGGACGATGGCTTCAGATTTTCAACATACTACTCTTCAACATTCTTCATAAATGTAACAATGTGAGACTCACTAGGAGAACGGCCGTTTATCTTTCCTTTCAAAATGCTGCCAACAATATTTTCTGAATGGAAGACACCATCTTGTAGCATAAAGGGCTGCGTCAAGGGTGGTATTGCCCAGAATGTCTTGTTTTCTAGTGCTCGTAATGACGAAGCCAGAACTGCCGAAAGGGATTCTGGTCCTGCCGCTACTTATTGGAGACATTGAACTATACTCTGGACCTGCCTGGCCTCGACCAAAATGGCACCAGTATGGGAGCGACTTGCAACTCCTTATGACATTCTAGTTACTTATCCTTGACGTTATGGGGGATGTATGCGGTCTTTGTGCACATGGCGGGCGGGGAAGGGTACTGACTAGGAATACGGACAACCCTATTGATGTCGATTTTTCATTATTGATTATGGTATTAATAAAGCTTCGAAATAATGTTACCCATGATACTCGCCCATGGTGTGCGTATGAACGATTTTATTGTAACTGATCCTGTTATACTTTCAATTATAAAATCAACCTTGTATTAATAAAGCTAGAGATAAGTCAAGTACGTGGTAGATCAAAACATTTTCGTGTTTATGCACGCTGATGTGCTTTGAACGCTGCCCCCCCCCCCTCATCATTTAGATTACCACCGCCCATTGCACAAAAGCGTACCGGGCGCTCCCCATGCAAAAAAAACTATTTTTAAAGCCTCCACATCAAACCTAGAGGGTGAGGGAGGATCTACTATGCCCCCTTATGGTCATTTCCCCCTTTGTTTTGGCCTCCTCTTGTCTCTCGATCCTACCGAGAGACAAGATGGCGGCCGCTCCGGACTGTTTAGAATGTTGACAGACACCGGAGAGCCAATCAGCTTCGCTTCGCGAAGTTCCGTTACGCGTCAAGTACGCGAACCGGAGCGCTACCCGGAGCGCTGTTACAGATATATATATTTTTTTTAACGTTATTTTATCAAAATCCACTGGAGCACATATATTGAGACCTAGCAAAGGCACATCGGGCTAACAGTCCCTACAATTTTGCCAAGTTTCATGCAAATCCATTCAGCCGTTCGGGCTAAAAGTGAGGCCAACCGCCCTATGGAAATTAACATGGGAAAAACGCGTTTTGGGACCCCCCTTTTTTCTCGGCCCCCCCTTGACGAACCCCCCCCAAATTTTCAGGGGCTGCTCAGAAACAAAATATTCCATTTTCCTGAAAATTTCAGCCAATTCCGTCCACAAACGCCAAAGTTATTAGACATAGAATTTTCAAAAATCCCATAGAGAAAAAATCCTAACTATATATACCTACTGGCGACCGCCAGTAGGTAATATATATTCTTACCTGAAGATGGCATGCTGGGACTTGTAGGCGACATTCCTTTTGCCACAATTTGCATCATCAAGGGGGCGGAGCTATTACTCACACACAGGGTGCAGCTGGGTATTTTACACCGTGACTTTCATTGCGCACCCTGTGAACACTTCTAGGCACTGAGGAAGGCTTTAAAATATGCCGAAATGCATTTGCCGTGGTTTTGTGTTCCGAATAAAGGCTTCCAGAACGTCCCCACTTGTGGTCTCTTCTTCTTCTGTTGGAGGAGTCTTGCTTGGATATTTTCGCGTGGACGCCAACATCCACGCTCAGAGACCCCCGCATTACTAAGTGGCTGTGATGTTGTTGGCTTCTGTTTCGACGGACTGCTGTGTTCCAGGGTACTGGATTTGCACCACAACCCACCACCGATCTCGGGAGAAACTAGGCGGCGGGCTATGTGGAAAATTTTCCCGATGCCCCTGCCTCCATTTGGCCCGGAGGATTGGAGGTTTATGCGGTTTTGGGGACCCAAGGAAGCATCTATTTTGGGAGGCACAATAACTTCTAGGGTGGTGAACTATGTGATGCCGTCCCCCTCTCTCCCGGACATTTTCTTACCTGAAGATGGCATGCTGGGACTTGTAGGCGACATTCCTTTTGCCACAATTTGCATCATCAAGGGGGCGGAGCTATTACTCACACACAGGGTGCAGCTGGGTATTTTACACCGTGACTTTCATTGCGCACCCTGTGAACACTTCTAGGCACTGAGGAAGGCTTTAAAATATGCCGAAATGCATTTGCCGTGGTTTTGTGTTCCGAATAAAGGCTTCCAGAACGTCCCCACTTGTGGTCTCTTCTTCTTCTGTTGGAGGAGTCTTGCTTGGATATTTTCGCGTGGACGCCAACATCCACGCTCAGAGACCCCCGCATTACTAAGTGGCTGTGATGTTGTTGGCTTCTGTTTCGACGGACTGCTGTGTTCCAGGGTACTGGATTTGCACCACAACCCACCACCGATCTCGGGAGAAACTAGGCGGCGGGCTATGTGGAAAATTTTCCCGATGCCCCTGCCTCCATTTGGCCCGGAGGATTGGAGGTTTATGCGGTTTTGGGGACCCAAGGAAGCATCTATTTTGGGAGGCACAATAACTTCTAGGGTGGTGAACTATGTGATGCCGTCCCCCTCTCTCCCGGACATTTTCTTACCTGAAGATGGCATGCTGGGACTTGTAGGCGACATTCCTTTTGCCACAATTTGCATCATCAAGGGGGCGGAGCTATTACTCACACACAGGGTGCAGCTGGGTATTTTACACCGTGACTTTCATTGCGCACCCTGTGAACACTTCTAGGCACTGAGGAAGGCTTTAAAATATGCCGAAATGCATTTGCCGTGGTTTTGTGTTCCGAATAAAGGCTTCCAGAACGTCCCCACTTGTGGTCTCTTCTTCTTCTGTTGGAGGAGTCTTGCTTGGATATTTTCGCGTGGACGCCAACATCCACGCTCAGAGACCCCCGCATTACTAAGTGGCTGTGATGTTGTTGGCTTCTGTTTCGACGGACTGCTGTGTTCCAGGGTACTGGATTTGCACCACAACCCACCACCGATCTCGGGAGAAACTAGGCGGCGGGCTATGTGGAAAATTTTCCCGATGCCCCTGCCTCCATTTGGCCCGGAGGATTGGAGGTTTATGCGGTTTTGGGGACCCAAGGAAGCATCTATTTTGGGAGGCACAATAACTTCTAGGGTGGTGAACTATGTGATGCCGTCCCCCTCTCTCCCGGACATTTTCTTTCCTGAAGATGGCATGCTGGGACTTGTAGGCGACATTCCTTTTGCCACAATTTGCATCATCAAGGGGGCGGAGCTATTACTCACACACAGGGTGCAGCTGGGTATTTTACACCGTGACTTTCATTGCGCACCCTGTGAACACTTCTAGGCACTGAGGAAGGCTTTAAAATATGCCGAAATGCATTTGCCGTGGTTTTGTGTTCCGAATAAAGGCTTCCAGAACGTCCCCACTTGTGGTCTCTTCTTCTTCTGTTGGAGGAGTCTTGCTTGGATATTTTCGCGTGGACGCCAACATCCACGCTCAGAGACCCCCGCATTACTAAGTGGCTGTGATGTTGTTGGCTTCTGTTTCGACGGACTGCTGTGTTCCAGGGTACTGGATTTGCACCACAACCCACCACCGATCTCGGGAGAAACTAGGCGGCGGGCTATGTGGAAAATTTTCCCGATGCCCCTGCCTCCATTTGGCCCGGAGGATTGGAGGTTTATGCGGTTTTGGGGACCCAAGGAAGCATCTATTTTGGGAGGCACAATAACTTCTAGGGTGGTGAACTATGTGATGCCGTCCCCCTCTCTCCCGGACATTTTCTTTCCTGAAGATGGCATGCTGGGACTTGTAGGCGACATTCCTTTTGCCAAAATTTGCATCATCAAGGGGGCGGAGCTATTACTCACACACAGGGTGCAGCTGGGTATTTTACACCGTGACTTTCATTGCGCACCCTGTGAACACTTCTAGGCACTGAGGAAGGCTTTAAAATATGCCGAAATGCATTTGCCGTGGTTTTGTGTTCCGAATAAAGGCTTCCAGAACGTCCCCACTTGTGGTCTCTTCTTCTTCTGTTGGAGGAGTCTTGCTTGGATATTTTCGCGTGGACGCCAACATCCACGCTCAGAGACCCCCGCATTACTAAGTGGCTGTGATGTTGTTGGCTTCTGTTTCGACGGACTGCTGTGTTCCAGGGTACTGGATTTGCACCACAACCCACCACCGATCTCGGGAGAAACTAGGCGGCGGGCTATGTGGAAAATGTTCCCGATGCCCCTGCCTCCATTTGGCCCGGAGGATTGGAGGTTTATGCGGTTTTGGGGACCCAAGGAAGCATCTATTTTGGGAGGCACAATAACTTCTAGGGTGGTGAACTATGTGATGCCGTCCCCCTCTCTCCCGGACATTTTCTTACCTGAAGATGGCATGCTGGGACTTGTAGGCGACATTCCTTTTGCCACAATTTGCATCATCAAGGGGGCGGAGCTATTACTCACACACAGGGTGCAGCTGGGTATTTTACACCGTGACTTTCATTGCGCACCCTGTGAACACTTCTAGGCACTGAGGAAGGCTTTAAAATATGCCGAAATGCATTTGCCGTGGTTTTGTGTTCCGAATAAAGGCTTCCAGAACGTCCCCACTTGTGGTCTCTTCTTCTTCTGTTGGAGGAGTCTTGCTTGGATATTTTCGCGTGGACGCCAACATCCACGCTCAGAGACCCCCGCATTACTAAGTGGCTGTGATGTTGTTGGCTTCTGTTTCGACGGACTGCTGTGTTCCAGGGTACTGGATTTGCACCACAACCCACCACCGATCTCGGGAGAAACTAGGCGGCGGGCTATGTGGAAAATTTTCCCGATGCCCCTGCCTCCATTTGGCCCGGAGGATTGGAGGTTTATGCGGTTTTGGGGACCCAAGGAAGCATCTATTTTGGGAGGCACAATAACTTCTAGGGTGGTGAACTATGTGATGCCGTCCCCCTCTCTCCCGGACATTTTCTTACCTGAAGATGGCATGCTGGGACTTGTAGGCGACATTCCTTTTGCCACAATTTGCATCATCAAGGGGGCGGAGCTATTACTCACACACAGGGTGCAGCTGGGTATTTTACACCGTGACTTTCATTGCGCACCCTGTGAACACTTCTAGGCACTGAGGAAGGCTTTAAAATATGCCGAAATGCATTTGCCGTGGTTTTGTGTTCCGAATAAAGGCTTCCAGAACGTCCCCACTTGTGGTCTCTTCTTCTTCTGTTGGAGGAGTCTTGCTTGGATATATATATATATATATATATATATATATTACCTACTGGCGATAGCCAGTAGGTATATATAGTTAGGACCTAGCTACCATAGGAAATCTGCAACATTCTATTGGGAATAACTTTGGCGCCGGTTGAGGAATTTGCGTGTAATTTTCCAACATTTTGGCCAGCTCCGCTGCGCTCTTTCCCTGGAAGTTTCGGGGGGATTCGTGAAGTGGGGGCTGAGGAAAAAGGGGGGTCCCAAAACGTGTTTTCCCCATGTTAATTTCCATAGGACGTTCTGACAAGGCTACAGCCCAAACCGCTGAACGGAATTACACCAAACTTGCCAAAATTGTAGGGACTGGTACGCAGAAGTGCCATTGCTATATTTGGTGAAAATTGCTCCAGTGGTTTTTATGAAAATTAACTTCAAAAACACATATATATCTGGGCGGAGCCTAACCACACATCTCATCGTGAGATCTGATTGGCTGTCAGCACTTCATTCAAGAAGTTTTGGCAGCCATCTTGGGACCAATATACATGATAGCACCTCATTAAAAAGCATTGTAGTTAATATAGGGTTTTAGGACTTTAGTTACATTATAAATCATTTGTTGATGGTACCATACTCATTTTAGGAATTGTGGTGTGTTCTAAGGTGATTTTACCATGTGAAAAAGCCTTCTGCTGGGATATCATGAATCATGTTTGAGAGAAAACTATTATCTCATGCTTTTCCCACAGTGGTTTGGGAGGGGATCTATAAGCTAAACTGAAAGCATATTTTCTGTAAATTCACATTATCTTTCTCAGTCATGTGAGCATGAAGTCTGACATTCTCAGTAAAACATGTACATCCAACAAGGACACAGACTGCCAGTTTATTCCTTTGTGTTCTACTGCAGCCTCCTAGAGTGTTCTAAAGAACAACTAGAGCGCTAACAGTCCTACTTATTACAAAGGTATGGCACGCCTGAAGCCAGCTTGATTGGAATAAAGTGGTAACTCTTAAAACATTTAATTTAAAAAGGAACAAAATGAGGGGGTATATTTTGCCATAGAAAGTATGATTAGTGCTGCAGAAAGAAAAACTAGGGCACATTTTGAGTGACTTCCCAAATCCTCTTCTATTTCATTAAACAATTCTGACATGCAGTCTCCCAAGATGGCCACCAGAGACAAAAGAGCCCAAATGTAGCCCAAATATCACCCAGATGTAGCCCAAGTATAGCCCAATGACAGAATGTCCCAAAGTGTTCTAAAGAACAACTAGAGCGCTAACAGTCTTACTTATGACAAAAGTATGGCACACCAGAAGCCATCTTGATTGGAATGAAGTGGTAAGTCTGAAAACATTTAATTTAAAAAGGAACAAAATGAGGGGGTTCATTTTGCCATAGAAAGTATGATTAGCAGCAGACTTCCCTGGTGAGCAGTAGCTTTACTACAGTGATCTAATGAGCAACTAAGTGCTAACATTCAGAATTTATGGCAAATGTGTGACACATCTGAATGCCTTCTTGATGGAACCAAAGTAAACAAGCATTGAAAATGCAATAGATCTCGCCCTCGTTTAAGTTAAAGCCATTCAGTTTGTAATGAGGTGGCTTTTTAGCTTTGCTTTTATAAGTGTTTTTAAAACTTTCATGTAAATAACATGCATATGTATGCATGCATTTATATTTGTATTTATATAGATATGCAGATTATATATGTTTATATATGTATGTATATATATATATATATAAACATACATAATGCATATGGATATATATGCATATATATATGTGTATATGTGTGCGTGTAGAGAGAGGTAGAGAGGTAGAGGTGTAGAGGTAGAGAGGTAGAGGTAGAGGTAGAGAGGTAGAGACTAGTAGAGAGGTAGTGACTAGTAGAGAGAGAAGTAGAGAGAGGTAGAGAGGTAGAGAGAAGAGAGTGAGTAATAGAGTAGAGAGTGAGTAGTAGAGAGTAGTAGAGAGTGAGTAGTAGAGAGTGAGTAGTAGAGAGTAGTAGTAGAGAGTAAGTAGTAGAGTGAGTAGTAGAGAGCAGTAGAGAGTGAGTAGTAGAGAGTAGTAAAGAGTGAGTAGTAGAGAGTAGTAGAGAGTGAGTAGCAGAGAGAGAGAATAGTAGAGAGTAGTAGAGAGTAAGTAGTAGAGTGAGTAGTAGAGAGTAGTAGAGAGAGAGTAGTAGAGAGTGAGTAGTAGAGAGTAGTAGAGAGTGAGTAGTAGAGAGTGAGTAGTAGAGAGTAGTAGAGAGAGAGTAGTAGAGAGTAGTAGAGAGTGAGTAGTAGAGAGTGAGTAGTAGAGAGTAGTAGAGAAAGTAGTAGAGAGTGAGTAGTAGAGAGTAGTAGAGAGTGGGAAGTAGAGAGTGAGTAGTAGAGAGTAGTAGATAGTGAGTAGTAAAGAGTGAGTAGTAGAGAGAGAGTAGTAGAGAGTAGAGAGTAGTAGAGAGTGAGTAGTAGAGAGTAGTAGATAGTGAGTAGTAGGGAGTGAGTAGTAGAGAGAGAGTAGTAGAGAGTAGTAGAGTAGTAGAGAATGAGTAGTAGAGAGTGAGTATTGGAGAGTAGTGGAGTAGTAGAGATTAAGTATTAGAGAGTAGAGGAGAATATTCCAAAGTTTTGGCACAGCACCACTTGCACAGTAAGTCCAATCAAATCATATCACTTAGAGTCCTTATTGAAGCGCTGAATCTTGGTGTATATTCAAATGCTTTTATTTTCCTTAAGTTTATGTACCACAGCCAGCTGACGCGTTTCGTTCTGTACAACAGAACTTCTTCAGGGCGTTCTTATTTCCTTCAAGTTATGTCAGTATCCTGTTGTCATATAACTAGATATTTCTTCCAAATGTTAGACGAGACGTAAGTACATTCTTATTCAAAAGTGACTAGGTATTCAATTTTACCCACACAATTCGAGCAGACTTGAGTAATTTATAGCATCCTCAAAGTCAGTCTTTCAAAAATTCCAAAGTATAGGACATGATAATCCAAATCCAAATGTTTCTCAAGAAAAGTCATTTTCAATCGTTCGGAATTTCGGCGTTTGGGCAGAAATGACCCAGGGACCCCCATTATGCAAGGGGAATTAGTCCCCCCTCTGCAAACTCGCCAGTGGCCTGCGTTGCAGAGAGGTGTAAAAAGAGACATAGCCTCATTACACCTCTGTGCAATGCAGCCCCCTGGCACATACTGGAGGTTCCAGGTGGGCTAGTTGGCCCCCAGGGACCCCCAGTATGCAAGGGGAATTAGTTCCCCTTCTTCAAACATGCACGGGGCTGCGTTGCAGAGAGGTGTAAAAAAGGGTGAGGCCTCATTACACCTCTTTGCAATACAGCCCCCTGGCGCATACTGGAGGCTCCTGGTGGGCTAGTTGGCCCCCAGGGACCCCCAGTATGCAAGGGGAATTAGTTCCCCCTCTGCAAACATGCCAGGGGGCTGCGTTGCAGAGAGGTGTAACAAGGGGCATAGCCTCATTACACCTCTGCAATGCAGCCCCCTGGTGCATACTGGAGGCTCAAGGTGGGCTAGTTGGCCCCCAGGGGCCCCCAGTATGCAAGGGGAATTAGTTCCCCCTCTTCAAACATGCACGGGGGCTGCGTTGCAGAGCGGTGTAAAAAGGGGCGTGGCTTCATTACACCTCTCTGCAATGCAGCCCACTGGCGCATACTGGAGATTCCTGCTGGGCTTTCAGGTCTTATATAGTTAGGAATTAGCATTAAAAAAAACTTTGAAATTCACTGAAAAAAACATAGGTTTCAGGCCTTATGTAGTTAGGAATTAGCATTTAAAAAACCTTGCAAATTCACTGAAAAAAACATAGGTTTCAGGCCTTATATAGTTAGGAATTAGCATTTAAAAAACCTTTGAAATTCACTGAACAAACCATAGGTTTCAGGCCTTATATAATTAGGAATTAGCATTTAAAACACCTTTAAAATTCCCTCAAAAAACTATAAGTTTTAGGGGTGTTATAGTTAGCTGGACATTTCACTCATACAAAACCATTGAAATTTCTCCTATATAGTTAGTTGTACTAACTATATTTCGCGCACCCGCAATCCACTGCTGATGATGTCACATATTATATCATTCATGACATGGTCAGTGACATCACTGATGACATCTCAAATGACATCACTGATGACATCATTGATGACATCATCCACGTGACAATCACATACACCTTTTCATACACTAGTAAAATCTTTCATCACTCTTTGTAAAATAAAGAGTATCATATTTGAATCCATTGTTACAGCAATACAAGTATCTAAAAACCCACTCAGTGATTTTAGATGTATACACACATCTAATCACTAACCTGTAGATTCACTCATACATGCTGTCAATGAACAATAGAACACTATCAAAAATATTTATACACCTAAATCGACATTACACACCAGCACACATCCTATGAACATATGAAGTCATCCTACTCACTTATGCAAACAATGGATCATACTTACATATTTACTTAGCTACACACTTATACAAACACAACTTCATCTATTCATTTAGATAGTAAGTCATACTTAGTGAATTATAAAATCATTATTACAAGTATAAAGTTATCCATACAGTCACTCACACAATCATTGAGTCTTATGTATACTTATTAATATACAACAACTGACACATACACTGCCTTTTATTTTTCTAGTTTGTTGGACATGTACCATTGAGAAATATATTTGCTCATCACCACACCCATAAGGATATTCACTCACCCAAACAACTGTTAGAACATGTAGTTTTAACTTCATATATCTAGTGAATCAACTATTCACACATCTTTGGGCAGTCACACACCCCCCACCAAACCACACACACATTGACTCTCCCATACAAATACTCAGTTAACTAATCAATAACTAATACAGACTTTCACATAGCTAGTAACCAACTGGAGAACCAGTTCACACAACAACTGACAAAGTGATACAGATATTCAAACAGTTTAGTCACTATCCACTATATTTAGTGAGACACTATAAATTGGTCAAGTAAACAGTCCATTACACTGCTACTAAATCTCCCATCCAAATATTTATTTTTATATATCCACTCATTCTTCAATGCAAATTGCTAGATATATAATGCATATTTAAATAACGAAGCAAACCACATTCACTGGATGATGTCATCAGTGATGTCATCAGTGATGTCATTTGAGATGTCGTCAGTGATGTCACTGACCATGTCATGAATGATGTAATATGTGACATCATCAGCAGTGGACTGCGGGTGCGCGAAATATAGTTAGTACAACTAACTATATAGGAGCAATTTCAATGGTTTTATATGAGTGAAATGTCCAGCTAACTATAACACCCCTAAAACTTTTTTTGAGTGAACTTTAAAGGTTTGTTAAATGCTAATTCCTAACTATATAAGGCCTGAAACCTATGGTTTTTTCAGTGAATATAAATATATATATACACATATATTTATTTATTTTTTCACTGAAAAAAATGAAGGTTACAAGGACAATATAGATAGGAAATAGAATTTTTTTTAAACCATAGAAATTCACTGAAAAAATAAAGGTTACAGGGATGTTATAGTTAGGCTCAGCTTTAACTCTTACAAAGCCATTGAAATTCAGTAGTTGTATTTACCCAAGCTAACTATTACTTACACCCCGCAATGCCCTGCTTATGTTCTCACATATTACATCACACATGTCATGGTCAGAGACATCACTGATGGCATCTGATGACATCTCAGATGACATAATCCAGTGATTGTGAGTGTTTCTTTAAACATTTATGAGTGTGAAACATATATACCAAAGTACCACAAAAGTTAAATAAGGATACTTTGTGTACTACTAATGAGTGATACTATTTTATACATATAATAGCAGCCCGTCCCGACGTTGTCCGGGTATGAAATAGAATGTGTGTAATGTGTGTATTCAGATACGGTCATTCGCGTGTTCCCCCGCTTGAGGCCCAGCTGCAGCCCTGGTTCATGTTAGCAGGCATGTGTCCCCCCACTTGAGGCCCAGCTGCAGCCCTGGTTCAAGTTAGCAGGCGCATGTAATTAGTGTAGTGATCCGCCGCCTAAACCCGGCTACAGCCCTGGCTGATGTTAGAAGGCACGTGTGATTTGGTTTAATGTGATAGTTCAGTAACAGTACGCATGAGAGGCTGCAGTAATTGTCTCCGCAGACACGCTCAGTCGCGTGTGCCCCCGCTTGAGGGCCAGCGGCCACCGTCTAACAATTAGAATTGTGTGAGTCTTGAATGATTGTTTCCCGCTGTTCTTATTTTTTTTATGACCCACACCGATGCTCTTCGGCCCGAGTGCTTTTTAGACGCACCCAGGCCAAGCCACACACTGCGTTCGGCCCTTTCAGACACACCCAGGCCAAGGCACACACTGCATTCAGCACCCCCAGTATGTGTGAGACAACGGGCAGTCCCCCAAGGGAGTCTTGCGAATGGTTACTTACCACGCTTCGGGGTGAACGCCTTTGTGACGTCCCCAGCACACGGCCACAGCAGACGATCTGATTAATGTACGACCCAGTGAAGTGAAGTGCGGAACGTAGCACACGCCTCCAGCGTTTGTCACGCCCCCAGTGTGCCCCTTGATGCGGCACAATTGCGTAATTGGCGCTTCACATGGCATGAAGGGCGGACACACGCCCACAGTGCGGACACACGCCCACAGTGTCTGTCACGGCCCCAGCGTGTCCCGCCCCCAGTGTGCCCCTTGATGCGGCGCAATTACGACTCACATGGCATGAAGGGCGGACCGCACCCCAGCATTTTTCAAGCCCCCAGCACACGCCCACAGCAGAACGCAGACACGCCCACAAGGGACTACTTTGCTGGCACGGTTCTTTTACCTTTTAAATGTATATGGTGGCCGTCTGCATAGCCTATGTCCTTCTGCTGCAACTGCTCTTTCCAGCGCTGTATTGGGTGTTGTGATTGGTGTTGTGGTTACTGAGATTACCCGCCTCAAAGGTTTGGGCTCTCTCTTTATAATATTAGTATGGATTGTGTGTGTGGCTGTGGGACTGTGTATATCCATATGTGAATGGGTGTCTGAGCGACTGACTGGATGTGTAAGAGTATGTGTGAGTGGCTGAATGGGTGATTAAATGGGTGTCTGAGTAGCTGTATTTGTGAGTGAGTGGGTGTCTAAGTGGCTGTATCACTGAATGAGAGAGTGAGTGAGCCTCTGTATAGATGAGTAAGAGGGTGTGCCAGTGGCTTTATTTGTGAGTTAGTATGCAAGTGGTTGTAAGTGACAGCATGCACTTGTGTCAGTGACTGTATAGGTGAGTGAGTACCTGTGTTAGTATCTGTATGACTAAGTAAGTGGGTGTGTGACTATCTTTCTGGGTGAGTGGATGGTGTTAGCTGCTGTATGGTTGAATGAGTGGCTGTGTGAGTAGTTGTAAGGATAAGTGACTCAGTGTCTGAGTGGCTGTATGACTGGGTGTGTGAGTGGCTCTATTGGTGAGTGAGTGGGTATAAGAATAGGTATGTGACTGGCTCTTTCAGCGGCTATGTGGGAGAATATGTGAGTATGCATAGCTGTTTGGCAGAGTGCTTGGCTGTGTGAGTGGCTCGATGGGTGTATAAGTAGGTGTGTGGGTAGTTGCATGAGTGAGTGAGTGATTGTGTGACTGGTTGTATAAGTGAGTAAATGGGTGTGTGAATGCCTCCATGACTGAGTGAGTGGGTGTAAGTGCTTGTATTGGTCTGTAAATGGGTATGTGTTGGTATGTAAGTGGGTGTATGAGAGGTTGAATGGGGTGTCAGTGGGGTGTGAGTAGTTCTGTGGATGCTGTTGTCAGTGATCTCCTTTAAAATGTCATCAGTGATGTCACTGACCAAGTCATGAGTGATGTAATATGTGAGGTCATAAGCAGTGCATTGTGGGGCAAATGTTTTAGATAGTTCAGGTAACTATAACTGCTGAATTTCAATGGTTTTGTACTAGTAAAATATGAGCATAACGACAACATCTCTGCCACCTACGTTTTTTTCAGTACATGTTTATGTTTTTTAAATTTTATTTCCTAACTATGATGCCCCTATAGCCTTTGTTTTTTTACTGAATTTCTAAGATTTTTTACATTTTATTTCTTAACTATAACCTTTAAGAGTGTGTGTGTGAGTAGCTGTATAAGTCAGTGAGAAGGTGTGTGAGTGACTGTATGTGTCTAAGCGTGGGTGCGAGTGACTATGTGGATCGCTGAGTGGGTGTGTGAGTGGCTGTATGGGTTGGTGACTGGGTGTATAAGTGCTGCATGAATGTGTGAATGGGCATGTGAGTAGTTTTGTGTGTGTGTGAGTGGCTTTGTATGTGTGGGAGGTGCATACTACTAAGGTGGATGGGGCAGGCCAAATGAGCGATGCCTCCAGGTGATTCTGCTCTTTTGCGTGTTTCTAGTTATTTACAAGAGCACTATGGACTCTGCTCTCTCCAGGAGAGGCCAAGAAAGAATCCATAATCACAGTCACTACAGATTGTACTAATAGGTCAACAATGCCTTTACAAAAGATTTCAGATTGTTTTTCACTGTGGAATTGCTGAGAAAAAAGATTTGCTTTGCCTTCGCAAAGCCAAGAAAGTTAGGACCATTTGTCCTTTACAGAAGTGGAGCTTCAACTGGGGCACCTGCTATGTTTCTATTTGCAAGTGCTTCCTGTTGAAGTTTTGATTTCCGTGAAATGAGTATCAGGGCCAGAAAGGAACATCATCTTCCCATTTATTCAACAAGAGTCCACAGTTTTGCACAAAATGTCTACCCAGATGGAGTACTTTATACTAATTAATTAGTACCGTGTTTGGTAAATGTAAGGTGCATTATTCTACAATATAGCTGCATAATGGATCATGAGGAAATGTCTCTAGTGACCTTCTCTGAGTTTAAACAATATTAATGTTCTTCATGTGTCTTCATCTAGAAATCTAGGCTAACACAAATCCTCCTATAGAGAAGACAGCAAGACTACAAAGAGGTGGATCTCCACCAAACACGAGTACTATTTCCTAACTAAATGAAGCAAGTGCTTTTTGGTGGAGATGTCCTTATTTCTTGGGCATCAAGAAAGTGGCATCATTTTCTTAGACAAATATGTCCTTTTTTAAACCAGGACCTGACCTCCATTTTAACTGCCTTTCCTTTTGAAAACTGTCTCATTCTGCTCCAGCTTTCTCCTGTGTACTACTCCTCCTTGCCTTCAAAATGGTTAGAGTGTGGATTGTGGTTCACAGTTTCGTGTTTTGGGCTAGAGAGTGTGCTAGAAAGAATGGCATTGACAGTGGCTTGGCTTTGCCTAATGTGGACATTACTTGGATTGGCCAGAGAGGGTTAAAGTGGCTGCCTTTGGTTAAAAGCATTGCAGACTGCCAATACCCTGACCTCCTGATTGTGCACTATAGTGATTATGACCTAGGCACACTTACTTGGGTAGAACTGGAAATCCTAATGAAGGATATCTTTGCTGAATTAATGACACTTTTCCCTCAGACTGCCTTGGTATTCTCCAACTCATGCCAATGGCAGAAATGGAAGTGATCAAGCAAGTTCTGTCCACAGATAGACAAAGACAAGAAACATGTCCATAAAACTGTTTCTGCATTCCTCAGAGACGATACCATGGTCTCTATCTACAACAACAACTTGCTTTTGGACATGGGTGGTATCTATAGAAGTGATGGAGTTCACTTCACAGAGAAAGGCAACAGGGTGTTCCACAACAACTTGAAACACTGCATCCAGTTTTATGTGTAGTCATCATCTACACACATTTAACACAAAGGCTATTCTCAGAGCTACCCTATTTCCCAAACACTGGTTCATTTTCTTTTAATATCTCTTTTGAAAGTTATTTTTCAAATTTGCGAAAGCATCACAAATTTACAAAACAAAAGCAGATATTCAATAGGCACCAGCATATTTAAAAACCACAACTATATAAGTGACTCTGTGCAACTGACTGGATGCATTAGTGTCTGAATGGATCTCTGAGTGGGTCTGTGAGTTGGTGGGTGAGTGTCTGAGTGGGTCTGTGAGTCTGCGAGTGGGTACATGAGGGTCTGTGAGTCTGCAAGTCTGTGAGTAGGTGCATGAGAGTCTTAGTGGGTCTGTGAGTAGGTGCATGGGTTTCTGAGTTGGTCTGTGAGTGGGTGTGTGAGTGTCAGTGGGTTTGTGAGTGAGTGAATGAGTCTCTGAATGGGTCTATGAGTGGGTGTGTGAGTCTCTGGGTCTGTGACTGGATGCATGAGTGTCTGAGTGGGTCTATGAGTGGGTGCATGAGTATCTCAGTGGGTCTGTGAATGGATACATGAGTGTCTGATTTAGTGTGTTAGTAGGTGTATGTGTATCTGGGTTGGTCTGTAAATAGCTGCATGAGTGTCTGAGTGGGTCTGTGATTGGGTATGTGAGTATCTGAGTGGGTCTGTGAGTGGGTGGGTGTGTGTCTGAGTGGGTCTGTGAGTGTGTGCTTGAGTCTCTGAGTAGGTGCATGAGTGTCTGACTGGGTCTTGAGTGGGTGTATGAGTCTCCAAGTGGATGCTCTAGGTGGGTTTGTGAGTGGGTGCTTGAGTCTCTGAGTGGGTCTGTGAATCGGTCTGTGAGGGGGTGCATGAGTCTCTGCATGGGCTTATGAGTGAGTGCATGAGCTGGGGTCTGTGAGTGGGAGCATGAATGCCAGAGTGGGTCTGTGAGAATGTGCATGAGTCTCTAAGTGGGTCTGTGAGCAGGTGTGTGAGTCTGAATGGGTCTGTGAATGGGTCTGTCAGTTGGTGCATGAGTCTCTGAGTGGGCTTGTGAGAGAGTCTCTGAGTGGGTGTGTGAGTGGGTCTCTGAGCGATTACGGCGGATCTTTTTATTAATGACAAGGAACGCTGGGGCAAATATATTTTACTTTTGACTAATGCTGTTGCCCAGGGTGCAAATGTTCCGCTATCCTGGAAGGGTGAAATCATTATCCCGGTACACAAGAAAGGTGATCGGGGTTTGCCGGGTAATGATAGACCCATAAGCTTGATAGCTACCATCCAAAAGGTGGTGGGGAGGATGGGGGTGAACAGGCTTATGGCCTGGGTGGATGAAAACAATGCACTATCCCCTTACCAGGCGGGGTTCAGGAAGGCCACTAGTACGATGGACCAGGTGTTCCGTTTCACTCTGTTACGGTGGCGAACTGTGGTGCTGGGAGGGGGCAGCCTGTACGCCGCTTTTGTGGACTTGCGGGCTGCAGGGCTATCCAGGGTCAGTAAGTCCTCTGGTAGACCCAGCTTCCAGAGCACTGACCACAGCTTAGACCTGGGGTCAGTGCTCTGGAAGCTGGGTCTACCGGAGGACTTACTGACCCTGGTTATGAGGTTGCATGAGGCAAATTTTGCCAGGATACAGTGGGGTAGTGAAGGGGAGGTCACTGCGGACTTCCCGGTCGAGCGGGGAGTGCGGCAGGGGTGTGCAATGGCCCCCCTACTTTTTTCCTTGTTCATTAATGGTGTAGTGGCAAGAATGCTGTCGGCTAATCTAGACGCCCCCTCGTTGGCAGACATTAAGGTCCCAATATTAATGTTCGCCGACGACACTCTTATTCTATCAAAGACCCCGAGTGGCCTGCAGTGTGCCCTTAGCATCTTCGAGGATTTCTGTGGGGAGCATAGCCTTGAAGTCAACGTGGTCAAAACCAAGTTAATGGTTTTTAACCCTCACCACAATTTCCGCTCTAGGCTGACTATGAACCAGCGTCCCCTAGAGGTAGTCAAAGCTTTTACATACCTTGGTATTTATATAACGATCTTAAATGGTCCCAGCATATTGATCTAGCGACATTGAGGCAATGACAATTAGCTGGAGCCCTAGGGGCTGAACATAGAAAATCAAACACTAAACCTATCATGCCAGCCTTACAGGTTTATGAGGCAAAAGCTTTGGGCTCAGCACTTTACGAGGCTGAGTTGTGGGGTTTTGGGAAGCTCGATTCATTACAGAGGTCTGAAAATAAGTTCACAACAAAGATTTTGGGACGACGTTGGGTTTACTACGGTGCACTAGGGATAGTACACTAGAAATCACACTGTTTAACACTCCACCAACTACCGGGGCCCCGTCCCACCCCAGGTGAAACTAAACTAGTACAAAAAAAGGAGCTGGGAGTGCAATATTTATATCAGAAACAATTGGGTATTTTAATTTACAAAAAGAAACACAAATAGATCAATGGTTCAAAATTCTAAATTGCAACCATGAATACAATCAAAATTCTTCTTTTTCTTGTTTTTCTGCAGCCGACGCGTTTCGTCCTAGAAGCAGGACGTCATCAGGGCTGCAATAGCAAACACACAATACAAATACATCAGTATATATATTCAATATCACTCAGTAATCACCTGTGAAATGAAACAACACATCTTCAGGTAACTTATTAAATCCAATACAGCTCATTGTGCCGAGTGGTACTGACCGAAAA
Organism: Lissotriton helveticus; assembly: GCF_964261635.1. Classification (NCBI taxonomy): domain Eukaryota; kingdom Metazoa; phylum Chordata; class Amphibia; order Caudata; family Salamandridae; genus Lissotriton; species Lissotriton helveticus. The sequence continues at coordinate 1,662,569,532 of NC_136059.1, forward strand.
TTAAATGACTTAACAGTACTACAAATGAACGGGAAAACATTTCTCAAATCATCATATCGGTTCCAGCAAGTACATATTCCACAACATATTTGTTGTGCCTACTTTAAACACTTACATATTTAGTCTACATCCTGTGATGAAGTACTAGCAAACTGTTGTACAAGTGTTAGAAAACAACGTTCATTGATAGAGGACCGCTCACCTAATTTTGTTGAAGTGAGGCTCTTCTGTTATTTTAGCTTCTAATATTGAACCTGTGGTCTAGGCAAATATTGCTTCAAGAGGCCGGTTCTTCGTATATATAATAGTAACATTGACAAACTGGGGTGAGGCAGAAAAAAGGAAAGACCAATGAATTATCAAGTCAATTTCTATATATCTACCCAAGTATAGCCTTCACTATTCTGGTTCTCTTTTATCTTATACTGCCTCCATATGCCAAACCATATTAGCATCCATACCTTTCCAAACTGAACGTCTAGGCTTCTCTCTAAATCGATTTAACCCTTCTTTAAATCGAGAGTCTCTTAAAAACGATCCACCCGTGGCTTCTCGCACCTACGAGAGGTCCAAACACAATGATGCAATTTAGAATGCTCTATTCGCCCTCTTGAGTATCAAAACAGTGTGTCTCCCTATTAACTCACCGCTTTCCAATATATTGTAGCCAAGCGGGAAAATAACTTCTATGTCTGCAGTAGCACTGTCCATTCGTTCATAAACTGCTCAATCTAAAAAAGATATTTAACAAAAAAAGGACAGATGCTATAAACTTGGCGTATCTTCAGTTATAATTTAACTCTCGCTCTCAACTCTACCTAATCTTCTTCGCTTACCTTCGTAATCTGGCCTCCCGTACCTCTCACCACGCCAACCGGGTGCGATAAATCCCGGAGGTGGGGTTACTCCAATCTCCCTGTGTTTAAAAAGAGCTCAATGGCCAATCAGAACATTCAAAAATTCCGCGCGCATAATTATGCCGTTCACCTGTGAGTGAGTATAAGTTTCCATTCAGGTCCGCTACCTCTTAGTTGCCGCTTATCGTTTCCGATCATGCGCATTAGTCTGTTGTGTGGTTTGATCGCTACCTCTGTTCATTGCTGATAGTTTCCGGTCATGCGCATTAGACTATTCTGCAAGTCGATTGGTTGACCCTAGTATTTCCGGTCCTGCGCATTTAGTGTGCATGGGTTTCCAGTCTGGTCCGCCATGTATAAGAATCTTGGTGTTAAATAAACGGAGGGATTCCTGAATAATCATTATCCTCTCTGCGTGATGATTCCTTCTAATAATGCGCATTTGCGCATTCATCCACAATCACGAAAAACAGTTTACGAGTACTCGTCTGCAGAGAAAGCTACCCATCCGACACTACCGTACACCGTTATCCTCTCTGCGTGAGATTACATCTATTAATGTGCACTCGCGCATTCGTCTAAAATCACGAAAACAATTTGCAAACACTCGTCTGCAGGGAAATTTATCCATCCGATACCCCCGTACACCGGCACACTCCAAAAGAAAATACCGTTGCGACCTCCACTTCGTCCTATTATCGCTATGCTTACCTATTCCCCTGTAGGTCAATGTCTTATGAGTACACCTTCGTGTAAATGTTATCCCACAGGGGCACATTTGTGAAATATTTCCATGTTGTCTCGGAAGGTTTATCATCTGATTACTCTAATAATAGATTATACATGTCTACACTCGATAAGGAAGTATCCATAAAGAAAACAACAGTTTGCCTGCTCAACATCTCAGAATGTGTACAATAAACACATAAAGGGTGCTTAATACCACATCCATTAATCAAACCCACTGGTTCTGATCATATACATACATTTTAAGTACTTATTCATTGATGATTATGCCAAAAAATGGTGTAATTCAGAATCAATGTTTAAACCATGTGTCATACTACGACATTTGATTATCCAACGTGCTTCTGTTTGACGAATTCGTAGTTCCCAATTCCCACCCCTTACATGTTGCGACACCTTTTCTATGCCATGGAATTTAAATCCCAAGTTGGCACCATGTTCCTTTTCCATATGCACGTAGAGTGGGGATCTTGTGTCTCGATTCATTATTGCTCGTCTATGCTCCTGCATTCTTATTTTTAGGGGTCTTTTTGTGCTGCCTATATACACTTTATTACAGCTACAGATGATAGCATAGATTATTCCTATACTGTTGCAATTGATAAAATCATTGATGTGAAATTGCTTGGTTCCATTGAATCTGAAAGTTTTTGTTTTGTTAATGCCGTGCGAGCATATTACACAGGACCCACAGATATAAAAGCCTTTAGGCTGGGTGGATAACCAATCTATGGTTAGCTTCTTTGTTGGACGAATGTAATTCGTCGAAACTTTGTCCCTAATAGTCGGGCATTTTTTGAACGTTATTGCGGGTCTGTCATCCAGTATCGTAGATAGACCCGGGACACCTTTCAACAGGGTCCAATTCCTACTTAATGCTTGTCTGATTTTCTCTTTTTGCACACAATATGCTGTGACAAAGGAAAGTTTATGTCTGACTGGTTCTCTCTTTTTTGGAAGTAAAGTGGTTGCTCTGTCAATTTTTGACACTTTCTCACTGGCCCTTGCTAGATCTTTTTTGGCATAACCTCTCTTCCCTAGTCTCAGTTTCAGTTGATTGAGTTCTTGAATATAGTCTTCATCCCGACTGCAATTTCTTCGGGTTCTGACCATTTCACCGTAAGGTATCCCCCCAATCACAGATCCTGGGTGAAAACTGTCTGCCCTCAAGATGGAGTTGGTGGCCGTTGCTTTTCTAAATAGACTGCTGTTAATTTTATCCCCAACTACTGTCAGTGTCACATCTAAGTATTCTATACTAGATGTGCTATGATTCATTGTCAGTCTCACATTAAAATCATTGTGATTCAAGTAGTGCAGATAATTGTTTAGGTCGTCCTGAGTACCTCTCCATATTATTAGGATGTCGTCGATGAATCTGGCCCAAAATACCACCAGATCCATCCACTCCCCAGCTCTGCGGCTCCAGGCGTGCTCCCTCTCATACCAGCCCATGAATAGATTGGCATAAGAGGGAGCAAACCTGGATCCCATCGCCGTACCCCTGATCTGATGGAACCATTCATCCTCAAATAGGAAGTAGTTATTTTTCAGAATTAGCTGACTCATTTGAATTATCATTTTGGAGTGGTGTCTTAAACTCGCACTTCTGCTGCCCAAAAAGTGCTCTAGCGCTTGAATACCCTTCTCCATCTCAATGCAAGTATACAGACCCACCACGTCTAATGTTGCCAAAATCATCCCATCTTCCCACTTGAAATCCTGCAATTTATTTAGAATGTCAGTGGTGTCCCTCACATATGAAGGTAAGTTCACCACTAACGGCTTGATAAAGCCATCAACGAACTCTGACATGTGTTCTGTGACACTACCAATGCTGGAGACTATGGGCCTACCTGGTGGATTAGCTCTGTCCTTGTGAATTTTTGGTAATGTGTAAAGGAAGGGAGAAACGGGATGACTAACATTTAAATATTTATATTCTGAATCTTCTATCAGTCCTTCCTCCTTCCATACACATAAGTGTTCCAAAATATTTTGGGAAATCTCTTTCAACGGATTGGCTTTGACTTTTTTATAACAATTCTCATCCTTGAGTTGTTCCCGTATCTCCGCCACATAATTTGCCCTATTCATCACGACGATGTTCCCCCCCTTATCAGCTTCCCTGATAATTATTAAGGGGTCCTGTTTTAAATTTGATAGGGCTAATCTTTCTTGCCGGGACAGATTGTCTTTATAATGGTGGTTCAGTGTATAATTATCTTGTAACTTGTGGAATTCTTGTAGTGTCTTTTCCATAAAAAGGTCAATTGCTATGTATTGGCTACCATGGGGAATAAACTTAGATTTACTGCACAATCCACTAGTGCACTGGTAATTCGTTTCTATTTCACATAGACTTGCAACATCGTCTACAGTGAGATCCATTTCCCCCGACAAAGTCATTAACAAATGAACATTTTCTAACTCAGATGATGTCATTTCAGAGTTTTGTTTCAATATTTTGCTCTGCACATTTACATCCAGTGTTGAGAAAAAACTTTTCAATTTTAAATTCCTGCAAAATTTAAACAGATCAATGTGTAACTCAGTATAATCACAATTATATACAGGACAATATTTCAATCCTTTTTGTAACACTGAAACCTCATGTTCATTTAAATGCCTATCCGACAGATTAATGACTTCCAATTCCCCAGGGGTAGCCTGACACTGTTCTAGTTCTTGGTTCTGTTTTGACTCCTGGTGCCCATCCTTGTATTTGTGGGATTTCCTCCTCCCCCTTCTAGTCCTCCTATGAACTTTTTCCGACCTTTCTTGATCATTTTTAGTTCGTCGCAAAAAGAAGAGTTCTTTTTAGGAGCTCCTCCTGCAGCACCCATGGTATTCTCCTCAATGGAGGAGATGCTAGAACTACTGTAATTTGTAGACGTACTTAAATCACCTGATTGTGCTGCCCCAGCCGTTTGATTCGATTTAGGTTTTGGTTTGGCCACCTCATCGTACCCTCGGGCAAAAGTAAAGATTCTTCCCTCATTGTAGTCCCGCTCATCTCTTTTTAATTTGCTTAATTTTTTATCCTTAATTTGCAGTTGATGTTTATTAATAACATCTTTGAGAATAAGATAATTTTTATCTGTAAATTCCGGTAGATTCATCTCTTTTATTTCCTTTTCCAAATCAGCTATTTGTAGTCTTAATTTTTCTACTTTTCTGTCCGAATTCTTAATCAGAATATTCATCATGGTGAATGATGAAGTGTACAGATTCTCTTCCCACTCCTTCAAGTGGTCTTCCTCAAGATCATCATAGGTTGGGAATATGAGGATACGAAGTCCTCGAGGTACCCTCTTTTGTTCCATATAATTTTTGAGGGTCACGCCATCCCACCATTTACTCAATTCGGATTTGCGAAGCCTCTCTAATTTTAAAAATTTGTCTCTAAGACTAATTTTGGTGTCATGTCTTTTAGTACCCGCGGCACCATTGGGCTGTCTACTCTGAAAAACTTCTGCGGCTAGTTTATCTCTATCATCATCCATGACTTTACAGGTCCCTGTGCTACTACAACCCCAGTAATAATTTCACAACAAAGATTTTGGGACGACGTTGGGTTTACTACGGTGCACTAGGGATAGTACACTAGAAATCACACTGTTTAACACTCCACCAACTACCGGGGCACCGTCCCACCCCAGGTGAAACTAAACTAGTACAAAAAAAGGAGCTGGGAGTGCAATATTTATATCAGAAACAATTGGGTATTTTAATTTACAAAAAGAAACACAAATAGATCAATGGTTCAAAATTCTAAATTGCAACCATGAATACAATCAAAATTCTTCTTTTTCTTGTTTTTCTGCAGCCGACGCGTTTCGTCCTAGAAGCAGGACGTCATCAGGGCTGCAATAGCAAACACACAATACAAATACATCAGTATATATATTCAATATCACTCAGTAATCACCTGTGAAATGAAACAACACATCTTCAGGTAACTTATTAAATCCAATACAGCTCATTGTGCCGAGTGGTACTGACCGAAAATTAAATGACTTAACAGTACTACAAATGAACGGCAAAACATTTCTCAAATCATCATATCGGTTCCAGCAAGTACATATTCCACAACATATTTGTTGTGCCTACTTTAAACACTTACATATTTAGTCTACATCCTGTGATGAAGTACTAGCAAACTGTTGTACAAGTGTTAGAAAACAACGTTCATTGATAGAGGACCGCTCACCTAATTTTGTTGAAGTGAGGCTCTTCTGTTATTTTAGCTTCTAATATTGAACCTGTGGTCTAGGCAAATATTGCTTCAAGAGGCCGGTTCTTCGTATATATAATAGTAACATTGACAAACTGGGGTGAGGCAGAAAAAAGGAAAGACCAATGAATTATCAAGTCAATTTCTATATATCTACCCAAGTATAGCCTTCACTATTCTGGTTCTCTTTTATCTTATACTGCCTCCATATGCCAAACCATATTAGCATCCATACCTTTCCAAACTGAACGTCTAGGCTTCTCTCTAAATCGATTTAACCCTTCTTTAAATCGAGAGTCTCTTAAAAACGATCCACCCGTGGCTTCTCGCACCTACGAGAGGTCCAAACACAATGATGCAATTTAGAATGCTCTATTCGCCCTCTTGAGTATGCGCGCGGAATTTTTGAATGTTCTGATTGGCCATTGAGCTCTTTTTAAACACAGGGAGATTGGAGTAACCCCACCTCCGGGATTTATCGCACCCGGTTGGCGTGGTGAGAGGTACGGGAGGCCAGATTACGAAGGTAAGCGAAGAAGATTAGGTAGAGTTGAGAGCGAGAGTTAAATTATAACTGAAGATACGCCAAGTTTATAGCATCTGTCCTTTTTTTGTTAAATATCTTTTTTAGATTGAGCAGTTTATGAACGAATGGACAGTGCTACTGCAGACATAGAAGTTATTTTCCCGCTTGGCTACAATATATTGGAAAGCGGTGAGTTAATAGGGAGACACACTGTTTTGATACTCAAGAGGGCGAATAGAGCATTCTAAATTGCATCATTGTGTTTGGACCTCTCGTAGGTGCGAGAAGCCACGGGTGGATCGTTTTTAAGAGACTCTCGATTTAAAGAAGGGTTAAATCGATTTAGAGAGAAGCCTAGACGTTCAGTTTGGAAAGGTATGGATGCTAATATGGTTTGGCATATGGAGGCAGTATAAGATAAAAGAGAACCAGAATAGTGAAGGCTATACTTGGGTAGATATATAGAAATTGACTTGATAATTCATTGGTCTTTCCTTTTTTCTGCCTCACCCCAGTTTGTCAATGTTACTATTATATATACGAAGAACCGGCCTCTTGAAGCAATATTTGCCTAGACCACAGGTTCAATATTAGAAGCTAAAATAACAGAAGAGCCTCACTTCAACAAAATTAGGTGAGCGGTCCTCTATCAATGAACGTTGTTTTCTAACACTTGTACAACAGTTTGCTAGTACTTCATCACAGGATGTAGACTAAATATGTAAGTGTTTAAAGTAGGCACAACAAATATGTTGTGGAATATGTACTTGCTGGAACCGATATGATGATTTGAGAAATGTTTTCCCGTTCATTTGTAGTACTGTTAAGTCATTTAATTTTCGGTCAGTACCACTCGGCACAATGAGCTGTATTGGATTTAATAAGTTACCTGAAGATGTGTTGTTTCATTTCACAGGTGATTACTGAGTGATATTGAATATATATACTGATGTATTTGTATTGTGTGTTTGCTATTGCAGCCCTGATGACGTCCTGCTTCTAGGACGAAACGCGTCGGCTGCAGAAAAACAAGAAAAAGAAGAATTTTGATTGTATTCATGGTTGCAATTTAGAATTTTGAACCATTGATCTATTTGTGTTTCTTTTTGTAAATTAAAATACCCAATTGTTTCTGATATAAATATTGCACTCCCAGCTCCTTTTTTTGTACTAGTTTAGTTTCACCTGGGGTGGGACGGTGCCCCGGTAGTTGGTGGAGTGTTAAACAGTGTGATTTCTAGTGTACTATCCCTAGTGCACGGTAGTAAACCCAACGTCGTCCCAAAATCTTTGTTGTGAAATTATTACTGGGGTTGTAGTAGCACAGGGACCTGTAAAGTCATGGATGATGATAGAGATAAACTAGCCGCAGAAGTTTTTCAGAGTAGGCAGCCCAATGGTGCCGCGGGTACTAAAAGACATGACACCAAAATTAGTCTTAGAGACAAATTTTTAAAATTAGAGAGGCTTCGCAAATCCGAATTGAGTAAATGGTGGGATGGCGTGACCCTCAAAAATTATATGGAACAAAAGAGGGTACCTCGAGGACTTCGTATCCTCATATTCCCAACCTATGATGATCTTGAGGAAGACCACTTGAAGGAGTGGGAAGAGAATCTGTACACTTCATCATTCACCATGATGAATATTCTGATTAAGAATTCGGACAGAAAAGTAGAAAAATTAAGACTACAAATAGCTGATTTGGAAAAGGAAATAAAAGAGATGAATCTACCGGAACTTACAGATAAAAATTATCTTATTCTCAAAGATGTTATTAATAAACATCAACTGCAAATTAAGGATAAAAAATTAAGCAAATTAAAAAGAGATGAGCGGGACTACAATGAGGGAAGAATCTTTACTTTTGCCCGAGGGTACGATGAGGTGGCCAAACCAAAACCTAAATCGAATCAAACGGCTGGGGCAGCACAATCAGGTGATTTAAGTACGTCTACAAATTACAGTAGTTCTAGCATCTCCTCCATTGAGGAGAATACCATGGGTGCTGCAGGAGGAGCTCCTAAAAAGAACTCTTCTTTTTGCGACGAACTAAAAATGATCAAGAAAGGTCGGAAAAAGTTCATAGGAGGACTAGAAGGGGGAGGAGGAAATCCCACAAATACAAGGATGGGCACCAGGAGTCAAAACAGAACCAAGAACTAGAACAGTGTCAGGCTACCCCTGGGGAATTGGAAGTCATTAATCTGTCGGATAGGCATTTAAATGAACATGAGGTTTCAGTGTTACAAAAAGGATTGAAATATTGTCCTGTATATAATTGTGATTATACTGAGTTACACATTGATCTGTTTAAATTTTGCAGGAATTTAAAATTGAAAAGTTTTTTCTCAACACTGGATGTAAATGTGCAGAGCAAAACTCTGAAATGACATCATCTGAGTTAGAAAATGTTCATTTGTTAATGACTTTGTCGGGGGAAATGGATCTCACTGTAGACGATGTTGCAAGTCTATGTGAAATAGAAACGAATTACCAGTGCACTAGTGGATTGTGCAGTAAATCTAAGTTTATTCCCCATGGTAGCCAATACATAGCAATTGACCTTTTTATGGAAAAGACACTACAAGAATTCCACAAGTTACAAGATAATTATACACTGAACCACCATTATAAAGACAATCTGTCCCGGCAAGAAAGATTAGCCCTATCAAATTTAAAACAGGACCCCTTAATAATTATCAGGGAAGCTGATAAGGGGGGGAACATCGTCGTGATGAATAGGGCAAATTATGTGGCGGAGATACGGGAACAACTCAAGGATGAGAATTGTTATAAAAAAGTCAAAGCCAATCCGTTGAAAGAGATTTCCCAAAATATTTTGGAACACTTATGTGTATGGAAGGAGGAAGGACTGATAGAAGATTCAGAATATAAATATTTAAATGTTAGTCATCCCGTTTCTCCCTTCCTTTACACATTACCAAAAATTCACAAGGACAGAGCTAATCCACCAGGTAGGCCCATAGTCTCCAGCATTGGTAGTGTCACAGAACACATGTCAGAGTTCGTTGATGGCTTTATCAAGCCGTTAGTGGTGAACTTACCTTCATATGTGAGGGACACCACTGACATTCTAAATAAATTGCAGGATTTCAAGTGGGAAGATGGGATGATTTTGGCAACATTAGACGTGGTGGGTCTGTATACTTGCATTGAGATGGAGAAGGGTATTCAAGCGCTAGAGCACTTTTTGGGCAGCAGAAGTGCGAGTTTAAGACACCACTCCAAAATGATAATTCAAATGAGTCAGCTAATTCTGAAAAATAACTACTTCCTATTTGAGGATGAATGGTTCCATCAGATCAGGGGTACGGCGATGGGATCCAGGTTTGCTCCCTCTTATGCCAATCTATTCATGGGCTGGTATGAGAGGGAGCACGCCTGGAGCCGCAGAGCTGGGGAGTGGATGGATCTGGTGGTATTTTGGGCCAGATTCATCGACGACATTCTAATAATATGGAGAGGTACTCAGGACGACCTAAACAATTATCTGCACTACTTGAATCACAATGATTTTAATGTGAGACTGACAATGAATCATAGCACATCTAGTATAGAATACTTAGATGTGACACTGACAGTAGTTGGGGATAAAATTAACAGCAGTCTATTTAGAAAAGCAACGGCCACCAACTCCATCTTGAGGGCAGACAGTTTTCACCCAGGATCTGTGATTGGGGGGATACCTTACGGTGAAATGGTCAGAACCCGAAGAAATTGCAGTCGGGATGAAGACTATATTCAAGAACTCAATCAACTGAAACTGAGACTAGGGAAGAGAGGTTATGCCAAAAAAGATCTAGCAAGGGCCAGTGAGAAAGTGTCAAAAATTGACAGAGCAACCACTTTACTTCCAAAAAAGAGAGAACCAGTCAGACATAAACTTTCCTTTGTCACAGCATATTGTGTGCAAAAAGAGAAAATCAGACAAGCATTAAGTAGGAATTGGACCCTGTTGAAAGGTGTCCCGGGTCTATCTACGATACTGGATGACAGACCCGCAATAACGTTCAAAAAATGCCCGACTATTAGGGACAAAGTTTCGACGAATTACATTCGTCCAACAAAGAAGCTAACCATAGATTGGTTATCCACCCAGCCTAAAGGCTTTTATATCTGTGGGTCCTGTGTAATATGCTCGCACGGCATTAACAAAACAAAAACTTTCAGATTCAATGGAACCAAGCAATTTCACATCAATGATTTTATCAATTGCAACAGTATAGGAATAATCTATGCTATCATCTGTAGCTGTAATAAAGTGTATATAGGCAGCACAAAAAGACCCCTAAAAATAAGAATGCAGGAGCATAGACGAGCAATAATGAATCGAGACACAAGATCCCCACTCTACGTGCATATGGAAAAGGAACATGGTGCCAACTTGGGATTTAAATTCCATGGCATAGAAAAGGTGTCGCAACATGTAAGGGGTGGGAATTGGGAACTACGAATTCGTCAAACAGAAGCACGTTGGATAATCAAATGTCGTAGTATGACACATGGTTTAAACATTGATTCTGAATTACACCATTTTTTGGCATAATCATCAATGAATAAGTACTTAAAATGTATGTATATGATCAGAACCAGTGGGTTTGATTAATGGATGTGGTATTAAGCACCCTTTATGTGTTTATTGTACACATTCTGAGATGTTGAGCAGGCAAACTGTTGTTTTCTTTATGGATACTTCCTTATCGAGTGTAGACATGTATAATCTATTATTAGAGTAATCAGATGATAAACCTTCCGAGACAACATGGAAATATTTCACAAATGTGCCCCTGTGGGATAACATTTACACGAAGGTGTACTCATAAGACATTGACCTACAGGGGAATAGGTAAGCATAGCGATAATAGGACGAAGTGGAGGTCGCAACGGTATTTTCTTTTGGAGTGTGCCGGTGTACGGGGGTATCGGATGGATAAATTTCCCTGCAGACGAGTGTTTGCAAATTGTTTTCGTGATTTTAGACGAATGCGCGAGTGCACATTAATAGATGTAATCTCACGCAGAGAGGATAACGGTGTACGGTAGTGTCGGATGGGTAGCTTTCTCTGCAGACGAGTACTCGTAAACTGTTTTTCGTGATTGTGGATGAATGCGCAAATGCGCATTATTAGAAGGAATCATCACGCAGAGAGGATAATGATTATTCAGGAATCCCTCCGTTTATTTCACACCAAGATTCTTATACATGGCGGACCAGACTGGAAACCCATGCACACTAAATGCGCAGGACCGGAAATACTAGGGTCAACCAATCGACTTGCAGAATAGTCTAATGCGCATGACCGGAAACTATCAGCAATGAACAGAGGTAGCGATCAAACCACACAACAGACTAATGCGCATGATCGGAAACGATAAGCGGCAACTAAGAGGTAGCGGACCTGAATGGAAACTTATACTCACTCACAGGTGAACGGCATAATTATGCGCGCGGAATTTTTGAATGTTCTGATTGGCCATTGAGCTCTTTTTAAACACAGGGAGATTGGAGTAACCCCACCTCCGGGATTTATCGCACCCGGTTGGCGTGGTGAGAGGTACGGGAGGCCAGATTACGAAGGTAAGCGAAGAAGATTAGGTAGAGTTGAGAGCGAGAGTTAAATTATAACTGAAGATACGCCAAGTTTATAGCATCTGTCCTTTTTTTGTTAAATATCTTTTTTAGATTGAGCAGTTTATGAACGAATGGACAGTGCTACTGCAGACATAGAAGTTATTTTCCCGCTTGGCTACAATATATTGGAAAGCGGTGAGTTAATAGGGAGACACACTGTTTTGATACTCAAGAGGGCGAATAGAGCATTCTAAATTGCATCATTGTGTTTGGACCTCTCGTAGGTGCGAGAAGCCACGGGTGGATCGTTTTTAAGAGACTCTCGATTTAAAGAAGGGTTAAATCGATTTAGAGAGAAGCCTAGACGTTCAGTTTGGAAAGGTATGGATGCTAATATGGTTTGGCATATGGAGGCAGTATAAGATAAAAGAGAACCAGAATAGTGAAGGCTATACTTGGGTAGATATATAGAAATTGACTTGATAATTCATTGGTCTTTCCTTTTTTCTGCCTCACCCCAGTTTGTCAATGTTACTATTATATATACGAAGAACCGGCCTCTTGAAGCAATATTTGCCTAGACCACAGGTTCAATATTAGAAGCTAAAATAACAGAAGAGCCTCACTTCAACAAAATTAGGTGAGCGGTCCTCTATCAATGAACGTTGTTTTCTAACACTTGTTCATTTGTAGTACTGTTAAGTCATTTAATTTTCGGTCAGTACCACTCGGCACAATGAGCTGTATTGGATTTAATAAGTTACCTGAAGATGTGTTGTTTCATTTCACAGGTGATTACTGAGTGATATTGAATATATATACTGATGTATTTGTATTGTGTGTTTGCTATTGCAGCCCTGATGACGTCCTGCTTCTAGGACGAAACGCGTCGGCTGCAGAAAAACAAGAAAAAGAAGAATTTTGAATGTATTCATGGTTGCAATTTAGAATTTTGAACCATTGATCTATTTGTGTTTCTTTTTGTAAATTAAAATACCCAATTGTTTCTGATATAAATATTGCACTCCCAGCTCCTTTTTTTGTACTAGTCTGAAAATAAGTTCTTCAGGACAATTACTGGCCTTCCCAAAAGTACCCCCCTCCTCCCCCTTAGATACGAACTGGGCAGAAAGGCAGTGGTTGATTTGGCAATGCTTCGCCCGTTATTGTATTGGAGACGACTCTGGACTACCCCGGAACTTAAGCATTATGCTGAGGGTTTTTTGGTGTTAATCAAGGAGGATGTCTTCCACAAAATTAAATGGCTAAAAGACCTTAGATCCTTGTTATGTTTGCTGGGTCTCAAAACCCTTTGGAATAACCCGCCAGGTGCATTGTTCCCAAGTAAGAGTACTGTAAAGGAGTTGTATTGGGACTATGTAGCTGAGCGGGCATGGAGAAACACTGACTCAAGAACTATGACAGGATGTTATCTGGAATTCAAAATCTCTCCTGATCATGAACTTTATTGGGACCAGATAACAAAGCCATGGGATAGGAAGCTTTTTTGCCAATTGAGGATAGGTGCCCTTCCGCTGAGGTCCCTGACGGGCAGGTGGCGGGGTTCATCTAATACTACCTGCCCTGCTTGTGGAACTGCAAGGGAGGCCATTGGCCACTTTTTATTCGCCTGTCAAGCCTATGCTGTTCCTAGGCAAATCTGGTTAAAACCTGTATGTAAAAACTTAGGTACTAACAGTAGCAGTGTAGCCCTGAGAATTATCAGTACTAGTTCTTGCTTGCCATTAGCCATAGCAGTAGCGAAATTTATGGGGTGGGCTTGGTCTATTAGGGATAAAATGTTAGTTAAGTAACTGTTTACGTTGGGAGGGTTGATTTAAGCTACCTGACGCAGTTTGTATTTTATAATTTATGTATATATATATTTATATTTATGCTTTTTATGAATAGTACTTGCTTTTATCTGTTAAGAGGCAATCATTTAATACTGTTTTAATATTATTGTATGTTTTCTGCTTTTATGAGAAATACTCGAATAAAGCCCCTATGATGATGATGATTACGTTAGTGTCTGAGTGGGAATCTGAATTTATTTTAATTTTATTTTTGCTGCAATAGTCACGAATATGTTGCAATGTTACACGTATGTTGCATGTGGAAATTTTTTTTTTCCACATGTTGAACACATAAGCAGTCCCTCAGAGACCCTTTTATCACACCCATGATATCAGGGTACCTCTACCCTGAAACCTTATATAACTACCCATCTTATTTTGAGCCCCCCGGGACCATGTCCCATTATATATAATGGCGTCTGCAACTCTCTAGACAGGTTGCGGTCAGCCAATTGCAGCATTCCTATTGACGTGCATAGTTCCTTTAATACCTCAAAGACTATTGAACAGATTTACACTAAATCACCAAAAGCACGCTTTCTGGACCAAGATCTAACTTTCACATAATTTGATATAATTCTGCCCAGCGGTTTGGACTGTATTTTTTGTCTAAAATCCCAATGGGAATTTCAATGGGAAATGCACTTTTTTTGGCACCCACTTGATGGATCACCACAAAACTTTCCATGAACAAGCCCCAATGGCACACTTTTATTGGGAAAAGTTTTTGAAGATTCCTCAACTGGCACCCAAAAAATTGGCAAGTCAAAAAACGCTTTGTCTATGAAAACTAAGTTATAACTGTAACTACCTTCTGGCAACTGGCAGTATATATATTAACAAAAAAAACCCAGAGATAACAAGGACATTATGAATAGGTTCCGATTACACACACACAAAACCATAGAAATTCAGCAGTTATAGTTATATCAAATAACTATAACTTGTACCCTAAGGTAATTATAACTTATAGGTACCCACGCCATGCAACTATGCATGGCGTGGTAAATGTGCATGGCCCACGCCATGCACATTTTTCTCATCAAGAATTTCTCTGCAAATGTTTCAGTGATATTATCCATGATGTCATAAGGTTTAAAGGGTAATTAGATGTGCATGGCAAGTGTGCGAGTTATAATTGCCTTGGGCACGAGTTATACTTGCCTGAGAATACTATAAGTATAGCTGCTGAATTGTTATGGTTTTGTGTGTGTAATATCTAAACCTAACTATAAAGTCCCTGTAACCTTTGGTTTTCCTAAAAAAAAATATATATATATATATATATATATTGACCAGGAGGTACCAGGCGGTAGGAGGCAATTGCCTCCGTTAGGACGTTATGCCCGACGGCTGTCCCTGACGATATTTCCTCCCTGGACGCCGAGGCAGCTGCGGACCGAGGGGACACAGGGAGGCCTTGCAGACTTTGGCAGCGTTCTGTGGGGACCCCCACCACCCACTTGCACGATCCGGACAGAGCCATTTATCCATTACGAGGCACTACCCATACCGCCGACCCAGATGCACGCCCATGGTGCATTCTGGGAGTTGGAGTCCACTGTTACATTCTGGACACCAACAGGTGAGAAAAATCAGCCGGGGGAGGAGTTTCCGGACCTTTCATTACAGGGCTGCAGGATTGGGACATTGTGTGGAGGACTTACTGTGCATGGTAGGGCGCTGAGGAAGGCCAAGAGCCGAAATGCATTCGCCGCCAACACTGAATGCTACCAAATAAAGCTTGACTTTACCTGTTAACCCCCTCTGGCCTCCTTTTCTTCTGTTGTGGAGGGAAGTTATGCCATGTTTTCTGCTCCAGCCAAGGGGGCAGTCAGGATGGCCCTGCAGCACTAAGTGACCCGGACTAAAGTTGGCAAAACGTCGTTGTTCATTCAGCGATGTCATGGACTCGGGGGACCGAGACGTCCGGTGTCCGCCTCACTGACCAGGAGGTACCAGGCGGTAGGAGGCAATTGCCTCGGTTAGGACGTTATGCCCGACGGCTGTCCCTACCGATATTTCCTCCCTGGACGCCGAGGCAGCTGCGGACTGAGGGGACACAGGGAGGCCCTGCAGACTTTGGCAGCGTTCTGTTGGGACCCCCACCACCCACTTGCACGATCCGGACAGAGCCATTTATCCATTGCGATGCACTACCCATAATGCCGACCCAGATGCACGCCCATGGTGCATTCTGGGAGTTGGAGTCCACTGTTACATTCTGGACACCAACAGGTGAGAAAAATCAGCCGGGGAGGAGTTTGCGGACCTTTCATTACAGGGCTGCAGGATTGGGACATTGTGTGGAGGACTTACTGTGCATGGCAGGGCCCTGAGGAAGGCCAGGAGCCGAAATGCATTCGCCGCCAGCACTGAATGCTACCAAATAAAGCTTGACTTTACCTGTTAACCCCCTCTGGCCTCCTTTTCTTCTGTTGTGGAGGGAAGTTATGCGATATATATATATATATATAGTACCTTCTGGCGGTCGCCAGTAGGTAGTTATAGTTAGGACCTAGTTTCCATAGGAAATCCACAACATTCTATTTGGAATAACTTCGGCGCCGGTGGACGAATCTCCGTGACTTTCTCCAAGAAAATGTCCTGCTCGGTTCCGCTCCTTCCCTGAAAGTTTGGGGGTGATTCGTCAAGTGAGGTCCAAAAACGTGTTTTCCCCCATGCAATTTTCCATAGGGACCTTTAGCCAGGGCTACAGCCCGAACGGCTGAACGGAATTACACAAAATTTGGCAGAGAGGTAGAGTTCGGTTCGCAGATTGTGCTTTTTGTTAAATGGTTTAAATATGTTCAGTAGTTTCTGAGAAAATGACAAGTAAAATCATAGCGATATCTAGAGACGGAGTGCAGCACGCGTACGGAAATCCGTTCAATTACGAGCGCGAGCTGCATGCTGATTGGCTGTGAACTGTCTGTCAACACTCGAAACCAGGAATTGTTGGCGGCCATCTTGTGCCTCGGTAGAACCGAGTCACAAGAAAACAGTAAAGTAATGTTGAGAAATAAGGAAAGAGGGCAGGGTAGAAACATTCTGACCCTACAGTCTTGGTCAGGGGGTGGTATATGGATCTTTAGGTTCTATTGTTGTTTTTTTTAAATAAAAAATGGCGGGGTACTCGTGCAGTACTTGTACGCGGTGGAAAAGGTGAACAAAAAACTAGTAGTCTGTTTTATTCATTAGGTCCCGGGGGCAAATTACGGGGGCAATTTTTTTGTATAATGGGGGCTTGTAAGGTGCTCCGAGCACTGGGGAACGGCATTCCTCTGGTTTTATTTTGAAGTATGCGGGGGGTACGGTCCTACTCCCCAACAGTCTCGGGGAGCGGCACCCCTCGTGTCTTTTTTTAAAGAAAAATATGTTTTGAGCTCTCTCTCTCTCTCTCCCCGTACACGTCGCGGGGAACGCCACCTTTCTAGGGCAGTAATATGTAAAATGACTTTCCAGCTTCGGGTACCTGCATTGTCTGGGGTTTTTTATTAATGTTGGGAGGGTGGGCTTGATAATACGACCTTTAATTCTCATAGTTGCCTATGTTCTGGTGTTAACATGGGCTTCTATGGGAAATAACAAGGCTGTATTATCAAGCTCATTATCGCCATTTTATCGGCAGTTTCCTGCCAATAAAACGGCGATAATTTTTACACCGGTCCTTGATAATATGCACCTAAGTTTACTGGTAAAAAAAAAGAGCAATGAGCTATTTTATCAACAAAAGGCGATACATTATCGCCGCTTTTATCGGCAGGAAACTGACGATAAAGCGGCGATAATGGGCTTGATTTTAGGCCCTAGTAAAAAAAGGGCATATTATCAAGCCCATTATCGCCGCTTTATCGGTAGTTTCCTGCCGATAAAAGTGGAGATAATGTATCGCCTTTTGTTGATAATATGCCCCTTCATTTCTATTATAGTATGTAAAAGTTTCCTTTTTTTTGTAGCAGTTGTACTCTCTACGCATGCGCAGACTCGTTTCGAAACCCACGTTTTTTTCTTTTTCTTCAAGTTGAACAAGCAAACCTTTCTTTATTTCAGGTAGTAAATTTGTCGCTTTCTTTTCCCGGGTCGTGTGTGTCATCCGCTGCTGTACTTTTGTAATATATTTTGATAATCATATTTTTTCGATATTTGTTTGAAAGGTAGTGCCGAGGCGCCAAATGTTGATTACGTACCGCCATTTTAGTAGTTTTCCACCGTTATTTTTATTATATCTGTTACTTAGAACTCAGTAGTTTTCAATCCTAGTCTTGAATATCTCACTATAATAGTATTTCAACATTATTTTTATTGTGGACCGTCATACCCCCCACCACAAAATAAAAGGAGCATAAACTTTTTTTTAATTAACTTTTAATAAAACAATAAATGTAAACAAAACTCAATTATAACTATATTAGAAGCAACTAGAAAAATAACTTTAACAACAAACAATATTATAAACAAATTGTTAAATGGACTCTAAAAGATGTCCGATTGGTAATCTGCAAAACAAAAAAGAAAATTAGAGTTTAGAATTATGTAGATGTGAGTAAATGCGCTGAAGCATTACAAGTTTTGGTAACTCTACAGTTTTACGTGTGCAGTGTTCCTCATACATTTCAGTTCTGTTATACTGCCGCGTTCAAGTGGTGTCTATATGGAAGTGCCTACTGCGTTACTGACGCCCATTATGCCGACTTATTTCTAATGCATTGCTATGAAGGCTTTGTAGATCTAGGCCTCTGTGCTTATCGTTGTATAAACCTTGCGGCCAAACACTTTGGCCACTTGATTTCACAACTTGAGTTGGGCTGTTCTTCTACATGTCCAAGCAGACAGCAGTGTCTATAAGTTTAAGAAAGAAAGAGAATGATGTCATAGAGAGTGAGAGAGAAAGAGAGAGAAAACAACATTAAAACTGTGTCGCAGAGTCTGGAGTTGAGATTTTTTCTTGAAAAGTCAGACGTAGATTTACAAGCTCCTTGCGACACTTTACCCATGTTAAAAGTGACTCAAAAGTGGCGTAATAAGGTTGTGGATCTGTTTGTCAGACTGTTGTAACCTATCTGTTGTCACTGCTCGGAGGTAATTATAGATTTTACAGAGAAGCTGCTAAACACTACGCACTCTGGGCCATAATATCAAGCCTGGGCGACAAAATTATCGCTACTTTATCGGCAGGAAAGTGCCGCTAAAGTGGCGATAATGGGTTTGATAATATGCTCTATGGAATTCCAATGGAAGCTCATGTTAGATGTCCTTCACATCTAACATGAGCTTCGATTGGAATTCTATAGAGCATATTATCAAACCCATTATCGCCACTTTAGCGGCACTTTCCTGCCGATAAAGTGGTGATAATTTTGTCACCAAGGCTTGATATTATGGCCGTCTCTCCTTTCACATATAAAGGTAACACTAAAGTTTTACGAGTGCAGTGTACCTGTAACATTTCACTTGTTATAGTGCTGCGTTCAAGTGGTGTCTATATGGAAGTGCCTACTGCGTTACTGACGCAAAAGTGGCATAACGGCATTGTAAATATGGCGATTTATATCTAATGCATTGCTATGAAGGCATTGTATATGTAGGCTGCTGTGCTTACCTTGTATAAACAGTGCGGCCACCGGAGTTCACCACTCGACTTGAACTCTGCTTCTATACGTCAAAGTATATTCAATACGTTGCAGACAATTCCATTGCTGTTGCTCGATAGGCCGTGGTTGTTTCTGAAGGATGTTTGCTGAAGGAAACAAAAGGACATTTTGATTAGTCATCGTAAACTGAGTTGCATGAATAGATTCCGGACATTTCAGCGATTATAAAAACGTTACTGCTATTGGGAAAAAAATTAAATATGTAAATGAATACATTATATAGGAGTGCGTTCGTCTAAAATATTAAGTCGCATTTTTGTATGTAGTCAGCTACAACTCATTGACTCCTTCTGATGCGTACTCAAGTGTCTCTGCTCACTTTTTGTGGAAACGAGTTTCTTCATGATGTAGTCAAGGTCTTCAACAAAGAAGTCTTATACGTGTTGCCGAGTCTTGATACCTCTATGGTTCACGTCATACTCTTGCTCCCTTCATCATCGTCATCGCAAGTTCTTCACCCGCTCAGTGCTTCGGGCACCACTAACTCAGCGACCAAAGAGGCCACTCATGTGGTAGTGGGTCCTTTGTTAGGTGCTTTGGGAACAACTCTAAAATGGCGTACAACATGTGCGCTCCGTCTTTTTTATAGATAGTGTCACGCGTGTAGTGATAGATGCGATGAATGGGTGTGGTGTGGGTGTATACCAGCCATGAGGGAGTGTGTGTGTCGATCTGGCAACTAGACCCGCAACTAAGAAATCACTACAATGGAAGTTTGGGCCTTGTACTTTTGTTGTGTTTTCCTGGTAGCGTAAGAGTGGCCTTCTTTTTTCAATGTGATGTTATAGAGTCACCATGTATGTGACCTATTTTGTGACGCATTTTATTGTACAATGCATTTGAAAAACTAGTTGTGGTAGGGTGTTTTTTAAATTAAACTGTGTACTCTGGTTACGAGTTTGTTGAGTGAAGAAGTAGATATTTGTTTCTATTTTGTATTCTATCACAATTGTGCTGACTTTTTTGCTTTAGCGTGCAGTACTATATTATTTTATAAAAATGTATAACAAAGTGTTGAAATCATGTTTGAAATTAGAATGTAAGCATGTAAGGTGCTCTCTGTGAGGAATAGCAATACCGGCTCCCGCAGGAAGTGGGGAGCCGGCTGGGATCGTGGAGGCCTAGCGGCTGTTCCCACGGTCTGCAACGTTAGATTTGAGCCCCGGGGGATGGGGTGCTTGGGAATCCACACTGTAAGCATCTTGAAGAGAGTCTGGATGCACTATGAAGGTCTCTGTAAATGAAGTGGCAGTTTGAAAAGTGAGATTTTTTTCTAAAATGGTGGACAACATCAGTTTTGAAAAAAGAAAAGGATTGACTAGTTGTTCAAGAACATTCTGCATTAAGCTACGATGAATGTTTCTGTGTTTTAAAAGGCTGATTTTTATTGGTTAAGAATAAGTGTTAGCAAAGAACGTTACATAAAATAAGCTGGTATATTCTCAAGGGAAGCAGACTTGCTGTTTTAATTTGCAACAATGTATGATGAAGTTTTCACCTGTTTGCTGAGTTAGGTGTTCCTTTAAGTGTTTCTATGGTAACTGGCAGATTGTGGAATGGAGGAAGGGTTGAAAGTTTTGTCAGTTGGAAAGGGTGAAAAAGTTCAAGCAATATAAATGTGTTTCGTTTTGAATTTAATGTGGTAATAAATGTGATTTTTTATTTATTTGTTTATGTGTGTAGATTGAGTGTGTAGTTTGATCAGAAAAGTTTGCTATTTGCTATCGGACTTCCTGATCCCGTAGGACTGCTTAGGGGGATTTACAATGATATCCAAGTTCAAAATCTTTGATGGCCTTTGTTGAGCCTTTGATGGCCCTGGGGAGCACCGTCTCCGAGGATCGGCTCTTGTAGTGTTATAGGGTGCCTATTCGTGGGAGTCTGCTGTTTGCTATGGTTGGGCGAGAGTTCTCTTTGAAGTAGGAAAGCAGATTGTTTTTCGTCTGAGAGAGAAGTATCTAAGGTAGTTTCTCTGACCAAAAGCAATTCCGTCTCCCGAATGATGCAGGGAGCCGGCTGGTACCGTAGTAGATTTGGGGCTCTACCTACGGGCTTGAATGTTATATTTGAGGCTTGGTGGATGGGGTGTCCGGTGATTGTAAAAAATGAGTGATGTATGTTATTTTATTTTTTTGGTATATTTATTGTGCGCGTACAGTGCGAATTTCGGAAGTTGTTCCATAAGCGTAAGTAAGCAAGAAAAATGAATTAAAAATAAATCTTTAACAGATATTTATCAAGTTTATGTGTTTATATCTTTGTTGCTTGTATTGAGATGTTTTTGCTTTATTGATACTTATAAGTCAGTGCTTATCCATAGTCTAAATTTGTTGAGGAGCAGTGTTTTATACAGTGCTGAACTTTTGACCTCTGTTGACAGTTGAGTTTTGCATGATCTGTTGGGGGGAAAGTTATGTCAGTTAGAAAGGTTTGAAATGTTAAATCAATAGAAATGTGTGTTTTGTTTTGAATTAATGTGTGCAGGATTTTAATTGGTTATTGATATGTATGTATGTGTAAAATGAGAGGAGAAAATGTTCCGATTGACGGTTCTGCTGCAAACACTGAACTAGAGAGATTCTGTACAGGAATATATACTGTGTGAGTGGTATTCTTCTTAATCTACAAATCAATTTGAAAGGTGAGTTGATAAGTTGTATGGGAGTGTGTGCGGTGCATCTTTGTACATTAAGGAATTATGGGGTATATCAAGACAGGCGATAATATTATTGCCGCTTTATGGGTAGAAAACTGCAGATAAAGCGGCGATAATGTTATCACCTGTCTTGATAATATGCCCCTATATTCGTCCGTTGCTAAACGTTTTATAGTAGTAAATGTGTTTTGCTATAATGCATGCAGTTATGTTTTTTTGTTTAATATCAGTTTGTGCGTCTCTGTACATTAAGGGATTATGGGCCATATTATCAATAAAGGGCGATACATTATCGCCGCTTTTATCGGCAGGAAACTGCCGGTAAAGCGGTGATAATGGTCTTGATAATATGTCCTTGTGAATTTCCTTAGAAGCCCAGGTTAACACTAGAACCTGGGCTGCTATGGGAATTTACAAGGGCCTATTATCAAGCCCATTATCGCCGCTTTAGCGGCAGTTTCCTGCCGAAAAAAGCGGCGATAATGTATCGCCCTTTACTGATAATATGGCACTGACGGGCATATTATCAAGAACCGGTGTTAAAATTATCGACGTTTTATGGGCTGGAAACTGCGGATAAAACGGCGAAAATGGTCTTGATAATACGCCCTTGTTAATTCCCATAGAAGCCCATGTTCTGGTGTTAACATGGGCTTTTATGGGAATTAACAAGGGCTTATTATCAAGCCAAGACGCTGCCCGTGGAGGGAGTTGCGGTGGTCAGGTGGGGTGGGGGAGGGGCAGGGTGGGGGGTGATAAACAACGGAATCTGGATGATTGTAGGTAAGTTTTCGGGTCATATTATCAATAACATAAGATGAAACATTATTGCCGGTTTTATTGGCAGGAAACACCAGAACCTGGGCTGCTATGGGAATTTACAAGGGTCTATTATCAAGCCCATTATCGCCGCTTTATCGGCAGTTTCCTGGCGACAAAAGCGGCGATAATGTATCACCTTATGGTGTTGATATTATGCCCCTTCGTCCGTGCCCTGCATCGCATTTTGCGATGCAGGGCGCGCTACGAAATTCGGGGCATATTATCAAGGACCGGTGTTAAAATTATCACAGTTTTATCATATTCGTAGCGTATGCTGAGAATGATTAGCAGTAGAAACTATGGTGCGATCACTCTCTCACTGTCAAATCAGAGCACAGGGCGCGCTATGAGAATAGTTAGAAGTGGTCACTTATTGGAGATCCGATTCAGCTATGTGGCTTATTGTGCGATGTTAACAGGCATCGCTTACATGATTACGGTAACTGAGCGTGTGGTTTGCTTTAAAAAAGTTGTGTTTACTCCTCTGTATGGGAAGCTGGGTGTTTCCATCTGGCCGTCGATTCCGACCTTGAAAGAAGAGTCAACCAAATGAGCCGTATAATAGCGCTATTGTCTCAAAAAGAGGTCGCTCTTACATCTGCTAGAGAAACATTTGTCCTTCATGTAGCAAACACCCACACAGGAGTGTATGCTTTATTAAATACAGACATGCCCCAGAATTTCAGGGAGTTAATTTAGACTATCTTTAATGCGTCCTCGAGTAGGGGGTTAGCTTACTTTTTTAAAGTTATAAGCATTGGCCTTGTGACTTCTGTAGAAACTATATTTGGTGTCTTGTCGGTGTTTTTTCATTCGATTTTTTCAAGCATCTTTGGTGAATTGTGCTTAATGCTCACATTAGTTGCCGGTGTGCTTGTATTAATTTGTTTACTTAAATATGGATGCACATCTTGCAGCAGACGACAATATTTCTCGGTTGTTGCTGGTCCGCAACCGAATGCTTAGTTACTATGGAGCCCTGCCTCTTGCAATGTTGAGTGCAGCTTATGGATTATCGTTTCGATTCTCCTTTTTCACATGCGTTCAACCTGTGTTCTATTGCCTGAGCTGTGATTTCGACTGGGCCCTGGATTTGTGTCTCTGCAGTACGGTGTCTCCCAACGCAGATTATGACCAGCTGATGAGCCCCTTAGTGGTTCATGACTTGCTCTGTTGTGGCGGCGGGATTATGGCCTTAGCAGCGACACATGGAATAATGGGATGTTGGAATGTTTTTGCAGCAGCGCATGACTTCTTGGCACGCAGTTACATTGAATATGACCCAAGTTTTCCTCCGATGGTGATAGAGGCTCCGGTCGTTGAGGAACATGTATATTCATTCCCACTATTGAATTGGTTGGCTGAAATGTTTTCAGATGAGAACAATGACTTCCTGTTGGAGGCTGTTGCTACATACTGTGCTTATACGCTGGTGGAATAATACTGTTTGATTTTCTACCTATTCTTTATTATTTAGTTGCAGTTTTTTATCAAAGATCGAATAATTGTTTTGCAAAATTGAACTTGACTCTGCTTTTTAGGCTTGGACTCTGAGTTCATAATTTGCCTACGTTTATATTATGTGCTTTGGTCAAGGAAATGTGTCGTGGGCTGAGCCTTGCACTCACACCGTGTTAAGTTAGCATGGGTTTATTAGAAGCTTAAACGCCATTTTTGTTTTCCTGCTCTGGTTTGTACACAACACGCACTTGCAATATTGTTTAGAGAAGGCTGAGTATTTTGCTTCAATTGAGAATAATTTGATATACTACATTTGTAGACTGTCTCGCTACTTTAGTGTGTATAGTGAGAGCATGAAACATCAAGGTTATGTTGGATACTGTGTGTGTTAATCGGAATGATGTTCGCACGTTTGAGCCATAAGAGATATGCAGCTGCGGCATCTCTTATACTTGCGCGTTTAGGAATGAAGTGTGCAGGCATGATTACACACAGTTTGAGAACATTCCTATCTTGACAGTTTGTGTAGAACTCAATGTGATCCACTACTGCTGAGTAACAGAGGTATGGGTTTGCCTATGTAGTCGTATGAGATCTTCTGTAGTGATAAATTAACCTGCTAAGTAGGGAGGGTGAAATTTAGGTATATTTTAAATCTGTTTCCCTTTTGCATTATTGGATGCTTTCTCCCTTTGTATTTTATGGAACAGTAACAATGCTGACAACTTTGTTTCTGATAATATGTTTGCTTGTATTATGTAAGGTGCTGGGCATGAGATTACGGTGTTAGAAATAAACATTTAAAAGTTGCAGGTGTGTTTATTAAGTGCTTGTTTTGGACTTGTGTAAGAATGTAACGAAAGAGTGCTCTTGTTATCTACCTTACCTGTGGTAACCTAAGTCGCATGTTGTGGGTTGACTAATAATTGGTGTTTTGCTATAGGAGGAAGAACCAATGAGTCACTGATTGCTAGTCTGTTAGGGGGTTTGGGTACTTAGGGGGTCATTATGATCGCGGATTTCCCGCATCCTCCGGGCCGGCGGAAGCCACCGCCGGCCCGGAGGATGCGGGAAAACCACCGCGGATGCTTGAATGACCCACCGCCAAATTAGGATGGCTGGTGGGTTTTTGAATCTGTCAGCCGCTGTTCCGCCGCGGTCGCCTTCCGACTTGGGCGGAAAAGCATTAACATGGCTGCCGGTGTCTATCAGACACCGCCAGCCATATTAGGATGGAGTAGAAAGTATGCTTTTCCACTGCGGCTTTTCCGCCGTGGAAAAGCATACGGACCTTCACTGCGGGGGCCCGTTGCGGGACTGCTGGGTGAAGGGGGGTGGGGGGTGCACATGGGGGGTACCTATGGTACCCCCCTGCATTTGCGTGAACAAAGCGGCAGGCACCGCGCGCTGCCTGCTGCTTTGTGCACGCAAATGCCGTGCATGCATTTTTAACATTGCGGCGGGTGCAGCTTGAAGTTGCACCCGCCGCAAGGTTAAAAATAGAGGATGTGACCGCCACTCTGGCAGTCACATCCTAATCTGCATGGAGGGACCGCTGCTGCCCCTGCGGATGGTCCCTCCTACTCTATGGTGGCGGACGGACTCAGGTCCGTCCGCCATCATAATCGGCCCCTAAGGTGGGGTTTGGAACACCGTAATTCACTGAGGTCGTAAGTCTTTATGCACAGTTGTGTGTAGGAGCAGAATCACTGCAACAGTAGTTACAACAAAAAGGCTTGATAAAGGGCCTTGAGTTTGAATCAAAATATTAAATTGAAGAATAATTGATAAGTGCAGCCAAGAAAGGGAGCAAGTGTGCAAATTTCATAATGCCTTCGGCCGGGGTAGTTGTTATAATAAAAAGCGTCGATAAAGGGCCTGTACTTTGAATTTGAATTAAAGAAGAATGATTGATAATCCCAGCCAAGAAAGGGAGCAAGTAGGTGTGTGTATGTGTGGATGATGTGTTGATTGAGCAGAAGATGAAGAAGGTGAAAAATAAGAAAGGCTGCAGACATGCAAACTTTATACTTCTTTGTAAGGGAAGTGCCTGTTTACTTTTCCTGTGCATATATATATATATATATATATATAAACCGTCTCACCAAACGCTCCAAAAGTCGCGTGATGCACTCTAGTCCAGCATAAACCACCGCTCCATTAAACCAGCAGATCGTATTTCATATACTTAATTTTATTTCATTTCCAGCATGATAAACAGTGCAACGGAACCAACCCAACGCGTTTCACCGAAGATTCGGCTTGATATATATAGCCTGAAAAAACCATAGGTTTCCCACATGTTATAGTTAGGAATTAGCATTTAAGAAACCTTGCAAATTTACTGAAAAAACCAGAGGTTTCACACATGTTATAGTTAGCTGGACATTTCACTCATACAAAACCATTGAAATTTCCCCGTTACAGTTAGTTCAGCTTACTATAACTCGTGCGCCCGCACTGCACTGCTGTTCATGTCACATATTACATCAATCATGACATGGTCAGTGACATAACTCATGACATCACTGATGACGTCTCAAATGACATCAGTGATGACATCACTGATGACATCCTTGTGAAAGAGTGACAGACCTCCTCTCAGCGTAATAGCGTAATATAACCCTTGATATGCACACATTCAAAAATAGCAACTAAAATGTTAAAAAAAAATGGAAATACCAATTCTAGTTAGAACAACTTATTCAGTAATTCTAAAATCTACATATACATCTAGTCATTCAATAACAGTTCTATATAGGTACTCATACATGTACTCACTCATCATATGTACTTATACACCTATACATCTTATTACACACCGACACTCATCTATAGAGTTACTCACACACAAACTCATACATGCAAATAAACTATCAAACATCCATTTACTTGCATATACAGCTATACACCCACCACTACACTTACTTCTACAGAATCATACACATACTTACTCTCTTAAACAATCACTTATAGAAACACATACTTATTTATACAGGAAGTCTTACAATCGCTAGCTCTCATATAAACTCACTTATATACATCACTTATATACATCAATACTCACATATACTAGTTTAAGACATGTATAGTCACTCATACAGATACTATTGAGACATTTATTCACTCACTAACACACCAATACACACACTCATCCACCCATACAGTCCTGCACACATGATGTCTTCAAAACACATACAAACAGTGAGTCACCCATTCATGCATCTATGTGGTAAGTAATACCCCCCACCGAACCATACAGACACTAATACTGATACTCTAAAAACCAACTAATAACCCATATCGACACTCATGTAGCTAGTCACCAACCCATGCAGCCACTTATAAACAACGTGAGACACTGATACAGATATTTTCATATTTAAACATTACTCGCTAATGCATGTATTCACTAAGATACACTTAATAAGTCAGTTATACAATCATTTTGACAAAAAAACCATCCATTTAGACACTTTGGGCCATATGTATCAACATTACGTTTTGCGATACCTAAATAGCGATTTTTAAGGAATCGCTATTTAGAAATTGCAAAATGGTATGTATGTAGCAATTCGCTTCTTTTTAGCAATTTCTTAAAATTCCATAATTGCGATTAGCAAATTGCTAATCGCAATTAAGGTTAATTTCCCATTCATTGCTATGGGCCAGGAGGCCCATAGGAATGAAGGGGAAATGTGCAATTCGCAATTTGCTAATCGCAAATTGTGAATATTTTCAAGCGTGCAGGGGCGTCCAAAGGACACCCTGTTGCACCCCTGAAATCTGCATGGGTGCACATGTGGCGCACATACATGCCCTAAGGGCATGTATGTGCGTCACATGGCACTGAGAAAAAAGAAAAAATATGCATTTTGCAAGGAATTCGCAACTTACCACCAACTAGAAGTTGGTGGTAATTTGCGATTCCTTAAGGCCAATTTGCTATTTTTTTAGCTTCTTACATTGCATTTAAGGAATCGCAAAATTTGCGATTCCTTAAATGCAATCGCAAGATAAGGAATCGCATATTTTGCGATTCCTTATTTCTCAAGCAGATATGCTTGATGCATACCATTAGTCCAAATTGCAATCGCAAACGCCGAAATTCTGCGAATTTCGGCGTTTGCGAAGTCAATTTGACTTGATACATATGGCCCTTATTTATCCATTTATTCTTCCATCGACCTTTAGATATACATATATAAAAAATATTTATTTTTCAGAAAGACACACATTCACAGGATGATGTCATCAGTGATGTCATCACTGATGTAATTTGAGATGTCATCAGTGATGTCATGAGTGATGTCACTGACCATGTCATGAGTGATGCAATATGTGACGTCATCAGCAGTTCAATGCGGGAGCACAAGTTATAGTTAGCTGAACTATATATGAGTGAAATGTCCAGCTAACTATAACATGTATGAAACCTCTGGTTTTTTCAGTAAATTTGCAAGGGTTTTTAAATGCTAATTCCTAACTATAACATGTGTGAAACCTATGTTTTTTTCAGTGATTATATATATATATATCAGTGATGTCATTTGAGATGTCATCAGTGATGTCATCAGTGATGTCACTGACCATGTCATGAATGATGTAATATGTGACATGATCAGCAGTGGATTGCGGGTGCGCGATATATAGTTAGTGCAACTAACTATATATGGAATTTCAATGGTTTTGTGTGAGTAAAATAAGGTTTTTTAAATGCTAATTCCTAACTATATATGGTCTATAACCTATGGTTTTTTCAGTGAATTTTCAAGGTTTTGTAAATGCTAATTCCTAACTATATATGGTCTATAACCTATGGTTTTTTCAGTGAATTTCAATGGTTTTTTAATAGCAAATATCATACACTGTCGAATGTCAAGTACGTGGTAAGTAAAAACATTTTCGTGTTTATGCACACTGATCTGCTTTGAATGCTGCCCCCCACCCCTCATTTCTATTAGGAGTACTCTCTCTTTGCAGATAGTGAAGGGTAGTTAACGCAGGCCTTTGCCCCCGTTGTAATCCGTCGTGCCTGCTTCTCTCTCCATTTGATTGATTGTTCTCTTTGGTTCATTCTCTATTTACAAACAAGCACAGAGTCGCAATACTCTGTTTAGTCTTTGCAGATAGCGAAAAATCGTGTAAAAAAACAAAAGGAATCGAGCAAAATCAGTAGGCCACTAATGGGATCTCTTTTTGACCTCGCTAAAATAGAAACATTAGGAACAACCTGTTGAAAATAGCAATGTGTATGTACATAAGCGGCGTTCATTTGTGTTCACAGTACCCCTTGTTGATTGTTTGAATCGAGCATTGAATTGTTCGAAGTTGGTTCTCTTAAGGATCTTCTCTGCCTGCAAACGAGGGAGAATAGGAATATTCTCTCTCCCTTTGCAGATAGTGAAGGGTAGGTAACGCAAGCCTTTAACACATCGTACCTATTTCATTCCTCATTGATTGATTGATTGTCCGAACATTGACTGTTTGGGAATTAGTTCTTTTTGGAGGTATTCCCTGTTTGCAAATAAACGTAGGAAAATCTTTGCAAGTAGTGAAAGGGTACGTAATGCGGACCTTTCTCCCCCGTTGTAATCTGTCATGCCTATCTACTCCCCACTGATTGATGCACCTGTTTCACCCGGACCATTTACTAGAGATAGGTCATCTGGCCCGACCAGAGAGCACCCCTAGTGAAAAGGACATATGCAATAATAACGAAGTGATCACTGTATCCTGTTAACAGAAACTTTAGCATGAAACAACCTGGAAAGAAAAGAATAGGAAAACGAAAATCAGTAGGCCACTGATGAACTTTTTATTAAATAACAAACAAAGAAACGATAACAATACGTAATGATAAAACCTATTATTGTCCTAGAAACAAGAAACGTTAGAAGTAAGCCCGTAATAAGAAACCTGAAAACATTGCCCCTCACTGCCCCAAAACGTGTCTGTCCCACCGCCTGCCACGGCCAAATAACGGCAAACTGGGAAAGATAGAAGTCAGCAGACATCCGCCCCATTCTAGAAAATTCCAAAGGGCAACAGGTTTTCGGCTACGCCCAGCCGGAAGCAACACATATAAGGCGGGTCCTGCTGCCACGCCTCGGCCAGGAGATCATCACGTAGGGTGTAGCCGGAGGAGAGGCCGAGGCCAGCGGGACCCGGCCAGGGGGATTGACAACACTGGAGAGTTTCAGGGGGGGGGAATGTCCCTGTCCTCGACCCTCCCCTCTCTCTCCCAGTCCGGCCGCGGTGGCCCTTGAGAGTTGCAGGTTGTCCCTCCACACTCTCTCCCGGTCCGGCCACCAACGGCCGGGGGCTGGGGCCGACGGGATCCGGCTGCAGCCGATGAGCCAAGGAACCCGTTCATGGGGCCAGAGCAAAGGGCGTCCGGCCGCCATCCACCGGAGGTGCGGCCCAAAGACGGACGGGACATTTCTTCTTTCTTTTATAATGGCTGCGACAACACTGGGGGGGGATGTCTTGCACATGCCTCCGACCCCCCCCCCTCATCCTCATCGCCTGGTCCGGCCATAACAAATGTCAAGCGAGACGCCGTG
The DNA here is from genome assembly GCF_964261635.1 of Lissotriton helveticus. Taxonomy (NCBI): domain Eukaryota; kingdom Metazoa; phylum Chordata; class Amphibia; order Caudata; family Salamandridae; genus Lissotriton; species Lissotriton helveticus. The sequence continues at coordinate 1,662,600,510 of NC_136059.1, forward strand.
GGAGGGAGAGACGATGCGAACAGGCCTCTCCCGCCTCCCCAGGTGGAGGCTTCCCAGCTGCACCCTCAGCGCTCCAGGCGCCCGGAAAAGGGTTCTTCCACTGTGGCGATGCTGCAACGTCTCGCCCGGCAGGGTGGAGCCCGTCCGCTCATTTGACCCCGCGATCGCCAGTAGCTACCGAACTCTCAAAATGGCGGTCGACCTGGCAAGAGCGGGCCCAGCATAAAGAAATGGCCCGGTCACTGGTTGACTCCACCACCGTAGTCCTCCACGACCTTGAAGATTCTAGAGGAGCCGCGGGAGTCTCCGACCCCCGCAGACACCCCCGATGGGGAATGACTGCCATGATCGCCCGTGGAGTGACGAAACTGTATCCGCGGGACGTCGGCGCTCCCATGCTGCCACCAGCCTCAGTTTGAATGACTAGAATCCTGCAGACCTCAGTTCCGGTGAAAGCACAGTGTGACCCTGTAGGAAAAATTGTTGCACCCCCTCCCCTTTTTGACTGATAGTTCAAACCACCGATCCTTTCCTTTGCCCTTTTACCGGAACTATGGACTGCCTCCCCCTCTTTTACATTTTCTAGAGAAAACAAAACATTAACCACTACATTAGCATAGCAGTTGACACCAGAACTGTTTTCAAATTGAAAACCAACAACATCTTCAACAGAATCCTTTTTGTTTCTGGTGTGACCCTGCTACAGCACAGGCATTGTCCCCAGCAGTAATTCTGCAATACCGATAAGTATAGCTGTGGTGCCTACTGGACTCACTCACCCCCGCGGCGCCCCACGCCGTTATTTGCTGGGCGGCAACTTACTAGACATCACCTTCGTGACATCCAGATTTCAGCGCTTTCTGCTGCCTTGGAACTATTCGCACAACAGACCGCTACTGACAATCCACCCCCCGGGACGCCCCACGCCGGATACCCAAATCAGTGCGGCACCCAGGCAACATCTTCTGAATTTTCATAATTTGAAAGAACTAGTAACATGTCCTCATCAGGAATTTCCTCATGAAAAGTCTGCAATGATGATTCTTGTAACTCTATGGTCTCCAAACATTCGATAAATTCGCCATCAAGAGATTGATCAAAAAAATCATTCAAGTCATCTCCTCCTTGTGAGAATATTTCATTATTGGTGCTGTCAATTTCAATAAATGTATTGGATAATTCAAAAGAAATTGCCACGGTCTCTTCGTTGTTTAAATGTTTTTACTGTTTTTGTTTTGTTGTATATATTTATAAGTTATTAAAGTTTTATAATCCTACTACTTTGTTGGAGTGCTATATATTTTTAATATGACACATAATTGTAAAAACTTTGATGTACAAAGAGTCATCCCTGGAATCTTCCGCTTCAGGCTCGGTCCCCTCCCCAATCACAATACAGGATGGTTTTCAGATAGTAGGAACACGTGTGGTGTGACGGATCTCATCGGGTGTGGGCCTTGATCTACTATAACTCCTTTGAAGAGGGGTGATTCTTTACAGCTGGGGCCATAAACTACATCTGCAGGGCTAGCTGATAGCCTGGACAATCGGACACAGAGGAAGAGGAGTATCAGAGGGTGCGGTAGTGAATAGGGCAAAAGGGAGGTGTCGGGCGGGCACAGAGTGTGATTCTCAAGGAAGAGCAGCGCAGATGGGGGGAGGTTTATTGCCCATGCATAACACAGAGAGCGGGGGTGACCAGTGCCTGGGGAAGATGCTTGCGAAGGTGGGGAGCCATGCTAAGGATCGACAGCGTGCAGAGAGTGGGTCTGCAATGATGATTCTTCTAACTCTATGGTCTCCAAACATTCGATAAATTCGCCATCAACAGATTGATCAAAAAAATCATTCAAGTCATCTCCTCCTTGTGACAATATTTCATTATTGGTGCTCTCAATTTCAATACATGTAGTGGATAATTCAAAAGAAATTGCCACGGTCTCTTCATTGTGAGCCATTTTATTTTGAAATTGCTTGCTGTAAATTGCAGAAAAAAATAATCACTTTCATTTATCGTTTTTAGTAATACATAATATAAAACTAACTTTATCAAGTATTTAGTATAACAGAAGGACTGTAAATAAATAACAGAAAACATTTTTCAAATTATCTTCAAGTGTACAACATAGTTCCCCTTACAAATTAACAACTCACCTTTTTAAAAGTAGGAGAAGTGTTAGTACTGTGTAAATCAAACACCAGCAATTGACCACCAAAAATTCCTCACAAATGTAACTCAGACAGTAGTATCACAAAATGGCTGTGGTTTCCTCTCATTTTAGATATATACATAACCAATTAACTTTCATCACACACAAATACAAAACCAAAGTAACATTTTAATTGGTTCTAAATTTCAACACTTTCAAATGTGTTTTCCCCATGCAATTTTCCATAGGACATTTAGATACGTCTACAGCCTGAATGGCTGAACGGAATTACACCAAACTTGGCAAAATGGTACATCAAACCTAAGAGGTCAGGGAGGATCTACTATGCCCCCTTATGGTCATTTGCCCCTTCGCTTTGGCCTCCTCTTGTCTCTCGATCCTACCGAGAGACAAGATGGCGGCCGCTACGGACTGTTTGGAATGTTTACAGACGCCGGAGAACCAATCAGCTTCGCAAAGCTCCGTAACGCGAAAAGTACGCGAAGCGGAGCGCTGTTACAGATATATATCTTTTTTTGAACATTAATTTCTCAAAATCCACTGGAGCACATATATTGAGACCTAGCAAAGGCACATCGGGCTACCAGTCCCTACAATTTTGCCAAGTTTCGTGCAAATCCATTCAGCCGTTCGATTATTATTATTATTTTTTTTTTTGCCCTGCGGGGCCATTTTAAAACCTCCACATCAAACCTAGAGGGTCAGGGAGGATCTACTATGCCCCCTTATGGTCATTTGCCCCTTCGCTTTGGCCTCCTCTTGTCTCTCGATCCTACCGAGAGACAAGATGGCGGCCGCTACGGACTGTTTGGAATGTTTACAGACGCCGGAGAACCAATCAGCTTCGCTTCACAAAGCTCCGTAACGCGTAAAGTCCGCGAACCGGAGCGCTGCCTGGTCCGCTGTTACAGATATATATCTTTTTTTGAACGTTAATTTCTCAAAATCCACTGGAGCACATATATTGAGACCTAGCAAAGGCACATCGGGCTACCAGTCCCTACAATTTTGCCAAGTTTCGTGCAAATCCATTTAGCCGTTCGGGCTAAAAGTGAGGCCAACCGCCCTATGGAAAACTCAATGTTAAAAACACGTTTTGGGACCCCCCTTTTTTCTCGGCCCCCCCTTGACGAACCCCCCCCAAATTTGTAGGGGCTGCTCAGAAACAAAATGTTCCATTTTCCTGAAAATTTCAGCCAATTCCGTCCACAAACGCCAAAGTTATTAGACATAGAATTTTCAAAAATCCCATAGAGAAAAAATCCTAACTATATATACCTACTGGCGACCGCCAGTAGGTAAAATATATATATATATATATATATATATATATATATATATATATATATATATATATATATATATATATATATATATATATCACAGCCTCAAGCATTTTTGCATTTCCTCAGCCGCAAAGGTCACTGTTCGAGTGCAGCTCTTCGACAGCTGCACACTCCAACAGCCATTCCTGCCATGGTGCTGCTTTTCCATACAGTGCCACTGTGCTTTCTGCTGTTTTAATGTTCAGTTTCTTGCAGCACACAAGTTCCTCTTGGTGGCTCAGTAAAGAGGTGTCGCAAGGCTGTTGGGCTCTAAGGAACCAGTATGTTTAAAAAAGCAAGCTAGTGAGATACCTATGTGGTTCAATGAGCCTACTGCAGAAGCATATAAGCACCCTGCAAGCTACAGGTTCAAATAGCTGTGATTAAAGTGTGCCTTCTACCCTTGCAAAGTACATGAAATGAACATCATTTAGTGGTGAGTCGTAATGCCCATTAAACATTCAATGTATGTTTAGAACCGGTGCAGAGCTCAACAGATAATATACAAAGAACAGTGGAGGAGGGTGCAAAGTATGCTGCAGTGTTAAGTGTATACAGCATAGGTGAGCCAGTTGAAGAACCCTTCAGCCTGCGCAGACTCTGTGGAATCCCTCCAATCCATAGTTCTCCAACCCCTGGAGCCTAAGCACTAGACTAGTGCACTAGAACAATCCATGCCTCGTATGCTTGGGTTCAGTAGTGTGTAGCAGTGCACTCAGTGCAGGCCACTGAAAACAATTGCATGGCTGTGCTAAGTTTGTAGCAGTGTGACCAGTCTGTAGCATTGAGCTATGTCAGTGTACAGCAGTGTTCTAGGTGAGCAGCATTGTGATTAGTAGTGCTCTCACAGAATCACATTATATGTGGCACCCCTCCCCTTCACAATATTTTGTGTGCCCTTGGGGGTGGCGGTCCCTGGGGCAGCAATCGTCTTGGAGAGGGGGCCAAACGTGCAGTGACATAGAGTGCAGTGTCGTACAGTGGAGTGCCATACAGTGGAGTGGGTGGATAAGGATGGAGTGAGTTGGAGTGGATTGAGGAATTGGGGTGGATTGGACTGGAGTAGATTGGGGTGGACTGGATTGGGGTAGAGTGGGTTGGATTGAGTCGAGTGGGGTGGACTGGAAGGGGTTGATTGGAGTGGGGTGGATTGAAGTGAGGTGGATTGAAGTGAGGTGGATTTGATTTGTTTGGGGTGGGGTGGATTGGGGTAGGGGACTGAATTAGAGTAGGGTGGTTTGAAGTGGGGTGAATTAGAGTAGAATGAAGGGGGTTGATTGGAGTGGAGTGGGGTGGTTTGGATTGGAGTGGGGTGGGGTGAATAGCAGTGTGGTGGGCTGGATGAATTGGATTGAGTGGTGTGGACATAACTGGGGTGGGGTGGATTGGGGTAGAGTGGGGTGAATTTGAGTAGAGTGAGGTGCATTGGACTGCAGTGGAGTGGGGTAGGGTGGGATGGATGGGGTGGATTAGTTTGGACTTGGTGTAATGAAATGGGGTTGAGTGGATTGGAGTGGAGTGGAATGGAATGCCTTGGAATGGAGTGGGGTGGGTTGGATTGGATTGGAGTGAGCTGGAATGGAGTGGGGTCGAATGGAATGAGGTGGAATGATTGGGGTGAATTAAACTGGGTGGGTTAGATCGGCATGGGGTGAGTTGGAGTGGGGATGGGGTAAGGTGGATTGGAGTGGAGTAGATTGGGTTGCGGTGGAGTGGATTGAATTGGATTGAGCTGTATTAAATTGGGGTTTGGTGAACTGGTGGGTTGGGTTGGATTGGGGAGAATTGGATTGTAGTGGGTGGATTGAAGTGTCGTGTGGTGGGTGGATTGCAGCCGGGTAGATTAGATTTGGTTGAATGGGGTGGATTGGATTGGTGTGGAGTAGACTGGATTGGAGTGGAGTGGATTCAATTGGAGTGGGGTGGAATTGATTGGGGTGAGGTGAACTGGATTGGGGTGAGGTGGATTAGATTGGAGTGGGGTGGGGTGATTGGAGTGAGGCAGATGGGAGTGGGGCAGATTGTTTTGAATTGAAGTGGGGCAGATTGTTATGGATTGGAGTAGGACTGCTTGGTGTGGGGAACTCTGTTTTTGATGGGGGTTGGATTGTTTTGGACTGTAGTGGGGCAGATAGGAGTGGGACAGATTGTTTTGGATTGGAGTGGGGTGGATTGTTTTGGATAGGAGTGAGGTAGATGGTTTTGTGGTGGACTGGGTTGGAGTGAGGTAGTTTGGGTAGGGAGTAGGGAAGGTTGGATTAGAGTGAGGTGAGGTGGATAGGATTGGAAGGGGGTAGATTGGATTTGGCTGGATTATATTGGTATGGTGTGCATTAGATTGGAGTGGGGTGGAATGTGGTGGACTAAAGAGGGTTACATTGGAATGGAGTGGATAGATTGGTGTGAGGTGAGGTGGGCTGGATTTGATTGGGGCGAATTGGAGTGGGTGGATCGAAGTGGGGCAGATTGAAGTGGGAAGACTGGAGATGGCAGACTGGAGTGGGGCAGATTGAAGTTGGGCATATTGTTTTGGATTGGAGTGGGGCATATTGTTTTGGATTGGAGCGGGCCGATTGGAGTAGGGCAGAATGGAGTGGGGCAGATTGTTTTGATTGAAGAAGGGCAGATTGGAGTAGGGCAGATTGTTTTGGACTAGAGTGGGGCAGATTGGAGTGGGGCAGATTGATTTGAGTGGGGAATATTGTTTTGAATTGGAGTGGTCAAGATAGTTTTGGACTGCATTGTGGAACATTGGAGTGGGGCAGAATATTTAGGATTGGGGTGTGGCAGATTGGAGTGCAGAACATTAGAGTGGGGCAGATTGTTTTGGATTGCAGTGAGGCAGATTTGAGTGGGGCAGATTGGGTGGGGTGGGTTGGAGTGGGTGGATTCGACTGGATTGGATTGGGGTGAGTCGTTTGGATTGGAGTGGGGTAGTTTGGATTGAAGTGGGGTGGATTGGATTGGTCTGAGGTGGATTGGATTGAGGGGTGCGGATTGGTGTTGGGTGAGGTGGGGTAGATTGGCGTGGATTGGAATAGGGTGGATGGGGGTGTACTGCACGATTATGTGTTAAAGCATAATTCCAGAAATTACACATAAGAAAGACACAACGCCTCTTTGCAATACATAATCCTTATCAGCACCCACTATCGAAAACAAAATGATTGCAAAGTGAGAAAAGAAGACTTGGCAAAATAAATGAAAGTTAACTATAGAAAACAAATCTTTGCAATTTTGTTTGTCCTACTGGCACGTTTTTGCCAGTCACATGCCTTCTGTTTGTTAGCTAACAGCTAAAAAGTACAAAATAGTAAGTCAATTACATCGAGAGCAGTGGACGGGCACTGATTAAGTTGAATCAATCAGCGCGAATATCTCCAAAAGTTGGTAATAGGAGATAGATATCTTGCATGTTGTAATGCAAGTTATTGTGGTATATGGAACTCATACCATAATCTCTCAGGAAAGCAGAAACTGATCCTTTTGGGACCGCCTGAGAAGGCCTAGGAGGTTAGGGGTACTCTACTTTGCCCCCTTTTCACGTTCCGAACTATTTTTTTTTACTCTCTTCTGTAATTACACAAAATGGCAGCGATAAGATGCATCAGAGACAGACAGTGAGAGAAAGGAGGCCGGAGATGAAGAAGAGATGTCAAATACACATTGGAGATAATATAGTGGGAGAAGGGAAGTAAATATGAGTAAACTTACCATGTAACATAAAAATGTTGCACTCTATACTATAAGTCTCATTTTATACTACAATCACTTCGCTACAACCTCATAAATTAAAAATAAAAATGAATAATGTCTCAAACAATTTTTGATTTCTAAATATAAATTTATTCTTCTGAATTTTCAAAATTTGAAAGAACTAGTAACATGTCCTCATCAGGAATTTCCTCTTCAATCATCTCATCTGGAATCTCCTCATGAAAAGTCTGCAATGATGATTCTTCTAACTCTATGGTCTCCAAACTTTCGATAAATTCGCCATCAACAGATTGATCAAAAAAATCATTCAAGTCATCTCCTCCTTGTGACAATATTTCATTATTGGTGCTCTCAATTTCAATACATGTAGTGGATAATTCAAAAGAAATTGCCACGGTCTCTTCATTGTGAGCCATTTTATTTTGAAATTGCTTGCTGTAAATTGCAGAAAAAAATAATCACTTTCATTTATCGTTTTTAGTAATACATAATATAAAACTAACTTTATCAAGTATTTAGTATAACAGAAGGACTGTAAATAAATAACAGAAAACATTTTTCAAATTATCTTCAAGTGTACAACATAGTTCCCCTTACAAATTAACAATTCACCTTTTTAAAAGTAGGAGAAGTGTTAGTACTGTGTAAATCAAACACCAGCAATTGACCACCAAAAATTCCTCACAAATGTACCTCAGACAGTAGTATCACAAAATGGCTGTGGTTTCCTCTCATTTTAGATATATACATAACCAATTAACTTTCATCACACACAAATACAAAACCAAAGTAACATTTTAATTGGTTCTAAATTTCAACACTTTCAAATGTGTTTTCCCCATGCAATTTTCTATAGGACATTTAGATACGTCTACAGCCTGAATGGCTGAACGGAATTACACCAAACTTGGCAAAATGGTACATCAAACCTAAGAGGTCAGGGAGGATCTACTATGCCCCCTTATGGTCATTTGCCCCTTCGCTTTGGCCTCCTCTTGTCTCTCGATCCTACCGAGAGACAAGATGGCGGCCGCTACGGACTGTTTGGAATGTTTACAGACGCCGGAGAACCAATCAGCTTCGCAAAGCTCGGTAACGCAAAAAGTACGCGAAGCGGAGCGCTGTTACAGATATATATCTTTTTTTGAACGTTAATTTCTCAAAATCCACTGGAGCACATATATTGAGACCTAGCAAAGGCACATCGGGCTACCAGTCCCTACAATTTTGCCAAGTTTCGTGCAAATCCATTCAGCCGTTCGATTATTATTATTATTATTATTTTTGCCCCGCGGGGCCCTTTTAAAACCTCCACATCAAACCTAGAGGGTCAGGGAGGATCTACTATGCCCCCTTATGGTCATTTGCCCCTTCGCTTTGGCCTCCTCTTGTCTCTCGATCCTACCGAGAGACAAGATGGCGGCCGCTACGGACTGTTTGGAATGTTTACAGACGCCGGAGAACCAATCAGCTTCGCTTCACAAAGCTCCGTAACGCGTAAAGTCCGCGAACCGGAGCGCTGCCTGGTCCGCTGTTACAGATATATATCTTTTTTTGAACGTTAATTTCTCAAAATCCACTGGAGCACATATATTGAGACCTAGCAAAGGCACATCGGGCTACCAGTCCCTACAATTTTGCCAAGTTTCGTGCAAATCCATTCAGCCGTTCGGGCTAAAAGTGAGGCCAACCGCCCTATGGAAAACTCAATGTTAAAAACACGTTTTGGGACCCCCCTTTTTTCTTGGCCCCCCCTTGACGAACCCCCCCCAAATTTTCAGGGGCTGCTCAGAAACAAAATGTTCCATTTTCCTGAACATTTCAGCCAATTCCGTCCACAAACGCCAAAGTTATTAGACATAGAATTTTCAAAAATCCCATAGAGAAAAAATCCTAACTATATATACCTACTGGCGACCGCCAGTAGGTAATATATATATATATATATATATATATATATATATATATATATATATATATATATATATATATATATCACAGCCTCAAGCATTTTTGCATTTCCTCAGCCGCAAAGGTCACTGTTCGAGTGCAGCTCTTCGACAGCTGCACACTCCAACAGCCATTCCTGCCATGGTGCTGCTTTTCCATACAGTGCCACTGTGCTTTCTGCTGTTTTAATGTTCAGTTTCTTGCAGCACACAAGTTCCTCCTGGTGGCTCAGTAAAGAGGTGTCGCAAGGCTGTTGGGCTCTAAGGAACCAGTATGTTTAAAAAAGCAAGCTAGTGAGATACCTCTGTGGTTCAATGAGCCTACTGCAGAAGCATATAAGCACCCTGCAAGCTACAGGTTCAAATAGCTGTGATTAAAGTGTGCCTTCTACCCTTGCAAAGTACATGAAATGAACATCATTTAGTGGTGAGTCGTAATGCCCATTAAACATTCAATGTATGTTTAGAACCGGGGCAGAGCTCAACAGATAATATACAAAGAACAGTGGAGGAGGGTGCAAAGTATGCTGCAGTGTTAAGTGTATACAGCATAGGTGAGCCAGTTGAAGAACCCTTCAGCCTGCGCAGACTCTGTGGAATCCCTCCAATCCATAGTTCTCCAACCCCTGGAGCCTAAGCACTAGACTAGTGCACTAGAACAATCCATGCCTCGTATGCTTGGGTTCAGTAGTGTGTAGCAGTGCACTCAGTGCAGGCCACTGAAAACAATTGCATGGCTGTGCTAAGTTTGTAGCAGTGTGACCAGTCTGTAGCATTGAGCTATGTCAGTGTACAGCAGTGTTCTAGGTGAGCAGCATTGTGATTAGTAGTGCTCTCACAGAATCACATTATATGTGGCACCCCTCCCCTTCACAATATTTTGTGTGCCCTTGGGGGTGGCGGTCCCTGGGGCAGCAATCGTCTTGGAGAGGGGGCCAAACGTGCAGTGACATAGAGTGCAGTGTCGTACAGTGGAGTGCCATACAGTGGAGTGGGTGGATAAGGATGGAGTGAGTTGGAGTGGATTGAGGAATTGGGGTGGATTGGACTGGAGTAGATTGGGGTGGACTGGATTGGGGTAGAGTGGGTTGGATTGAGTCGAGTGGGGTGGACTGGAAGGGGTTGATTGGAGTGGGGTGGATTGAAGTGAGGTGGATTGAAGTGAGGTGGATTTGATTTGTTTGGGGTGGGGTGGATTGGGGTAGGGGACTGAATTAGAGTAGGGTGGTTTGAAGTGGGGTGAATTAGAGTAGAATTAAGGGGGTTGATTGGAGTGGAGTGGGGTGGTTTGGATTGGAGTGGGGTGGGGTGAATAGCAGTGTGGTGGGCTGGATGAATTGGATTGAGTGGTGTGGACATAACTGGGGTGGGGTGGGGTGGATTGGGGTAGAGTGGGGTGAATTTGAGTAGAGTGAGGTGCATTGGACTGCAGTGGAGTGGGGTAGGGTGGGATGGATGGGGTGGATTAGATTGGACTTGGTGTAATGAAATGGGGTTGAGTGGATTGGAGTGGAGTGGAATGGAATGCCTTGGAATGGAGTGGGATGGGTTGGATTGGATTGGAGTGAGCTGGAATGGAGTGGGGTCGAATGGAATGAGGTGGAATGATTGGGGTGAATTAAACTGGGTGGGTTAGATCGGCATGGGGTGAGTTGGAGTGGGGATGGGGTAAGGTGGATTGGAGTGGAGTAGATTGGGTTGCGGTGGAGTGGATTGAATTGGATTGAGCTGTATTAAATTGGGGTTTGGTGAACTGGTGGGTTGGGTTGGATTGGGGAGAATTGGATTGTAGTGGGTGGATTGAAGTGTTGTGTGGTGGGTGGATTGCAGCCGGGTAGATTAGATTTGGTTGAATGGGGTGGATTGGATTGGTGTGGAGTAGACTGGATTGGAGTGGAGTGGATTCAATTGGAGTGGGGTGGAATTGATTGGGGTGAGGTGAACTGGATTGGGGTGAGGTGGATTAGATTGGAGTGGGGTGGGGTGATTGGAGTGAGGCAGATGGGAGTGGGGCAGATTGTTTTGAATTGAAGTGGGGCAGATTGTTATGGATTGGAGTAGGACTGCTTGGTGTGGGGAACTCTGTTTTTGATGGGGGTTGGATTGTTTTGGACTGGAGTGGGGCAGATAGGAGTGGGACAGATTGTTTTGGATTGGAGTGGGATGGATTGTTTTGGATAGGAGTGAGGTAGATGGTTTTGTGGTGGACTGGGTTGGAGTGAGGTAGATTGGGCAGGGAGTAGGGAAGGTTGGATTAGAGTGAGGTGAGGTGGATAGGATTGGAAGGGGGTAGATTGGATTTGGCTGGATTATATTGGTATGGTGTGCATTAGATTGGAGTGGGGTGGAATGTGGTGGACTAAAGAGGGTTAAATTGGAATGGAGTGGATAGATTGGGGTGAGGTGAGGTGGGCTGGATTTGATTGGGGCGAATTGGAGTGGGTGGATCGAAGTGGGGCAGATTGAAGTGGGAAGACTGGAGATGGCAGACTGGAGTGGGGCAGATTGAAGTTGGGCATATTGTTTTGGATTGGAGTGGGGCATATTGTTTTGGATTGGAGCGGGCCGATTGGAGTAGGGCAGAATGGAGTGGGGCAGATTGTTTTGATTGAAGAAGGGCAGATTGGAGTAGGGCAGATTGTTTTGGACTAGAGTGGGGCAGATTGGAGTGGGGCAGATTGATTTGAGTGGGGAAAATTGTTTTGAATTGGAGTGGTCAAGATAGTTTTGGACTGCATTGTGGAACATTGGAGTGGGGCAGAATATTTAGGATTGGGGTGTGGCAGATTGGAGTGCAGAACATTAGAGTGGGGCAGATTGTTTTGGATTGCAGTGAGGCAGATTTGAGTGGGGCAGATTGGGTGGGGTGGGTTGGAGTGGGTGGATTTGACTGGATTGGATTGGGGTGAGTCGTTTGGATTGGAGTGGGGTAGTTTGGATTGAAGTGGGGTGGATTGGATTGGTCTGAGGTGGATTGGATTGAGGGGTGCGGATTGGTGTTGGGTGAGGTGGGGTAGATTGGCGTGGATTGGAATAGGGTGGATGGGGGTGTACTGCACGATTATGTGTTAAAGCATAATTCCAGAAATTACACATAAGAAAGACACAACGCCTCTTTGCAATACATAATCCTTATCAGCACCCACTATCGAAAACAAAATGATTGCAAAGTGAGAAAAGAAGACTTGGCAAAATAAATGAAAGTTAACTATAGAAAACAAATCTTTGCAATTTTGTTTGTCCTACTGGCACGTTTTTGCCAGTCACATGCCTTCTGTTTGTTAGCTAACAGCTAAAAAGTACAAAATAGTAAGTCAATTACATCGAGAGCAGTGGACGGGCACTGATTAAGTTGAATCAATCAGTGCTTGGTACCTGCTCCACAGAGTGGAAAGGAAATGATGATAGGCCAGCATTGATAAATTATGAGGCTGTGAAGAAGAGTGCTACGTAAGCCAACAAATGGTAAGTAACTGGCGGGCTACATGCCCTTTTCTGTATACAAGATTATCTCACAAGTGAGACACATGCGCAATTGAATGCTTTCACAGGCTTGACCTTAAAAGGAATGCCATTTCTTTAAGAAATTCAGGATGACAAAAAAAAAACAGAGATGGTGACCTGATGGTTCTTGCAGGTTAATATTCCAGTGTTTGCAGTCAATCCTGGAGGTTGCAAATTATAGCCTACCTAATTAATATTAACTAGGCAGGTTATTCATTGCCCAGGCACCTTTTTTAAGTAAATCTGCTGAAGAATAATAAATTTAAACATGCTAAGGTGGCCCTTATATATTTACAAATGGCACAAGACCCCCTGACCCTACTTTCTATTGGGAGTTTTTTAAGATTAGCAGTTACGTTAAGAGAGACAAGAGGGATCTGCTGAAATGAGTGCCCAAGGAAAACAAGAGTAAAATGTGGGGGAGGGATCAGGGCTCAATGGATTGTAAATAGAATAGTTTGTGAACCCTTTTTTAAAAGAAAAGAAAAAGTATATACATATCACTGTTATGTTAAACTGTACTTTTATGGTGTTTTGTAATACCGAATAAAGTTTCTTGGATGATGAACTAGGCAGGTCATTTGGCTACCCATTGCAAAGGATGATTTTACAAACTGTAATAGTACATAGTTAGGTTCACAAATTCAGATTCCATTTGCAAAAACGTAGTGTACAATTTGCAATTAATTTTTGCAAACGTATTTTTAGTACAGGACTCCCTATAATTTTTCCTTGCACACATTTCAACAGACATTGTTTGGTGGATGCTATCTGAGGAAAAAATGGTGGGGGGTGAGAATTTTAAGACATTTTGTATTCCTAATTCAGTCTCAAATGTCCATTTAGGTCAAATTAGTATTTGGCTTTAATACGTTTTGAGCCTGTGACCGTTAGGTTACCCTCAATTTATCATAGAAGGAATATTGACCCCCGAGCTAGCTTACACGCTAACTAGGTTCACCAAGTGTAAGGACATTAGGGGGCATATGTGTATCCAACAAACGCAAAGGCCCTCATTTAGTGATTGTTGGGTCATTCATTTTAATATAGGTAACTGTGGGGCATATTACCAACAACTAGCGATAATTATCGCTATGTTGGCTTAGCGGCAATATTTTTATCGCCAAGCTGCGGCGATTTTTATCACTTAGGAACCTTGCTATTATCAAGGTTTATCTCCTAAGCGATAAAAATCGGCCGAAATGCATGAATATCGCTGAAAAGTCAGCGATATTCATGCATTACCGAGCGAATGCTCTTAGCTATGTTATCCACCTTCCATTGGATAACATGGCTAAGAACTGCTGAGGGGCAGGTGTTAGCTTTTGGAGATATTTGCGCTTAGCGCGAATATCTCCAAAAGTTAGTAATAGGAGATAGCGATGTTAGCGACCGTTTCCAGTCGCTAATATTTTGGCACGCCCACTTTGCATGTCATTAGTGATAAATTTCACTGACATGCCAAGCGGGGCCCAAGATGGTCCCTATCTCCTACTAGCTGTCGCTAACTGGTGTTAGCAACAGCTAGGTAATAGGGAGATAATTTAATCTCCGCTTTCTTGGCTTTTAAAGCCAAAAAAGCGGAGATAAACCCCCTTGATAATATGCCCCTGTGTTTCCACAACTGGTAATTCTGGTATTACCCCAAATTTAGATAACATACGAAAATATTTTGATGCAAATTTGTGCACTATCGTTTGATGAAGGATTTGCTTTTCTAAAGCAGTGAAGAAGTATTTCGACATATTTTGATAATGATATCCAACTTTCCCAACGTCTTAAAGGCACAAGACACTACTTTCCACACACAAGGGACTACTTTCCGCACAAGAAGCTTGGTGTTTTTCCACCTTCTAGTCATCTTAAATGAGGGACTCAGGGTATAAAACTGCTAACATAGCTCAGGAAGTCAATAAAATTATTGTAGATAACTTTGCGTTATCAGATGGTCAGAGATTTGAATAATCTTAAAATATCTTGGAGAATGAACATGTCTGGTATTGGTCACTGAATGTAACCTGCAGGTCACATGTTGATGTCCTAACAAGGCACTGCTGTGGGTTTCAGTAATTATTAACGCAATCCCTGTTCAACCCCTGCTCACACAATCCCATCATGGTAAGAAGTTCAATGGGTTATTATGCGCTTGCTACAAACATCTACAAGGAAACGACATTTGCCATATAATTGCTAGTCCTTGATGGATAACTCAGATGTTGTGCAACATTAAGTTGGACAGTGGTTAACAAACACTATTACATAAAATGTGGCACCTGTATGGTAGTGGCAAATTTAATAACAAATAACATTCTTTGAATAGGTATAATTTCCTCACCTCTGTTGAGGAAAGGACAACACATAACGTGCAGCAAGCAATAGCTGCTGCTGTCTCCTCCTTTGTTTTCTGGCATGGTCGTCATTTAGGGGTCACCAGAGTCACAGCTGCAACCTCTTGTGACTTTTTATCAATCCTCAATTAGTACCAAGAACACAGGGGCAGCCCGCTGTTTTGGTTGTTGGGGGCTCCTTGTTTACTGCCTATTTCTTTATTGCATTAATAGTCAATAATACTAGAGTATTATTTCCTACCAGGAGCCAAAACGAGACTTATGGAGGCAGCTATAATAAATAGAAAATACTTTTCAATATATGTTGTGTGCATGCTTTTCGGTGAGAGTTTGTGTAAGAGACACCAAGGTCCACATTTACACAGAGTTGATGCAAAGTAGGACACTGAGCAAAGATTCTCTGCTACTTTACGTGAACTGAAGAGAGCAGAATTATGCCAAGTCTACATAAAAGTGGTACAGTTCTGCACTCGCCCTGCACTGGTACACTTTCAGCAGCTATGAACCAATGCAGGCACCCTGGACCCATAGTGAACGTGTGTCTGTATTTGGTCAACATAGGTTTATTGTACAAAGCTTTCCTTTCCTGAATAAAAACTGTGCTTTATGGCAACTTTCTCTCTGTTTATTTGCTGCAGATTGGGGTACACAGGCAAAGAGAAAAAAGCAATGAAAAATAAAAATATGTATTTTCGTTATGGCAGCGTCAGGGATGAGCAGGAATTTTGGCGCACGTCCATGTCTACAATTCTTTGTAGATTTGAATTTACATCAAAATCCTTGGGTGGAGGAACCGGACTTTTGCACTGAATGCGTTAATTTTGGTTACAAAGCAACGCAAGTCGATGTTGCATCAGGTCTGCTTTAAAAAGCAAGTCTTATACCCAACAGAAAACCTTTATAAATCTGGGCCACACTGTGTATGTGTGAGCATGCAAGTCTGCAATTGTTGGTGTGTGTGTGTGTGTGTCTGATTGAAAGTTAATGGGTGAGAAGCAGTGACAGATAGAGAGAATGAGTGAGATTGAGTCTCAGTAAGTGTGTATGAGTGAGTCAGTCTGAGCGAGTATGAGTGAGTCAGAGTAAGAGTGACTGCAAGTAAGTGCCACTGGATGAATGAGAATAAATGAGCAATAATGCATGAGAGTGAATGGGAATGAAGGAATACGAGTATAAGTGAGTGCAAGTGAGTGTGAGTGGGTGGGTCAGAGTAAGAATGATGAGAATTAGTGCAAATGAGTGAAAATCATTAACAGTAAGTGCAAGAGACTAGAGTGAGATAGACTGAAAGCAAGTAAGTGCAAATGAATGAGAGTGAATAAGAATACATGTAAGTGAGTGAATATAAGTCAGCGTTAGTAGGAATATAGTGTTATGCTTGTGGGTCTGCCACTGGCTGTAGCATAATGAAGGTCATTCTTGCCTTATTGAGGCACTCCAGGGGCAAATACTGGTGCTGGCATGCTGCTTATAATTCTTAGCATGACAGGCACTTAGCACAACATACTGGCACTGGCATACTGGAGATAATTCTTGGCATAATGGGCCCCCATGGTAAAATTATAGAACAGGCATACTAGAGTTGAATCTTGGCACATGGGTCACCCCCGGAAAAATGCTGTTGCTCACATATTGGAGGTAAATCATTTCATAAGAGAGAACAACTTTGGCATATGGAAGGGAGGCAACCATGACAAAAATGCTGCCCCTCACATACTAAGGGTAATTTATGACATAAAGGCCATCCGTGACAAGATTCTGACACAAGCATATTGCATTTAATTTTTGGCATTAGGAGCAGCCATGACATGTGAGGGGCAACCATAAACAAATGTTGGTCCTGGCACAATGAAGGCACTTTTTGACATATAGGGACAGCCAAAGTGAATATGTAAATATATGGGGTTAACTCCTGAGGAACAGCCAAGTTTCATTGATGCAGCCCACCATGAAATTACCTGAATATTTTATGAGGGCTCTTTCAGAGCCTATGGCTTTTTAACATATTTATGTGAAAATTGTGCTTTGAATATACCATGTGAATCCATTGTTTTCTAAATGTTCTTGGGGAAAGAATTGTTGCGGCCCTCCTAGAACAGGTGTGGCTCACTTCCTTCACTTGTCACTACAAATCAGAGAAAGCATTACTCTCCACCACTTTCAAAGATCATGTCAGCACCCTAACATAGGTTATATGAGTTGTGTTATATATTAAGCATTCATTTATTATGAAACTTCGGCAATGTCAATTATTGTGTTAGCGGGATTATGTTCATGTGGCATCACTTTCTGGAACGAGTCGAGGTCATATGATCTCACTTCCTGTGATAGCATTAAGGTAAAAGGTTCTGTGATGTCACTTATGCTACCCCAGGCATTTTGGGGAATAGACATCTGTGTATTCTGGCATTATCACTGACATTTTCTTTAATAATCCTTTACATTTTTAGAGAGTGGGTAAAGCTAGCACTCTTGATATTGGTTTGTCTCTTATACAGCTAGGGGGCACGGTGCACCTTTACCCCCAAGATCTGAGTATGAAATTGTGCTGAATTCATACAGCAGATCCAGGGGCAACTCTTGACAATTATTGGCCATCAAATTATGCAAGTGAATTTAGAGCCTTTCTTTCTTTTCGTTTACTGTTCCCGTACCTGTTTTCCAAAGATGTATATTTGTAATTTTCAGGGTCTGACTAAGAGCCAGATAAAACAGCGGAAAGACCGGAATTAACAATCAATCAATCAATCATAGCATTTGAAAAGTGCACTACTTACCCGTGAGGGTCTCAAGGCGCTGAGGGGTGGGGGGGATGCTGCTACTGCTCAAACAGCCAGGTCTTGAGGAGACTTCTAAAGGTCAGCAGGTCTTGGGTCTACCGTAGGTGGCTGGGGAGGGTGTTCCAGGTCTTGGCGGCGAGGTGGGAGAATGAGCTGCTGCCGGAAGTCGCTCTTCGGATGCGGGGGACTGTGGCGAGTGCAAGGTCATTGGAGCGAAGCTGGTGGGTGAGGGTGTAGAAGCTGAGTCGTCTGTTGAGGTACGCTGGTCCGGTTTGTGGAGTGCCTTCTGTGCATTGGTGAGGAGCTTGAAGGTTATCCCCTTGTTGACAGGGAGCCAATGCAGGTCTCTCAGGTGGGGTGTGATGTGGCTGCGGGGAAGGTTGTCGAGGATCAGGCATTCAAAGGCGTTCTCAATGCGTTGAAGTCGTTTCAGGAGTTTGGCCGAGGCTCACGTGTAGAGGGCGTTTCCACAGTCCAACCTGCTGCTGACTAGGCCTTGGGTAACCGTTCTTCTCGTCTCAGTGTGAATCCACTTGTAGATCTTGCAGAGCATGCCGAGGGTGTTGAAGCAGGAGGAGGAGACAGCGTTGACCTGCTTTGTCATGGAGAGGGTGGAGTCGAGGATGATCCCAAGGTCGGTGGGTGTTGGAGCTGTTCCCAGTACGATCGGCCACCAGGAGTCGTCCCAACCCAAGGCGGTGGATCCGAGGATGAGAACTTCCATCTTGTCTGAGTTCAGCTTCAGTCGGCTGTTCTTCATCCACTCAGCGACGGCTTTCATTCCTTCGTGGAGGTTGGTTTTGGCGGTGTGGCGGTCCTTGGTGAGGGAGAGGATCAGCTAGATGTCATCGGCGTAAGAGATGATGTTGAGGTCGTGCAGTTGGGCGACGTGGGTGAGCGGTGCCATTTAGATGTTAAATAGCATTGGGCTGAGGGATGAGCCTTGGGGTATGCCGCAGATGATCTTGGTGGCTTCGAAGTGGAAGGGGGGAGGCGGACGCTCTGTGTTCTGCCAGAGAGGAAGAAGGCGGTCCGGTCCAGGGCCTTCTCTTGGATCCCGGCGTCGTGGAGGCGTGTGCGTAGTGTGCGGTGGCAGACTGTGTCGAAGGCGGCTTACAGGACCAGGAGGATGAGGTCCGCGGTTTCTCCTTTGTCTAGCAGGGCCCTGATATCAGTGGCGATGATGAGGGCAGTTTTGGTGCTGTGGTTGCTGCAGAACCCGGACTGGGACGGGTCCAGAATGCTGTTCTCCTCCAAGTAGCGGGTCAGTTGTTTTTTGATGGTCTTCTCGATGACCTTCGCCGGGAACGGGAGCAGGGAGATGGGCTGGAAGTTCTTGAGGTCTTTGGGGTCCGCCTTGGTTTTCTTGAGTAGGGTGTTGATCCCAGTTTGCTTCCAGCTCTCCAGGAAGGTTGCTGTCTCAAAGGAAATGTTGAAGGCTTTTCGGAGATGGGGTGCGATGGTGGTGCTGGCTTTGTTGAAGATGTGGTGTTGGCATGGGTCTGACGGGGATCCGGAGTAGATGGCGTTCATGATTTTGATGGTGTTGTTGTTGTTTATGTTGGTCCAGGAGAGCAGGCGGTCGGTGAGGATGGTGGTCGTGGGGACGGAGGTTTCAGTGGTTGTCGTGGCGGTCGTGGCATTGAAGCTGTCGTGGATGTCAGCGATCTTGCGATGGAAGAAGGTGGCAAGCGAGTCGCTTAGGTCTTGCGAAGGTGGGATGTCGTTGGTGTTGGAGCTGGGGTTGGAGAGTTCCTTTACGATGTTGAAGAGCTCTTTGCTGTTGTGTGCGTTGTTGTCTAGGCGGTCTTTGAAGGAGGCCCTCTTGGCGGATCTGATGAGGTGAAGGTGTCGGCGGGTGGCATTCTAGTGGGCTGCGCAGCTGTCCGGTGTTCGTTCATGGTGCCAGTTCTTCTCTAGCTTTCGGCAGGTTGCTTGGAGGCTGGAGGTCTTCAGTGAACCAGCTCGCTTTCTTGCTGGTGTGGCTGTTGGAGGGTTTCTTGAGCGGGGCGAGGGTGTTGGCGCAGTTGTCGATCCACTGTCTGAGGTTGCAGGTGGCAGTGTCGGGGTCCGTGGGGTCAGCGGGAGGGCTCTGGGTGAGGTTGGTGGTTTGCTGGTCTTTGGTGACTTTGCTGCAGCAGCGGTGAGGGATCTGTTGGGGGAGGTGGTGCATGGTGCATTTCCGGAAGGTGAAGTGGATGCAGCGATGGTTGGTCCAGTGGAGTTCGGTGGTGTGGATAAAGGAGACGTGGGGGCTTGCGGAGAAGATGGGGTCAAGGGTGTTGTGACGAGTTGTCTGAGTCCAAGGTTGGTGAGGTTGTCGATCAGGGTGGTGGAGTTGGTGTTATTGTTGTACTTGAGGTGGAAGTTCAGGTCCCTGAGGAGGATGTAGTCCATGGAGGCGAGGGCGTGTGTGCTGATGACGTCGGCAATGGAGTCGCTGAACTGTGGTCGGGGTCCGGGGGGTCTGTAGACGAGGGTCCTCTGAGAGTGGTGTTGGGGTCAGTATGTATCTGGAAGTGCAGGTGTTCGGCGGTGCTGATGGTGTCATCGGTGTTAGTCGACACTCTGAGAGTGTTCCTGTGGACAATGGCGATCCCTCCTCCTACTCTGTTTGTGCGGTCCCTGCGCGTGATCTTGTAGCTTTCCGGCATGGCTATGGCAATGTCGGGTGCCGAGGAGGGGTTCAGCCAGGTCTCCATTAGGAAGGCGACATCTGGGGAGGTTGAGTCGAGTAGGTCCCAGAGTTCAACGGTGTGTTTGCGGGCAGAGCGGGTGTTGAGAAGGATGCCTCTGAGGTAGTTGGGTTCTCTCCTGGTTGGTGGGTTGGCGGGTCAGGTGCTGTTGAAGCTGCAGTTCCGGCAGGAGAAGGGTACTTGGGTGTGCTTCGGGGCGGCCAGGCAGCAGGCACGTGATCGTCCGGCGTTGAGTGGGTGGAGGGTGCTGGAATCGTAGTGGCAACAGGTGTTGTGGCGTTCGCGGGAGCCAGGGGTCCTGGCACTGAGCGAGGTCCAGGCATGGATGGGCGCAGACGGGCTTGCCTTAGGCGCACCTTTGGCACACCAGCAGCGCCCGCCATAAGAAGGGGAGGTGGGAGGAAGGAGCAGCTGGAAGGTGGGAGCGGACGAATTGGAGAGCGGGGGCGGGCTGCAGGGGACACAGCGGTGGAAAACGGGAGTGAGGAACGGTGAGGGGTACAGACGGCAAAAGGGCACAGGGCACAGATTGGCACAAGGGGGGAAAGGAGGAATGAAATGCAGACAAAATAACAGTTTCAACAAGCAGCACAATACGCTAAGGCAAAAGTGAAGCGAGCGGGTGTTGGGGCCACAGTGGACACAGCGGCAGGGAAAACAGGGGCAGGAACGGCTAGGGAAATGGCGAGGGAAACAAAAAGGTACAGAAATAACAAAGTACAGGGGGGAAGAGACAAAGAATACAATTAACACGGCAATGCAATACAACAGAACAGAGCAACAGCAGAACAAACCTACGGCCTACCACTGGCCACCAGAGATGAGGCACAGGTGGTAGCCTGCGAGTGGAGGAGGGCCTCGCACTTCATCAGTAGCAGCGGCAGCTGGGCTGAGGGCATGCGCACACAGGTGGTGGTGTGCGGCGTGGGGAGCGACCTGCCTAAGAAGGTTGCTTCCCACGCTGCACAGCACCAGACACTTGAGTCAAACTCACGGCGGACGGTTACTCTAGAGCCCAGCCCTTAATGTCTTTCTAAAACAGCAGGTGCCCCTCAAAGTAAGAACCACTTCCATAAGCCATTTCATGGGCACTCCCAGGGCTGCACACATGAATGTTTTTCTTAAAGCCAGGGTCTTTGAGGTAATTTGTTGTCATTCACACATTTCAGTGTGTTTCTGCCCCTTCAAATGAATACGCTGCACAAAGCTGTACATTTGTACATGGCAGCCTTTCCCCATCTTGTTTAATACAGACTGAATGACATCCAAGCATAAGCACACGATGCACGCTCCTCATTCTTGCAGCTTGCCAGAGGCGGACTGGGACCCACAGTAGTCCCAGCAATGATTTTTAATCCAGTCCCACAGTGCATTTAAGGAGCCAGGCAATCTCTATTAGGATTGGGAGCTTCCCTCCTCAAAATTTGGTAAAATGTTTGCTCAATGGTGCATTTTACATCATACCTTTCTATATGAATTTGCTTAACTGCTATACCTTTCACAAGCAGTTCAGGGTAGAAATTAATGAGCTATTTGTATAATTTACAGTGGCTCATGCATGCACGACAAGACAACTGTGTGCAAAACACCTAGGGGCAGAATTACTAGATTCTCACAGAGCGCAATGCAGCAGCCACAAGTGCTGCACTGCGCTGCATCAGAAGGAGAGAGCAGGACAGCGCCCTATTTACAGAAATATGGCACTCTCCTCCCCTCTAACTAGCGCCCGCACAGAAATGTGCTGCCGTGCGCCACAGACACACCTTTGCACTATAGTGTAAACGTGTCTCTGTGAGTCTAGCAAAGGTTTTGTACTGAAAGGGAACCCTTCCAGTACAAAATTCAATGCTTAGACTAACCTGAAATCTTTTCCCACTTTTTATGTGTGCTGTAAAGTGCAGCACACATAAAAAGTCAGAAAAGAAAAGAGAAATGAAAGCATTTCTCCATCATAGCACCTAATTGAAATGGGCACTATTTTCTCACGCTAAACATTTTCAACTTTTTTAAGAAAATAGGATTTAACGTCATAAACCTTGGGTGGCTTCATGGGAACGCCCATGCATCACTCAAGGATAAGCCCCCCCATGGCGCTAAATAGTGCAAAGCAGCGTTATGTGCTTCTTTGCTTTACTTTTCCAATGTAAAGCAGGTTTTAAGCTGGAAATTAAATAGGTGAAAAAAGATTTTGTGTTGTTTTGTGTCACTTTTTGATGCAAACACAGTGTTAAATCTTAGTAAATAGATCCCCGTGGTGTGCCTAGGTTTGCAAACTCCTTGCATTGGGTTTGTGCTATTTTTCGAATACAAACCTAACTTAAAGTGCTCAGGTGGGGTTTGTAATTTGACGCAAATTGCGATTTACATTGGATATTAACCTAAAGTAATACAAAGTTGAGCAATGCGATTTCTTGCGTTAGTTTGTGTCAACAGGGCATTTCAAAGGTGGTGCATGGGCATTCCTATGCAATCACTCATGGATTTTGACGCAATTCCATATCTACAGAGACTTGTAGACAGGGAGTTGAGCCAAAATTCTGCACCTCCTCGAGGCAAGCCTAACGAGGAGAAATGTTTTAATTTCTCCTTGTTTTTCCCACTTCCGATATGTGTTGCATTGTACAGCACACATACGAAGTAAGGAAAGCCTTAAAGCATAGTATGTGAACCCCGAAGAGACACCTTTCAGTACAAAACTATGCTTCAATCAACACAGACACCCTTGCACTATGGCACAAGTGTGTCAGCGTTGGCACATGGTTGCCAAAAATGTGCCAGCACAGGGAGAGAGCAGAACAGCGGCACACCTTAGTGGAATCTGCGGTTTGCCCTCTCACATTCATGCAAAGCAGAGAAGCAGCTTTATTGCGGCCCTGCGTTGCATGCCTTCTATGTAAATCTGAATCTGGATGTACCACAGGCAAAGACATTTGACACAAAAGAAAGAGAGCCTATCTACTAAAAGAAATAGGTTTTTCACAATGGATCACTAAACTATCCTACATAGTGTATTTCACTATTAAGACATCCAAAGCTCTCAGTGCTGTTCTGTTTTCCCTTTGCACCGTACACTGATATCTCAAAAAATTAATTTGCACAGTTTTCAGGTATTACACCAGTACAACACATCCATTACAACGCATCACAATACAAAGAAGTTGTAACAAAACATTTACCATTACAGCATAGTAAGTTATACAAGGTTTGTTATAATATGTTACATTTAGAATGCATGGCATAGTATACGGATTAAAACATTCGATTTTTAGGGTTCATTGAAGGGTAGTGTAAGGTTAGTAAGTGATTATTAGGGTGGAGGGAAGAGTAGCATTAAGAGTTAGTATGGATTCAGGGATGGACAGCATAAAGGGTAGTAAGGGTTTCTTAGAGTTCAGGGATGGGTAGGATAAAGAAGGTACTAGAAGTTTTTAAGGTTCAGAGAGGGGGAACGTTAAGTAGTAGTTAGGAGTTTTTAGGGTTCAAGGATGAGTATATTTACTGCAAGTAAGGGTTTTTAGAGTTCAGGGATAAGTAGTGTTAAGGGGCTTTTAGTCTTCAGGGAAGGTTAATGGTATGGGGTAGTGATTAGTTTTTAGGATTGAGGGAATGTAAGTATTAAGGGGTAGTCGAGAGTTGTTATGGGTCAGGGTGGTGTAGTGTTAAAGGGTGGTAAGGATTTTTTAGGGTTCATATAAAATATATTTTTATATACGTATACATATTTACATTAAAAGTAAATTTCATATCTACATTACAGAGTGGCTGTAGCCACTCTGTAGTCATAGTTAGGGTTACCAGAGATAGGAATACCTCAGATTTTTCACCATTAATAACTTTGCACCCATGTGACGAATCCACATGAAACTTTGAAAACATATATTTCCTTCTACATTGGCAGATGAGGAAAAGTTTGTGGTGATGGTAAGTGGGGTGCACAAATAAAAGGAGGGTCCCAAAGCATGTTTTTCCATGAATGCTTATACATAGACTTTTATATGGAACGTAGTATCAAAATGACTGGCCGGAATTATGTGAAATTTGGCAGGATTAGAAATTATGGTGTGCAAATGCTTGTTTTGGGTACTAAAGGTAAGTAGGGTAAGTATTTGTTACAGTATAAGACATATTAACTTAGTGATATCTTTTGTTGCAGTATTTTTGTGAAATTGTGCCGTAATTTGCAGTATTCCGCAGAAGTACTGTGGTACATATAGATGACAAGTCATTTTGTGATTGGCTAATGGCTGCCTTTACAAAAGTTAAAAGCAGCCCTGTTGTTTTTAGGTACACTTTGCCTGTGTCCTGCATTTTGCCCTTAGATATAGGTAAGTATTAGGTGTGATATCTATTCCCCACCTATTACCACTTTATTAAAGTTATAATAGGTAGATAAAAATGTTTATACATTTCTATATGTTTAAAAAAAATGTACGAGCACCTTAATACTACCTCGGGAGTACTGCCGTACCAAAAATAAATCTAAAAAACATATATATGAAAAATATACCGTAGCACCCTATATTTTACGAATATGGGATGTACAGTGTATTTTCAATTTTTTAAATATTTAAATCTTCAGTAAAAAGTCTACTGAGTAGCGCAGTAATAGCTACAAATTACAGTGCTACTTATATATATATTTTTTAAATGTGCAGTTCTCCCTAAACTGCTGTAAAATATATAGAAAATGATAAATAGCATTCTCTACCTATTAAGACTTTAGTAAAGTGATAACAGGTAGGGAACAACAATAAAATCTACTACTTACATTGATTTAAGACCCTAATCAAGACCGCAGGAAAACGCAGAATGCAGAAGAAATGTGCTGAAAATGACATTACTGCCTTTTACATTTGGCAAACACAACCATTAGCCAATCACATAGTGTCTTATCATGCTCATGTACTATGGTATACTATGACTACTTACACTATTCACTCATACTACCAAAAATTACCATTGACATCAAATAATCGATTTTATTTCCAGATTACATGTACATCCGTTAAAACACTTTCACACTACATCTGCTTTCAATACAGCCTCTACCTCCACTCTCTCACTCATCCCAGGTCTAATTTTACCACTACGATCTCCAGTGATCACGTTGTGTTCTGAGACAGGAGAGGGCGCCAGAGCTCGGAACCAGAGAGACGGACCAGACTGATCGGAGCTGACCGAAGCGAGCGGAGCTGGGCAAAGCAGGAGCTGAAGCGGAGCAGGGGGCTTGTTCTAGCATCCCATCTGAAAGAACTCTCGCCAGCCCATCAGCCCGTCAGCCCGCCAGCCGGCCCCCTGGGCCACCGCCACCGCAACGCGACCAGCAGGCATCCCAGTGGCGGTGCCTGCTCGCACCAGCAGCTCCAGTGGCGATTGCGGAGACCGGGACCTAGAGGTTTGGTCTCGGACGCACGGAGCGGGAAGAGCTTGAGGAACAGAGCGGGGAGCGGGGGGCCTGCAGGCGGCTCCGCGTCTGGACGTAACACCGCCTGTTTATCAAACCACCGAGTGCCCGCGGCGCGACCATAAGAGCGGCCGGCCGCCCAGGCGCAGGTGACTGCCCGCGGCTTGCCGACAGAGCCTGGGGGGCGGGACCAAGCGTCCAGGTCTCGGCGGAGTGAGGCGCGGGGCAGCGGCGGCAGCCCCAAAGAAGAACACGACCTGTGCAGTTACAGGTCTGCCAGTGACCTGCGGAGGGGATCGGGGATCAAGCGGATCAGTGAGGAAGGAGAGAACCATTGACGGCGCTCTGAAGCGCCAGCGGCGCACTAACACTGAAGCGGCTCAAGGCGTCAGGGAGGAGCCCCGGGATCTGGTGGACACCGAGGAAGGTGACGGTTGGCTTGAGCAGTGGCCTCTGACAGAGGGATGGTAAGAGGAGCGCCTGGGTTTGGGGAAGGGGGTGGTGGTGATTTGAGCGGTCAGCTCTGCCATTCCCCGCCCGGGTGTCCCCCCTCAAAGGTGCCCTGAAGAGTGCCCACTCAACCACTTGTCCTGCGCTTAGAGGGATTTTTGGCATCTCCCCACTGCCCACATACTCGTCAGGTAACACGTGGGGCAGTCCAAAACAAATACCCCTCTCGGGAAGGTGGAATATTTGTCACCCAAAGACAAGGAAATGGCTCTTAAAAAACTGAGGTCGCGAACCATTTTTATGAAGCGAATGGGAACCGAAGAGGCAATAAGGAAGTCCACCAATAAAGCGGTGAAAAGCGGACGGATAACAAGGACCCCAGCAATAACCAACTATTTTTCCACATTTACCGCCAACGACCAAACAGAAAGTCAACTGCAAAACGAAGGAATCGAACCTGAGATGAAGGAAGGTGGAGAAAATATATCGAGAGACTCACAGGACCAAACAGTTGATCAAAAACTAACAAACCCAGAATTTGATCTAGAACAAAAAATCATTCCTCCAATTATTGAGGAATCCTACATGGAGTCTGACTTATTCGGCCTAATTACTTCTAGTCCACTTAATATCCGATGCAGTACTGACAGTAACAACTCACGTCTAGAAGTAATTGACAAGGAGGATGATAAGAAGCTCGAATCGCAAATAAGGTCTGAGGAGATACTTACCAGTACACTACAAAAATCCCCGATTGATCTCGATTATTCACCAGACCTTCACTTGTTTAAATCTCCCAGTTTAACTAATCGCAACACACCAGTGTCTAAGTCACTTCTCATCCTACAAGAAATTTTAGAGTCTGTTCTTTCATTCTTAGGCCACATTCTGGAGAACTCAGACCAAACCCTTGATGTCCAAATAGGAATCTTAAAATTCCTAGTAGAAGAAAAAAGAAAAAAAAGACTATACCGAGCCCACAAAAAAACAAGAAACCCCAGTAAATATTCAAGAGACTACAAGTAATAGCAACATCAATAATATGCTACAAAACCAAGGAAAAGGTGACATTGGTACACAAACGAAAGGAACATCAAATAAGGGATGTCAGAATAACCATCAGGAGCCAATCATATATTCCCTAAAGAAACTTTTTAGTGAAGATACAATTAGCGTTCAAAAGCAATATCCCATTTTTGCAAACACTAAAAATAACTCAATAATACCGAACTCGGCGACTAATCAAGAAAAGAAGGCTAATACCACTCTCGACGGAAATCAAGCGAGGGACACACAAATAAATAAGAAGAATCAAGAAGGAGCTGGGAAAAAAAGAGGAAAACCGCAAAGAAGAATCAAAAAGAAGAAAGCGCGTAGGCTTAAATTTCAAAAAGCACTAATCCCTCCAATATCCCAGCATGAACATGAAGAAAGCTCGAAAACACTGACTCCCATCAAGGGAATAAATCGAAATGCGGCTGCAAACGAAGACAAAAAAATCTCTCAACAAAATACCATCTTAAATCCAAGAGCCGAAAAATTTTACCCCAATCAAATAACCCCAGGGATAAGGAAGCTCTTTAAAGGGCCAGAAGATTATGACAAAAAAGCCCCATCCGGGGAAGAATCACTAACAAAATATTTACAAATAACTGAGCTTTTTCCCACTGATAGTGTCCCATTAAATCGTGGCAGAATAGTCAACTTATTCCAACGTATCACTCCGTTACATACTCTAACAAGTAAAGAAATAGACCTGGTAATATTCCCAGATAAAGAAAACACCAAAACCGCAGTGGTAGTATTTTGGTCACCGGTGATACCAAGGATCATCCTAGGAGAACAGGAAACTTTACACAAATTTGGCTATGATCTGATTCCAACACAGGACACTACACTTAACAATCCGAAAAAATGGATTAAAGGAGCCTTATGGGAAAACTCCCATACTCACACTAAAATTACCAATAGTACTGATGATTCAATAACTAACTCAAATCCACATCAAAATCTAAGGATTACAGTAAAGAACGGAGAAAGAGAAGTTTGGAGCCAAGACGCGGAAGCAAAGGAAGCAGCAAAAATACTCCAGTCATGGTCATGGATTTCTGGATCATTGAACGGAGGGAAAAGTGCGAAGTATTCGATCCAATCCGTTTAGCAACGGCCTTTCGATAATATCCTGGAATATGGCAGGGACAACCACAGATAAAATGACAGAAGTCATAAAAAATCGACCGGACATACTGGCATTACAGGAAACCTGGTTAATAAAAACTTTCAACCAGGATGGATACTTTGTCTACGACACCCCTGCGCAGGAAGTCAAACGGGGACATGCAAAGGGAGGGATAGCTATCCTACTAAGGGATGAGTATCTCTGGGCCCAAGAGATTCTTGACACCAAATCTAAGCAATTCCAATGTATAAAGATCAGGACGGAGAGTCATTGCTTAGATTCCAAAAAAGGTCTACTACTTTTTAATGTATATGTCCCCCCCGGATCAAAGAACGATATCCAACTTGAGGAAACCCTTGATGCCAGCCAGCAAATAATCGAAGCTCAATCTTACCCGCCATACCTTATCATGGGTGACCTCAACGGCCAAATATCAAACACCGAAATTTCCAACTGGGCGAACTGGTATAAAGATGAAACCCTAGAAATACCGGTGCCGACATTCCCGATCAGAAGTAGGTCCGATAAAAGGGGAAAAATGCTACTAGCGTCCCTTCCAACACTAAATGGAATTATACTGAATGGGAATGTGGAAGGAGACATCCCTGCATCCCACACAAGACTGGGAAATGGTACCCTTTCAATCCTAGATTACATGATCAGTAGCATGGAGTTGTTTCAGACCGCTTCACACCTCCGTACCTACTTCTCTGAAGAAAGTGACCATGCAATCCTGTTATTACACTTGCAATGGAAAATAAGTACCTGCTCACCTAGGCAAATCATGTATAAACATAGTACAGTAGAGACAAAAATAAATCAAAGACGGATCTACTGGAACTCAACCATGTTAGACAAAATAACAAACCTAATCGACACAAACCGACTTCTTTCCACTGAATATTCAGTTGACCTAATTACGAACTTTGAAACCCTTATCGAAAATCTAAAGCAATTCCTACAAAATAAATTGCAACAAGTTGCACCAGTAAAAAATAAAAACAGAAATAAAATCTTGAATTCTGCAATTGCAAAAAAACTAAATAAACTTATTAGAGCCCAATATGTGGACCGCTCGATCCCAAGGCAGACAGAAATCAATAAACTGAAAAACCAACTCAAGCGGGAAAGGTGTCGACTAAAAAGAATAACGCAGGACAAAAATTGGATCGATTTACAAATTGCGGCAAAAAAGCACGACCAACGATCATACTGGTCATTAATCGCAAAGGAAACTGGGACAAAAAAGGCCCTGCATTCCATCCCAGTCCCTCCCCAAGACTGGGAAATCTATTTGACAGCTTTGTATAAAGAAAACTTGAATAACGAAGCGGCCGACCTCATCGGGAACAATGGTGAAGGAAATAACGCCCCGATCGGATACGCCTCTCCGTTCTCAATAGAAAAGCATATTAGAAAGGCGAGATCTACAGGAGCCTCCGGTCCAGACCAAATACCAATCAAGGTCTTACAGACAGACCCTAAGGGTTGGAGTAAGTTGCTTTCTCCCCTCTTTAATTACATCTTTAAAACAGGAATAGTGCCAAAATCCTGGAAGGGGAGTATTATAATACCGATCTTTAAAAAAGGATCAAGACATCAGGCTGGCAACTATCGCCAAATAGCATTACAAGATGCCACGGGGAAAATATTTGCCGCTGAAGTGTTGGACCAACTCAAAAATTGGCCATTTTCACAGGATCTAATTCCCTTATATCAGGCCGGTTTCAGGCCAAAGCACTCGGTTATTGATAATATCGCGATATTACAAACAATCCTCGACAAATATGTAGTAGGTAAATCTCAACCGGTATACGCAGCTTTCATCGATTTTTCTACCGCATTTGATCGAGTAGACAGACCAACTCTTTGGAAGAAACTGAGGAAGCTGAGAATACCTGAAAAATTATTACAAATCATAATCTCACTACATTCGCACAAGTGGTGCAAAGTGCAAATGGGAAGCGATAAGGGCCTGACCAATACAATTTCAACAGGAAATGGACTTAAGCAAGGATGTCTCCTAGCCCCCTTGTTATTCTCACTATATCTTAGTGACTTGCCTCAGCATCTGCAACAAGTGCTTAGTCTGCCACCAAAGATCGCTGCTCAAAACGTTCACGTCCTCTTATATGCAGATGATATTGTGGTGTTAGATCTTACGCCCTTTGGTCTACAAAGACTTTTAGACTCTCTGAATAAATACACCCAGGAAAACTTTTTAATTCCAAATCTCACAAAGACAAAAGTAGTCTCCTTCTCAAGAAGAAAAAGAAGTACCAAATTCCGTTGGAGACTCGGCACCGGAACAATAGAAGAGACAGACAAATATACCTACCTGGGCAGGATTTTTACTAAGACATTAAAAAACAATTTACATGTTAACAACCTGACAAAGAAATCTGAGGTGCATGCTGGAGCTCTTCAAAGACTATACACGGCTTCAGGTAATAGACATTTCTCATCCCTTCTCAAAGTATACAGTACAAAGATACCTCCAGTTTTATCATTTGCTCTGGAATACACTCCAATAAAACAATGGTCATTCATGGATCAAAAAGAAGGGAAGATATTGAGGAAAATGCTGAAGGTATCTCAATCCAT
The DNA here is from genome assembly GCF_964261635.1 of Lissotriton helveticus. NCBI lineage: Eukaryota > Metazoa > Chordata > Amphibia > Caudata > Salamandridae > Lissotriton > Lissotriton helveticus. The sequence continues at coordinate 1,662,631,637 of NC_136059.1, forward strand.
TCCGGTGCAAGCTCTCCGCCTAGAATTTTCAATCACTAGTTCATTTTCAAGAGCCATTGCAAATGTTATCAGGTGGGCATACAATTTGCTGCATGCAAAGGATGGAACCCTCCGTTCACTACTCAAAACCGAACCTTTCAATTGTGATGCTTCAAAACAAGTATTCTCCAGCAACATGTCCACTGCATTTAAACTAGCTGAGATCAACGCTAACCTGTTGCTTGCGTGGACTCCATCACAACTGAAACTCTTTTTAAAATGTCTAACCCCCAGACTTAATTACGATCTGAATTACTCACACTGCGCCAAATTATCTTTGTACAAAAACTTTGCAGAAACAATTGCATTTAAGCAAGTGCAACAATACATAGACTTTAATCTTTCGCATGGCGCTAGGAGAACAATCACCCTGTTACGGCTTGGAGTTCTACCAACACTAACTTTAACATCAAGATGGAACTTAAATGGCTCTTCATTATGTAACCTCTGCTACGGAGGGGAGCAGGACATAGAACATCTTTTATTTATATGCCCAAATCTAAAACTAGTTGCAGCGAGGACAAAACATCTGAATCCTATATACACTAACTGCCGTATCACTACTGTAAAGGACTTGATCTTAGTATGTAAATCTCCCCCCAACGAATTAGTCTGTTTTAACTTTTATAAATTTTTAAAACCTTTTTTAGCTTTGTATTAACATGAAATTCTAAAAGTATTTGTAATTGAATTTTATCGCATAAAATTTGTGGTCCTCAGTAGAGTACCAAAACAAATAAAATAAACTTGAAACTTGATCATCTGCTTTAATTACCACACTCAACTGTACGCCACTACACTCTATGCCACTCCAGTCTATGCCACTCCACTTTATGCTCCCACACCCTAATCCACTTCACTCTACGTCACTCTACTCTAAACCACTCCACTCTACACCACTCCACTGTATGATTTTAGACTCTACAACACTCCATTTTATGGCACCCCAGTGTACGCCCTTCCACTCTACTCTACTCCACTGTATGTTATTCCACTGTAGCAAATCCACTCTACAACTCTACACTCTACACTATTCCATTCCATGCCACTCCACTGAATGCCACTTCATTATACACTACTGCAGAGTTTGCTCTTCCTCGGTATGCCACTGCACTTTTCACCCCTCCACTATATGGCACTCTATTGTACGGCAATTCAGTGTACGCTATTACACTGTACATCACTCCATTCGATGGCAGTACACTCTACGCCAATCCACTCTACATCAATCCATTCTACCATATTACACTCTACGGTATTCCGCTGTATGGCAGTGCAGTCTACGTCACTTTACTGTATGTTATTCCACTACATGCCTCTCCACTCTATGTCCCAACATTATATGCCATTGACACTGGACATTATTTTACTCTACATCACTCCTCTGTACGCTACCTGACTGTATGCAATTCCACTCTACTCCACTCCACTCTATGCTACTTCACTCTACGCTATTCCACTGTATGTCACTCCACTTTACACCACTCCACAGTATGCTGTTACACTGTGCACCATTACAGTCTACCCAACTCCACTCTACAACACTCCACTGTACACCACTCCACTCTACACCACTCCAGCCACTCTATTCCACTGTACGCCACTACTCTATAGTTCACTAAACTCCACGCCACTCTACTCTACAGTACTCCACTGTATGCTATTACAGTCTATGCCTCTTCCCTCTACATCACTCCAGTGTGCACTATTCCACTGCATTCCACTCCAGTATATGCCACTCCACTCCACGCTATTTCTCTCTGCACCACTACACTGTACCTCACGCCACTCTACACCAATCCACTCTACAAACCTCCACTGTACACCACTCCACTCTATGCCACTGCACTGTACGTCACTCCACTCTATGCAGTTCCACTGTACGACTCCACTCTAGCATACTCCACTGTACACCACTGCACTGCACACCACTCCATTGTACGCTATTATACTGTATATCAATATACTCTATACTATTGCACTGTACACAACTACTCTGTACACCACTCCACTCTATGTTATTACACTCAAAGCCACACCACTATAAGCCACTGCACTGTACGCCCTCTAATATATGCTATTTCCCTGTAGACCCCTCCATTTTATGACACTTCACTCTACGCCACTCTACTCTACTCCATTCCACTTTTTGCCATTCCACTCCATGCCACTCCACTCTATGCCACTCCACTCTTTGCCATGCCAGTCCAAGACACTGTATTGTATGCCACTCCACTATACCCTACTCTCCTCGACAGCAATTTACTGTATGCTACTACACTGTACATCACTCAGTTCTGTGCCACTTCACTCTATACCAATTCAATCTACCCATCTACACTTTATCCTATTCCACTGCACAACACTCCACTTTATGCCACTCTACTGTATACTATTCCACTATATGCCACTCCACTCTAAATCACTATACTGTACGCCAAAAAGACAGTTATTTCTCTCTACACCACACCTCTGTACACTACTCCACTGTATGCCACTCCCCTCTGTACTACTCCACCCTAGGTCACTATGCTCTATGCTATTCCACTGTACGTAACTCCCCTCTACAATGCCCACCCTTTGCCACTCCACAGCACACTATTACACTGTATGCTACTACAGTCTACTCCGCTACACTCTACACAGCTTCCCACTACAACATTTCACTTAATGGTGTTCCACTCTACAACACTTCACTTTATGCCACTACAGTGTGCACCACTCCACTCTATGCCACTCCAGTCTACGTCATTCCACTGTACGCCACAAGACTGTACCTCACTCCACTCTGCACCACTCAACTGTATGCTACTCCACTGCAAGCCATTACACTCAATGCTATTCCTCTGTATGCCATTCCACTCTACTCAACTCCACTCCAGTTTACCTGACTCCACTCTACGTGAATCCACCCTACACTATTCCACTGTACGCCACTACTCTGTACCTCACTCCACTCTACGCCAGTCCACTTTAGAACACTCCACTCTGCGCCACTCCATTCTATGCCACTCCACTGTATGCCACAGAACTACCACACTACACTATGCGCAAATCTACTATAATAAACTATTCCACTGTAAGCAACTCCACTGTAGGGATCTCCAGTCTATGATATTTCATTCTATGCTTCTCCACTGAACGCCACTCCACTGTTTGCCACTGTAATAGATGGTATTCAGCATTATACCACTACAATGTACACCACTGTACTCTACGCCACTCCACTCTATGCCATTCCACTGTACGCCACAGAAGTACCACACTACACTATGTTCCAATCCACTATAATAAACTTTTCCACTGTACGCAACTCCACTGTACGGTGCTCCAGTCTATGATATTTCACTCTATGCTTCTCCACTGTACGCCACTCCACTCTTTGCCACTCTAATATATGGTATTCAGCATTACACCACTACAATTGTCAAGGCTTGGTATTGCTGAGTTGCCGAGTTCGCAACACAGGAGCAGAATGCCGCAAGCTCCCAATTCCACCCCAGAACTCCCCAGCCACTCACTATATTTAAATAAGTAGCCAGAAGAGCCCTACGGGGGAAAGGGGAATTGGATAGAGAAGAGACTTCACACCTTCGCTGATTTCTTCTATCTTCAGCGCTTTACTCTTGTCTTTTCTTTCGTCTTCCTCTTCACTGGTTATTTCTCACTGATACAATAAATCACATTAATGAACTCTTATAATCCTACTCTACTTTCTCCATGTGCTTCAATCTCCTGAACACCTACCCAGTGTTGATGTGCCTGTTGCTCCTCCTCTGTTTGTTCTTATGTGAACTTTCTCTTTCTGGTATTCTCTCTGCAATTTGATATATAAATTATTAATTCTAGTTATTCTATCCTGTGTTTAACTACTATCTCTGTCTTTTCTCTGCAGGTCCTCACCTCAATAGTACCAGATACAGCTGTGTTTTATCCTCCTTCGTGGTAAGTATAATGTGTTGCTTCACCTTCACCTACTTCTTGTGTTCTGTCTGAAGCTAGTATAGAACTTGGGCGTTGACCTCCTCAGTTGCCTCACTGCTAGGTTCTACCTCAATTTCTCTGACAGTTAAATCACTGCCCAAGGTTTTTTAGACTCGGAACTAGTTTAATTGTTATTACTAGCATGTACTTTTATACAAGTCCGTAGTACACTTGTAAACACTTCCAAATGCACTCCCTCGTTGTTTCTTATGCTTAACTCACTAAATACTATCTGCTCAGAAATGCTTTCGTAGCCTTTTAATTTTACTTGCGTCTTTGGGGAAAATACTGTAGTCGAAACGGAACTTGCGCTGACTCTGGTTTTCTTTCCTGAGCAAGAGCGGCTTATATTTCCGATATGCGCAACTTCGTCAAGAGACACTACAGTACATAAGCACTGCGCATGTATCAGAGAGATACCGGCAGGGACAGAACAAGTGACTTGGAATATTCTTACTTGTATTCCGTTGCTCGGCTTCTTCTTTGAATGCGCCTGGTGATAATTGACAGAACTCACAACAAAGTTTCCCTGACTAACTTCGCGGCGCAATGAATCCTGCGTCCACTCGTCCTCAAGGTTCAGGTGAAGTGCGCCACTCCTCGGGCACGGCACCTGCACCTGCATGATTGCGCTCAAGTGCTAGTACGCCAACCTGACTCTTCCATTGAGCTGAATGAGCCGCCATCTTAGATGGTGTCTTAAGTGGGATTCTGCCTTCTTTGCTGTGCAGTTTGTTTAACATGGTCAGTGCGGCTACCACCAAGGACCTTTTTTGATTACTGCGTGTGACGGTCCTGACAGTACCCTCCCTCAAAGTGCCTCCTTTCCACTGTGGTTTCTTGGGGAACCGGCTATGGAATTCAGATATCAAATCTGGGGCATGTATATCAGAAGCCAATTCCCAAGACCTTTCCTCTGGCCCATAGCCCTTCCAATCTAAGAGGTAGTACAGCTTCCCTTTCTGTATTTTTGAATCTAACACTTGCTGGACCTCAAACTCTTCTCCCTCCTCAGTTTGAATAGGTTTGGGAGGGGTGTTCATTCGCACACCTGCTGCTACCTTGTTCAATAAAGATACATGAAACACTGGATGAATTCGTAAGGTCTTGGGTAATTTCATGGGGTATGGGCCAATGTAGCGTGGTTGCAATTTTCTAATGCCTTTTAACCGTACGTTCTTTGTGCTCAACCACACCTTGTCTCCTACTTCTAGTTCTGGCTCTTTTCTCCTTTTCCTGTCTGCATAATGTTTGTAGCTTGCTTTTGCCTTAGTTAGATTTTGTGTGGCCAAACTATGTACACTCGCCATGTGTGCTACTAAATCTGTAACTGCTGGCACATCTACGTCTTGGAAATTTAATGAATGCTGAGGATGCCTTCCTGCATTTAAGTAAAAAGGTGTATATCCTGTGGAAGCATTTTGTGTGTTATTATGCGCGAACTCTGCCGCCCATAGATAATCTGGCCAATCACCCTCCTGCTCCGACAGACACAATCTTAAATACTGTTCTAATTCTTGATTTGTTTGTTCCGTCTGACCGTCAGATTCAGGATGATAACTGGTAGAATATCTATTCTCAATATTCAAACGCTTCGTGAATGCGTTTCAAAAATGGGATAAAAATTGGGATCCTCAATCCGAAATCAGTATCTTGGGTATTCCATGTGCTCTTACAATATGTTGGCTAAATGTACTCGCTAAGGTCTTGGACGTGGGAACACCTTTCAGAGACACGAAATGCGCCATCTTAGTAAAGGCATCCACACAAACCAGAATGGTGTCAAAACCACGACTGGAGGGTAAGTCCACTATCAAATCTAAGGTTACAGTATGCCATGGGAATGGGGGGTGGGTAAAGGTTGCAGGAAACCTTGTGGAGCCTTTCTTTCAGATTTTCCCCTTGCACAAATCTCACATGTGGTCACATATTGCTGTATGTCCCTGATCATACCTGGCCACCAGAAACGTCTCCTCACCAATTCTTTGGTCCTAGCGATGCCTTTGTGTCCTGCTAAAATAGTATCATGGCATTCCTTTAAAGCCTTTAATTGCATCTCTGGGGTAGGTAAAAACAGCGCTCCATCATGATATGGTAATCCATCTCGGATTTCACGTCTTGGATCCTCCTTAATCCAGCGCGTCAATTCATATTCTTTCATTAAGTCCTGATCTTCAGGGTCTCTTGGAGTCTTGCGAATAACTGCATTGACCACTCTTTCTTCGGGAATTATAGGCTGATCTTGGATTTCATCGATGGTCCCTTCGGTTCCAATCCTGGATAAAGCATCTGCTTTACCATTCTGAGTGCCAGGTCGATAAGTAATGACGAAGTCATAATCTGCAAAGTACAGAGACCAGCGCAATTGTCGGGGTGTTAAAGTTCTTGCTGACTTCAAGAACTTCAAATTCCTATGATCGGTGTAGACAGTTACTATGTGCCTCGCTCCCATCAAGTAGTGCCTCCATTCCTTGAAGGCATCTTTAATGGCCAGTAGTTCCTTTTCGGTGATGGTATAATTTATTTCTGGGGCAGTTAACTTCCTGGAACGAAAGGCCACTGGATGTAATTGACCTGTAGTCTTGTGCCTTTGAGACAACACTCCTCCCAGACCCAGATTGGGAGCATCTGTTTCCACAAAGAATGGTTCTGCAGGATCTGGGTGCAACAAAATCGGAGCAGTAGTGAAGTCTTTCTTCAATTGAAGAAAGGCCTCTTCTGCTTCTGCTGTCCAAAGAAACTGGACTCCTTTTCTCAGTAAACGAGTTATCGGAATCAATTTCTTAGAGAAATTTTGAATAAACCGCCGATAGAAATTGGCAAATCCAACAAAACTTTAAATTTCCTTTACTGTAGTTGGAGATTTCCATTCTATCACAGCCTTGATCTTGTTTTCATCCATAGTTATTCCGCCGGGTGCTAGCACAAATCCTAAAAACTCCACAGTTGAAGCATCAAAGGCGCATTTTTCCAGCTTAATGTACAACCCATTTTGACGGAGTTTCTGTAGTATTCTCTTCACATGACCTTCATGCTCTTCCACTGCCTTAGAGTAAATTAGTATATCATCAATATATACTATAGCCGTTTGATCAATGAACTCTTTCAACACATCATTGATAAAATGTTGGAAGGCTGCAGGGGCGCTGCACAATTCATATGGCATCACTTCAATTCAATTCAAAATTTCTTTATTCGACTGACAGAGGAGCAGTCATAAAAGCACATAATACAGTAATATACAATTCAATCATAGAAAGAAAAAAAAAAACTAATATAATTCAGTTTGGAGTCATCCTTCCATGCTTAATCTATACTTCAAGGCTGTTTTTAAAAACTTGCAGATAAAAAAAGTACTGTCTTCATGCAACATTTGAAGATATAGAAGTGCAGGCTTAATTTGTATAAAATTCATCTTTTTAAGCAACGGTTTTAAGAACATATTGCGTGGACTTGAGTAATAAGAACATAGGAATAAAAAGTGAGCCAAGTCTTGCCGAGACTTGTTGTCGCAGCCGCAAGCTGGCAACACTTGACCTCTATGGGCTCCACTTGGCACAGCTAAGAGCAGATGGTAAAGATCAAATCGAAATCTGCTCAGCAGGAAGCGTTCATATCTGGATATATTCCACGATAAATAAGGTTCAGAGAACACACAGGTCTTTGTTAGTGCGTGACTCCTTACGCTGGACTTTTTAAACTCAGTTTCTTCCCTGTCGAGTTGTCGTTTCAGATAAAAAGTGTTTTTTACAAAATTGACATCTTGCTTAGTGATGTTCTGGGGTGTTACGTAAAGGTCTAATCTGCCCAGATCTTTACAGCAATTTCGAATGTATTTCAGCCAGGGTAACTTGAGTTGTCCTTCCCAAGTAAGGGCTTCAGCTAGGATGTTATGAGTCAATGGAATAGATATATTGCGCCAACAGCTTAACCAGCAGAGCAAAGGGTTTACAGCGATTTTGTCAGCTAAATATGGGGTGCCCAGTTCCTCATGTACGGAGAAGTTTGCGGTACTCTTTGGCAAGCTCATGACCTGTTTCAGAAAGTTATTTTCAAGAGTTACTAGGGTATCAACCGGTAAGAACCCCCACAGTTCACTTCCGTAACTTGCCACCGCAACACTTTTTGCCTGATAGAGCTTCAATATGGCGGACACTGGAGTGTTACCCAATTTACGAGCAAAATCCATTATACCAGAGTTGGTCCTCAATATTTCGCCTTTCTTTTTAGTTATGGCAGGGCCCCATTTGAGTTTGTGGTCAAACAGTACTCCCAAATACGAAAATGTTTTTGTTAGTGGTATGTGTTCCCCATTGACTGAGAAGGGGTATTGTTTTTTGGGAGTTAATCCAACCGTCATGATAAAAGATTTGGAATTGTTAATATTTAGGCCACGTGAGGACATGAATTGAAAGAAAGAAACCAGTAATTTTTGGAGTCCGAGTGCAGTTCTGGATAAAAGAACGGCGTCGTCCGCGTACAACAGGACCGGTACGCCTGTTTTCCCAATTCGAGGGTAATCCGTGTCTGTTTTTACCAGGTGATCTTCAAGTCCATTTATATATAAATTAAAAAGAAAAGGTGCTAAAATACAGCCCTGCCTGACCCCTCGGTTAATATTAAAATCTCTTGTTACTTTCATGTCTCTTGTAAAACGCACATTTGCACGGGTGTCATTATGTAAGTCGGCCAAAAAGTTGATCAAGTTATTTTCTACGCCCATATTTTGCAGGACTTCCCATAATTTGCTCCTATCGACACAGTCAAAAGCCGAGGAAAGGTCCATAAAGGCCATATACAAAGTTCCCTCTCTTGCTTGGGTGTATTTACCACTTATTAGATATAGATTCAGACACTGTGTGGTTGTTGCATGTCCTGGTCGGAATCCATACTGTGCAGGGGTCATTATGTTGTGTTGTTTGGCCCATGCGTTCAGCCTCTTTAGTAGAATCCCGCCCACTACCTTCGCAACAGAGTTTATCAGGGAGATTGGTCTGTAGCAGGCCGCTTTTGTTCTGTCCCCCTTTTTATAGACAGGGACGATAGTAGATGCTCCCCAAGATTTAGGAGCCCCCACTTCGACCCCGGCATTGATGACAGATGTGAGAATGGGAGCCCATAAGGTGATATTAGATTTGAATAGGTCAGATGGAAGACCATCAGGGCCCGGGGCTTTGTTACTGGAGAGACCAAGTATCCCTAGTTCAATTTCTTTAGTTGAAAAGTGTAGCGGGCTGCTCTCAGGGAGATGAAATGGTTCTGAAGACTGTGGGGCGTCGCTCTTGAAGATAGCTCCAAAGTGAGTGATCCATTCATCCTCCGGTATAACTGTACCGAGACTCTCATCATTTGGGTCGCCAAAAAGTGGTTTATTTATTATACTCCAGAATTTTGAACTGTTGCCCAAGGTAGAGGGGTCGAGCAAAGATTCCCATGTTTTAATTTTAATTGACTTTTTGCGTGAGGCAAGGGCATTTTTGTAGTCTGCTCGAAGGGCCTTAATAAGTGCATAGTCTCTCGGTTTGTTTTTAAGAGCAGCTTTTAATTTGCGGTTTGCAGAAGAACAAGCATGGTCAAACCAGCGGGGGTGTTGAGCAATAGATCCCTTGGTTGTTACCGTAAATAGTTGTTCTATTCTTTTGGACACTACAGCAAAGGCGGATAAAATAGATTCTGGAAGAGCGGAATTTGTGGCACAGAGCTTCAGTTCATGTTCGCAATGTAAAGCAACGGCCTCATACAATTTGTCGCTGTTTACCATATTCCATTTTAAGCGGCGGTTATTATTGACCAACTTAAGTGCCCCAGGGTCCTTAATATTTTTATGGAGCACTGAGGGGCCGCATTGCAGTTCAAGGTGCAAAGGATTGTGATCACTATGAATGCTATCAAGAATGTCAAAGTTTAAAACCTGTTGGGCAACTCCAGCAGAAAGGAGAATATGATCTATAAAAGACCCTGACTCCGATCCTTTGTAGGTTGGATCTTTGAAGGAAAAGGAGTCGTCTTTTATAGATAGTGCCATGGTCAAGTTCATAGTATCCGTTAGAGTGTTTAGTTTAGTTCCACGGTGGCAATGTGTGAAGTGGGGACCTGTTCTGAGTCCGCAGCCCAGGGATCCCAAAGTGGTTAAGAGAGGATTACCGCAAATGTGTGTGTTAAAGTCACCAAGAAGAATTTTATCCTGTGGTAGTTTTGAACCAAATTCATTTAGGTAACTTTCAAGTCTGACAAGGTTACAATCGTTCGAATTTGCGATAGAGTTGTAAAAGTTAATTAGAGTTATAGCTTTCTTGCCCCTTCTAAGAGTCAGTATCTGCATGTTCCTGTTATCCAGCTGCACTTGGTTAATCTGCATTTTAAGAGACAGACTAATGAATATTGCCAAGCCCCCCTTTGCTCTGCCGCTGGGAGAGGGGGATGCGGGGACAAAAAAACTTTGATATCCCTCAATGAAGGTGTTGTTATCTATTAGCCAAGTTTCTTGGAAGCACAGGATGGTGTAATTTTTAACAAAAACTTCCCACGACGGGTCAATAATTTTTGAGGCCAATCCTGCAATGTTCCAAGACAATATCTTGATTGTATTGGGGACATAGTGTGCTAAGTTTGAAGCAGGTGTTATAACAGATAGAGAGCACAGATCTGGATTGTCCCTTATCACAGGGTTCGTCCTTGGAGTTACAGGTGATACATGGGGTTGGCAAGCTGTTGGTAAAGGAAAGATGCCTGGCTCGTCCACTAAGAAGGGCGGGGCTTGATTTGCTTTAGGGCTGACTGAGTGTCTTAATTTCGTCGTGAAGGTAGTATTGGATGGAATGACCACTGGGGAATTAGATGTTTTAGGTGGAGTCCTCATCTTTTCTACCTGGCTGTTTGTTTTCACAGAAAGTGAGACGGAAAACAGGTCAGATGGCAGTCAGTCGACCTCTTCCAGTTGATCGTGGCTGAGGAGAGCATCGTAACGATTAGATGTAGGGAACCCGTAGTCATTATATTGTGAGGTGGTGTGGTTAGAGGCTCGGTAGTAACCATGCCCATGATGTTCAGCTATCTCTATTGGTTGATAGTTGTGGACTTTATTTCCCCATAAATGAGAATATGAATGTTGGTCTAGGCCCATTGGTGTATCTGGGCGGGGTGGGACAAAGGCCAGCCAAGGTTGATTATTCTGCTGTGTCCTGTAGGATCCTTCTTGAGTATAATTGTAATTTGTTTTGTTCCTGTAGGTATCTAAACGGACTGGATAGAAGTAGCTAAGTCCCATGGTTCGAATCAAGCTTTTTGTCCCAGTGCTTCTCCATCCTGCGATGAATTTCGCCGGTCCTAGATATTTGAAGGTGACCACGATACAGTCACCCTCTGTGGATTTAAAGCGAGTGCCCACCCACTCTACTCTTTTGACATGTTGGATGGTACCTATTATGTTTGGCGGGAGGGGCCTATGTATGGAAAGCCATTGCATTACTTTGTTCCTAAGTTCCTCACGTGTTTCTTCCCTGTTATCAGCAACTTTTGGCACCCCAATCATAACTATTGTGCAGAGGTTGGACTGTGGTGGCAAGTTAATATGTGTTAGTGGACGTGTTGTAATAGGTCTAGGGGGCTGTGTTCCTATGTCTTTGAGTTGAGTGTTACCTTTAGGAGGGGCCATACGACTTTTATCCTCAGGTGTGCCTACGTTGGTACTAGGCAGGTGACCCTCTGCAGCCCACTCGCTATCATCCTCAACTGTTTGAGTATTAGGTGTGTTAAGCATAGGTGTATTTATAATCACAGTGGTAGTGGAAGCTAGTTGTGAATTTGGTGTTTGAACAGTTAAGGGTAGGCTCTGAAGTTGTGGAGTATTTGGCTTTCCTGTATTCTTTGATGTGTTATCTACTTTTTTCAATGTTTTTGAATTTTTTACATTAAGGGTTGATGAAGATGGAACAAAAGAGGTAGGCGTGTTAGTTGTTTTGAGCAATCTGAGGATACTAGAGGATATATCATTTTGTGCCCTCTCAAATTTACTCAGCGCCCTTTCTATGTTATCGATCTGATGGCTAATAGGTTGTAGAGTTGTTTTAATTAAGGCTTCGATCTCTCTCATTGTTGGCAAGATTGCACTACTCTGCTTCTCGATATGCCCTGTTTCCTCATTAACTAAAGAGATACCAGTTTTGGGATTAGTATTCCCACATGCATCGCAGACTAGTGGGGAAATTGATAAGGGCCCACCCCGCATTGTGACAGGGAGTTTCTCTAAACTATTCTTCCGCCACATGTCTTTGAGCGATCGCTTGGGTTTGCCTGATATGTGATGGATTTTCCTTTTAGGAAGTATGAATCTGGGCTTTTTTCTCCTGGATTTTGGAGGGTTGCATTGTTTAGATGGTTGGGTTTCAGTTATAGCAGTAGCTAATGGGGCAATGTCCATGGTGTGAGCTTCCAGTGCGGAAGCTAAAACCTTTTCTTGCTGGATGTTATTTGCACTACTAGTTAAAATCATAAGGCTGTTGTCCAGGGTATTTGCTACTAGATCGATGGAAGAAGAATTAGATGGTTTTTCCTTGATGTGTGATCTTGGTAGTTCTGAAAACGATTGCATTAAAAGGGACTCCTGTGATGAGGCCGTGTCCTCCATATTTGGGTCTTCTGCACTAGTATGTGAGGACAAATCTGGGAAACATAAATTAGGCGTCAAAGAGAGCCTCCTCTCAGTATTCTGAATAGCATCCGCCACAACATTAATAGTTTTTTGGAGCATTTTATCTATAGCAGTGATAGTGGGCAAAGGTGTACTCACTGTTTTTAATCTGCTGGTTGATCGTGTGGCCATCGGGGTTTTACAGGTTTTAGTCATCTTTGAACAGTGTTAACAGCCACTTTCCTCTGAATGTAGCGTAGGATTGACTTATGGCTTCCGTAGGGTGGACTTGGGGGGGTGGCCCGACCCGGCCACTTCAGGCCCCTAGAGGGCCACAGAGGGCCCGCCCTTTGCCCGGGCTTTGCCCGGGCGTCGACCCGCGCGCGTCCCGCGATGCGCGTTATGGGCCCTGTTTAAGTTAGTTAGGTGTAGGGAAAGGGCGTGGCACTGGGAGGGGGCGCGGCTCACGCGGGAAGAGGGAACAGCTGGTGTTACTGACGCTGTCCCTCGCAGTCCCGGGGCCGCGCCTCTCGCCTCCTCTGCGGCCTCGCGTCTCCTCGCTCAGGGTCTCAGGCTGATTTAGCAAATGAAGGCTGCTCCTGCAGCAATGGCGAGTAGGGCTTTAGCAACGCTGGCAAGTCTGTTCCAACAGCAACCTCTATGGCGAGCGGCCCCCGCAAAGCGGGGGCCGCGAGAGGTTTTCAACGCCTTGTAGGGGGCGGGGCACTGGGAGGGGGCGCGGCTCACGCGGGAAGAGGGAACAGCTGGTGTTACTGACGCTGTCCCTCGCAGTCCCGGGGCCGCGCCTCTCGCCTCCTCTGCGGCCTCGCGTCTCCTCGCTCAGGGTCTCAGGCTGATTTAGCAAATGAAGGCTGCTCCTGCAGCAATGGCGAGTAGGGCTTTAGCAACGCTGGCAAGTCTGTTCCAACAGCAACCTCTATGGCGAGCGGCATCACTTAATATTCAAACAATCCAAGTTTGGTTCTAAAGGCCGTCTTCCACTCGTCTCCCTCTCGTATCCTTACAAGATGGTAAGCGCCTCTCAAATCTAATTTCGTGTATATCTTCGCCTCCTTTACTTGATCCAACAGAACGGAAATTAGAGGCAGTGGGTATCGATTCTTGACTGTTATTCTGTTGATGGCTCTGTAATCGATGCAGGAGCGCAACTCTCCTCTCTTCTTTGGAATAAAAAATAGAGGTGAAGACACGGGGGGATTGAGAGGGCCTAATGAAACCACTCTGTAAGTATTCTTCAAGATATTGCTTCAAATGTTTATCCTTACGTTCCGTTGGTGCATATATTCTACTGCAAGGGAGATTGGCTCCTGGTTCTAAATCTATCTTGCAATCATATTCTCTGTGTGGTGGTAGTTTCTTCGCCGCCACTTCATTAAACACATCCTCAAATTCGTGGTACTTCTCAGGCAGCGTTACTGTTTCAATCACGCATACTGTATTTTCATTTTCACTCAAATGGTAGGCTGGTGATCTCTTATTATCACTTTGGCCTTTCCCAAAACAATTTTCCTTACAATACTTGGACCTCAAAGTGATCGTTCGAGCTTCCCAATCTATTATGGGATTATGCTCTGTGAGCCATGATAAGCCGAGTATTAATTGAGATTGTGGTGCATCGATCAGATTGAATTGCAAATTCTCCACATGGCCTTCCTCCATTTCCAATTCTACTGGTTCTGTGTGGCTGACAATTGGTCCCGAGGAGAGGTTAGTGCCATCGAATGCTCGGACTGCCTCACTTCTTTCCTTCTTAATGGCTTGCAATCCTATCTTCTTTGCGAATTTTAAATCGCAAAAATTGCCCGTTGCTCCGGAGTCAATCATCACAATTACTTATTCCAACTTCTTTTCTCGATACCTCATAGTCACCATTAACACTAAATGAGGCGATGCCGATTGTAAAGTATTGGCTAAAGCGTGGTCTTTTGGAGCTGTAAGTTCTGCAACTACCAGTCCAACTCCATTTACTGATGGTGCGTGGCGTTTTCCGCCGGTGTTGACTTTGGCTTTTTTGGACAATTGCGGACAAAATGTCCACCACCTCCACAGTAGAGACATACTTTGTTCACCCGACGTTTGTCCTTTTCCTCGTTTGCGAGAGGTCCACGAATTGTTCCTATTTGCATAGGTTCTCCTCCGTGGTTCATGTCAGTCTCCTTGTTTGTTTCACTCCTCATTCTATCGAACCGTAGCACACTGGGACGATAGTCCTATCTTTTCTCTCCTCTTGTTTCACATTGACGGAAATCAATCTTCAATACCAAATCAATGAGAGCTGAGATCTCCGTAGGTCGATTGGGAACCTGGGCCAGAGCATCTTTTAGCTCATCTTTCAATCCTCTGTAGAACACTACAGCTCTTTTATTCTCTGGCCACTCTGTTTCCACCACTAATTTATTAAATTGAGCCAGATAGGCTATCAGATCCCTATTGCCTTGTCTTATCTCCAACAGTTCATTATCGGTAGCTTGAGATGCTTTCGTGTATCGAAAATTCTCAGAAATTCTTTTTTGAACTCTTCCAAATCATATAACACAGGATTGTTTCTGGTGACCAGAGGCATAGACCAAGAAGCTGCATCCCCACTGAGATAAGACAAAATAAACGCCACTCTAGACTGCGCATCTGGAAAAACCGCAGGCCTACACATGAAATGCAAGGTACATTGGGTCAAAAATACTTGCGCCTTCAGCGGGTCTCCATTAAAATGCTCTGGGGGTGCCAATGGGATTACTGGGGACAATGAGTGAATTACCTGTGTGGTAACCTTAGATTGTGACGTTGCGGCCTCGCTAATATTCTCACCAGTTTGGGGGGAAATCTTAAACCCTTCTCCTGATACTAAATTTCCCATCTTCTATGCTAGACTTGTCGTCTATCTCTATAGTTCCCTATTTTCTTCTCTGATCGAAATCAATTCTCTTTGTATCCCTTCTAGAATCTCCCCTAATTTCTTCATATCCAAGCATTCCGCCATTCTGCTCAGGTGCCGCCAATTTCGTGGGTACTTCACTCTGTCAAGGCTTGGTATTGCTGAGTTGCCGAGTTCGCAACACAGGAGCAGAATGCCGCAAGCTCCCAATTCCACCCCAGAACTCCCCAGCCACTCACTATATTTAAATAAGTAGCCAGAAGAGCCCTACGGGGGAAAGGGGAATTGGATAGAGAAGAGACTGCACACCTTTGCTGATTTCTTCTATCTTCAGCGCTTTACTCTTGTCTTTTCTTTCGTCTTCCTCTTCACTGGTTATTTCTCACTGAAACAATGAATCACATTCATGAACTCTTATAATCCTACTCTACTTTCTCCCTGTGCTTCAATCTCCTGAACACCTACCCAGTGTTGATGTGCCTGTTGCTCCTCTTCTGTTTGTTCTTATGTGAACTTTCTCTTTCTGGTATTCTCTCTGCAATTTGAGATATAAACTATTAATTCTAGTTATTCTATCCTGTGTTTAACTTCTATCTCTGTCTTTTCTCTGCAGGTCCTCACCTCAATAGTACCAGATACAGCTGTGTTTTATCCTCCTTCGTGGTAAGTATAATGTGTTGCTTCACCTTCACCTACTTCTTGTGTTCTGTCTGAAGCTAGTATAGAACTTGGGGGTTGACCTCCTCAGTTGCCTCACTGCTAGGTTCTACCTCAATTTCTCTGACAGTTAAATCACTGCCCAAGGTTTTTTAGACTCTGAACTAGTTTAATTGTTAATACTAGCATGTACTTTTATACAAGTCCGTAGTACACTTGTAAACACTTCCAAATGCACTCCCTCGTTGTTTCTTATGCTTAACTCACTAAATACTATCTGCTCAGAAATGCTTTCGTAGCCTTTTGATTTTACTTGCGTCTTTGGGGAAAATACTGTAGTCGAAACGGAACTTGTGCTGACTCTGGTTTTCTTTCCTGAGCAAGAGCGGCTTATATTTCCGATATGCGCAACTTTGTCAAGAGACACTACAGTACATAAGTACTGCGCATGTATAAGAGAGATACCGGCAGGGACAGAACAAGTGACTTGGAATATTCTTACTTGTATTCCGTTGCTCGGCTTTTTCTTTGAATGCGCCTGGTGATAATTGACAGAACTCACGACGAAGTTTCCCTGACTAACTTTGCGGCGCGATGAATCCTGCGTCCACTCGTCCTCAAGGTTCAGGTGAAGTGCGCCACTCCTCGGGCACGACACCTGCACCTACATGATTGCGCTCAAGCGCTAGTACGCCAACCTGACTCTTTCATTGAGCTGAATGAGCCGCCATCTTAGATGGTGTCTTAAGTGGGATTCTGCCTTCTTTCCTGTGCAGTTTGTTTAACATGGTCAGAGCGGCTACCACCAAGGACCTTTTTTGATTACTGCGTGTGACGTTCCTGACAACAATGTACACCACTGTACTCTACGCCACTCCACTCTATGCCACTCCACTCTATACCTCTCCAGTCTACAATACTGCCCTCTATGCTAGTCCCAACTACACTACCCCACTCTACTCTATTCCTCTGTACACAACTCTAATTTCTCTGTTACGCTTGATTCTCTTACACTGCACGCCATTCCTCTCTATGACACTCAACTCTACGCTATCATACTGTATGCCACTGCACTGTACCTCACTTAACTGTATGCCCCTCCACTCTACGCTACTCCACTGTATGCTAGTACAATCTACCACACTACACTCTATGCGACTATATTGTACAAAACTCCACTCTAAGCTGTTCCACTCTATACCACTTAACTTTACACCACTACACTGCACCACACTCTGCACTGTAAAACACTCCATTTCACTCTACGCCACTCCACTCTACATCACACTACTGTACGCTATTCCACTGTGTGCCACACCACTGTACCATATTCCACTCTACTCCACTCCATTCTCTGACACTATAATACTCTATGACAGGACACTCTATGATACCCTCCTCCACTCTACTGTACCATTCTCCACTTAATGACACTACACTCGATAACAGTTAGCTCTACGATTTCAATTTTTTTTTTAATAAAAATTTAAAAAACATTGAAATGCAATGAAAAAAACAAAGTTTAAACATATGGTATAGTAAGGAAAGTGTTATTTATTCTTTCTATACAAACCAAACTTAAACTACAGATATATTAGAAATTCTTCAGTTAAGTTATAACTTCAATTTATAATTTAGGAGCCACTTTTCAATTGATAAAACTTTATTTATTCTTTAGCTATAAACAAAAATTAAAAGTACAGAAAAATGTAAATCTCTAAACTTATACCTTTAATTTATAATCTACGCAATACCTTCTAATTATTATGCCTCACACACTCTATCAACAGTTTATTCAACACAGTAGCTAAATTACATTTACTAGCTCCCTTAGCTCACTGATGAGATTGTCAACTTTGACAGAGTTGACTGCTAACAATATTAAAAAAGTTAGTTTTATTAAGGCTATTGTGGGGATGGAACATTCTAGGTTTGAATTCCTCTCTAGAAGTGAGGGTTCAGAGTGGTCAAAAGTGAAGTTTTTAACCCAGAAAAACATTGATTTTTTCACATCATTAAAGGACGGTGAATGCAGGATGTTGCCAAACTGTGATTAATAACTTACTGAAATAGATGTGACCTAAGGCCAATTAATGAGACTCACTACACTGAAGCATGAGGATAAAATACAGAAAAGATTAGAGGGACTAGGAATACAGGTAGAAATAGAGAGGCTCTTGAAAGTAAAGGTACTCAGTAATACTGTTAAAAGGCAACATTGAACTATACATCAAGCGCTGTTCAGGATAGGGGTTTATCCTATTAATTTAGTACCCTTCCAATTAGGAAACAAAAAGCATCAGTCCTGATTCACTTTGAGGGACAGACATATTCAAAATGATTTATTGGATTTTATTTTGGTTTTAAATGGTGATCAAAGTATAATATTATTATTAAATTACTGACCGAAATAAAGATCTTTATTTTACAACAAACTTGGAGCGTAACTATCGCAAGAAGTAAACTTTTTATGGATTTGTGGATCCAGACATCACCTCTTTAGAGGTAGATCTACAGAGTTAGTTACACTGGTTAACACATTTATGATCTGCACAACTGGAAAGGCGCATTCAACACATACTGACAGTGGTACTAGGGCTGCACCTTGTTACATGTGCATGTGAACTATTTTACAAGAATACACTTTAATACCAAAGGAGATATGAATGGATTTAAGATTTATCTAGAAAAGACCCAAACAGCATTTGTTTGTCAGAATTTTCCAGCAACTTTTTATATGAGGAGGACAGATATGAACACAAGACTTGTGAAATATCAAATGTGCCTTTGTTTAATTTAGAAAATAATCTTGCTATTCTGGAGTATGGAAATGTAATTTCAAGTAACAAAGAGCTCACATTTGGTGAGCTGCTTCAACTTATTGGATCTTGAAATGCTGAATGGGAGATTGCCTTGGGGTCAGTCATCTACGCAAACCTTTAGCCGTGAAGTACCTTGATCTGTAATTAATTATACATTTTGGAGCAATAGGGGATGAGAAATGTTGTGAAATAGTTGGAAGTGTTAGATTGGGATGGTAGTGATCAATTACCAATAACTATGTCATTCATTTTATCTTCTAGGGCTTTGAGAGACGGTGTTAACCCCTTCGATGCTGATGACGGAACGGTTCCGTCATCAGCATCGGTTGGGCTGTGCTGATGACGGAACCGTTCCGTCATCAGTACAGCCCTGGGGGGAGCGTTGGCGCTCCCCCCCTGGGGCATCGATCCTGGTCATTTTAGCAGGGGTGGCAGCGGAAGACTTTCCGCTGCCACCCCCTGGCCCCCCCACGCTCCCTGGTGATGTCAGCGCGTACAGCGCGCGCCGACGTCATCAGGAAGCTCTGGACGCGCTGGAAGCCATATGTTTCCAGCGCGTCCAGCAGCTAGGTGAGTGTTTGTACTCCGGTGGGGCGGGGGCCGTTTTTCGGTGCCTTGAGGCATCGGAGGGGAGGAAACTGTGTTTCCTCTCCTCTAATGTCCCAATGCAGGTAATTCCTGGTGCACGATCGCGCACAGCGTCGCAATCGTGCACCAGGAATGCCCCACTAGACACCAGGGATTGTTTGTTTTGCCGCAATATTGTGTAGGAAGCGACCCCTTGGGCAAGGGTCACTTCCTTTTTGGGCCCAATTATTTTTCAGACTTTTCTGCCCCCCCTAGGGCAGATCGGCCGTTTTTTTGGCCGATCTGCACCCGGGGGGGGGCAGAAAAGCCCACTAGACACCAGGGAATGCATTTAATTTATAAAGGAAGCGACCCCTTGGGGAAGGGTCGCTTCCTCGTGGCCCTTATTTTTTTTTAGACTTTTCTGCCCCCCCTGGGGGCAGATCGGCCGTTTTTTGGGCCGCATCTGGACCCAGGGGGGGCAGAAAAGCCCACTAGACACCAGGGATTTAATTATATTTATAAAGGAAGCGACCCCTTGGGCAAGGGTCGCTTCCTTAGGGGGACAAATTATTTTTCAGACTTTTCTGCCCCCCCTGGGAAAGATCAGCTGTTTTTTTTGGCTGATCTGCACCTGGGGGGGGGGGCAGAAAAGCGCACTAGACACCAGGGATTTGATTATAATTATAAAGGAAGCGACCCCTTGGGGAAGGGTCACTTCCTAGTAGCCCATAATTTCTTTTAGACTTTTCTGCCCCCCCTTGGGGCAGATCAGCCGTTTTTTGGGCCGCATCTGGACCCAGGGGGGGCAGAAAAGCCCACTAGACACCAGGGATTTTATTATATTTATAAAGGAAGCGACCCCTTGGGCAAGGGTCGCTTCCAGGGGGCATTATAAATATTGTAGACTGTTCTGCCCCCCCTGGGGGGCAGATCGGCTGTGTTTTTTTACCGTTTCTGGACCCAGGGGGGGATAGAAAAGCCCACTAGACTCCAGGTTTTTTTTTTATAGGGAGCGACCCCTTGGCCAAGGGTTGCTTCCTTGGGCCCATTTGTTTTCAAAAGTATGTTCTGCCGTGTCTTTATTTGGCCTCTCTGCCCTCTGTAGGGTTGCTTCCAGGGGGCCCACGTTTATAATGATTTATATTCTGCCCCCCTTGGGGACAGACACCCCATTTGTGACATACCCTGTGACATAGCCTGTTGTAATGTGTGTTGTTTTTGTTTCTTCTAATGTGTATTGTTTTTTTTTCTCTTTAGATTGTTGCAGTGTGCGGTTCCGTTACTGGTGGTTCTGTTGTTCTGCTGTTTCTGTAGTTGCATGTGTTTGGTAAGAGACCTATTTTTTGTTCAATTGTAATGTAATTGTTTATTTTGCAAAGTGTGTAGTAATACGAGTATGTTTGGTTTCTGTTTTTTGTGATTTAAAACATGTTTTGCATTTGTTTTTGATGTGTCCTTCTGTAGATGTAAGTTTTTTTTTCTTCTTTCTAGTGGGATATCGTTGCCTATTTGCTGTGTCTTTGCAGAGTAGGTGCTGGTGAGTGTAGTTGTATCTTGTAAGTGAATTGTATATTTTTTCTAAATATAGATATTTGTGATAAAGGCTTACATTTTTTATCTTACTTTGCACAGTGTTGGGGTTGTTGAGTTGTTTGTGCAGACTCCTTTATTTGTAAGGATAATGGCTAGCCGCCGGATTACTGCTCAGCAAGTTGTTGGAATGCTTTTTGATTCTTCCTCTGACCATGGTCCAGAGACTGACTCTGATTCTGAGCCAGAGGTGGGAGGTGACGATTCAGGTAGTGAGTTTTCTCTACACATGGCTTCATCTGATGATGAAGACACTCTGAGTGCTGATGAAGCTACTTTTGGTGTGGACGAAGTGCCTGTGGTTGCGGAGGACATTGCTGTGCCAATAGTGCGGCAAGAGACATCTGGGCTGTAGCCTGGGGCTGCTAGACTTCCAGTTGGTATAGTGAGACAAGAGGCAGCTGGGCGGCAGCCTGCGGCTGCAAGACTTGATGTTGAAAGTTCTGACCTCTGGGTTGCACCAGGCATGGTGCAGCTGGCATTGCTTGAATTTACAGGTGTTCCAGGGTGTAGGGTGAACACTGAAAACTTTTTGCCTATTGATTTTTTCAAGTTGTTTATGGATGATGTGTTTTTGGCAGAGATTGTAGAGCAGACTAATTTGTATGCTGACATTTTTTTGAGGGTGAACAGTGCCAGCCTTAAGCCCCACGCTAGAGCTACCCGGTGGACTCCCACAAATTTGGAGGAGATGAAAAAGTTTTTGGATTTAACTTTTTTGATGGGCTTGCCTAGGAAACCATCAATTGCTTCATATTGGTCTACTAGTCCCTTGATGGCAACAGCTATATTTCCGGCAGTCATGAGTCGTGATAGGTATTTGCTTCTGCTTCAGATGATGCATTTTGTTGACAATAGTCTTGCTTTGCCACGAGATCACCCTGATTGTGACCGTCTTTTCAAGATTCGGCCTGTCATTGATCATTTTGTTGATCGATTTCCTGAGATCTTTTATCCTGGGAAAGAAATTGCAGTGGATGAGTCTTTGCTGTTGTTCAAGGGCCGCTTGGTATTTCGGCACTACATTCCTAGTAAGAGGGCACGCTATGGAATCAAACTGTTTATGCTGTGCGACAGTGAGACTGGATATGTCTCTAATTTCAGGGTGTACACTGGTAAGGAATCCAGGATTAAACCCCCTGGTTTTCCGTCGACTTTTGGAGTGACTGAGAAAATTGTGTGGGAACTTGGTTGTGGATTTTTTAACAAAGGCCATCATTTGTATGTCGATAACTTCTACACTGGTGTGCGGTTGTTCAGGGAATTGGCCAAAGTGGACACTGTTGCTTGTGGCACAATCCGCTCAAACCGTAAAGGTTTCCCAAAAGAACTTGTTTGTCGAAAGCTTGCTCGGGAACAGTGCAGTGCATTGCGTTGTGAGGAGCTTCTAGCTCTGAAGTATTCAGACAGGAGAGATGTCTACATGTTGACTACAATACATGATGAAAGCACTGAACCGTGACTGTTTGGGGTCAGGTTGCAGAAGCGCGCAAACCTGTGTGCATAATGGACTACAATAGGCACATGGGTGGTGTTGACAGAGTAGATCAGAGGTTGGAACCGTATGCTGCTCTTCGTAAGGTTTACATTTGGTACAAGAAGTTGGCTATCCATCTTTTACACTTGGCAACCTTTAATGCTTTTGTTGTGTTCCAGAAATCCTGTCCCCAGTCAAAGATGACTTTTGTAAAGTTTCAGGAGTCTGTAATAGGCAGCCTTGTTTTAGTGGAACAGGCAAGTGTTCCTAGAGTTGGAGTGGTGGAGGATGTTGTCAGATTGAAAGATCGCCACTTTGCTGATCAAATTCCTCCTACAACCTCAAAAGACTTTCCCAGTCAGAGATGTAGAGTATGTTGGCGAAGAGGTTTGTGGAAGGAGGTTCGTATGTATTGCCCCGACTGCCCTTCAAACCCCGGGCTGTGTGTACCTGCTTGTTTTAGATTGTACCACACGCAAAATAATTTTTGGGAGCATCCATGAGTGGTAAAGTGAACTGGTTGGTATTTATTCTTTATAACTTATTGTTCAGTTTTAAAGTTGGCATTTGTGTAGTCTTTTTAGATTTAGTTGTTGAGTTAGTAGATTTGTAGCAATTTGCAATTTGTTTTTGTTTCTCTTTTATTTAAAAAAAATCTAAAGTATGATGTTGGTTTGCGTGTAGTGTCCATTGTCTGACGGTGTGCATGGTTTGGCGCCTGGCTGCCGGTGTCTGTGGACTGGTGCTTGTCTGGCGGTGTCTGTGGACTGGTGCTTGGCTGGCAGTGTGCGAGTCTGGTCTTTGTTTGGCGGTGTGCGTGCTCTTGCGCTTGCATGGTGTTGTGTTTGGATTTGTCCTTGGCTGGTGGTGTGCGTGGAGTGGCACTTGGCTGGTGGTGTGTGTGGAGTGGCACTTGGCTGGTGGTGTGCGTGGAGTGATACTTGGCTGTCTGTGCACGGAGTGGTGCTTGGCTGGCGGTGTGTGTGGAGTGGTGCTTGGCTGGATGGTGTGCGTGGAGTGGTACTTGGCTGTCTGTGCACGGAGTGGTGCTTGGCTGGCGGTGTGTGTGGAGTGGCGCTTGGCTGGATGGTGTGCGTGGAGTGGTACTTGGCTGTCTGTGCACGGAGTGGCGCTTGGCTGGTGGTGTGTGTGGAGTGGCGCTTGGCTGGCGCTGTGTGTGGAGTGGTACTTGGCTGTCTGTGCACGGAGTGGTGTTTGGCTGGCGGTGTGTGTGGAGTGGCGCTTGGCTTGCGGTGTGCGTGGAGTGATGCTTGGCCGGTGGTGTGTGTGGAGTGGTACTTGGCTGTCGGTGTGCGCTGAGTGGTGTTTGGCTGGCGGTGTGCATGGTCTGGTGCTTGGATGGTGGTGTGCGTGGAGTGGTGCTTGGCTTGCGGTGTGTGTGGAGTGGCGCTTGGCTGGATGGTGTGCGTGGAGTGGTACTTGGCTGTCTGTGCACGGAGTGGTGCTTGGCTGGCAGTGTGTGTGGAGTGGCACTTGGCTTGCGGTGTGCGTGGAGTGGTGCTTGGCTGGTGGTGTGTGTGGAGTGGTACTTGGCTGTCGGTGCGAGCTGAGTGGTGTTTGGCTGGCGGTGTGCATGGTGTGGTGCTTGGATGGTGGTGTGGGTGGACTGGCACTCGGCTGGCGGTGTGTGGGTAGTTACTTTCTGTTGGTCACTACACACACTGCTAGTTGAGTGACACTCCACGCAATCCATCATTTTGTGTAGTTACAGTGTCAGAAATGTGGGCGTGTGAAAGTGATGGGCCCATGAATGGCGCTGTCTGCTAGTGTGAGTGTGGAAATGTGATGGGTCCGCGGCTGGCGGTGTGAATGTTTTGTATATGTCACACGTACGAAAGGTGTATGAATGGCCTGTAAAGAGGTTGGTGCCTTAACGTGGCTTTACAGCTCACGAGCTGTGAGTCAGTGGTTCAGTTTATCATACTTTCAATTATACGCAGTGTATTTAATTTTTGTGAAATTACTTGCGAATACAATTGTATGTACTGAATCATCACTCACCCTCGTGCCAAATCCAACCAGTATGTGTGTGTGCTTGCGGATTAGATGGCTCTGCAGTAATATTTGTCTTTTTTCTCTTTCTGAAGTAGGGTGTACCTTGTCCCTTATTGTGATTGTAGTAATGTGTTGCTTTTCCTTCCGGATGGTGTCAATGGTCTGGTTTGTATCAGGTATGAAAGGTGCGTGAATGGCCTGTAAAACGGTTGGTGCCTTGTCGTGGCTTTACAGCTCACGAGTTGGGAGTCACTGGTTCGGTTTTTATGCATATATTTATTGACAGAGCATTTCATTTTTTTGAAATATCTTGTTAATAAAATTTTATGTACTGAACCATCACTCGCCCTCGTGCCAAATCCAACCCGTATGTGTGTGTCTTTGAGGAATAGATAGCCGTGCTTGAATGTTTGACTTTTGAGTAACTCTGTTAAGGTGTACATTATAGCTATAAATAACTTACTAAATTTAGATATTATTGTTTAACCATGGGAGTATATGGTCATGTCTTTCTGGTGAATTCTATTGTTGTTTTTTATCCACAATCTCCTGCAAACTTGAAATTGTCTGTCACAATTTCCATGCAATATTGTCCCAAGAATCGCACACTCTCAAATTGAAAACTTAATTCATTCAAAACAATTTGAGTTTTTGGCCTGGGGCATAGCGGGCATCTTTAGAAACTACCAAACCCAAACAGTTCTGAAAACAAGACACCCGGGGGAGTCCAGGGAGGTATGGCATGCGTGGGTCCCCCAATGTTTTCCTACCCAGAAATCCCTGCAAACCTTAAATTTAGGTTAAAAAAACCACTTTTCCATACATTTTTGGGTGGGATCTCCCTGCCGGCACAAATGTCCTACCACCCAGCGTTCCCCTTGATCTCCCGAGTAAAATGATACCTCACTTGTGTGGGTGGGCAAAAGGCCTGTGACTAAGGTCGGGTGCTTAATTTGTCAAACCTAAATACTACATTTTTAGCCTGTTCTGCTTTGGGGCACGCACACAAGTGAGGTATCATTTTACTCGGGAGAACAAGGGGAACGCTGGGTGGTAGGACATTTTTGTCGGCACGGAGATCCCACGCAAAAAAGTTTGGAAAAGTGATCTTTTTACCTAATTTTAAGGTTTGCAAGGAATTCTGGGGTGCCCCCCCCAAAAATCAAGGTAGTTTTGCTATAGGGTATTTTAAATTCTTCTCCGTACGATTTGGACCTTTTCCTGTTGCAGCCACTATGCCTACCCACTATGCCTACCCACGCAAGTGAGGTACCATTTTTATCTGGAGACCTTTGGGAACGCTGGGTGGGAGGAAATTTGTGTGAGCCCAGTGATGCCACGCTTTCCCACACAAAAATATGTGAAAAATCGGATTTTTTTTTAGCTATAATCGAGATTTGCAAGGGATTCTGGGTAACGGAACGTTGGAGGATCCACGCAAGCCATACCTCCTTGGAAGCCCCCGGGTGTCTACTTTTCAGAAATGTGTGGGTTTGGTAGGTTTCCCTAGATGGCCGTCTAGCACGGGGCCAAAAACCCAGGTAACCCCTCTTGCAAAAGCTGGTGGTTTTGACATTGTCACCATTGTCAAAACCACCAGCAAAAAATGACCAATAATTTTCATGCTAGTATGAGTATTCCCAATTTTGAAAATGTGCAATTATATACTGTTTCTAAACTCTATAATTTGTACCCAATTCAGAAATACATAGGTGTCTTTCATACAGATTTTTCCATGTATACATTTTCCAAGAAAAAGTGCTCTATACTCAGTAAATAAAAAAATACCATTGCAAGTTGCTGCTCAGTTTTTGGATCTGGGTTCGTCGGGTTCTTGGTGAAAGTACAAGTCCTATATATCCCCACAACCAGGAAGGTCTAACGGATGTAATGGTATATTGCTGTCCAAGAGCTGTCAAAATTACAAAAAGTTATAGGTGAAAACGTTGAGACAAAAGGCTGTTTTTCTCAACAAATTTTCAATTATTCCAAAATTTAACTGTTAGTTTCTATAAAGAAACCTTCATGGATTTAGACAAATGACCCCTTTCTAAATTTAGAATTGTGTCTACTTTTTGAAAATGTATAGCTTTCTAGGATCCATTATTGCTTTCAAACTCATTTCTACCATTAACTGGAAGGAGGTGGAAATCTCTAAAAATAGCAAAAATAGGCTATGTCCCATAAAAATGCCAAAACTGTGTGAAAAATGTTGGTTCTCTGACAAAAGACTGTCATTCCCTAAAAGCTGAGAAAATGGAGATTTCAGCCCCACAAACCCTTTTTTGATAACATTTGCAGGGAAAACCCCAGAGGCTTTCATTTGCAGCCCGTTTTTCCCATTTTTCTGAAAAAAAACAAAAATTGCACTATATTTTGGTTAATTTCTGGGACCCCTCCAAGGGAATCCACAAACCCTGGGCACCTTTAGAATCCACATGATGTTGGAAGAAAAGGACGCAAATTTGGCGATGACCTTCCCATATGCTGCCTTGTAGTCAATCACAGGTAAAACCTTAAAATATGGAATCAAAAACCTTTTGGTGAATAATAAATAGTAACTACAGAAAAATAAAAAGTTCAACATAGATTGTTTGTGTTGGCTATTGCATGGACATGGCAAATGATCGAGGTTGGAAATATACCCGACAGGGAATGTTCAAGTTCAAGTTAAAAAATGTGTATAGCGCACTACTCACCCAGTGGGTCTCAAGGCGCTTGAGGGAGGGGGGAAGCTTTACTTATCAAATATCAAATGAAAGCATAAATTTCATAGTATCAGTCCTCAGCCGGAAGAGTAGGCCCCTTTCCCAACGAGAGATAGGTTTTAATAAATAGCTAGAAAGTGCGCACGAAATATTCTCGTTACTCATATATCTAGCAACGGACGTTTTCTTACTCTCTTTATTAGTTCTAGCATTCCTATAGGATGTGAAAAGAGCCATATGGAGGGATTTCTTACTAATGGTGCCAAGGTCTGAAGGGTTTGAGAATAAAAGTTCATGGTTCACACTGATTAAACTATTATATACAGCAGCCAGCAAGGGTATTTTCATCCCCCTATCACATTTTAAACAATCTGATATTATCTCCCTACTAAGTTGGGCCGCGGGGTTTCTCCAAACTCTCAGCCAAAATAATGATGGGTGAGCCTTGATGTAATCTTCAATATATGGCAAGTTGAGTTCACAGTGACTGGCATATTTAGAGGAAGAAATGAGTGCACCCTGAATTTTACCACAAAATCTGTTCTCTTCATCCTGGATGCTACCACAGTTAGTATAGCCCCAAACGTCTGCACCATAGGTGGCAGTTGGTATACATTGGAGTTTAAACATTTTAACAGTGGCAGATACAACCTTGATGTTCCTCGGCTTGGGCAAACTGAGTATCATATTAGTAGAGTTTGTAAACTTTCTCCTACAATAAGCTACATGGTCAGCCCACAATCCATTTGATGCAAATACCAGCCCAAGATATGGGAAAGTGCGAGTGCTTTGTAAACTATTTGAATCTAAACCAACTGATGTGTTAAAATACTTTTTCGACCCACACGCCATTAAAAAAGATTTTTTTAAATTGGTACATAAATCCAAAGCAGCCGTAAAATTGACGAAGACCAGCACCAAAATGCGGAGAGTTTTTGGGGTACGGCCCATCAACACCGCATCATCGGCATATAACAGGGCGGGAAGTTTGTTGCCATTGATGCAGGGAACGTTGTGAGTAAGTGTTACCAAAGACTTATTCAGATCATTGATATACAAAATAAATAAGAGAGGAGCCAGGACACAATCCTGCCTGACCCCTCTTCCAACTTTAATGTCTTTGGAAACCTCACCATACCTGCTAATACGCACCCGGGCGTGTAAGTCTTTGTGCAAATGAGCTAAAAGGTGTACGAGGGACTCGTCCAGGCCATAGTTTAAAAGAGTAGTCCAGAGCCGTGACCTGTTAACAAAGTCGAAGGCCAAGGAGAGATCCATAAATGCAAGATATGGGTGTTTTCTTAGCAACGTTATATTTGCTGATAATCAAGTTGAGGTTAAGGCACTGCTCAACAGTGCCAATATTACTTCTGAACCCCAGTTGACAAGGGTGTATGATCCGAGCTCCCTCGGCCCACAACCTAATCTTGTTATACAGGACCCTCCCCAGGATTGTCAGCGTATTATCAAGCAGGGAGATCGGTCGGTAACAACTTGGAGTGGAATGATCCCCCTTTTTAAAAATCGGCATGATAATGCTGGAAGACCAAGTATTGGGTATAGTGTAATTTGTTAGATTGTTAAAAACATTCAACAATAGCGGCGCCAAAAAGTCTGAATGCCTTTTAATGAGATCGATAGGCAAACCGTCGGGGCCGGGGGTTTTACATCCCAGGCTCTGATCGATAGCCTCCTCTACTTCTGAGTAAGACCATCTTACGAAATATATTTTGAAAATATTGTAGGGCTCTCGTCCTTCATGTGTATATCGCCATTTCCTGGGTAAGGATTGATGACGATTGTCAGCTTAAATTCAACAAGGTTACAAAAAGTCTAAGGCATTAATTTAACAATAATAAAATCAACAGTGTTGCTTCTGGGCCAATTTTTCTATATTGAAACATCTTTCATCAGATGGCAAGAATCTGGCCTGTGTTTAACAATCATGTAGTGTCTTGTGCGGGAAATATCAGTCTGTATGAGTACCCAATACCTTATGTGTATTATAAAGTGCCTCTCATGTCCAGTTCTAAAATGAGTATCCGCTGGCGTATCTTCTCACCAAATCTGTTCCCTAACATTAGGGTAATTGCTTCCTTTATCACAAATGCCTCCAGGGTCCCTATCTAGGCCACCCAGTCAAATCATAAAATTATATATTTAAGGTGTTACTGCTCTGCCCCTTCGTCTGAAAAGACCAGGAATGTTGCATCCCAGTCTACCCACTCCATATTTTGACTCCATATGCAAGAAGGTGACTTTGCATTCCACAACTTAGTACCTCGGATCTCCATTTGGTTAATCTTGGACATCCACTTGATTTCCAAGTAATTAGTAATTGCCTTTTCGCCAGTAACAGGATAATATCAATAAATCTACTACAAGGTTTCTAGTTTTTGTGGCAGGGAGAAAGGACCAGAATACACACTTCCGGTTGGGCTTATATAAAACTTTTTGTTGCATTAACTGTGTACTATACTTTACCAATATTGTATCATGACAGAACATTTCATCACCATATGGAAAAGGCCAACTTATGCAGTTTCGCATCTTGGGCTGGACATATTCAACTCCAAATAGAGTTTGTTGGGGGAAATAAATAGGTTCTGTGCATAATATTTTATTGAATCAGTTTGAAACACGCATTCCTGGATATTCTGGGTGTATTGCACAGTATACAACCCAATTCTATATTCTCTAATATCTTATCAACATAGGTTGCCCATTTCCACCTGTAGTTCTCAAAGAAGCCCTAGATGATACAATTCGTGATCTAAATGAATGATTCCCAGACCGTATTCATCTTCTGAAACAGACTTTTTGGAATTAAAATCAGAAAGTTGGCAAAATAATTTTAGAGGCAGAACCAGCCTTTTAGTTAAGGCTATTCTCCCATCATAAAAGGTGGGAGGAACTTCCAAAATGTCACATTGTCATCACAGGCCTAATGTTGTCATCCAGGATGTCTGAATCACTGATGTCATTTGAGATGTCATCAGTGATTTCATCATTGATGTCACTGACCATGCCATGAATGATGTAATATGTGACATCATCAGCAGTCCAGCTAACTATAACACCCATCAATCCTATGTTTTTTTTTTAATACATTTCTAAGGTTTTTTAAATGCTAATTTCTAGCTATAATGTCTCTGAAACCTATGTTTTTTTCAGTGATTTTTAAAGGTTTTTTAAATGGTAATTTCTAACTATAACATGCCTGATATCTATGTTTTTTTCAGTGAATTTCAAATGTTTTTTAAATGCTAATTTCTAACTATAACTTCTCTGAAACCAATGGTTTTTTCAGTGAATTTCAAAGGTTTTAAATGCTAATTTCCAAGTATAATAGTAGTTATACCTATGTTTTTGTACTGAATTCCTACAGTTTTTTAACTGTTTATTTGTAAGTATTTTATTAATTCAACAACATTATATATTTTTCTGAAAATTGCAAAAACATGTTTAAAAAAATGTAAAACTGAAATATTGTTTAATTATTTAGGTTTTTTATTGTAATATATTTATATTATTTTCATTTTAAATAAAAAAAAAAAAAAATGGGGAGTCACGCACTCAAAGCGAACCTACCACAGGGGTTCACGTATTCTAGCCACCATTTTGGAAAAGTCGTGACGGATCCGCGTACGGTGTGCGACAGGTGAGTGTTTTTACGTTATGTCATATACGTATAATGTTATGTGGTGTGTGCGATTGGTATGCGACCGGTCCATGACTCCTACTCCCGCGTATTTGTGACACATACGCATTACGGTACGCGACAATTTGCGCAGTGGCGGGTCCCACGTGACGTCATATACTTGCGGGGGCGTGGTATTCTACAATGATATGTATGTGTCTTTAATGTACATATTAGGGCAAGAGATTATCTAATGTATTCATAAAAATCATATATTCCTACTTGAAATAAACTTATATTATTTTTAAATATATTTTCGCGGAATCACGTCGGGTCTTTCTTCGTGCCCGACTCCCATGTGACCTTAAAAAAAGGATTTGATTGGTTTATAACATTTTCCACTGTAACTATTGAAGGACCCCACTCATTTTAGTCATCCTCTTTGGAGCAATTGATGAGAGACATCTCTTCTCCATCAAGAGCTGGTTTTGCAATTTGTTTGGGTGTTTATCAAATATTGCATTGGGACATTGGCATCTAGTTCACAAGCTCCTCATCATTCTTCGGATGAAGATATCTTGGAAGAAGATCCACCCAAGCTGAGGCCTGAGTCAGTGGTCTGGAAATTTTTTACCTTTCCTGCCGGAATAAAACAGGTAGATGCAACAAAAGTCACATTTTCACTATGTGAGAGGGTCCTGTCGCGAGGCAGTGAAAAAAAAATACTCCTGTGGAACTGCGAGTGTGTACAAACATTTACGTACCATTCACCCCCGGAATCTGGCACGAGAAGAGATGAGATGTGCAGCAAAAAATCCACCACCAGGCATTGCTAGCCCCTCCGGAGTGTCCACATCAACAGCTCCCATAGACATTGGTCCAGAATTCGCATTTC
Source organism: Lissotriton helveticus (assembly GCF_964261635.1). NCBI lineage: Eukaryota > Metazoa > Chordata > Amphibia > Caudata > Salamandridae > Lissotriton > Lissotriton helveticus. The sequence continues at coordinate 1,662,663,557 of NC_136059.1, forward strand.
TCCAGCAGCATTGCACTAAGTGCAAAGCCATCATCTGCTATGGCGAACAATCAGTGGATGCTGTTTGCGCAGCACAGCACAACAATAAATGCTAATTTTTTTTTTGTTTGTTTTTGGAATTATGTTTAATTCCAAAAGTTTCCTGTTTACTTTGTTCCTTTTTTTCTTCAGTTGTTAGAAAAAAACAAAAACAACTACAAAATTGTTGAAAAAAAACAAATACAAAACAAAAAAAGAAGAAAAAAAGTTCTTGTCAGAACTACCTTATCTGGTTAAAAATAATAACTATAATTGCATGGTAATGTCTGAAAGTTTGGTTGAATATATGTGTAGAGCATGATTGACTGAAAGAATGCATTAGTAGTGTATGGGGAATTTATGAGGAAGTGCTGTAGCGTGACACTGCAAGCCCTTTAACTGCACCGCTCTGCGGCACTTCCGAAGCACAGGGACGTGACATATTTACATGAATATGTCGCAAATCTGTGCTTTCCTCTGCACTGGCGCACAAACTGGAGCCATGCGCTGACGCAGGCACCCTTGCATCATGGTGCAAGGATGTCTGTGTCGTGGGGAGATTGTTTTTGTGCAGGAAGGGACACCTTCCTTCACAAAAACAATCACTAAAGGCATTTTCCACCTTCAATGCGTGCTGTGGAATGCAGCACGCTTTGAACAAGGAAAAAATGAGGAGAAATGAAAACATTTCTCCTCGTTGCGCCTCGCTACGCCACCTCTAGGGTGACGTAGGATTCACACGTATCTCCTGATTTACGATTTCTCGTAAATCTTAAGATGTGTCTTGTTCCATGGGTGTTGTGTGGGAACATACACAGCAACACCCATGGAACGCCCCTTCAACGCAAAGTGCTGGTGCGGAAGGGGCCATATTTACAAGGAGAGGAAAAGCCACACAGGGTGGCTTTTCCTCTCCTTTTAAATATGGAGGAACCCCAGTGCCATCACTACGTCACAAAAAGAGATATACTGGTGGCGCAGAGGGCTTGTAAATCTGCCCCATAAGTGCTTAGGTATTGGCGGAGTGATACAATAAGAACATAGTGCTAGATGGGTAATTGAGGAAGTGCATGAGACTGACAGGAGGTATCCTAGGCTGCATGGGTACTACTTCAGTATTTAGTGGAGTGTACCAATAGTATGTATGTGCTTAGAGGTTTGTAGGGATTGTGCACAGAATATTGTACATGTACTTGTGTTAGTGCCTAGGCCATTCTATAAGAACACCATTAGTAATTGGAATGCCAGTGCTGCAAAGAGTGTGCACAGTTCATTTATAAGTGCTTAGGTATTGGAGGAGTAATAGGATAAATAGACAATGGTGGATAAGTGATTAAAGAAGTGCATGGGACAGACTAGAGGATTCTTAGACTGCATGGGTACTAACTGGGTATTTCGAAAAGTGTATCAATAGTATGTAGCTAGTTAGTGGTCTGCATGGACAGTGCACAGAATATTGTAGCTGTACTTGTGTTAGTAGCTAGGCCATTGCATACGTTCATGACTACTAACTGGAATAATTACAATACTGCAAACAGAGTGTATAGTGAATTTATAAGTGCTTAGGTATTGGTGGAGTAATAGGATAAGTAGATAGTGCTGGATGGGTGATTGGAGACCTGCATGAGACAGACAGGAGAATTCCTAGGCTGCATGGGTAGTACTTTACTAAGTAGCTGGTTAGAGGTTTATATATATAGTGCACAGATTAATGTAGTAGTGCATATACTTATAATTTAAATTTTAAAAGAAAAGAAAAAAACAGTTATAATACGTAATGGTCAGATGATTGGAAGAGTGCACAGAGAGTGACAGTGTGATATGGGCACTGCAATAGTACTACCTAAGTTATTGCAGGAGTGAATCAGTAATCTGCAGGGGCTTAGGGGACCACACAGGTTGTGCACATTTGACTGTACCACTACATCTATTAAGGCCTGAGTCATTGTACAAGTGCATGGACAGTGACTGCATACTTAGAGTGCTGGTGGTTGACAGCGGAGTGAGTTTAAAAGTGCTTGTGTTTCAGCACAGTGATTAGACAAACACATGGTTCTATCAGGATGATTGCAAGAGTGCATATAGAGTGACAGTGTGATTGCTGGCTTGCAAGTACATGACTAGTAACTGGAATATTTATAATGCTGCAAACAAAGTGCATGGTGAATTTATAAGTGCTTAGGTATGGCTGCAGTGATAAGATAAGTAGATAGGACAGAATGGATATTTGAAGAGTTGCAAAGCACTGGTGGGACTCATTCCTAGTTTGCATGAGTACTAACTGGGTATTCACAAAAGTGTATTAATAGTATGTAGCTGGTTAGACATCTGCATACATAGTACACCTAATAACATACCTGTAATAGTCTTACTGGCTAAGGCTTTCTATAAGTACACAACTAGTAACTGAAATAATTACTGTGCCGCAAACACAATCTATCAACAACTATTTAAAGTACTTAGGTATTAGTGCACTGAATGAATAAGTGTATGGTGCTCGATGAGTGATTGCAGAAGTGTCTCAGTACTAACTCAGATGTCGATTAGGATGGCGGACACCCCCGAGGTGGAGGGACCATCCGCAGGGGCAGCGGCGTTCACTCCATCGGAATTAGGATGTGACCGCCACTGTGGCGGTCACATCCCGTATAGTTAACATTGCTGCAGGTGCTGCTTAAAGCAGCACCCGTCGCAATGTTAAATGTGCATGCAAATGCAGGGGGGTACCATAGGTACCCCCCATGTGCACCCCCCACCACCGACATCCTGGGGGCCCGCAAGGGCCCCCCAGAAGCAACTCTCCACATGCTTTTCCACGGCGGAAAATCCGCCGCGGAAAAGCATGTTTGCACATACATCGTAATTTGGCTGGTGGTGTCTTGCAGACACCGCCACCAAATTGCGGTCAACACCCCGCAGATCAGCGGCGGACGGACCTGCCGTCCGCTGCTGATCCCACCGCCATCATGATCTGGCGGGGGTGTTTTCAGGGTCCGCGGCGGTGAATCCGCATCCTCCGGGCCGGCGGTGGCCTCCACCGGCCCGGAAGATGCGGATTCACCGCAATCATAATCGACCCCTGAGTACTGCTTGCTCTGCAAGCAAACTCTTTATAAGATTAAACTAATGCATAAATCTCTACTGCTACATTACCTTTCTACAACTACTTTTAATGTTAAACCTAGCCAAATACAAAGCAGAAACCATTCACATGTCTCTGCTATAAGTCTCACCATATCACTGAAAAACATAAATGTCTTTCTCTCTACCACACTACCTACACCACATACATTCACAGAACAAACTTCAAATTGAAACCAAACACCAAACATGATGTCGAATATTTTAACTATGCCTCTTTAGAGACTTATAAAAACTAGCGTCATCACTAAAACCTTAACTTGACATATACATTTCCAAGTTGAAATCAACACCTACAATTATGCAGTATACTACTAATATACATATCCACACATTAAACAATCAATCATAATCAGAAATCCCTATTCCAAAACACACATAATACTATACAAAGTGTATATTAAACAACATTACATTTACAAAAAACTGCAATAAATACTTCATTACAAAATATATGACTAACTTCAAATTTTATAAATTATATTTTATGTTTAAAAACAAAGGCACCACATAGTAAACCTCACAAATTGATAGCTCACCTTTCAAATTAATTTATAGATTATGATGTATCTGAATCACACACCAGATTTTCTTATGCACACAATGAATACAGTGGACTGCTCTTAGCAAAACCAAAAAATGGCAAAGTTTCCCTCTCATTCTGCACACATATACATGTAAATATCAAATCACATTGCTTCCCAGGTTAATTCAAATTCTAAGACACATTTCTATTGGTAACACATATCATCCCTTGCCAACTGCCCTCTAACTGAACCAAAATTGCTTCTGGAATTTTCTGGAGTCGCGCCTGGACCGTGCACTGTAAGCGATGGAACCGCAGATCCAGACGAGACTTCAAAAGTATATTATAAATATTTTAGCATTTTGTTTTCATAACAAACTACTTTTAACCATACCAGTGACTTGGGAAATCTCACTGCAATAACATATTACTTTAATATTTATAAGAAATACATATTTTAATGTCACACATAACTTCCAACCCCATCCCTAGTCTGCTTAATGCCTGTTACCATAATAACAGTTAATGGAACACTCAACTGAACTCACAGGTCACAAGTTTACCACACAATTTTGCAAATTCAAACAACAAGTGTGCTTGAATTTCCAACATTTCAGTTTATCCTATCTAATGTACTTTTTAAACTTTTTTTAGTAACCAATAAGAAACATGCTTTTTAAACACAGAAACATGCACCCTATGTTTCACTCTATAATGTTCTCAAACAGCCAATCATTTCTCTTCTTTTTTTAAAAGTGCATCTTATCCACCATTTTAGACACCTCTTATTCTACCAACTGCCTACTTCACCTACAGACATCTTCTCAGTGCATCCAGACCTCCCTTCAAGACACTTAGAGTATGGATTGTGGGACACAGCTATGTTTTCTGGTGCAAAAGGTATGCTGAAAGCAGAGGTATTGACAAAGACCTAGCTTTGCAAAATGTGGACATTAAATGGATTGGACAGAGAGGATTAAAGTGGCACTAATTGATGCAATTGGGCATCTCCAAGCCCCTAACCTCATGATTGTGCAATGTGGTGGCAAGGACCTAGGCACATTGACTGGGGTAAGTCTGGAAATGCTAATGAAGGACACTTTTGCCCAATTTATGTTACTTTTCCCCCAAACTGCCTTTGTTTACTCTAACATATGCCAAAGACAAAAATGGACTGGTCCAATCAATTTTGTCCACAGATTGAGAAAGCTAGAAAAAATGTCAATGAAGCTGTTTCTGCTTATCTCAGAGATCATAGTATGGGGTCCATATACAACTATCTGTGTTTTAATATGAATGGCATCTACAGGAGAGATGGTTTTCATTTCACAGATGAGGGAGACACAGATTATTTCTCAACAACTTCAGACTCTGCATCGGCACTTACATATGTAGCTACCAAATTCTCCCAATAAACACAAGGGCTCTTTTTAGAGCCACCCAAGATCCAAACATACAACCTAGATTAATATTTAAAAATCGTACATTTTTTCATCCAGAGTCGCGCACCCCTCGCGTTCATACCAGGGGGCCGCACTGGGAGTCACGCACCCCTCGTGTTCACATCAGGGGGCCGTGCTGAGAGCCGCGCTTGGATCATGACTCCACATTTTATTAAATAATCCCGGGTCCGACCAGTAATTTATATTCGCCCCGGGGACCCCATCCCATGGGGCCTTTGCACTTCGATGGGGACCATGGGGGGAGCTCCAATGCCCCCACGGTCCCGCCGGCTTCCCACGTCCTCAGGGAGCCGGCATTGCTTTCCCACATGGGGAGCTGCTAACATGCAGTTCCTAGTGTGGAAAAGCAATTCTGCTTTTGATTTTGGAAGAGAGAGGTGGTTTCCCTGCTCTCTCTTCCAAAATCCAAACCAGAGTTTGCTATGGTAGGGCGGGAGTCATGCTCCCACCCTACTGTAGCAAATAGCAGTGTCTCTGGTGGGAACCCCGGGGCACTGCAGGAGCCAGCCCTGGGGGTGGCGGTCCCCAGAGCCATTGAAGGCTCCTAGAGGGGGGCCCCTCAGCCCCCCTCACAACTTTTCCAAACCCCGGGGAGATGTTGGCCCCCGGGGCTCCAAATAGTAACCCCAAATTTCAATAGTTAGAGCGCCGGGAAGATGGTGATACCCGGGGCATGTGAGGGTGCTCAAACCCCCTCACACAGGTTTTTTTTATTTTTAAAATAGAGCCCCAGGGAGGTGTCAGTCCCCGGGGCCGGGGGGTCCCCGCGGGCCCTGCTTTATAATCACCAAATCCCACCAGGACCTGGCCCACCTGGGGGGATAAAAGTAACAAAGCGAGGAAGCCCTCGCTTTGTTTTTTTAGATTCTTCGTCCGGATCCACGCACCCAGCGCCCATTCCTCTGTTTTAAAAAAAAAATATGTTTTTGGGCCCTGGGGACCTTGTGGGACACCCTGAACAGGCCTAGGGGGTCAGGGTGTTTCCGCCCTTCCCCCTTTTATTCTTTCTCACCTATGTTCCCTGTTTTCTTCTGACTCGATTCTACAGATATGGCTAGGTCCAAACTGGAATGGCATGGTGAGCAAAAGAACAATGGATTTAGGCCCAGAGCTCTGTACTGGGGTGAATGTATGACATTGTTCTGCATTCTGTCTATCAATTGTTCTTTTTGTATTTGTCACCCCCAGTGTGACGGGTATGCCCAGACCTGGGTCCCGTTCTTTCCATGCCACTGGAGTCAAGCTATACTGGCTGATGAAGGCTGAAAGCCCAAAACCGGTCCTAGGATGCTTGTTTCCAGTCCAGGGAGGACCTGGCCTGGCAGTTCGGGCTTGACTGTTCCCAGTGGGCGCAGGGTCAAGACTGATATGCATATGGCTGTGTCCAAACTGGAATGGCAGGGTGAGCAAAAAAACAATGGATTTAGGCCCAGATCTCTGTACTGGGGTAAATGAATGACATTGTTCTGCATATTGTCCATCAATTGTTCTTTTTGCATTTGTCACCCCGAGTGGGACAGGTATGCCCAGATGTGGGTCCTGTGCTTTCCATGCCACTGGAGTCAAGCTATCCTGGCTGATGAGGGCGGGGAGCCTGAAACCTGTCCTAGGATACTTGTTTCCAGTCCCGGCATTTCGGACTGCACTGTTCCCATTGGGCGCAGGGTCAAGACTGATTTGCATATGGCTGGGTCCAAACTGGAATGGCATGGTGAGCAAAAAAACAATGGTTTTAGGTCCAGATCTCTGTACTGGAGTGAATGTATGACATTGATCTGTATTCTGTCCATCAATTGTTCTTTTTGCAGGAAGACCTTTAAGGCGCACCTACTTGAAATCTGCACCTCTAAATAGTCTGGAATTTTGCGCAACCTGAACACGTGGTTACATACCTCAGAATCCAAACTCCATCAGCCTGAATTGCGCAACTTAGACATGACATATACGCAATACCTTGCTCAATTGTGAGAGAAACTGTTGACTATGAGGACTGTGTAGACAGTGAAGTACGTTTCCTGCATAACGATGCTGTGGCCAGCCACTATTGAGAACAGGACAGAGCATGTCGAAATCTTGTGGTACTATTCAAAAAAGCACTGGAGCAGTTCTTATATTACAGAACTATTGAATCCTGACGGGGAACCTCAATACTCTTCAGATGGTATCACCCTATTCCAGGCTTAGACTCTACACCAAGTTGAACACTCCCCAAGGGGAGGTGCAGCCAGATAGGCTTACTGAGTACTACATTTCCATACAGCTACTTTGGATCGGTAGCGCTAATAGACTCTTCTTAGAAATCCCCTGCGCCATGGATGATCTCATACAGACCATTAACGGTATGACTGGGGGTAAGGCTCCGGGACTGGTTGGATTAACATTAAATTTTTTTTATATAAGGAGTATGTGGAGCTGCTGGCACCCCATCTACTGGTGATGTGCAAGGATGCCAGGGACAGTAGTTGCTTTTCACCCTCTGTGAGAGAGGCCCTCCTGATCACGCTCAATAAGCCTGATAAAACAGCAAAAAACTGCAACTCCTATCAGCCCCTCTCCATGATCAATGTGGATTATAAAATACTGGCAAAAATTATCACAGCCCACATCTTGCCTATCCTACCCGTGATTGGGAGACCGGACCAGTCGGGTTTTGTCGCTGACCGCTCAACAAGCCATAACCTCTGCACCCTCTTTGCTCTGCTCCACACATCACATGTACCTATTACTACTCTTACCATGAATTGGCTTTAGCCTGGGCTTCATCCAGTGGCTCAAGCTATATTTTACTCTACTGACTGCGAGACTGTGGGAAGGTTTCTGAACCCACAGTTGTAAACAGAGGCACCAAGCAAGGTTGCCTGCTTTCTCCAATCATATAGGTCATTATCATGGAGCCAGTTGTGGCACACTTGCAACAGCGAAGTTCAGTGAGCACGCCGTAAGTGAATATTGTGAGTCAATAATGTTCTTAAAGTTGAGTTCGTAACGCTTGGTTAAAAAAGGTGTGCTACCCTTTACAAATGTGAAATACACTTGCAACAGCACCATGCTGAATGTGGCCTACATGTTGCAATTGCTGGTGGTATGTATCCATGTATGATGGCATTGCCACCCTCTGTGTGAGGATTCTGGCCACAAACATTGCACCTCTGCTACGTGAAATCATCCATCACACGACCCTCACTGGAATTACAATTAACTGGTTGAAAACAACACTGTTCCCACCCACCAAGTGCATGGAATACTTCTCCTCCAAGTCAATAGGCAGCATCTGGTATTTAGGACTTCATATTAGCAGAGATAGGACCCAGATCTGGAGAGAGAGCGATGGCTGGGTGGCAGAATGGCTGGAGGAGGAACTCCCAAATGGGGAGTAGACTGCCTCTGTCCTTCACTGGATATGTTGTCATTGCAAAAAAGGTTGTGCTACCGAAACGTCTTTACTTATTTGTAAACATCCTGATCCCACTCGCCAGGGCATACCTCAAGTACATTTGCTCCCTCTTAATTCAGCTGACATAGGCTGGCAGACAGCCACGGTTGCAATGGGAGGTTCTGACTCTCCCCATTGACCAGGGTGGCATGTGCACACCTTACATTGAACTGTATTATTACTGTGCTCAGGCATACTTTGTGCACTATTGGGTAAACCCTATAAAAAACATGTGCATACTGTGAAAGAGACGAGCAATGTAGATCCATACCCTCTGCGCACTGTAGTTTGTGCCACTTTGGGTTGCCCGTGCAGGAACATTGACACAATTCAATGCACTGTCTGGACCTGGCACTTACTCTGCTGCAGAGCCAGACTGGACTGTCTCTATTCTGCCAACCTCTTCATTGCTGATAACCTACTCATTGCGAAAAGAAGGGCTGCGGTCCATTGGCGTTGCATCGGCAGCCCCAAATTTTCAAATTGGGCTATGAATGCAGCCTACTGTTAGAAGCGCCTTAAGTATTACTGGGCTCTAATGCCTGTGAGATCTCACCCCAAAGATATCTGGAACCCCTTCAGTACATTCTTGGCTCTCCAAATGGATTGAAGGTCTCTCTCCCCAGACCTTGACTGCATGGAAACATACTATGGCATTGCCATAAATGCATGTTTGTCCAGGACCATCTGTATGTTCTTGACTGCACGTTAAGGCATGTAATGTTAATCTAGCAGCAACCTATGTAACCTTGAGAACTTTGATGATTTTTTTTAGCTGTGTTAATGTATTTTGCTTCAATGCATAAGGAAAATGTAATTAAAAAAAAAACATATCAAATGCCTTTTAATGTTTTTTGACATGACTACTGTCCTATCCAGAACATGAAACGAGCACCTGATTTTGTCAGAGGTGCTTCTTCCTTGGATTAAACCTCTCTGGTCTAGGTAAACAATCCAGGGAAGAGCCAGTGAATATATTCTGCCAATACAGGAGCCAATTCATTAATAAAGGTGGCACAGAATTCAACCAGCAAACAATCAGGACATTCCTCATGTGCTTTACTGCAGCTTTTATTGCGGCCTCAGATATGTCTGCCTCCAACTCAGATGAGGTGGTAGTATATTTACACCCTCTTTATGTATGCTTCCAACCAATACTTGTTCACCTTGTGTTGTACCTTATACAGTTTGATGTACTAGTCAGTAAATGTAAATATTTGATTAATTTCAATATGTGGGTGCACTTTCTTCCCCTGTGTCATCTGTGTGTTCATCCTAGGCAATCCTCTCATTTCTGGTCTGGATAGCCATGCCTGTCTCTGTGGCTTTCGACTCCCATTGTGGAATTGACACTTATTCTGCCAATCCCTGTGGTCTAGACATCTCAGGCATTCCAAAAATTGAGAAAGATGACCCCTTTCTTTAAGCTTTTCTTCCCTTGTTGCCACTCTTCAACTTTTGTTTCTGTTTGTCTACGTCCCATATTAAAACAAGTTTTGTCCCCATTTTTGTTCCTGTACAGTGACCCTCTATAACTACTTTGAAGAGCTCCCATTCAAATAGCGTGGCAAAGTCTATGCTTACATTTCCATTAAAGAAATGTTGAATTGCAGGCCTAAATGTCTCACTGCAAACTGTATCATCTAGTGCACTGATCTGTAATCTCTAATTTGGGATTTTGGCTACCTTTCTGCCCCACTGAATAGTTAATAAAAGTGGTTTATGGTGAGATAGTGTTTTCAACAAGTATTATACGTGCAGTACCATTGCGTTGGGTTCAACAGTATCTTATGTCATCTAATATGTAGATAATGCATTGAGAAATGGAAAGAGTATTCGTTAGTATTAGGATTCATAAATCCTTGAGGATTAAACCAACCCCAGCATGATAGTAGTCCCTCAAAGTTCGAGCAGACTGAAACGCTATTTAGGTAGGCGGGCGAGACCTATTCAACTCTATATCTATAACACAATTGTCACCCCCCTACCATCATGCGTTAGGGGGTCACAAAACGTAATTTTCCCCATGTTGATTCCCATAGGAAATATTGAGAAGTGCTGCAGAAAAAACAACTGGAAACAATTACTTGGCGGAAAGTTAAAACTTTACTCAGAAATCATGCTTTGTGTTGTAGTGTAAATCCGTTCAGCAATTTTTGAGAAATTCACATTTAAAGAGTTGGTTGTGGTGGGGTTGAAATGATAAAAAAATAGGTATATATGAATGGTTGGCCCTGCGGGAGTCCAGCTGGACTCTCGCAGTTTCAAAAAACAAAAAAACATATAGAGCAATCTGATTGACCGACAGAGTTTTTTTTCCTGTTGGTCATCTCGGTTCCAAGGGACCGGTCCCGCAGGACAAAGAAATTTGATTGGCTGGCTGCAAACATGACACAAATGATGTGTCCACCGTTAGAAAACAGGGGACTCGGTCCTTAAGGTGAATGAAAGAAAAGATGTAAGGGGGCAGGGTAAGGATACCCTATCTCCTCTGGTGCTTCTGGTGGGGGGGATCCCTGCTCTCTGAAGCTAAAAATAAATAAAAAGTGGGCTTTGCCAGTCGTACAGATGGGATTGTGCAAGCTTGTACAGTCCTGTGGTTCCATAAGGTGACTGTTTGTCACAGTTCTATGAGAGAGCCCTGGTGCCTCGATAAAATAAAGATAGAATAATAGATATTCTTGTGGTGTGGAGAACTGCAGTGATTGGCAACCTCTAGGGAGTTGGTTGCTACAGCGACCAACCCTGTGCTACACACTGCTGAAGGTCATGAGCATTGGGGGGGGGGGTGGCTGTATGTAGAAAAATGGACAAAGGCTGCAGCCAACTACTGCTGAGCACAGCCAAAGGCTGTGCTCAGCATTGTCTTGACTGTCTGTGAGGGCCAGGCCCCATACCCACCCTCATGGGGCACATGGATGAAGGCTGGGCACAGCAGGAGGTTGTCCGCAAGCAGGGGATTGAGTCCATGGCCTGGTCACAGGATAGACATTGCGCCCAACCCCATGCTGTACACAGCTGAAGGCCACGTACAGCTGGGGGTTGGCTGCCTGTGAGGGTATAGGCCCTCGGCCTGGCTGCAGGCCAAGCCCTGCGCCCAACACAGCAGTAGGTTGTGTGCAGAAGGGAGTTGTTCACCTGCAGAGGTAATAATGTTCACTGCCAAAGTGGCCATCAAAGCATTGGATCCAATGAAGAAAAGAAATACTTTTTTTGCACACCTGCTCATGTTCAGTCAGGAGCTGATCCCTGGCTTATATAAATGTCATCAATTCATGCGGCAGAGTGTGATGGAGTCTCACAGGTGGTTACAATCAAGTGCGAGTGCATCTGCAGCATTGGGATGGGCACTATTACCTGCTTGCATATTGTATGCTGGAGCATTTCATGGTGAGGCTCTTTCATGCTCTTGCTTTTTCCCCTTTGCATCATTGAACTACCTGGTGTACCATGCCTTCAAGTGCTTCAACATCTCAGAGGTACCAAAAGAATACTTCTTCCCGGTACTAGGTACAAAGTTTAAATAAAAATACCCCTTCATACTAAACACAACATTAAAAAAATTAAATTACAAGTCACACAGGACTCCTGCGAACACGGAATAGGGAACATAACCCAAGCAGGATTCCCACTATATTCCCACAGGACCATCTCATTGGTTCTATGGGTCCAGCAGGAGTAGCAAGGGGAAGTAAAAATAAATGAAATAAGCCATTTGATTGGCCACTCATGAAACACTACTCAAAAAGTCCCATACTCTTTAGAAACACCCTCAAAAGATTTTGCTAACCACCATTACCAGATTGGTGCTTAACAGAGACAGTTTGAGTAAAAGCAATCTGAAGCCTTCATGGCCTCCCGCAAACACCAAATTCAAGGTACACTATCTGAAGATGATGAAATCTGTGCTTTCCCAAGCACTTTCGCAGCACCACAACAAGCAGGATCATGGAAGAACTCACTGGTGTGGCAGTTTTTTTAACTTTCAGATACCAATAAAAAATAAAAAATAAGCATGCAACGGGTCATGTGCCCTTGTGCCAGAAGGTGCTGCCTCTGGATAAGACTGGCCAGTATTCCATGGGAACCACTGTAACGTGGAATCACCTTAAGGCTATGCTTCCAAACAGCATAGCATGGGCAGAGATGCCGAAGAAGCGAGTGTAGAACTATTCTGCAAGAAGTGCTGGAAAAGCAAAAAAATTATGACAACATGCAGCATTTCAGCATATACTTCCAACTGTCATAAATTTGCACCCTTTGGGGAAGTAAGTAAAATAACGTATTCCAGGGGCCATGGAACAGCATCTCCAAACAGAACACAAAGTCTTGTATGTAAAATAAAATAAGTAATAAAATGGTATAAAAGGTTTAAAACAATATGAAAAAGTTTACAAAAACAGCAGTCAAAAACTAAAAAAATATGAAAACAAATGTGCACAATAACAACAGGACACACAAAAAATGAGTATCTACTCTATTCTACACACAATAGCACACTGTGTGTAAATATGAACTGGTTGTATTAAAAAGCCATTTACAATGATGGGGCGTTTATAGATTACTTTGTGGAGTAATAGTTTGGATGATGTCATCAGCGAAGTCATCTGTGATGTCATAAATTATGTCATTTGAGATGTCATCGGTAATGTCATAAATTATGTCAGTTATAGTTATAGCTGGTGAATTTTAGAGTTATTTTCTGTTTGTAAATGTTAAGTTGTCTGTGACACTGTCACCTAACTATAACTTCACTTAGACAATAGTTTTTACAGTAAGATCAAGGGCCGTTGAGGCTCGAAACGCGTCATGGCGGAGGTGCGGGGTTTTCCACAATAAAATAATAGCACTTCTCATTTTGGGTCCGCTGTCGTCTTTCTCGAAGCTTTCTGGAAGTCCGAGGTGTGACGATTTACTGCTGTTATATATGTATATATATATATATATATATATATATATATATATATATATATATATATATATATATATATATATATATATATATATATATATATATATATATATATATATATATATATATATATTCACTGAAAAAACCATAGGTTATAGACCATATATAGTTAGGAATTAGCATTTAAAAAACCTTATTTTACTCACACAAAACCATTGAAATTCCATATATAGTTAGTTGCACTAACTATATATCACGCACCCGCAATCCACTGCTGATGATGTCACATATTACATCATTCATGACATGGTCAGTGACATCACTGATGACATCACTGATGACATCTCAAATGACATCACTGATGACATCACTGATGACATCTCAAATGACATCACTGATGACATCATCCAGTGACTGTGTGTTTCTGTAAAGTTTAAATATGTTTGATATATTGAAGAATGAGTGGATGTATAAGTGTCTGGATGAAGGATTTAGTAGGTGCGTGACTGACTGTATGAGTGAGTGAATAAATGTGTCGTACTAAATGCATGGGTTAGTGACTAAACTGTCTGAATGTGTGCATCAGTATGTCTGTTGTGATGTAAACTGCTGCATGTGTTGATCATTAGCTATACGAGAGGCTATATGTGTTATTGATTGGTTGCCCAAGTATTTGTATGGGAGATTGAGTTTGTGTGGGGGTGGCTGGGAGGTGTGTGACTCTGTGCATAGATGTGTGAGCAGTTGATTCACTAGGTGTATGAGTTCAAGAGTGCATGTGGAAACAGCTACATGGGCAGTTGACTGTGTGCATGAGTGTATTGATGAGTGAATGGATATCTCAATGCTACATGTCATAGTAAGTACATATGTAAAACACAGTACATGTGAGAGTTGGCATATATAAATAACTGTGCATGAGAGCCACTGAATGTGTGAGTGGCTGTATGGATCATTGTGAACTTGTATCAGGGATTGTATAAGAGAGTAAATATGTGTTAGTATATGTTTGAATAAGTAAGGTGTGTATAACTGTATAGTTGAGGAAATGGAGGTGAGATTGTTTCTTTGCATGACTGACTAGGTGTGTGAGTAACTCCATGGATGAGTGACAGTGTGTGAGTGTCTGTATACACTGAGTGTATCTAAGGTTATATTAGAGTCTGAAGAGGTTTATCGTATTAGCACAAGAATGATGTCAAATGAGATGTCATTAGTGATGTCATCAGTGATGTCATTTGAGATGTCATCAGTGATGTCATCAGTGATGTCACTGACCATGTCATGAATGATGTAATATGTGACATCATCAGCAGTGGATTGCGGGTGCGCGATATATAGTTAGTGCAACTAACTATATATGGAATTTCAATGGTTTTGTGTGAGTAAAATAAGGTTTTTTAAATGCTAATTCCTAACTATATATGGTCTATAACCTATGGTTTTTTCAGTGAATTTTCAAGGTTTTGTAAATGCTAATTCCTAACTATATATGGTCTCTAACCTATGGTTTTTTCAGTGAATTTCAATGGTTTTTTAATAGCAAATATCATAAGCTGTCGAATGTCAAGTACGTGGTAAGTAAAAACATTTTCGTGTTTATGCACACTGATCTGCTTTGAATGCTGCCCCCCCTCATTTCTATTAGGAGTACTCTCTCTTTGCAGATAGTGAAGGGTAGTTAACGCAGGCCTTTGCCCCCGTTGTAATCCGTCGTGCCTGCTTCTCTCTCCATTTAATTGATTGTTATCCAAGCACTTACTGTTTTAGAATTGGTTCTCTTTGGTTCATTCTCTATTTACAAACAAGCACAGAGTCGCAATACTCTGTTTAGTCTTTGCAGATAGTGAAAACTCATGTAAAAAAACAAAAGGGATCGAGCAAAATCAGTAGGCCACTAATGGGATCTCTTTTTGACCTCGCTAAAATAGAAACATTAGAAACAACCCCTCATGAGAAATACGAAACTAGTGAGATGAACTGAGCTCCACACCATGATGGCTGCAAGACAGCTCGGCTCCGCCACCCACCCCGCCCAAAATAACGATAAACTCTATGCAAATATTACAAATATATACAACACACCAGCAAAGTAACAGGGTAAAACATTTTATTAAATAACTATTTACATAACTATTTTATACTTTTTGTTGCCCGATCCGGCTAGCTCAATCGATCGAGCATGAAACTCATGCACTCTGATAGTTCAAAGTTTTGAGGAGTGCTTGTTAGACTGTCTGAAGCTTATTTGCACCTGCTACAGCTTCACTATTCTCAATGTAAGTGGGGGCTGTTTGAGGACGTGACTGCATTTGAAAACAATGTGATGCGGTGCCTCCCTGAACCGCTTGACGGAGGCCCCCGAGGGACGGTGTGATGGCGCGGACTCGGAGGGGGCGCTTGGCTCCGGCCCCCTCCCCAAGTCGTGTTGCCCTGGTGTGGCCTGAGATCGCCCCCGACATAGGTGGCCGGCTCCCAAGGTCAAGCGGAACTTTTTGCCTTTTGGTGACTCTTCCATTCTGGACCTTGTCCCACAATCCGTTTGACCTGAAGACACGCTGTAGTGGGGCGCCCCTTTACCGTTTCAGTTGCCATTCCGCCCGCTTTTGCTACACTGTGCCTCTTCCGCTATTCAGCTGTTTACGCCCGCTCTTGCGACTACAGCGTTTCGCTCATCATGTAGTTGAGTTGCTCCCGCTCTTGCGGTGCAGCGATAGGCGGCTGCCACAGGACTCTCAAAATGGCGGCCGGCTCTTCAGATTTGGGCGTGGTCCACTAAAATGGCCCTGCGACACCTTGGAACTCGGACGCTTGTCTGCTAGGGCTTGGGCTCCATTCTCGAAAGCGTCCCCTCAGCCTTGAAGATTCTACAAAAGTCTTGGGGGCCCCCGACTCCCGCAGGCTTCTGGTGGGGAGCGGCTGCCATGATTGCTCGTGGAATGGCCACGACGGAGCTACAAGATGGTGGTGCTCTCATGCTGACGCCAGCTTCAGTCTGAAACATCCAGAAACACTGTAGACTACCAATTCGATCAGTTCCGGTAGCGCCCCAACGTGACCCGGTAGAGAAGAACTTGCCCTCCCCTCTTTGACTGATGGTTCTTGTTGCCTGTCCCTTCTGTTGTCATTTAACAGAACTATTTAGCCTGCTGAAAGGGGTTGTGTTCCGACCGCTGGTTGGTGGAGACATTTTGACTATATTCTGGACCTGCGTTGTCACGTAATGCGTCATATGACGCGCCGCGTTAGCGCATCCGGAAGTGCTCCGGTGCGCGAAGCGCAGCTTCCCGGAAGCGATCCGGGGCGCGGCGCGCAGCGCGTAACGTAAGCATAACAGGTCATGTGACTTGTTAATAAAACTTTTTATTGGTTCATTTTACTTTTCTTATTCTAATGATGAAAGGCTTGGTCATATGACCTAAAAATTACACTTTTTATTACTTTCGAACATTATTTTTTCTTAAACATATATGTTATAATGTTCCAAGCTAATGTACTTTCCCGGAAAATTTACAACTGTCCTGCAAGTAAAATATATTCCTTTTTCGAGAAAAAGGGCGTTTCTTCGTCCCATGACGGAGCCGTTGAGCAAAAGAGGCTCGGCCTGCTGTCTTAGTCGCCGATACGCCTGAATATCAGATTCTTATCGATCACTTTATGTTGCAGGAGTAGAAAACACAACAGCCCTTGACCATTTATCTTTACTGCGTTCCTGCGTATTATACCTTTTACCCTTCATGTAATTGGACTGCTTTATTTCACTTGCCTTTTACTGATTCGAAAACAGTGACTATTATTAAAAACTTTACCAATGTAAATACTACTACCATGTTTTCTTTTAAAAACCTTTATTGTGAAAATGTCAGTATACAAATACGGGCCTATAACCACGTGGGCCGGCCACGGAGCAAACTGTAATCGTATATGATGAGGAGACATTTACACTGTAGAGGAACGTAACGGGCGGGCCATTAGGTTGCAAGAACTAAGGTGTCTAACAGTTGCGGAATCGGTGGACGTACATTTTATAATTAAAATACAACAGGGCCAGTTACAATAAAATTATCTAGATATACATTTGCGGGCAAGTACCATGGGTGACGTTAATTCGAACTTTCAATAGTACAGTAATCAATAACACATCAGAACTTAATATCAATAGGGATGTCGAAATATTCAATCAATTCTCGTCCCCGCCCGCCATGTGCTTCAAAACTGCATACGTATCTCGTGATATCAAGGTTGTGCAACCAGTACACAACAAGGAGTTACGAGTCCCATTTATTCCGGCGCCATTTTGGACGAGGACGGGCAGGTCCAGGATATAGTCAAAATGTCTCCACCAACCATCGACTATGATGATGTTCATATGCTGTATTTATTAGAGTAACACTCATCTGTCCACATGAAATTAATTTGCCACAATTACCATAACTATATTTTTTTTCGGTTCCTCTGGAGAGTACATCGTGGCAGATGAGGCAGGTAACGTACCGGGCATTTACCTTTTTTGCATGTAGAGGAAAGGAAAAAAAATTCGAGCGTCCGAGTTCTAAGGTGTCCCAGGGCCATTTTAGTGGACCAGGCCCAAATCCAAAGAACAGGCCGCCATTTTGAGAGTCCTGTTGCAGCCGCCTGTCGCTGTAGCAGCAAGAGCGGGCAAAACTCAGCTAGACGGCGCTCCACTGAAGGAACATAGACTTGCTGTGGACCTTTCATCTTTTCAACACACACCAGTGCGGCAACTTGCTAGACACCACCTCGGTGCCATCCGGATCTCGGCGCCCCACTGCAGATGAAGTGCCTCCACATGGAGGGAGAGACTCGTTTGCGCCGCCTCCCCCCCGCTTCTCAGAACTCTCAACTATGACACCACCTCGGTGCCATCCGGATCTTGGCACCTTGTGCTGGTTCCGGCCTATTCACACATCGGTCCGCTACTGACGCCACCTCACAGGCCAACGGGGCACCCCACGCCGACTTTCGGCGCAGCATTGTAGGATGGCCACACCAGTGCGGCAACTTGCTGAACACCACCTCGGTGCCATCCGGATCTTGGCGCGTTGTGCTGCCTTCGGCCTATTCGCCGCAAGTGCGCACGCAACTCAGCTGCATAGCGAGTGAAACACCAAGGGGCGCCCCACTGCAGCCGAGGAACCTCCATCTTGGGGGCGACGCGCAGCATCACATTGCTTTCCAATGCAATCAGATCCTCAAACAGCCCCCACTGACTGACGCGAACTCACAGGCCAACAGGGCGCCCCACGCCGACTTTCGGCGCAGCATTGTAGGATGGCCACACCAGTGCGGCAACTTGCTGGACACCACCTCGGTGCCATCCGTATCTTGGCGCGTTGTGCTGCCTTCGGCCTATTCGCACATCGGTCCGCTACTGACGCCGCCTCACGTGCCAACAGATTTTCTACGCTTTTTATAGCCCTATGCCGCATAACAGGTCATGTGACTTGTTTATAAAACTTTTCATTGGTTCATTTTACTTTTGGTTTCCTAATGATGGAAGGCTTGATCATATGACCTAAAAATAACACTTTTCATTGGATTAAAACATTTTTTTTCCCAAACGATGAAAGCCCCACCTTGTTTCTGGATGTTTCAGACTGAAGCTGGCGTCAGCATGAAAGCACCACCATCTCGTGGCTCCGTCGTGGTCATTCCGCGAGCAATCATGGCAGCCGCTCCCCACCGGAAGCCTGCAGGAGTCGGGGGCCCCCAAGACTTTTGTAGAATCTTCAAGGCTGAGGGGACGCTTTCGAGAATGGGGTCCAAGACCTAGCAGACAAGAGTCCGAGTTCCAAGGTGTCCCAGGGCCATTTCAGTGGACCAGGCCCAAAAAGGAAAGAGCCTGCCGCCATTTTGAGAGTCCTGTGGCAGCCGCCTATCGCTGCACCGCAAGAGTGGGCGCAACTCAGCTGAATGGCGGATTTTGGCACAGTGTACCAAAAGGGGGCGGAATGGCAACTGAAACGGTAAAGGGGCGCCCCACTACTGCAGACGAGCTTCCACCTGGGGAGGCCCGTTCACGCTGCCTCACCCCCCCCCCCCCCCCCGGGGCGCCCCACGCCGTTATTTGGAGCAGCATTGTAGGATACCAAAACCAGTGCGGCAACTTACTGGACATCACCTGGGTGCCATCCACATCTCAGCGCGTTCTGCTGCCTTGGGACTATTCGCACAACAGACCGCTACTGACGAGGCCTCCTCCCGCACCCCCCGGGATGCCCCACGCCGTTTTTCGGAGCTGCATTGTAGGATACCAAAAACCAGTGCGGCACCCAGGTAACATCACCTGGGTGCCGTCCAGAACTCAGCACGTTGTGCTGCCTTGGGACTATTCGCACAAAACACAGCTACTGACCATTGTTGCTTCTTTTTTCAAAAAAATGTTTAAATGTATTTACTGTTTTTGTTGCGTTGTATATATTTATAAGTTATTAAAGTTTTATAATCCTACTACTTTGTTGGAGTGCTATATATTTTTAATGTGACACATAATTGTAAAAACTTTGATGTACAAAGAGGCATCCCTGGAATCTTCCGCTTCAGGCTCGGTCCCCTCCCCAATCACAATACAGGATGGTTTTCAGATAGTAGGAACGCGTGTGGTGTGACGGATCTCATCGGGTGGGGGCCTTGATCTACTGTAACTCCTTTGAAGAGGGGTGATTCTTTACAGCTGGGGCCATAAACTACATCTGCAAGGCTAGGTGATAGCCTGGTACCGGCCTGGACAATCGGACACAGGGGAAGAGGAGTGTCAGAGGGTGCGGTAGTGAATAGGGCGAAAGGGAGGTGTCGGGCGGGCACAGGGTGTGATTCTCAAGGAAGAGCAGCGCAGATGGGGGGAGGTTTATTGCCCATGCATAAGACAGAGAGCGGGGGTGACCAGTGCCTGGGGGAGATGCTTGCGAGGGTGGGGAGCCATGCTAAGGATCGACAGCGTGCAGAGAGTGGGTCTGGTCAAGGCATCTAAAATGGCTGCCGTGCACGACAAAAGTGTGGCATTTGAAAAAAGGCAAGATGGCGCAGACAATGTTTTTCAACACTTCCTGATTTCCTTCGAATCGAACGTTAACAGACGTTATCTCTCCCACACTACCGGTCCCCCTGTGCTTAAACGCTGAGATAGTAGGGACTGCATCCCGTGGAGATAGGCCGAGACGTCACTCAGCAAAAAAAAAAAAAAAAAAAGTCTATAAACATACAATAAGTTAAAAGTCAATCATTCTTGTTTCCTTGTAGTACGCTCCCCAGTCCGCTTTCCGTTACGCGTACCGGGCGCACCCCACGAAAAAAAACGTTTTTTTTTTTTTTTTTTTTGCCCCGCGGGGCCCTTTTAAAGCCTCCACATCAAACCTAGGGGGTCAGGGAGGATCTACTATGCCCCCTTATGGTCATTTGCCCCTTCGCTTTGGCCTCCTCTTGTCTCTCGATCCTACCGAGAGACAAGATGGCGGCCGCTACGGACTGTTTGGAATGTTTACAGACACCGGAGAGCCAATCAGCTTCGCTTCGCAAAGCTCCGTAACGCGAAAAGTACGCGAACCGGATCGCTGCCCGGAGCGCTGTTACAGATATATATCTTTTTTTGAACGTTAATTTCTCAAAATCCACTGGAGCACATATATTGAGACCTAGCAAAGGCACATCGGGCTACCAGTCCCTACAATTTTGCCAAGTTTTGTGCAAATCCATTCAGCCGTTCGGGCTAAAAGTGAGGCCAACCGCCCTATGGAAATTAACATGGGAAAAACGCGTTTTGGGACCCCCCTTTTTTCTCGGCCCCCCCTTGACAAACCCCCCTAAATTTTCAGGGGCTGCTCAGAAACAAAATGTTCCATTTTCCTGAAAATTTCAGTCAATTCCGTCCACAAACGCCAAAGTTAGTAGACATAGAATTTTCAAAAATCCCATAGAGAAAAAATCCTAACTATATATACCTACTGGCGACCGCCAGTAGGTAATATATATATATATATATATGCACGCTCCGTTTCACACCAAGGAAAACGAGTCACTCATCTCAGCGGGTGCTTTAAACCGCGTTGGTGTCCGCGGTAGAATACAGAAGCTCCAAATTGTCCCAAAAGATTCCCAGCCGGGTTATTCAGAACAAATAAGCATCTTGGTACCGCAACACAGACATTATTTATTAGTCTGCTTTGAAATCATGCGGGTGAAAACAGGGATGATGAATTTGCCGATACACGGCTTTAAATGTGGTGTGACATTTGTTAAAAGCAATGTTTAATTGTTTGATGTATTTACACATTTCAATATGGCGCGCAAAGGGCGCCTGTGCTTGGTCCGTCGTTTGTGTCCATGATTCATGGGTAAACATAGATAAGGACTCAGTTGTTGTTCGCTTTGTAAGAAATACTGACGAAGGGAGTGCTATCTCCAGAAACGCGTCTAGCGAAAATAAAACCAACCCCTGCTTAAAGCAACTGTCACGCTTGGGAGTGCTTATTTGTTCTGAATAACCCGGCTGGGAATCTTTTGGGACAATTTGGAGCTTCTATATATATATATATATATATATATATATATATATATATATTACAGCTCCAGTCTTTTTCGACCCATACCCAGCCGGGCCCGGCTGGGTATGGGTCGAAAAAGACTGGAGCTGTAATTTTTAAACGTGACACACCGACGCATTTTTACGGCACCCGACATAAAGAGTGACCCTCGAGATCGATGTAAACTGGAGCAATAATATATATATATATATATATTACCTACTGGCGGTCGCCAGTAGGTATATATAGTTAGGATGTTTTCCCTATGGGATTTTTGAAAATTCTATGTCTAATAACTTTGGCGTTTGTGGACGGAATTGGCTGAAATTTTCTGGAAAATGGAACATTTTGTTTCTGAGCAGCCCCTGGAAATTTGGGGAGGTTTTGTCAAGGGGGGGCCGAGAAAAAAGGGGGGTCCCAAAACGTGTTTTCCCCATGCAATTTTCCATAGGGCGGTTGGCCTCACTTTTAGCCCGAACGGCTGAATGGATTTGCATGAAACTTGGCAAAATTGTAGGGACTGGTAGCCCGATGTGCCTTTTGTAGGTCTCAATATATGTGCTCCAGTGGATTTTGAGAAATTAACGTTTAAAAAAAGATATATATCTGTAAGCGCGCTCCAGGCAGCGCTCCGGTCCGCGGACCTTAAGCGTACCGGAACTTCGCGTAGCGAAGCTGATTGGCTCTCCGGTGTCTGTCAACATTCTAAACAGTCCGGAGCGGCCGCCATCTTGTCTCTCGGTAGGATTGAGAGACAAGAGGAGGCCAAAACAAAGGGGGAAATAACCATAAGGGGGCATAGTAGATCCTCCCTGACCCCCTAGGTTTAATGTGGAGGCTTTAAAAGGGCCCCGCGGGGCAAAAAAAAAATAATTTTTTTTTTGTTTTTTTGCGTGGGTAGCGCCCGGTCCGCGAACCGGGAAGCGTTCTAGGCAGCGTACTAAAATGAAAAATGAATGATAGACTTTTCAAATGCTGTATGTTAATTGATTGTTGGTTTTGTTGATTATTTTTTATTTTCTTTATTTTTTAAGCATTTTTTTTTATTGTGATTGTGTTTCATAATTTATTAAACTTTCTAACATTTCATTGTCAGAAATTTCATAATTATCATTGAATATACATTGTAGTCTCTGAGGGTGTAAAATGTCCTCATTTTCAAGGAGGTTATCTACTGCTTGTACACATTGCAGTAGTTCTTTGTCTAAAGTTTCATCGAAAAATTCAATATCATTTTCATCAATGATTTCTTGGCTGCTCTCTTGCAGGACAATTTGAAATTCAACTTTCTGTTCGCCTTCCATTTTGCCTGAAATTTAGATTAAAAAAATATATATTAGTAGAGATAGGGCACTGTTGGGATTAATTTTAGATAGGCAGTTTTTATCAGTGAATTTATCTTTGGGCAGTGTATAGTATCAGAGTGGAAGTAGGAATACAAAAAAGTGTATGTGATTTAACGTAAGTAAATTCATAATTATACAAGAGAAGCCTAACTCCATCCATCCATAACTATAACAGAGAAGTCTATCTAAATCTATAACTACTACAGAGGGATAGTATATAACTATCAGAAACATTTTACCATATTAACTTATAGTGCACAATATACGTCAGTTTTAAAAATAAAAACTTACCTTTAGAAAGAAGTTGAAGGAATTAGTGAAAATCCTATTGAAATGTACACCAAGAAGTAGTAGTCAAAATGGCTGTGTTTTCTTCTCTTCCTTTATATATATTCAGGTATATAACCAATGAAATGTCAGGTAAAAAAAGTAGAAAATGAAAGTAACATATTAATTGGTTGTCAATTCCAACACTTCAGATGTGTTTTGTGAAGTAATTTACCTCACGGTATTTAGAGAGGTCTACAGGCTAAATGGCTAAATGGAATTCCAATCAAATTTGTGAAAATGGTAGGGATTGGTATGTAGTATGAGCTAATCTATATTTGGTGAAATTGTCTCCAGTGGCTTTTCTGTGAACTACTTTCCCACCTTTTTTCTTTCCTTAGACTTACTCTTTTTTCGTTTTTTATTTTTTTTTGGTTAGCTCCCGGTCCGCGTACCGGGAAGCTAACCCGGGAGCGAACCAAAAGAAATAGAGCTTGCCAGAGTGCTAAACATTCTAGCAATTTTTTTTGAAAGGGAAGGTAGTTCTGAAAAGAACTTTTTTTTTTATATTTTTATATTTTTGTTGTTTTATATTTTTTTTTATTTTTTGAACATTTTTTGGTTTTTTTGTATTTTTTGAACGATTTTATATTTTTTGGGGTTTTTTTTGGGGGGGGGAAACAACAAAAAACAGGCGTTGAAAAGGGCTCAACAGGAGCAAAAATTACTGGGGGCGGTTAGGGCAATCATGGTGTTCATACGCCAGGTTGAGTGCATTGATGCTCATGTTGCCACATGCTAACAACGCACGACAGTGCATACAAGAGTGTATCATGTGGCCAAAATTTTCTTGTATATTTGGCACAGTTTCCCGTGCCTCTTCTGGTGTTAATGAAATTGGTATTCTTGGTCTGGCCACAGGAGTTGATCTTGGATTGTCCTGCATATCCCTTATTTCCGCCCGGCTGTAATTTAGTGGATGCTTCCTTGTCATGTGCCTGTGCATTGTGTGATTTCCATAACTATATTTCTTGTCCGTCCCTCTTGATAATTGTTCTTTGCATATGAGGCAGGTGACATACCTCGCATTGACTTTTTTTTGGCCACGAGGGATCGAATAAAACTGCCAGATGAAACTGCCTTTCTTTCTGGAAACCCGGGGCACCTCATCTAAGAACTGTGGTTCTTCTCCCTCCTCATCCATTTCTTCATCTTCCTCCTCAGTGTTGGTAATGACCTGGGGAGGTGGTCCTCTCTTCCCATGAGGAGGTGGAGGTGGTGGTGGGGGTGCACCAGCTGAAGCTACCAATGAAGCCATTTCTCATATAGTAGTAAAGGTCTTCCTCTCACAATGATGAAAGTCAGAGTGAGGAAAGAAGGAGGGGTTTTCATCATTTGGGAAAAACAATACTTCTCAACCAATGAAAAGTGTTATTTTTAGGTCACCTGACCTAGCCTTACATGATTATGAAACCAAAAGTGAAATGAACCAATGAAAAGTGTTATTAACAAGTCACATGACCTGTTATGCTTACGTTACGCGCTCCGGTCCGCGCCCCGGATAGCTTCCGGGTCGCTGCGCTTCGCGCCTCGGTCCGCGCCCCAGGGCACTTCCGGGTGCGCTAACGCGGTACGTCACAAGACGCATTACGCGGCAACGCGATACATCGCGCTTTCGCGACGCGGATCGCTTTCGGGGAGCTGCGTTTCGCGCCTCGGTCCGCGCCCCGGGGCACTTCCGGGTGCGCTAACGCAGTACGTCATAAGACGCATTACGCGGCAACGCGATACCGTCACTATGTTGATTTCTTACCGGTTTGCGGACCGGGTCGCGGCATCAATTTGAGCTAACGGAAAGCTTTCCGGTTTGCGGACCGGGAGCGAAACAAAAAAAATATTTAAAAAAAATTATTAATAAACATATAAAATATTTTTGGGGATTTAAAGAAGAATACATTTTACAGCTATAGATATTAGCTTTTAAAAAACCAATGAAATTCACTGAAAAAACCATAGGTTATAGACCATATATAGTTAGGAATTAGCATTTACAAAACCTTGAAAATTCACTGAAAAAACCATAGGTTATACACCATATATAGTTAGGAATTAGCATTTAAAAAACCTTATTTTACTCACACAAAACCAATGAAATTCCATATATAGTTAGTTGTACTAACTATATATCGCGCACCCGCAATCCACTGCTGATCATGTCACATATTACATCATTCATGACATGGTCAGTGACATCACTGATGACATCACTGATGACATCTCAAATGACATCACTGATGACATCACTGATGACATCTCAAATGACATCACTGATGACATCACTGATGACAACATCCAGTGACTGTATTTTTCTGTAAAGTTAAAATATGTCTTGAGTGGATGTATAAGTGTCTGGATGAAGGATTTAGTAGGTGCATGACTGACTGTATGAGTGAGTGATTAAATGTGTCTCACTGAGTGCATGGGTTAGTGACTAAACTGTCTTAATTTGTGCATCATTATGTCTGTTGTTCTGAAAACTGCTGCATGTGTTGTTCAGTAGCTATATGAGTAACTATATGGGTTATTGATTGGTTGCCCAAGTATTTGTATGGGAGACTGAGTGTGTGTGTGGGTGGCTGGGAGGTGTATGACTCTGTGCATAGATGTGTGAGCAGTTGATTCACTAGATGTATGGTTCAAAAGTGCATGTGGAAACAGCTGTATGGGCGGTTGACTGTGTGCATCAGTGTATTGGTGAGTGAATGGATATCTCAGTGCTACATGTCAAAGTAAGTACATATGTAAAACACAGTACATGTGAGACTTGACATATATAAATAACTGTGCATAAGAGCCAGTGAATGTGTGAGTGGCTGTATGCATCATTGTGAACTTGTATCCAGGATTGTATAAGAGAGTAAATATGTTTTAGTATATGTTTGAATAAGTAAGGTGTGTATAACTGTATAGTTGGGAAAATGGAGGTGTGATTGATTGTTTGCATGACTGACTAGGTGTGTGTGTAACTTCATGGATGAGTGACAATCTGTGAGTCTGTGCTTACACTGAGTGTATCTAATGTTATATTAGAGTCTGAAGAGGTTCATCGTATTATCACATGAATGATGTCATCAGTGATGTGATCAGTAATGTCAAATGAGATGTCATCAGTGATGTCATCAGTGATGTCATTTGAGATGTCATCAGTGATGTCATCAGTGATGTCATTTGAGATGTCATCAGTGATGTCATCAGTGATGTCATTTGAGATGTCATCAGTGATGTCATCAGTGATGTCATTTGAGATGTCATCAGTGATGTCATCAGTGATGTCATTTGAGATGTCATCAGTGATGTCATCAGTGATGTCACTGACCATGTCATGAATGATGTAATATGTGACATGATCAGCAGTGGATTGCGGGTGCGCGATATATAGTTAGTACAACTAACTATATATGGAATTTCATTGGTTTTGTGTGAGTAAAATAAGGTTTTTTAAATGCTAATTCCTAACTATATATGGTGTATAACCTATGGTTTTTTCAGTGAATTTTCAAGGTTTTGTAAATGCTAATTCCTAACTATATATGGTCTATAACCTATGGTTTTTTCAGTGAATATATATATATATATATATATATATATATATATATGACAGCAGTAAATCGTCACAAGGGCTCTTGAAGCCCGAAATGCGTATTGCCCTCCTGTTTTACCAGCTGCAATAAAGTAAAGAACCTGTGAATCCAGTGGTCCGTCTCCTACTTTGCCTGCCTCGCCGGTCCTAGGTGGATCAGGAAGTGGCGTTTTGTGGAGTTTTGCTATATATATATACATATATATATATATATATATAAAACAACTGGGTGGTTATAGCTAGGTTTGGCACAGTTGACGGATCATCACAAAACGGTCCAAAAAGCACTCTTTTTTTCCAGGTTTGTACATGAAAATTTTTGGCTGATCCGTCAAGTGGGGGCTGAAAAAAGAGGGGGTCCCGAAACACAAAACCCCTCTGAACTTTCCATAGACTTCTTTGAGACGCACTACCTCAAAAACTGCTGCACGCAATTTTTACCAAATTTGGCAGGAATCTAGATCTTGGTCAGCAGATTGTGCTTTTTGTGATCTGCTGTAAATCCGTTCAGTAGTTTTAGAAAAATTAAGGTGCAAGAATATTCGTATAACTGAACAGTTGGGTCCGAGGGACTCCCGTGAGAGTCTTGCAGGAGCTCAATTAAAAAATAGGGCTTTCTGATTGGCCAAAGGAGCTTTGTGTCCCTTGGGCCAATTTGCTCCTCCGGGAGTCAGACTACCATGGGAGGGAGCATTATGATTGACTGCATGCAACATCAGAAAAGAGTTGCTGGCAGCCATTGCAGGACTCAGGGACTTAGTCCCCTATTCTGAAGGTTTAAAAAAATGATATAAGGGGCAGGGTAAGGATACCCTGCCCCCCCCCTATGCTCCATAGGAGGACCCACTGGTTCCCCCCCGGGCCAATATTAAAACAATTCTACAAATTGTACTGCAATCCTGAGGAAGTGCCATGATATTGCGGCAAAAACAAAATGGAGGCTGACATTATTTAATATATGAGGAGGGGGCATCAATAGGTCCTCCCTCCTCAGACCATTTAGGGCCCTGGAGACCTCTTTCCCCTGGGGTCAGGTTTATTTAAGGGTGCTGTGAAGGACCCAGTGCTGCACTGCTACTCTGCCTGAGCCTACTTAGGCCCCAGGGACCCAATCCAAGGGGCTGTAATGTTAAAAACGGGGAGAGGGCCATGTGAAACTTTTTCACAAGCCTTAAAACGCCTGGGGACCCCACTCTCCAGGTCCAAAACTTTAAGTAAAAGGGAGGGGGCTGCACAGGGAGAGGGCCACACAGCCTCTCTCCCTGGGCACACAGCCTCGTTCCCTGGGCCTTTAATGGCCCTGGGAATCCCATCTCCCGGGGCCGGCTCTCTTATTGTGTCACGGGGAGCCCATCCATGGGAAACAGTAGTTTCCCTGCCTGCACTAGCGTGGGCAGGGAAGCATGTGTTTGCTCCCATCTGATGGTAGTATTTTTAAATCTCCTGCTAAACTGGAGCAAACACTAAAGGCCCATTTCACAAAGGTAAAGTTACATCCATTGTCTAAGTTTAAACCAAAAGTGTAACTTTACTACTTTTTGATTTTCACAAAGGTACTTGCGAGTAGTATCCTTATGACTGCAGAGGTTACACACTTGGGGCAAAGGTTCCACACTTGGGCGGAGGGGGACTTAATCTCTGCACGTTGGCTTACTCCCTGCACTCAAGGCAGAGTAAGTGTAATTTCATACACCTGCAGACAATTAATGCCACCTGCAACCCCTGGACTACAAACCACATAAAAGCAGCACACATTTAAGGCTCTGGTTTTTCCACACCCACACTTCACCTGCCTGCTCTGCTCCTTGCTTTGCCATCAGAATGCTAAATGTGAGGAGGAAGGATAATATTATGAAGGAGGAGACTGAGTTGTTCGTTATGGCCGCGGGGGGTAGTAAGCTCTGAAACTGAGCTCCTGGCTTCACCAAACTATACCCCAAACAGAACCCCCCCCCCAGCGCTGCCCAACACCAGGAACGACGACCGAAGCTCAAGAAGGATAAGTGAAGCCTGTCCCGCCTCAGGAAAGCAGAGTCCAGTCGCCCGATCTCGCTCTACATTGATCGGCACCCCTCTGCCCTCCTTGCGACCCCAGGACACTCACCCGCCTGATGCAGACCAGCGCCGGATCCAGCATTCCAGTACCATCCCCATCACCAGGAACGAAGGACTCCTCAACTCAAGCCCGCCGAACAGCGCAGGACCGCATTCCACCACCGGAGCTCCGAGACGCTCGCCTCCGGTAAGCCCCTACGCCTGTCCCCACAATGGCGGCCATTAAGGACATCGCCTGACGAGAGCCTCCCCCGGAGCCGCTCTTTTTCACCCTGCAAGCACTCAGACGGACTAATGAGCATCAAGCCACAGCCCTGATCGTGATAAATAACAGCAATCCCTTCAACGA
Source organism: Lissotriton helveticus (assembly GCF_964261635.1). NCBI lineage: Eukaryota > Metazoa > Chordata > Amphibia > Caudata > Salamandridae > Lissotriton > Lissotriton helveticus. Next base: position 1,662,693,247 of record NC_136059.1, read on the forward strand.
AGCTGCAGGCTCTTCTCCGCCTCAGACTTCTTGCCTGTTTCCAAAATGGCGGACAAAGTAGATGCCGCCTGACCCTAACTCACCCCGGAGCCGCCCCTGACACTCTAAAGGTAATTACCACGGCAGAGGCGCCAAGCTACAGCCCGATCCACCGCTAGTGTAATTGCAAGTCCCCACCCCGGCTCCCTCTGCTGCCCTTTCACCGCCTGTCCCCAAAATGGCGGATAAAGAAGACGCCCCCTGACTCGAATGTCCATCGGAGGCGCATCTTCCACCTGCAAGGCAACGTCTACTACGAGGGCGCCAAGCGACAGCCCTATCTTCCTCCTTTTTGTAATAATAAAGTCTCCCACTGGCTCCCTCTGCTGCCCACCGCCGCCGGCCTTGTGCCTGACCTCAAAATGGCGGCCAACGAAGACATTGCCTGACGTCATAGTGAAGTTTTGACTGCTAAACTCGAGTGGGGCATCCAACAGGGGGACAACGGAACGTCCTCTCCCACTATTCACATCCACTTCCCCAAAATGACCAAGGAGACCCTGTAGACTCAAAATTCCTTACCTTTACACCAGACAAGGTGCAACTCTACCAGAATGATCATGGATAATAGAGCTTTTTGTCAGCAACCTTAGAACTGCGTCAGGTCAGATCCTGTACTGAGCTGGCCATTGGAGTGTACGTTTGGGAGGCTCTTTGCATGTCCTCTCCTGTCCAGAATCTTCATCTTACTCCATTCTCAAGACGCCAGTCTACAAAAAGTCCAACTCCCAATCGAGTCCGATCACCTGCATACTCCCAAGAAGTACCACACAGGCTCTTAGACCCTCTCCACCGGCCTGGAACGTCACCCTCAACACTCCACTGGAACACCGCGGCTCGATACTCTGGGCCACCTAAGCTCCTAGCTTCACATCGCAACTCACCCAGGCTCTCCCACCCTCTACTATCCACATGATGGCCCGGGACCAACCGCCCCCTCCTCCTCCAATCCCACTTGCCCACCTCAAACCTCACAGTCGGAACTCCTTCACCATCATCTTCCCCCCTTCCTCTCTACAAAGCTCCGATGCACTTTCAAGCAGAAACTCATCCGCAAACATAAAGAAACCCTAATCATTGACATCTACCACTCGACCACCACAGGACCGATGAAGATGGACCTAATATTCCACACCAAAAGACCCGAATATTGGGTCTTCACAATCAGATCACGGATGTTCATCGCCAAAACCACCTCCACTGCCCACAGCTGCAAATTAACTACGATTCTTCCGTTCAGATCAGTTGGCAGGGGCTATACAACTGTGACTTTCTTCACCAATGGCACAGTCCTCATACAAGCCAACAATGATAACCTGGAAGCTTTTGACTCCTTATTTCCCTCTCTCAAGTCAGCCCCTCCTACCCATCTCGCATCAACACCCTCACCATCCTCTCCCTCTACAGCCAGAGATGATCGCGACACGACCCACCCCGATCCACACACAGCCCGTCAGGCTCCCCCCCCGCCTCATCCCACCCCCCACGCCCATCCATCCACCACCAACAGGAAATGCAACTCTCACCCCCTTCGCCCCCCCCTCACCTCCCCACCCCCCACAGTTACTGCCCACCCCCGAGGACATTCACCCCCCGGTCAACAGGCAGTCCACAGCCTACGAGCCTCCCCTCTAATGTCCCCCCAACTCTCAAACATCCCCCGCCCCATCCTCCTCCCGACCCTCTCCCCTTCCCTCCCATGTCCAATCTCCCACCCAGCCCTCTTCCCACACCACCCCCTCCCTCTACCCCGATCCCTATCTCTCAACCCACTCTCCCTAACCACAACACGCTCGGCCCCACTGCAGATGCCCACAACACCCCCATTGATTCCATAACCAAACGGCTCTCAGCCTTGGAAAATCAGGTCGACTCCATCACCCAAGGCCTTTTAGAAACCCTCCTCAATCCTCGGTTTTGCCTGTTCTCCCCCTAAACACCCTCCCCGAACACCCCTCCTCGCCAACCCCAACATCACCCAGGGTCCCATAGTACCTCCCAGTACTCAATGTAATACCCCCAAACCTTCCAATACCCCTCCCCTAACGCCCCTCCTCGCCAATGCCATCATCACCCAGGGACCCACAGAAGCCCTCAACACTCACCCGATTGATCCCTATCCCAAGGTCCTGGCTTCCAGTCCCAAAAAAACTGAACTCCCCAGAACCTCACGGACCAAGCCTCCGACGACTAACCCATCTCACTCCCTAGCAGGCTCAAAACACCTGACCACCAGACCACTCAGATCAGAATCCCCCATGTCAGACAGTGAAGCAGCATTACTAGCCACGACCTACGACTCTCCCATCTCAGTCTCACCTAAATCTAAAATCCAAGTAATCACTGGTTTCCGGAAAGATCAACCCACCCTCATACGACAAAGATTACCAGTCCTCACCGCCATACCCAGAGAAGTTAAAGACAAAACCACCAGCACTCAGGAGAGAATCACCAACTGCCTCCTAATGAACTGCAGATCGGCCTCATTACATGCAACGGACATAGCTGAAGCCATCCTCACACTCGACATAGACGTTGCGTTCCTCACTGAGACCTGGCTTAATAAGTCATCTCCCCCCTGGCTAGACATGCTGGTTCCACCGGGATTCTCCCTCATCTCCAAAGACAGGATAGAACAACGAGGAGGTGGAGTTGCTATCATCCACAAGGACAGCTGGAACATCACAGAAACCTCCCCCTTTGAATACAACTCATTTGAATGCCTATCCGCTTCCATCAAAACCAAAGACAATGACTCTCTACTCTGCCATCTTCTTTATCACCCCCCGGGCAGAAACAATGAGTTTGGAGACCAACTATCCAACCTGATCGCTCAAGACGCTCTCGACGATTCCAAAAACATAATTCTTGGTGACCTGAATCTCCGATGGAATGAATCCCATAACCCTCTAATTAGATCACTATCCAACCTCCTCACCGATAACAACCTCACTCAACATTGCACCGAGGAGACACATTACAAAGGAGCCACACTGGACGCCATCATTGCACAAAAGAATTCAATCACGATCAACCACATACTCCCTGTTGACTGGTCAGATCACCATATGATACTATGTCACATTAATCACCCCATCATCCCGCTTAAACCTCCCCAAGACCCACCCAAATGGTCAAGAAACCTCTCCCAAGTCCCCCTAGACATTCTAGAAGGGCAGCTAAGTTCACTTCTTCTAGACAACTCCTCACACCTTTCGACCAACAAACTCATTGACCATTACAACTCTGAGCTAGTCTCCATTCTCGATAATCTAGCTCCTCCAAAGCTCAAAAGAAGCTGCGCCACCCCATCTAGAACGTGGTTCAATGCGGACCTCAACGCAGAAAGAAGAACATTGAGAGCCAAAGAAAGAAAGTGGAGAAACAACCCAACAGCCACCCTTCGCCTACAACTAAAAACAGCTCGCAAGAAGTACAACAACGATATCAAAAACAAGAAATCCAGCTTCTTCCGAGAGGCTCTAGCCAATTCCAAAAACAGACCTAAGGAGCTCTTCAACATAATCAGACATCAAACATCCAAGTCTCTGCCCTCACCCTTGCAAGCGTCCAAAGAACTTTGCGATAACTTCGCCAGCTTCTTCAACGACAAGGTCCTAAAAATTGAACTATCTCTAGACATCAGTAACGCGGCCATCCCTCAGACCCTCCTCTCTGCCCCCCCCCGTGGCTAAGCTTTTGCCACGTGCAGGAAACTGAGATAATCTCGCTGATCTCGACCTCCAAACCATCAGCTCACATCTCAGACCCCATTCCTCCCTCACTAGTCAAAAAAATGAAGCTCACTTTAGCTCCCATCTGGGGCAAAATCATAAACAGCTCCCTACAAAGCGGAGTGGTCCCAGACTGTCTAAAAATGGGACAAGTTACCCCTTTGCTGAAAAAACCCGGTCTTGACTCTGCAGACTTGAACAATTTCAGACCGATATCTAACCTCCCTCTACTCGCCAAAACACTGGAACGCTGTGTTCTCCTGCAACTGACTCATCATCTGGATAACATCAATCTCCTCGATCCCCTCCAATCTGGCTTCAGACAAGGCCGCAGCACAGAAACCGCGATGCTCAACATCTTAGATGACATTCACGGTTCTCTTGACGCTGACAAGTGCTGCCTTCTCATACTCCTTGATCTATCCGCAGCTTTCGACACGGTAGACCATAAGCTCCTCATCAAAAATCTGCAAGCAAGAGCTGGCCTCGGCGAAGTTGTTCTTGATTGGTTTTCTTCCTTTCTCCACAACCAGTTGCAAATAATAAAACTGAAGAACTTCACCTCCGAAACGCAACAAGTCAACAAGGGTGTCCCCCAAGGCTCAGTACTTTCACCTCAGCTCTTCAACATCTATATGGAACCGCTCGCCAAACTACTCAGGAATGCCAATATCCTCTTCCACCTCTACGCGGATGACACGCAGATCTACCTGGAAACCTCTTCGCTTAATGACATCCACAGACTAAATGCTGTCTTAAAAGATGTTCAAGACTGGCTGACAAAAAACCATCTGAAACTCAATCCCGACAAGACCGAAACTCTTCTCATCTCAAACAAAGAAGACAATCCTCAAATCACTGAATGGCTGAAGTCGATCGATGCTCTTAAAGGTTCCCTCACGCCAACTGATTCCGTCAAATCTCTGGGTTTCACCCTTGACCCCAAATTAACCTTGACAAACCACATTAAGAACTCGGCAAAAAGTGCTTTCTTCAACCTCAGACTGCTGAACAAAATAAAACCTTTCATTCCAAACAAAGACCTTAAACTAGCCACCCAATCTCTAGTTCTATCTAGACTGGACTATGGGAACTCAATCCTTACAGGTATACCTAAATCACACTTGGCTCCATTAAAAACAACACTACATGCGGCAGCAAGAATGATCACAGGATGCAAAATATTTGACCACATCTCCCCAGCACTCAAAGAACTTGAATGGCTCCGGGTGGAAATGCGTAGCTCCTTCAGAACGGCCTGCCTAACACACAAGGCCCTCCACACCGGTAAACCAGAATACTTGGCTAACAAGCTCACAAAAGCAGGCCAAAGCAGATATTTGAGAAGCTCCAACTCCCTGTTGCTCATCCCACCAAAAACCAGAAAGAAGAAAACTGCGGACTGCTCCTTCACTGGAAATGCCCCCAAAATATGGAACTCTATCCCCCCTCATATCAGAACTCTACCTTCCTATCCGGACTTCAAGATCCAACTCAAATCCTTGTTCCTCACCCGTTCCCTGGGTCCTAGATAACTAGGATCTCCCTCTGAACTATGTGTTATCTCTGTATCCTTCTACCAAAAGTCCTACTGTTACGAACTTCTCCTCCCCCAATATTGTCTTTCAGGACTGTCTTTATTTGTTACGTATCTTTTTGCTCACCATGCCTTTCCTTTTACTGTAAAGCGCTCTGCTACCTTCGGGTCTTGTTAGCGCTATAGAAAACTTCTAAATAAATAAATAAATAAAAAATTAATTTTGTAGTGAGGAACTTCAAAAAACTGCATGGTCTTCTGTATCTTCCTCCCGAGCCTGGAAGCATGTAAATGATTACGTCAAACAGCTTGGAGCTTCGTATTACACCAGTTTATTCCTCAGCATGTAACCATTAACTGAACATTCTACATCATGAATTCTATCAACCACCCCCAACAATTAATATCACTGTTCTACGGAGTCCGTGAGGACCAAAAGGGTCCCGTAATCTCTAACTCACAAGACACTAAATTTCCACATTTGTTAAATAAAAAGTGCAAATAATAAATATATACATCATAACCCTTCAAGAAGTTGTTTTGGTACTTAAATCAATCTCCCAGATCTTGTCATGTGGGGCTGCGGAGATACAGGACAAGTGTTCATGACTGGCACTTGTGACAGGGACACTGGTGCAGATGTTTGGCTCTCACGATTCTCAGATGGATAAATCTCACTTCTGACATCTGGAGGTGGTGAATGTCCAGGCAAGTGTTTGAAATGCGAAGAATGTTTATTTATTTATTTATTGAGAAGTTTTATATAGCGCTGGCCAGACCCGAGGGTATCGGAGCAGCGTGTTGTATAACCTTGAGGTACAGAAGTCCTGAGAATCCTCGATGGGAACACAATAGATCATGGTATACAGAAGAATCTTGCATAATGGACTTTCCAGAATGATGAGCAGTCACCATATGCCTTTACTAGTGACAGCCCTCAGTGGATCAACCTCAAAAGGAGCATCACACTTGTGTTTTCGTCTCCTTCTGTAAAGACAGTGTTCCTCACACAGTAGATTTTGTCTACATTGGTCTTCATTTTGTGTTTGTGATATGAATCTGTTTGACGAAGTTCACCATCATCAATCAATCTTTCAGTGGTCCATTGTGGCAATTTGGTCTTCATGGCTCTCCCAAACATCAGGGTTGCAGGACATTCACCTGTAGTTGAATGGGGAGTCGACCAGTATGTGCAAAGAGCAGAAGGAAAAGCTGATTTGATTTCAGGGCTTTTTGAGTGCAGCACGCTGGGTAGTTTTTAGGGCGCTCATAAAACCCTCAAGAAGGCTGTTTGCTTGTGGCCAAAGGGGTATGCTTTTCTGATGCTTAACATTCAAAGGAGCAAGAAAATCTTTGAATTCTTGGCTATTGAAAGGCGGACCATTGTCGAACTTTAGAATTGAAGGAATGCCCCATGATGCAATAATGCCATCTAGCCTCTCAATGGCTTTGTCCTGAGTGATCGACAAGTGGTCGTCTACCAAGGGAAAACGAGAACACTCATCGAGGACTAATATTAAATGATGTCCATTATAAAGGGGCCCAAAGAAGTCAACAGCGATTTTCTCCCACACATGTTTTGGAAGATCAGACATGATTAATGGATGTTGGGTTGTTTTGGAAGATAATAATGTTTCACAGATGACAGATGGAGATGACAGATGGAGTGATGTGGCTCACTGGTTAGAGGCGGCAGACCCGTAAGCAGAGGACGGCCCGGGACCAGGGTTCGATTCCCGACGCGGCAGGGTCGTGGACCAGGGTCAGCGGGCTCGATAATTCTCGCCTCGGTGCCTACTCCAGTCAGGGACCACACTCGGCAACTCTGGGCATTAGCTTGCCTCATCTTCACAACGGCCCCCCAGACCGCCGGGGATGCTTGGTCGCACCTTAGAGATACCCATTAGGGACCATCTCTCAGGGTGAGCCAGGACGGGTTCCCCAGCGGTCGAAGCGCGGAGATACTCCTCCGGGAGTTGATTCTAGCGCTATATAAAACCCACAATATATAAAACCCACAATTAATTTCCTTTCAACTCTTTCATCAAGATGAGGAAACCAAACTCGGTCTCGGAGAGCTCGTTAGCGGCGATACTTCCACGATGTCTTCATGTGCCACTCTAATGGCTTGCTGTCTCAGACTCCGGTATGACAATTCTCAAACCTCGTAAAAGAAGATACCTCCTTGGGCAAAGAAAAGTTAATATTTCACTTTTTGAACTGCTGTTATTGACTGTTGTTTGTAAGGGGTCAAGTTTTTAGTTTCTAGGATTGATGTGATTGACAGATTACTTGTGTTGTGTTGTCACCCCTGAGGCGGAAAGCCGGGGGCTGCTAGTTAGGAGGACGCTTTATTTCCATTGCGCTTCATTTTAATTATTTTTGCATCTGCACACGATCGCTTTTTAATCTTTTTTAAAAGTGTTTGTACTGTGTGCCTTTTTAAATACTGCTATTTTGCACTGGAATACTGTTTCTACCTCAATCCCACTCCCCGCACAGCCGATCAGCTGCTGGTGCGAGTGTAGGGTGGACGCCATTTTGGGTGAAGGGAGGGGTAGCGCTCTAGTTGCGGCTGCATCCCACCCTCCTCCCCTCCTATAAATGAACACCATTCCCCGACGACGCAGCGGGCGGGCGCAGCGGGCGCACCGGCGGCGCGCCGAAGGTGTGCCAAAGGCAAGCCCGTCTGCGCCCGTCATCGCCTGGACATCGCCTCTCGCCTGTACCCCTGGTCGAGGTCTGCGGGAAGTCCGTCACTATGGAAAAGAGGTATTACTTACACTGAACCCAGGACAGAACTGTGGTGAGCTGTCGGGTCAACTAGGGCAAACATGCTTACAATGTAAATCCTGTGAATTCGCTGTACCTAGGCCCTGTTTGGCTGGACAGAGACCGGGGTCTTCCAATCAAGTTCAGCTCACTGTCCTTCAAATGAACGTTAGATCACTCGCTAAGCATTATGTAGAGATACGGACACTCATTCTAGAGGAATCCCCTGATGTTTTCTTCTTGTGTGAAACGTGGATGCGCGATGACATGATTAGCTTACCGAATCTTACGCTTCCCGAAGGCTATCTGATTAAGTTTGTTAATAGGGATGCAAGGGGCGGCGGGATTGCAGTTATTTATAAAGAACAATACGCCTGCTCCTTCATCAAGGAAGATATTTGTGGTTGTGAAGGTGCTTGCTTCACGATTGTCATTAGCCGGCGCTTCTCACTGTCAGGACTATATATTTATCGACCCCCAGGACCTGCTTCTAAGTTTATTGAATCTCTACTTGAGGTGGCCAGCTCCTTGGTGGTGGGATCGGCTAATTTCACGATCTTAGGAGATTTAAATCTCCATTTTGACCAGGTTCATGACCCAACCATCAAGAATCTCCTGTCGGACTTAGCGGCCTTAAAATTAGACTCCTTAATTCAGGTCGCTACGCACTCGGCAGGGCATATACTGGATCCACTGTTTTCCAACATCCCGGAGGTTAGCACGGATGTGCTTAAACCTATGGGTTGGACGGATCATTACCTGGTTAAAGCCACTGTGGAGGTCATGGAGCCATTCAAAAGAGATGGGCTGAATCGGGTCTTTAAGAGGCCATGGTATAAACTTAAATTAAAGGACCTCCACACCTCCTTAGGGATGTTTCCCTGTGGGGACATTGCGGACCGCGATACAGCATATACCACCTTCCATGACTGGATCGTGAAGGGACTTGATGCCCTCATCCCGGCTAAATGGACTAAGGGGCGTAGATCCCCCTCTGATGAAATGAAATGATTACGCACTTGTATAGCGCACGACTACCCGTAGGCATCTTGGTGCTTGTATGAATACCGCCGAGGAACCCTTCCTGCCCTTTCCCTGTGAGGAGCCCACTCCTGGGCACCCCCAAGGTGAAGTCAGGCCTCCTCAGCGTTGTTGGGGCCGTTGTAGAGATTAAGCAAGCTATTGCCCAGAGGTGCAGAGTGGGACTCATGATTAGAATAGGCACCGAGGCGAGAATTATCAGGTCCAAGGAAATTGAGCCCGAAACCCGCCGAGGCGGGAATTGAACCCTGGTCCCGGCCAGACTACTGCATCAGGGTCTGCCGCTCTAACCATTGAGCCACACTTCTCTACCCCCTGGTATAATGACGCCCTGAGGTCTATGAGGAAAGACTGTAAGAAGGCAGAGCGAACATGGAGAAGGGACTATGAAGATGGGGATAAAATGATGTACCTAGCTAAATTAAAACTCTATCATAAAGCAATTTGTTCCACGCGTGCGACTTTTTATGCGGAAGAAATTAATGCTAGTTTTAACCCCACCAAATGTATTTTCAAACTGGTGCAGGAACTTCAGAGTAATAGAACCCCTGCCTCTAGCATTACCTCCGCACAGCAGTGTGAGGACCTTGCCATTTTCTTTGTAGAAAAGGTGCAAAAAATATACAGGTCATTCCCGCAGCACTCTTTGGACCTACACGTCTCCACTAATACTAATGCTGGCGGTGCTGCCTTGACTCTCATACCAGAAATCACGAATGATGAGCTGGCTAAACTCTGTAGGAAAGTTAAATCTGGTTCTCCGGCAGATCCTATGAGGCCGACACAATTCATTGAGTCTCTGATGCTTTTCCAGCAGCCTTTGAGTTTTATACTTAACCTGTCCTTTTCTATGGCCAGAGTTCCTACTGCCTGGAAACAGGCATGGGTCTCCCCTATCATTAAGAAGCCCACCTTGGATCCTTCTAAACCAGAACATTTTAGACCGATTTCCCTTCTCCCATGGGTGGCTAAACTCGCTGAGGCCCACGTTAATAATGTGCTGTCTCAATTCATGCACGATAACGAAACCCTGGACCCATCACAAAATGGGTTCAGGCTGGGTCATAGTACAGAGTCTGCCCTACTGGCCACGACCGAACATCTCCGGACGATTCTTGATGCCGGTCAGACTGCAGCGCTGATTTTCTTAGATCTCAGCGCGGCCTTTGACACGGTATCGCATGACATTCTGTTACTTCGTCTGGAGATAGCTGGGATTACTGGTCTCGCCCTGGAATGGTTTCGTTCATTTTTAAAGGACAGATCCTTCCGGGTGTCGGCACCCCGTATCTTTCTTAGTTCCACCATATCGGTCAGGGAGTTCCTCAGGGCTCTGCACTCAGCCCGTCCCTTTTTAATCTCTATATGCAGCCACTTGCGGCAGTAGCTAAAGAGTGGGACCTTACGCTGGTATCATATGCAGATGATACTCAGCTGGTCATCACTCTTACTGAAGGGCCATCTACATCGGCCACGAGATTTAGGGACGGGATGGCTGCAGTAGCCCAATGGATGACTGACAATTGCCTGCAGCTTAATGCAGGCAAAACCGAGGTGCTGCTTGTAGGGAAGAACACCACCCACTGGAATGAGCATTGGTGGCCATCCTCTTTGGGCACCATGCCACAATCCAAGTCATTGGTCAAAAACATGGGAGTCTGGATGGACTCTTCGCTCAGCTTTCAGACCCACACCAAGAGAGTGGCAGCCACCTGTGTGGGTCTGTTGAGGGGCCTTAATCCGATACTGAAGTTCTTTGATTCTAAAGTACGGCAGCTTATTCTCCAAGCTACCATCCTTTCACGCCTGGACTACGCCAGTGTGCTGCTCTTGGGCGCTAATAAAGCCGAGATAGCACGTCTGCAGAGAGTTCAGAACTCTGCAGCAAGGACCTTGGTAGGCCTTCCCCGTAGATGCTCTGCCAGCGCTACGATCAGAAAGCTGCACTGGCTTCCAGTTGATTCCCGAATCCAGTTCAAAGCTCTCTGCCTGGCGTTTAAGATTCTTAAATCCAGGTGCCCAGATCTACTGCGTCCGCTTCTTACTCCTTATGTGCCCCAGCGTAGTTTGCGCTCACTGGGACAACATCAAGTGATTGTACCTCGTACCACGCTATGCCGCATTGGTGGTCGCTCCTTCCGGGTGCTGGAAGCCAAGCTTTGGAACTCCTTGCCGGTGGACATCAGTGGTATGGGGAACCTATCAGCCTTTCGGAAAACAGTCAAAACCTTTCTGTTTCCTCCTCCTTAGGGTTGCTTGTCCCAGCTTGGCCTGCCTCTATCAACACTGCACTCTTTGATCTACCAGCGCCGGGACGCCTCTTTGCTGGGGCAGCTGTCGCGCTTACACAAACTGCTAACATGACATAACATAACATGTACAATAGTGTCTTTGAGAATTAGCATATCGCTATCAGTGATCATGGCATCAATTATTTGTTCCACTAATATAGCAGCAGGTGTTCTGGACTTTACAATTAAGTTAATGTAGGTTTCAGCCATTTTGGAAGTGGTACTATGACATTGTACTGGTGACATGTTCTTTTGGCTAGTCCAGTCATTTATATCCCTATTTCCATACATTGTCCTATCCACACAACAATAACGATTCCAAGCAGGTGCCCTTTTACCTAGTAGCTTGCTCCTGTCTCTTTGACACCAGGCTCTTAGTATTCTATCACAATCCATATACCTGACATACATAAATATGTCCCAAGGCACAGCAGAATTATTCTGTATGAGGGTCACCATTTTTTTCATCCTTGGCCACTCTAGTACATAAAACCCTAATTTCCCTCTACAAATTAGAGGAGAATTCCTTTCAATCTGAGATGTTGTCCTGCATGGTGAACTTTCGACACGCAGTGGTCTAAAGCAGAGATGGGGTCATTTGTTCTCTACCATCAGGTGAGGGGGTTAGAGCTTCCCTGGGGATTTTTTGGCTACATACACATATGTACATATACAAGCAACACCTACATATCTAGGCTAGGTACATTTAGGCAAATTACGTAGGGTCACATTTTAGGAATATGTAAGTGCTACTGTTTTTATCTGAACTGCCTATGTTAATCTTATTAGCACTATGGTAGAAATGTATCTACTATTTACTATTTTGGTACTAGCAATCTCTTTTTTCTGCTTATGTCTCCTGATTGTCGCAGCACATATGTTTTACACAAGACTGCCGCTGAACCAATAAATACTTATTGAAAATGTCCTAATCGCCTTCTTGTGTATTTCCTGAGCATAAGCAAGCACGAGTGACTGAGCGAAAAGTACTGTACTGTTTTCCACTATCCCAGTGGAATAAGGGCTGTCATGTTCACTGGTTGCCAGAAATTACCTACACCACTACAGAATACAGGGGGGTGGTAGTGGCACTGTAGAGCTAGCTGGCCTAACAGCTGACATAACCTGTGGGGGTGTCCAGAGTCGGTTTGGTCACCAAGCCCTCAGTTTAGGACATCCAAAATGCGCAGGCCCTGGGGGGATTCCTAGGAACCACACAACACTGGCACTCGTGAAGAGTAGTGAGCAGGGTTTTGATCTTTCCCTGTTCTGTGCACAATAGTGTAGTCATATTCCTGCAGTCGCAACCCCCATCTCTCATTGCGAGAGGGCATCATGGCTTTAGGATTGCCAAAGATGGTAAGCACTGCTTGATGATATGTGACAAGAGTCAAATTCTTTCCATATAGAAACACGTGGAAATGTTCACAAGTCCACAGCACAGCTCGGCTTTCTTTTTTTCCGGTTATGAATAGGCACTTTCAGTTTGTGAAAAACCTTTGCTAGCATATGTTACACTATACATTTGAGAATTTGGATGTCCATTGTGTTGGACAAAAATTGCACCCAACCCTACTGGGCTTGCATCAACAACAATTTCTGTATGTAGCTTTGGACTTGAAGTAGGCCATTTAAATGGCATTCTCAATTACATGTTTGAATTTCTTGAAACGTTGTTCACATTCAGGTGACCATTGGAATCAAGCATTTTGTTTAATTACATCTCTTAATGGAGCACTTACTGTGGCACAATCACAGATGTACCTAGAATAGTAGCTGGCCATGCCAAGAAAAGAGCGTAACATGGTAACATATTGTGGGGGACAGGTGGTTGATAAAGTCTGTACTTTAGCTGGATCTTGAGTCCTTCCCCATCAGAAAAAATATGGCCAAAGAATTTGAGTTTTGTTTTGTTTTGTGGAATTCATTCTTCTCTGCATTCAAAGTGAGGCTGGCACTAGCAAGGACATGGCACACTTGTGCAAAAGCACTATCATGTGCCTTTTGTGTGGCCCCAAATGCCAATATGTCATCACTGTAATTGAAAGAATGCGTGATAGGCTGCATTATGTGGCGAATGACAACTTGAAACAGCTCTGCAGCTGATGACATGCCAACTCTTTGAAATTCACTTAAAAGCAAAGGTTAAAGTGTTGTTATAATTAATTGGAAATGTCAGTTAAAGCATACCATTTTAAACTAAACAAAAACACCACTCCTATGAACTGCTTATAAACTTACATATTACATCACTCATGACATGTTCAAAGACATAACTGATGACATCTCAAATTATATCGTGGATGACATCACTAAGAACAGGTAAGTTAGGACATTGAATCAGCAAGCATTTGTATGCACAGGTATTGTTGTATTTCTATCTAGGACCGTAATTCGATATTCCCGATTTATGCCTTTATATGGCTATAACAAACAATATCCTCATAAAGCCATAAGATTCATATCCATATTTAGTAATAGCCCATGCAGTCCAAATACAGCAAGGCTACTCCCCTAGACTCCTAGAAAGTACAACGCATTCTTTAAACAAACCAAGCCTCCAGCCGCCCGGGAAATCCCCCTGCTTTTGTTTTGATTTGAACAAGAACTCCTGGAGTCCAGAAAGAACTGTTAGTTCTTGGTGACGTCTTATGTCCAGCCTTACGTCAAACCCGGCACCTTTCAGGTATAAATATACCAACGTTGCCTTAAGCAAACACACGGTGGTTTGGAGCAGAGGGGCTATCTACTTGCCCGAGAGCCCAGCTGATACGAGAGCCCACGGACGCCGCCCCTCCCTTTTGACGCACTGAGAAAGACGGTGTCTTTTTCTCCGGCCGAGAAAATCCAGCTCCGGTGTTTCCAGCCGCCCTTGCGGGTTGCTGGGATATCGAGTCCTGAGAGAGAGATACCAGACCTCCTACATTCTATTACCAAGGTACGGAGCTGACTAAACCCTTAAGAGAATTCTTGATTCAGATTCTTGGCAAAACCAACTTAACTTAAACTGCTACTTACTTACTCCTTCCCACGTATTAGGCTTAGGTCAGGTACACCGGGATAGGCGTACTTAGAAGCACCAGTTGAGGACGTTAGTCAATGTTTTTATGTATGTATATATTTTATCCATTTTAAAGTATCATATGGCTAAGAAACCATATCAATGCTTTTACAGTATTATTTTATAATACTCCTTTTACTGTACGCACTTTACATCATGATAAGTATTGCAATTGTGGCAATTCATTTCTCTTGCATGAGAAAGAAGACTGCTCAATAAATAACACCTTTTATTGAAAACGCCCATCTCTCTATTTCTCTGCACTCTGGTGAAACTAAGTATGCACGATTGACTGAGTGAAATAGCTGTCTATTGTTTTCACACGACTCTAGAGATACACTCTTTATTCTGAGGGAGCAAAGTTGTCATGTTTATGGTTGTCAGAAGCTAATCCCTTCATGTCTACCCAGGGAAGTTAAACTCCTCCTTGTTTATTCGAGAAAGTTTCTAGTGACCTCTGAGCTAGCTGGCAAAACTAATTAAGTCTAACATAGTCAGTAGAGACCTAGTCGTCCTCAGTCCTACGTCTACACTGCTGTTTTTATTATTCCTATGCACAGAGCCTATTGGGAATATAGGAACTACACTACATGGCGCCCAACGTTTGGTAAGGCGATAAATCTAACGCAAGACATTAGAGTAACTCAGTCATGCTTTTTCACACAGACCCTTTTCCCGTAAAAACTCCAAAAGATGTCTGGAGTGGGTAAAAGGTTAAAAATCCGCCGACACTTAGTAGGAAGAGATTCCTATGTATAGTTTTTGGTTTAGTCAACGTTGAAGGATACAGTGTTCCAAAATATTGTGCACCTAATCTTTGTTTTCCTTGAAACTTGCTCTGCAACAAAAAACTTTCTGTCAGTAAAATGCCGGATGGTGACGAAAAAAGAGATGCTACAGCGTCTCAACTGTTGTTAGATGACCCGAATCTCCAACAGAATGACCCGAATGCTATAATCATTCCGGCAAATATAAGAAGAACTATAACTATTAAACTTATAGAAAATGGACTATCATCACGAGGTGGTACAGTCATATTCGTGGTAGAGGCCCATGAATATCGGCAGACAGAGGTATTCTATTCATGGATACACTTTCCAGCAGCAAACGCTGTAACAAAGGAATTCCACTATTACAAAATAGAGGAACCTCCGGATGAATACACTCCTTTCGAGGAGATTGAAATCCCACTAAATTACCAAGAGCACCTGCTCTGGTTTAAAGGCGCCTTAAAACATCAAAATGACATTACCAGGCTCGGTCTATTAGGTAGACCAGGAGCAATGTGGCCGGTTCTAGCCAGCTACACACCACATCCAGACATTGATAACATGTCAGACCGGGAACTTTTAGCTCAGCTAAAAATACTAATTAAAATACACAGACAATTGGTCCAATATGTCATGAGGACTTCAACAGTCCAACCGGCAATAAAAATTCCAGAGACCACCCCTCACCAGGGGAACACAAATAAAATCACACCACAAAATATACAATCAGCCATTGGCAAAGTACCTACAAAATGGGAACAAATTCCATTCTGGTTAGCTCAGAAAATCACTCAAATAGAGGCAGTATTTCCTGATACTACGCCTACTGAGAAACACAGAATTCTGACTATCTGTCTTCCAATGGGGATCGCACACCATGTGGAGGACTGTGACACTTGGGGCACAGTCTTTGCTTCGATTTACACAAAAACACATGGTGTTCCGTCCATGGCGGTTATACCAGACGTACTAGGACAGATTCAAAATGAATACGGTCCAGAACCTGCTTTAACTCTGGGTATGAAATTACTGAAAGACTTCAAGCAGGTCTCGGCTATATTATTAGCCAACATAAAAGGAGAAGCAGCATCTGTGGCGATCTGCCAGAGATTGAAAGAAACAGATATAGCAGACCAACCATTTGAACTTGCCAGAATCATAGAAAAATCCTATGAAGAACTAGGTAGAGATAGTTTGGGAAGGAAACCAGTAAAACCCAAACTACTTGAAAATCCTGAAAAAACATTTATTAAAAATAATCTAAACACTCCAAAAAAGAGTTGGGATGGAAATAAACAATCCACTCCCAAAGAAAAACTATTCCAGTCCAGAGGAAGGTCTCCTCAACGGAGAGAAAGATCTCCGGACCAAGGAAACAAGTCTCCCCAGAGGGAGCCCTCTGAAAAAAGATACAACCTTAGAGATAGGGATAAATTGAAAAAAACTGATAGATATCAAGATATTGATACTCGTCCCTCTCGATCTTTTCAGACTTCCTCACAGAAATCGGAAAGAAGAGGACGGTCAGAACACAAGGAAGAGCACGTCAAGTCCAAAGACAAGGAACCTGCTCATCAAAGTAAAAAATTACAATTTCCAAGAAAAAAGGTAGCTAGTATTAAAATAATAAAACATGCCGAGGATACTGAGGACACAACTGAAAAACGGAGAGTGGGCCCAGACAATGCTAGACAGCGCAGCAGGAGTGACCATAGCTCGCAAGATCCTGATGAATCTTCTGGAGACAGTGGACACGAATGAATACATTCAAGTGGAAACTGCAGATACCAGAGTTAGCAAACCTCATAAAATATACGAAATAACATTGCGTATAGAGGGAGATAAGACTAGGAAAGTAAGGGGTCTCTTTTGGGATAACCTTTCCAAAGGCTTTGACATCCTGTTAGCTGAGAAAGACTGGCCACCAGAGTTTGTCAGGGAGTGCCCTCATGGCAAAGAAATGATTGTGCCTGCCTTCTCAAATCATGTTCCAATTCATAAAAAATATACACTTGCAAGAAAATGGGCAGTGGCCCAAGCTCCTGCATTATATAAAAATCATGTAGGATGGGATGAGGATTCTCCTCCTCACAAAATCCAATTAAAAAGTCAACCTACTCCACAAAGGCAGTACCCAGTTAAACAAGAAGCTAAAAAGCAAGTCAGGGAGATCTTAGATCAACTTGAATACCAGGGGGTGATTGAAACATGCACCTCACAAATAAACAATCCTTTGTTTCCTGTCTCCAAGCCAGACGATTCATATCGTCTAGTTTTGGACTACAGACACCCAAACTCCTGCTGCAAAACATTTGCAGTACAAAACTCAGACAGTGCAGCACTAATGAATAACATCGTGAGCAAAAAATACAAAACAACATTAGACATCTCTAATGGATTCTTTTGTCAAAACATTGCACCTGAAAGCAGGTATTTGACCGCTTTCTCAATAATGGGGTCGCAAAAACACTCCTGTCGACTCCCACAGGGATTCAAGAATAGCCCTGGATTATTCTCAGCAAGAGTAAAAGAGTTACTACAAATATATGATGATGAGGCATTATTGTATGTCGATGACATCTATCTCACAGATGATGACCTGGAGACTCACTTGAAAAGAGTAAACACCATAATACTTGGGTTTACAGCTGAGGGTTACAAATTCAACTTTAAAAGGTCACGAATTGCCCATCTAACTGTCCTGTTTTTAGGATATGAATTATCAAGTGAAGGCAAAAGCCTAGCAGACAACTTCTTAGAGAAGTGCGCTGTACTCCAAGCACCTAAAACGCTGAAGAACTTACAATCAATACTAGGTTTCCTGAATTTCGGAAGAACTTACATTCTAAATTATGCAGAGAGGGTTAAACCTCTCTATGAATTAATAAAACCTGATTTCAAACCAATTAATTGGACTCAGAAATACACAGAAATTTTAAGATCATTGCAAACAGACATGTTAGCTAAAACAAAATTGCCAACTCGCGAAAACATACGCAACCTTGTAATCCGAGCCATCCCAGGAAGATGCGGATTCATGTACCTAACCTCCAATGAGGGAGAAACGGTACCAATAGCTTACAAATCACACTTGTACACACAAGCTGAAATGAAATTCAGTTCTACTGAAAAAATTCTATTAGCGGTTCAAACTGCTGTAACAAAAGAAAGAGCCCAAGGCAGAAGAATAACTGTTTTAACAGCAGAATCAGCCCTTGAGGCATTAACAAGCCCACGCAATTTGACTGCTGTGGCATTAGATCCGAAATGGATACAATGGGAAAATTCTCTTGCTACAGAAGACGTGAAATACTATTTTGACCCGAAAATGAAAAAACTAGAAGATCTAGAATATGAAGAAGAATATCCTCTGCCAATCGAAATTCTGCCTCTCGAACAGTACACATGTGTAATCTACATGGACACATTTGCACAACATTACGATGTAAAGAAAAAATCCTACAACGCAGCGTGCACGATTGTTAAAGGTCGCTGGCGCTTTGGTAAATTCAGACCAATAGTCACAAAAACTGAATCACTAAGAAACTGTTCAGCTCAGCGAGCTGAAATAAGATCTTTAAAAATGGCGCTTGAAAATGCCGATCGCGAATTCCCCACACTAATAGTGTGCGATTCGCATTACTGCGTCAAGTCTTACAATAATGACATACAGAACTGGATTCAAAATGATTACAAAGATGACACAGGTGCCACAATAAAGCATAAAAAGCTTTGGGAACAGGTAGCTCTTTTGCAGAAAGAACTACAAAAGACTCACGTGGTACATACACTGAGTCATCAACGTGATGTCGTTCACGTTGCAGAGAATTCATTGGCTCTCAGAGCCACAGCGGAAAGGGTCCAACCAGCTTCCGTAGCCGCAAAAAAGCGTTCAGAAAAATGCATAGACGGGGAATCCATGCTGGCGGTAAAAGCGTCTTCAAAAGGCGACTATGCAGCATTACCTGTGAACTATCCACTCAATAATACATAGATAATTGATGCAAACTCCGTTCCTTTTGCTCAAATCCCTGGAGTGGGGGATAGAGTAATTCCAAACACGAACAGGAGAGTCTTATTAATAGCAGACGCACACAAGGGTGAAGGTCTAAGGCACCAAGAGATCTTGAAATCTCTGAAAGAATTACAATCAAAATACTGGTGGCCGGGGATGAGCCTGCAACATTACAAATTTGCAATGGGCTGTCCAAACTGCAACAGAGATCGCAGTCGTGAACCGACCGGAGTATTGCCACAACCCTTTTATTAGAAAGCATAAGGCTATCTATACGCAAAAATCCAGCAGGAGAAATGCGTCCCCATAAATATTAAGACTAGATTCACTTAAAATGTAGACACCAGCACTCGGCTAACGCCAGAACTGTTATAAAAGATTTGCGAGTCCTTATCGGCACATACGCAATTGGCATGCTACATTCTGACCAGGGTCCTGCGTTTAGCTCTAGGGCTTACAAGGAGGCCATGGCCAGCATGGGCATTGCATTGCGGTACTCTTGTCCATTCCATCCTGAGGGAAATGCGGTAGTGGAAAGAAAAAACCGGGACATAAAGCAATCTATAACGGCGAGGGTATTAGGTTCGGGTGATGGGTGGGTCCAACATTTAACAAGTGTCCAACGTAGTCTTAATAATCTGCCAAGAAATTCTCGAACTATTGTTCGGTACAAGAATGCACATTCAGGATCTTGATAGTCACACTTCAGTGGTAGAAGAAAAATGCTTTGATATCAAAGACCGTTTGGCTGTTTTACAGGACTTAAATGAAACAAGACGAAACCTGAGTAACATAAAAATAAAACAACAGCCAACAGCCACTGAAGAAATACCACCTGTCCCAGCAAGACCTGTCTGGATTCCAAAGATTGGGGATCTGGTCAGAGAGAAGATCGCGGTGAAGAAGGAATTTGGGCCTTCTTACAGAAAAGCAGTACCTGTCCTAGCTGTCAGCGGAACAAGATCAGTTGTACTACCGCCCCTTGCTGATAAAAAGGAGAACAGAGTTGTATCCATCGACCTGGTAAAACCACAATCATGTGGTCAATAATAAGTAGTAGGCCCAGTGAACTCCCAAGAGATAGCAGAATACAAGAGGTTCAAAATGAGAGACTAATCACATTTGATAAACCTGCAGTGAATAAAGAAGGACTATGCAACAAAGCCATGGAATTTGTGCCTCTTGAATCCCAAATTGCAACAGTTCGTCAAGAAACACCAGTCTACAACGATGTAGCCTCAGACTATGCTACTGAAATAAAGAGAAATCCAAAAGCAAATGAAAATTCGGAAGCAATTCCAACAATTGACAGAACTGCATCTGGCTACTTCATCAATTTCGATCACTTTTCTGATGATCCAAGTGAACATGAAGAAACGCCAGCAACAAAAACTTTCAAAGACAAAGTGACTGAACTCTTTCATCAACTAAAAGAAACCTATCTGATTTCTCCATGGATTGAATTTTGGATTGTGTTAGGTGTAATGTCCCTCCTGCTTTGGCTCATCATGGTTCTTTGTTTGGGAAAATTCATTGAAGGAAAATACAGTACAATGGACACAGCAAGTCAGAACATCAACTTGGTCCTAAAACCTCACAAGTCAACTCACATCGAGAAAAGAGAACTGTCATCAGTGAACATCACAGCCAATCCAATACCCGGTGGGGTAGCATGGGACAAAACGGATTATGAAATTTATGGCCCGATTGAGCTAATGAAATATCCACACCAGTTCAAGGTTTCCTTGAGTGACTTTGTAAAACCAAGTATTTTTTCTGATGATTGGGACTTTGAAAATATTAATTATATGATGTCAGATTTAGTAATGTCAGCCAAATTCACAGAACATGATTATTTACAAGGTTCATCAAATTATGAAGAAATGTATTGCTACAATCATTTTGGTCATCACTATTTGCATAAATCTGCTCAACCTAGAAATGTTTTTAATTATAATCAATGGGAACATTGTGCAACACCGCCTAAAGACAGCTCAAAAATATTTTATGAGAAATTCCCTTACTTCTCAGGTTTTAACACAAGTGATGCAGAAACATTTTATTTTTAAATATTAAATAAGACAGGAATGAAAACAATGTTGACAAATACTAAATTGATTTATTCTGAAATGTTTTAAGAAAAAATGACTACATTTGGTTTTGAATTCTGGAAAAACAACATGAATGAATGAATGATGTGAGTTTTATCATGCGCAAACTTTGCCCAATGGGCGTCAACGCGCCTAAAACAAATAATACCAGCTCACAGATCAACCCAGCGGTCCATCATTGATAGGCTTTGATGAAGTACCACGTCTTCAGGGCCTTTTTAAACAAATCAATCGAGGGAAGAGATTTAACCTCAATTGGAAGGGAGTTCCAGAGCTTAGGGGCCACAACAGAAAAAGCTCTTGCTCCCCATCTGGCTAGCCGTATGCGAGGCACTACCAGTTGAGATAAGCCGGAAGATCGAAGGGATCTGGATGGAAGATAACGAGAGAGCAGAGACCCAAGTGCATCATCCGAACCTGCCCCAAGAGCTCTATACGTAAGACATAAAATCTTAAAAGAGACTCTGTACTGGACAGGGAGCCAGTGAAGATCTCTCCTGGCGATCGTGGCGGAAGATGCCAAGGGAAGGGCCAACACAAAGCGCGCTGCCGCATTCTGCACTATTTGCAGTCGATGAATAAGACCCTTGTTGGACTCCGCATATAAGGAATTGCAATAATCAAGCCTTGAGCCAACAAGGGCGACTGCGATCTGCTTGCGGGCCTGGGAAGAAAGATAGTTACGGATCCTATTAAGGATCCTAATCACGCCCCAACACGTGGCCACCATCCTATTTACTTGGAGCTTCATGGAGAGTGAGGTGTCAAAGACCACGCCGAGATTTCTGGCTGATTGGGAGGGAGTGAAGCAGATGCCAAGAGATAGAGGCCACCACTTGCTCGACCAAGCATCTTGGTCCTTCCCAAAGACCAAGACCTCTGTCTTATCGCCATTTAGCTTTAGGGAGTTGATGATCATCCAATCTGCTACATGCTGCATGCATGACCTAAAGCTAATGGCAGATGCATGAACAGAGGAATGGGCCAGAGACACCATGATCTGGGTGTCATCGGCATAGGATACCACCTCCATCCCCTGCGATCTTACTAGTCTAGCAAGGGGGGCCACATAGATGTTAAACAAGGTCGGACTAAGGGCCGACCCCTGTGGCACCCCACATTGCAATGACTTGGCAGGGGAGAAGAAGTTTCCAAGCTTTACTCTCTGTTCTCTACCAATGAGAAAGGAGTTAAGAAGATTCAGGGCCGGCCCAGTAACCCCTGCCTCCCTAAGCCGAGATGTTAAAATGGCGGGAGACAGGGTATCGAAAGCGGCTGTGAGATCTAATAGGACAAGTATTGTAGTTTGGCCACTATCCACTTTGCGTCGGATGTTATCTGCTACAACAGTGAGAGCGGATTCAGTACTGTGGTACTTTCTGAATCCGTGCTGTGTGTTATCCAAATATTCACTGGTCTCAAGAAAAGTGGAGAGATGAAGGTTGAGGTGTGCCTCCAGTATTTTTGCAGGGGCCGGAAGCAGAGAGATTGGCCTAAAGTTTTTAAGAAGGCCAGGGTCAAGAGATGGTTTCTTTAGAAGAGGCCTCACAATCGCCTTCTTCCAAACCGATGGAAAAGAACCCTGAGTGATGGCCCTATTCATAACTTCCAGCATAGGAGGGAGAATGCTGTTTCTGCACTCCTTCAGTACTCTTAGTCCTATCAAGTAGGAGGTTCAGTCCTTCCAAAGACAGTAAAGGAAATTGCCCAAATATTTTGGAAGGGCATTCACCCAAAGTGTCTAGGGTAACAATAGCAAGGGAAGTGTCCCTATCCAGAGAGTGACTTTGAGCTTCCAAAGCGATATGGATGTCCAAGATTTTGCTATGAAAGAAGTCAGAGATGTTATTGCAAAGATCCTGAGAACTGACTACGGGATCAGGGAGTTGAAGTCAGCATAGTGAGTCAGCAATTTTGAAAAGTTCCCTGGATGAAGTTAGGGAGCCTGTAAGATTGGTAAAATACTCCTGCTTCTCCATTATAACTCTCTGTTTATAGTCTCTTAAAGCGGACTTATGGATCTCTCGATCTTTCAGATCCCAGGATTTCCTCCATCTTCTCTCACTGCTCCTGCAGCCCTGCCTTAGAAGTCTCAGGTGTTCAGAAAACCAGGGTGCAGTAGGTTTCTGCCGGGCTACATATCGAAGGGAAGCGGGGGCAAGCTTTTCCACAGCATTAGTAATAGAATCAGTAAGTTCTTGAGCTGCCTCATCCACATCCTTCAGGGAACAGGATTCCAGAGTCTGAATGTGAGAAGCGATGGTATCATCAGTAATATTTCTAAAGTTTCTCCTAAGGATAAATGAGGAAGTGAAAGGATTAGCTAAGAGGGGGGCAAAGAGAACAAGTTCAAATGGTACAGCAAAATGATCTGTCCAGACCAAAGGCAAAGGCGAGCCAATAGTTAACCTGGAATCACTAGAAAATATCCCATCAAGAATATGGCCAGCCTTGTGAGTTGGGCTGCTCACCAGCTGAACAAGGTCAAAAGCTCTGAGTGATTCAGTTAGTGTCAAGGTATCCTTTGAACTAATATCATCAAGATGAAAATTAAAATCACCCAGGATGGAGAGATGGGATTTTCCAAAATAGGGTTCTAGGATTTCAAGTAAATGTAAAGGAAAATTCGCCCTCGGGCCAGGTGGCCTGTATATAAGTATACCAGTAAAAGAAACAGAAGGAGCGCACAATATACTAAAATAAAGTGCCTCGAAGCAATCTCCTGGCCTTGATAGCGGTTTAGTGGTGCAGGAAAAAGACGATTTAAAAAGGACAGCAATTCCTCCTTCTCTGCGAAGTGGTCTGTCCTGCCTATGGAGGGAATAACCATCAGGAATGGCCAAGAGTAAATCGTGTCCAGAGGACTCCGAGGCCCAGGTCTCAGTAATAAAGACCCAGTCCGGCTGTCTTTCTTCCACGAAATCGTGGAAGGCGACATTATGCTTGATCAGCGATCGCGCATTAATTAAAAACCCAGCTTTTGAGACCGGGATAGAGCGACATCCTGAGCGTGGATAAGACCTTATGGGCCTGGGAACAGGGCAGTGAAAGGAGGCCCTACATGTAAGACATCGCTGGGAATGTCGGATTCCCTCAGGAGAGAAGCGGTGAAAACACCGTTGCACTGATGGCCTAAGGGCCATGAGTTCCAGCATAGAGTATTGCCTGGGTACCTTGTAAGATGGAAGGAGGGTGCCCGCCGAGTCCAGCCCGCCCTGCAGCACGTCCTCAGCGCGGACGGGCGCAGACGGGCTGAACTCAGGCGTAACTCCGGCGGATATCCGGCGCTCCCGCTGCGCGATGACGCTACACGTAGGCATGGCTGCAATTTATAATGGTCGAGCCTCCTACACGAGGACTAGACCGCAAAGTGGCTCAGCCCTCACCCAATATGGCCGCCAACGAGGCAGTGGCGAGGGACCCGCAAAATGCGGTGCTTGACCAATTACCGTGCAGGTGAGAGTGACAGTGTGCAGGTAAGCGTGGCCAGCAGTATTAAAACCATGGGAGAAGTGATCCAAACTAAAATAACAACCTAAATACAAAACGGGATTAAATAAAATCACAGGAGCTGCACAATGGTAAAGCGCTGCAGGAGAGATGCGCTAAGCTGAAAGGGCGCTCGCCTAGGTTTGCCTGCAATTTATAGTGGTCGAGCCTCCTACACGAGGACTAGACCGCAAAGTGGCTCAGCCCTCACCCAATATGGCCGCCAACGAGGCAGTGGCGAGGGACCCGCGAAATGCGGTGCTTGACCAATTACCGTGCAGGTGAGATCATCGAAACAAAAACCATCTGGGGTACAAAAGACTGGCAGGTCCAAGGTTTAGAAGCATTATTTAGGGCCTGCATGATCCCAGAACAATTAATATTCTTGAATGACACCATTCAACAGACTACTTGTCTTGGCCTAGCCAAGATAAAAGACTTAAATAAACCGTCTATTCCGAAGCCCATACCTGACAGTAATAGCACTACAGATGTGGAAATAGACGCATCCCAAATTTTATATTTATTTTATTTATTTTATTTTATTTTAGCGATTTGTAGAGCGCCTGGTGACCCGGAGGCATCCCCGCGCTATAACATTTGTGGAGACCAGAGGAGAAAAGGAGGGGACTTTATTTTGGGAATAGCAGCGTTTTCAGTTTTTTCCTGAAAATCAGATGACTGGGTTCCAGCCGCAGGGGGCGGGGAAGTGAATTCCACCCGGAAGATGCTTTAACAGAAAAGCGTCGGCCGCCGGTACGAGTCTTCCTGTATCTGGGTACGTTGGCCAGACGCTCATTATCCGAGCGAAGGGACCTGGGGGCCATGTAAGGGGTAACCAGGTCTCTCAGAATAGCAGGGCCAAGACCATTAAACAGTTTGTGTGCAGTGCACAGGGCCTTGAATTCTACCCTTTGATGTATTGGAAGCCAGTGGAGGGCCTTAATTGCTGGTTTGGCTGATACTCTGGAAGGGAGGTTCATAAGTAACCGGGCGGCTGCGTTCTGCGTGCGCTGGAGTTTAGCCATGGTAGCTTCTGGAGCTCCCAGATATACCATGTTGCTGTAGTCCACTCCTCTCTTCCACTGTCTTCTATCCTTATAATCCCCTTCAATCCTACTCTCTGTCTTCCTCTTCCCCACACCCTTTTTCAATCTCTTTATCCCCAACCTTTCACTCCGCCATCCCCCCAAACGTAATCCCTGTCTACTGCCCTCCCACCTCTCCCATCTTCCCTCCTCTCTTACAGCCTCTCAATCCCACCAAGATTTTTTGCTTGACCCTCACCCTCACGTTTTCTAGTCCCTATCTCTTTTGTTCTGTGATCTTTTAAAACTACGTTCCTTCACCTGCACTGTTTTTAAAAATCGATCTTACCTGAACTCAGTAGCGCCTGCCTAACGCGCCGAGCAGCCCTCCTGACTTCCCCTGATACAGCGGAACCTAGCGCTGACACAGGGAAAACACCCAAACCGCCATCGCGGCTCGAAGGCGTAGCCACGCCCATTACGAGGCCACACCCACCCCCCACGCCACAAAATGTGTCGGCCATACCAGCGCAGCGGACGAGCGCTGCGGGAGCGCCGTTTGCGCGCCGAAGGCGCACCTAAGACAAGCCCGCCTGCGCCCGTCCGCGCACGGCCGGGCCCAGGGCCAGAACCCCTACTGGACCAAGCTTCCCCTAAGGTAAGCTATTCGCGCCAGGACCTCCTCAGTCTCAGACCCACTATTGACACCGCATGCAACTATGTTCATGATCTTGAAGGACCATTTACCAGCTGCACACGCTGCCGCCCAGCTCAGCTCAAACTTCCCAGCCGACCCACCATGCCCTCAGCTCTTAAATTGGCCACCTTGAACTGTCGCTCACTCCCTAGGCATGCACTGCTAATTAATCATCTAATAGAAGACCACGAGCTCGACATTCTGTTCCTCTCGGAAACGTGGCTTACTGATCATTCGGATTCAGACGTTGTTCTAGCTATCCCCCCGGGCTTCCTTATTCAGTCCCAACCTCGTCCATCTGGTAGAGGAGGAGGCTTGGCCATCATCCACCGGGACTATCTCTCCTGTAGAACCAACGACGCGCATATCCTGGATTCCGAAAGCCTTCATTTTACCATCCAGTCAGCACCGACTAACTCACTGTCAGGCCTCCTAGTTTATCGCCCCCCTGGCCATTCGGGCCCTTTCTCCAGCGCTCTCCTGGATGTTATAGCTGCTCAGGCCCACTCCACTACCAACTTCCAAAACAGAACACATCCTGATTGGAAAAAATGGTTGATCTGGCCCACAGACACAAATAACTGTCAAGATAGATTCCTGAACAAAACACAGGGGTTCAAAATGACCAGGCCAGACCCAAGATACTCCCAGACACAACATCCAGGGATAGTTACAACATACAGTGTAGGGAAACTATGCCTTGAGTGGCTACAGAAATCCACACTGGCTGAAATTAAGCAACACTTGACTTTACTTAAAGACGGTGCTGACTTGCGTGATTTCATACTGGGACCACGCAAACAGCGTCAAAAATATTTCATATACGCCGGTATATACGCTGCTTACAATGAGGCTTGGAAAGTAACACAAATTAAAACTGCTGAAAAAATACGAAAAATTGATCGTATTAATTTGGAAAAATCACTTTCTGTAGTGGACAATGGGTTAACGACTCTGTCCTCCAGAATATATTCACTGGACAGCATTGTATCATCTGCTATTGATATAATAGAGCAGGACTTACTGATGTTACAACATGGTCAGTCCCAATTACGTTCTATTGTACAGCTTGGCTGGAAGTTGCAAAATCTGCGTACAGGCTACGTGCCATGGCGTTTAATCAACACAACGTCATTATTCTCTATGTTTAACCTTACTGATAAACAAATCAGTTTGGCACAAAAAGGAGCAGACTATACGATTCTGAGCATTGAAAAACTTGAGAGATTACCATTGACAATGTCAGAAAGACCTGTCATTGAATGGATAATACACGGAATAATCACAATTCCGATAACAACTTTCCAGTTTAAATATTGCCAGGAGTATATACCAGCAGGCCTGTATGAAAGGTTGGGTAAAGGATACATCAAGTCAACATGGAAATTACCTTATACACACAAATGTTATGGTGAAAAGAAAAAAGAGGTATTTCTTAGTGGTAATATTTGTAGAAAATCACTAAGTGGTACACTCCTGTGTCAAGGTATTAACTTGCATGGAGCCTGCGAAGGGTCTTCAAATAACCTTTCATGTCACCTGCACAGCACTCCTACAACTCAGATAGAGCCATTCTTTAGACAGCTTTCCAACGGCAGCTACATTCTAATAAATGACCACAGCTGTTGTGGCATGGTGCCAGGAAGGGCCTATCTCGTGAGCGTTAGTTCCATGGTCACTTGCTGTATGCAATTTTTGTATCCAAACAGCACTCTAGACATGGAGGCGGCAATATGGTCTTATTTGAATATCTCTTCTATTCGAATTGATACTTTAAGCAGAATGAAGTCTATTCTTTTACAGACAACTGTGCCTTTAACCTCGTCCAAAGAGACGTATGATCTGCAAGTTGCAAGGACAGCAGCAGAGATACATTCCCTATTATCAACAAATTGCCCCGTGCATTTCGTAGAAATGTTAAGCCAAATCTTAAACATGTCAGATACCAGTAGCATCGCACATGTATTTAAGACAATTTTTTCGGGACTGTTAACACCCTTTGAAACAGTTCTGGGCATCTTTCCTAATTGTGTCCATTCTGTCTTCGGCGGTCTGCCTCTACTTTTGGGACTCGTAGCAGGAATTGTATTTTTGATCCTTCTGCTCCGATATGGCAAGCCAAGCCACAGACAAAACTCCAGCAATGATGGAAGAAACGATCCTAGCTATACGCTATCGGGACCGCATCACTAAAGTCCTCGGATTAGCCCGGCTAAGAGATCTAAATATGACCTGGTTTCTTTCATTCAGACCAATCTGGCAAAATTGCATCTTACCTGTACTACGATGTATGCTATGCGGAGAAGAATGCGTGTTGGACGTCTGTCTTACACTACCATCAGCAGTACCAATGGATACAGATACCTTGCTAGGTCCTGTAACGGCTCATGCATCGTGTTGTCCCCAGCGGCTACCCATTCTGATGGCGGCATTCGTTGAGACTTCACCACTACGAGTATGTGGCAGTGGAGTACGAGATGAGAGCAACATCACGCAGGTACAACCTTCTGTGAGCATTGCTGATTCTGACATCGATGATAGCAATCATTCTCACACATGCACTGTTTCGGCATTTTCAAACTTGGTCGAACTTTCACCTGATGTTGTAGACCAATTTGTTGCGAGTCTGTCTGAGATGATGTTCTCCCCTGAACATCGGGAATACGTTTTTAAACAAATGAGCACACAGCGTTCCCTGAACTCTAAATTCGGCCTTCAGCTTTGATAAACAAAAGCTACTGAAAACATTTGGAACTGTTTTTCCCCTGAAAGCGAAATTATTTTTTCTCACTCCCAAAATATTTACCTTTTTTTTGGCACAAAGTACTCTGCTTAAAGTAGAACTATTCTTAGAGAACAGCGCTTCTATTTTAGGAACTCTAGAGACAATATTTTACCTCAGCCTCTAGCACATGTACAGCATTTTGTATAAATATGTGATGAAATGGTCTTGACCTTCTTTTCTGTATTAAGAGCCATTTCATGTGTAATTTTCACAATTTATTCAGCTGATATACATATGCATTTTAACTGAATGATAACACTGCTTGAAAAACGTACTCATTTTCGTGTATTTACCATATACCATTTCAAATGCGATTTTGTATTTTGGGGTGGGTTGGAAAACACACATGCATCGTTATATGTTTACTATTGCTTAGTTTTAGTAATGATGGACATTAAATCGTGGAGTGGGTGTTGTATTTCTATCTAGGACCCTAATTCGATATTCCCGATTTATGCCCTTATATGGCTATAACAAACAATATCCTTATAAAGGCATAAGAATCATATCCATATTTAGTAATAGCCCATGCAGTCCAAATACAGCAAGGCTACTCCCCTAGACTCCTAGAAAGTACAACGTGTTCTTTAAACAAACCAAGCCTCCATCAGCCCGGGAAATCCCCCTGCTTTTGTTTTGATTTGAACAAGAACTCCTGGAGTCCAGAAAGAACTGTTAGTTCTTGGTGATGTCTTATGTCCAGCCTTACGTCAAACCCGGCACCTTTCAGGTATAAATATACCAATGTTGCCTTAAGCAAACACACGGTGGTTTGCAGCAGAGCGGCTTTCTAATTGCCCGAGAGCCCAGCTGATACGAGAGCCCACGGACGCCGCCCCTCCCTTTTGACGCACTGAGAAAGACGCTGTCTTTTTCTCCAGCCGAGAAAATCCAGCTCCGGTGTTTCCAGCCGCCCTTGCGGGTTG
The DNA here is from genome assembly GCF_964261635.1 of Lissotriton helveticus. Classification (NCBI taxonomy): domain Eukaryota; kingdom Metazoa; phylum Chordata; class Amphibia; order Caudata; family Salamandridae; genus Lissotriton; species Lissotriton helveticus. The sequence goes on from NC_136059.1 coordinate 1,662,723,543, forward strand.
CTGGGATATCGAGTCCTGAGAAAGAGATACCAGACCTCCTACATTCTATTACCAAGGTACGGAGCTGACTAAACCCTTAAGAGAATTCTTGATTCAGATTCTTGGCAAAACCAACTTAACTTAAACTGCTACTTACTTACTCCTTCCCACATATTAGGCTTAGGTCAGGTACACCGGGGTAGGCGTACTTAGAAGCACCAGTTGAGGACGTTTGTCAATGTTTTTATGTATGTATATATTTTATCCATTTTAAAGTATCATATGGCTAAGAAACCATATCAATGCTTTTACAGTATTATTTTATAATACTCCTTTTACTGTACGCACTTTACCTCATGATAAGTATTGCAATTGTGGCAATTCATTTCTCTTGCATGAGAAAGAAGACTGCTCAATAAATAACACTTTTTATTGAAAACGCCCGTCTCTCTATTTCTCTGCACTCTGGTGAAACTAAGTATGCACGATTGACTGAGTGAAATAGCTGTCTATTGTTTTCACACGACTCTAGAGATACACTCTTTATTCTGAGGGAGCAAAGTTGTCAAGTTTATGATTGTCAGATGCTAATCCCTTCTTGTCTACCCAGGGAAGTTAAACTCCTCCTTGTTTATTCAAGAAAGTTTCTAGCGACCTCTGAGCTAGCTGGCAAAACTAATTAAGTCTAATATAGTCAGTAGAGACCTAGTTGACCTCAGTCCTACGTCTACACTGCTGTTTATATTATTGAAATGCGCAGAGCCTATCGGGAATATAGGAACTACACTACAGTATCTTTTTGCTACAATCAATATATGTGAGCGTTCAGAAAGCAAAGTTCTGTTCTGCTTTAATTGAAGTGTATACAATTATGGTGGTGCTGCTTACACTGTATTGCGATCCTTCTCAGTGTTCAGCTTTAAACCTTGCCAGTATACTGAACAGTGAGTTCACACCATTCAAAGTGAGCTATACTTCCACAATGGGTGTTGAAATAGGCCTAGGGATCCATGATCCTGTGGATTGTTACAAAGGCATATAAAGTGGTGCAAGTGTGTCATATTGGGAGCATCCATCACAGGAAAGTACTTAGAGGTAAAATATGCAGTGTTTTTTCTTCTTTCGACTGAAAAGCAAATATTCCTGTTGGTGTTTCTTTATTAGTTATGAATGGTTGTAAAGGGAGCCAAAAAACCCTAAATATGCTATGTGGACTTCAAACCTGCTTTTGACCTGGCGGACAGAAGCATATTGTGCCAAAATGGATTAAAATGCAGATGCCTGATGGACTCTGCAACCTTTGGTTAGCTTTTCACACCGGCAACTGGGCCCAAGGAGATACAAGACAATTTAAACAACTATTCTGCCTATCTTAAATAATTGTGCAATGTCCCACTCTCTGATATATTAATAGAAAGTGACCATATAATATTGTCCATTGCTCAATTTAGCATTGTAGTCCTTGAGCTAAGGATTTCTTTTTCATTGCAGTTTATCCAATTCTCCTTTATTGTATTGTTAAATATTTCACTTTCAGTTCCAATAAAAGAAATCTTCCTCCCAAACTAATTCCTTCTAGAGATTACCATGCCTAGGATCTTCCTCCGGGCAGGAACTAATTAAAATTATGCACACATTCATTTACATTAAAACAACTCACCGTAAAATCAGATACAACCCTTTAACCTACTCGCAGTGAGAGTGAGTATACCACAAGTGTGGGGACACTCAGTGTTGTGTAAAATACCCCTCACACACCAACAGGCCCCTTGGTGTCATGCTTCATCATTGGGGTCTTCGCACCCCTCTAACGGGATGCGGCGTGCTGCGACCAACGACTACGTGGGCGCACTTGCAGTTGGACTATGTGTGGTGTGTGTGATGCAAGTGAAGGGGTAGTTAATGTGAGTGGTGGGGTTGAAGTGGGTTTAAAAAGTACCTGGCTCGTGGGTATGGAGAAAAACTTTATTCGTTACCCCGGGCTGGCACTATTAAAAAGGTGCAGGGTGAGGTAATTAACTGTTGTCACTATGAACAGTACCTCTAGTGTGCGTCAACATGTTTCGGAGCTGGTGCTCCTTCTTCAGGACGGGGGCACAACTTCCCACCTTACTCACGTATTTCCAACAAAGTGTATTATACAAAAAAAGTGCAGGACTATGTACAGTGAATTAATACTAAATACAGGCTATAGTGTGTCTACAGCGGGATTTGTTTGTGACCATGCACTTGCATGACCTACAAAGAAAAGAAAAATAAAAATAAAATGAGTGTGGTGGCCCTGTTAGGGTAGCTCAACAAGGTGCAGTCACCTGGAGCACCACATGGCGTAGTCGCCCTGTAAAAGAAAAGACAAAACAACACAGAACACACAGACACATAGATAGTAGGTTTGAAACATTTGGTCATACTCAAGTTGTGGTGATGGCTTGCTTCATGAGCATTTCTGGACGTCAGGGGATGATTGCTAAATGTGCAATCTACAGGAACAGAAACAGGCAATTTTCAGTTTGTTTACTCACTTTTTTGCTAGGAAAAAGGTGTTTTCTGCAGACTTATACTCACTAACTCAGGACAGAATTTGTCTCCGTGTCCCCCTCACGCTGCTCCGCTGATTTTGACTGTGGAATGGGAGCTGGGCGCTATATATGCAGTGAATCACCAAGGAATAATCTCTTACTATTCGTTAATTGTCGGATCCAGTTAATGCCCATATTAGGCAAATCCGCTCCTTGTTACCGTCATACCATGTAAGGCATGTCCGGTTACACGTGTGGTGCCAGGTGTGTATCTTGCCGGTTAGAGAGTGCGTGTCTCGGAACTCAATGGTAATCACCTGCGTGCGCTAGTGGTAGGCCATGCGTACGCATGCGCAAGGAGAGTAGTGACATCGCGCCTGTGCATCCCCGCGAGTGTTGGTGATTAGCGGGTACTGCTAGGCGCATGCGCGTCTATGGTGGAGATGTTGACAACGCGCATGCGTTTAGGTCGGTCCTCTGTAGGGAGAGCTGTACCTTCCTGTGATATTACCCAAACAAAGAAAATGGTTAGCATTTTTTACATCATTTGATATGTCCTGATCATTACGAGGCATATCCCCAGTGGTAATCATCTGCGTGCGCTAGTGGTAGGCCATGCGTACGCATGCGCAAAGGAGAGTAGTTACTCCGCGCCTGTGCATCCCCGCGAGTGTTGGTGATTAGCGGGTAGTGCTAGGCGCATGCGCGTCTATGGTGCTCTGTAGGGAGAGCTGTACCTTCCTGTGATATTACTCAAACAAAGAAAATGGTTAGCATTTTTTAGATGATGTGATATGTCCTGATCATTATGAGGCATATCCACAGAAGGGGACACAGAGACTGTATTGACCGCCTATGTAGTGGTGGTGCAAAACGTTATTGGCAAATGGTTTCTTTCTACACTACAGGTTTTGATTCACGTGTTATCATGCAGATATCAACTGGTTAGTTGCCCCCAGGGCACAGCATCATTCAATCCCTCGATATGTGTCCCTAGACTGCGCCATGTGGTGCTCCAGGTGACTGCACCTTGTTGAGCTACCCTAACAGGGCCACCACACTCATTTTATTTTTATTTTTATTTTCTTTGTAGGTCATGCAAGTGCATGGTCACAAACAAATCCCGCTGTAGGCACACTATAGCCTGTATTTAGTATTAATTCACTGTACATAGTCCTGCACTTTTTTTGTATAATACACTTTGTTAGAAATACGTGAGTAAGGTGGGAAGTTGTGCCCCCGTCCTGAAGAAGGAGCACCAGCTCCGAAACATGTTGACGCACACTAGAGGTACTGTTCATAGTGACAACAGTTAATTACCTCACCCTGCACCTTTTTAATAGTGCCAGCCCGGGGTAACGAATAAAGTTTTTCTCCATACCCACGAGCCAGGTACTTTTTAAACCCACTTCAACCCCACCACTCACATTAACTACCCCTTCACTTGCATCACACACACCACACATAGTCCAACTGCAAGTGCTCCCACGTAGTCGTTGGTCGCAGCACGCCGCATCCCGTTAGAGGGGTGCGAAGACCCCAATGATGAAGCATGACACCAAGGGGCCTGTTGGTGTGTGAGGGGTATTTTACACAACACTGAGTGTCCCCACACTTGTGGTATACTCACTCTCACTGCGAGTAGGATTCTTCTTGTTTATGAAACAGTGCCCGTGGAGTAAGAATCCTACTTCTATACTCTACCTCCCTCTGATTGTTTTTTTCATATCTAGGCAGCGCAGAGCTGCGGGAGTCCCTACAACACACACATAGTGACACACAGTAGAATTTGTAACCAGCGGTCGACCAAGAATGGAGGACGAACATGGCCTTACATTTGGGGATGACGAGATCGACCAAATTCTCAGGGACCTCAACCCATTTGAAGGCCTCAGCAACCCGGAACCGGGCCCCAACACCAATGAATGGAATGAACTAATAACACTTAGGCAAAACCAGATTAAGGCAGCACTTCATGGCTTGTTCATGAAGGAATATCTACGGAGCAAAATGGCACCACCGGGATTAATAGTTAAAAACGAACCACTCATTTTTCAGAACGATTTAATTTTCAAAAAGGAGTGGTCGCTAATATCCTGGCATTGTTCAAGGGATTGGCTAGTCCTTATAATAAAAACAGCAGCGAGAATCACCCATGAGCTGAAAATAGAAATCAACAAAATAGAAGTCCAATTAAAAACCTACATATCAACGGAAGAATTGAAATTAAGACTAGAGGAACTAAACCAACAGATGACGGACTTTGAGTTTACACTCAAACAGAGCAAGTCCAACAAACTGGCTAAAGATAAAGCTAAGTTTACACCTGAAAGTGCGTACCCTTATACTAAAGCCGATTACGTTCCCACAAACACCAACAGTGATGCTGACAGCGACATTTCAGACAACGGATCCTCTGGCTCTAACTCGAGTGGCAAGAGAGGCTCCAAACAATGGAGAGGAGGGTGGCATCAAAGGAGACAACAGTTCCCGAGACAACGAGGATGGAGAGGTTATCAACCCCAGCCTCAGCAATATCCACAACCATTCCTAGGCCCACCACCATTTAATCCCTTCCAATATGGACCACCGCCCATTGGCCAAAATTTCCAGCAATGGAACCCGGATAACAATGACGGATACTATGGCCAACAGCAGCCTTTTTTAGGCACGCGTTCCACAACACGTGGAAGGAACCGGAAAGGCAACAACGTAGGATGGGAAGATCAAGATCAAGCCAACTCACGAACCACGAGAAGCATGACCGGATCCCTCCCGAACCAGCCGTCAACGAGCAAGAGGGGGACCTAATAGTCAACCTTACACCTTGGCCACTAACAGATGCACAACGGAGTGTGCTTAACAAAGGACTAGGTTTCGTACCGACTCAAAAACCTGATGTGTTCAAACTGAACATAGAACTTCAAGAATTCACTAGGAAGCTGAGATTACAAGCATTCTTCCAAGACAAACCACCAACCACGGAGAGGACGGACACCGGCCTGAAACTGAAGTCAACCTTTACTCCACCTGACTCCACCATGCCAATAGAACTACTAGCTTTTGAAAAAGCTGTTTTCACAGAAGTGAACGAGCTCAACATGAGAGATGCCAACATCTATCACAACACCAGTGGAGATGAACAAAGGGCAATCAGAGAGCTATCCAACAACAAGGAACTGATCATAAAACCAGCGGACAAGGGCGGAGCAATTGTTCTACAAACTTTGGAGACATATAACAACGAATGCACCAGATTACTGTCTGACACAAGGAACTACAGAGTCCTCCGGGAAGATCCGACTGAGAAACTACGCATCAGAATTGGAGGCATGGTGGAAGAGGCACTAGCCCACGACTGGCTCAGTAAAAAAGAAGCGGATTTCTTACAACAGCCATCACCAAGAATCCCGTATTTTTACTGTATACCCAAAATACATAAAAACATTGACAACCCACCGGGTAGACCCATAGTATCAGGGATCGGCTCCATCCTTGAGCCTCTTTCAAAATTTGCGGACGCTTTCCTCCGACCCCTGGTACAGTCTACCGATACCTACCTAAGAGATACGAAATCGGTCCTCCAACTGTTGGAGAGTAAAAGCTTCGACCCAACGACACAACTACTACTGAGCCTAGACGTGGAAAGTTATATACTAGCCTAACCCACGACGAGACACTCCAAATAATAGAGGAAGTACTATTTTCTAGCCAATGGAAGTATCAAACACCTCGAGGTCTGGTTTTGGAATGTATCTCCCTGGCACTGCAACAGAACTTTTTCCAATACGAGAAAACCATATACTTACAGAGCCATGGGACCAGTATGGGCAGTACTTTTGCTCCTAGCCTGGCGGGGCTTTACGTCCACCATCTTGAGCAGAACAGGATACTCCATACCATCAACCCATACAGAACCCACATCAATACCTGGAAAAGATATATTGACGACATCTTGATCATCTGGGATGGGGTGGCAGATACAGCCATGGAATTCATCAACTGGCTCAACAACCAGAACAGATATCTGAAATTCACCAGCACCATCTCCAACACATCCATGGTGTTTCTAGATCTCAATATCTATGCGGAGGGGAACAGACTGAAAAGTACCACGCATTTTAAACCCACAGCGAGAAATTGCTTACTGCGGTATGATAGCTTCCATCCCAGGCACCTCAGAGAAAATCTCCCTTATGGACAATTCTTAAGGTTGAGACGCAACTGCACAGAGCTGACCAATTTCAAATCTCAGGCTGGGGAACTAAGAACAAAACTACTACAGCGAAAATACCCCCCTAAAATCATTGAAAAAGCCATGAAAAGGGCCAAAAACAACCACAGGGATGCGCTCTTGGAGGAAAGAGTACCATCAGTTGATGAGAAAAAAAGACCTATATGTGTCACCACATACTCCACCATGTCCAATGAAATCTCCAAAATTGTAAATAAACACTGGAGGATTTTGAACTGTGGTAATCTTAATCTGGAGAAACCAATGCATGCACAACGCCGTGGCAGGAATCTGAGGGACCTACTGGTACACACCAGACCTAAGCCTAATACCACCATCAGACAAACAAACATTGGAATACAGGGACACTTTCCCTGTGGGAACTGTAGTAGCTGTCACCTCACGAAGAAAAGCAACAAACTAACATTCAGAAATGGCACCAATTGGGAACAGAGACAATTCACAAATTGTAACACCAACAACGTAGTCTACATGATCACCTGTCCATGCGGTCTTGAGTATGTGGGTATGACCACGAGACCGGTGAAAACAAGGATAGGGGAACATAAAAGCAATGTCCGTTGCAAAAAAACAACGACAAAAATGGCAACGCACTACCTGACTGAACAACATGGTGTGAATGACCTCAAATGGACGGTTATTGAACACCTACCAACAGAAATGGGCCTTTTCCAAAAGGAACAGCGGTGGGTGTTCCGTCTAGGGACACATATCGAGGGATTGAATGATGCTGTGCCCTGGGGGCAACTAACCAGTTGATATCTGCATGATAACACGTGAATCAAAACCTGTAGTGTAGAAAGAAACCATTTGCCAATAACGTTTTGCACCACCACTACATAGGCGGTCAATACAGTCTCTGTGTCCCCTTCTGTGGATATGCCTCATAATGATCAGGACATATCACATCATCTAAAAAATGCTAACCATTTTCTTTGTTTGAGTAATATCACAGGAAGGTACAGCTCTCCCTACAGAGCACCATAGACGCGCATGCGCCTAGCACTACCCGCTAATCACCAACACTCGCGGGGATGCACAGGCGCGGAGTAACTACTCTCCTTTGCGCATGCGTACGCATGGCCTACCACTAGCGCACGCAGATGATTACCACTGGGGATATGCCTCGTAATGATCAGGACATATCAAATGATGTAAAAAATGCTAACCATTTTCTTTGTTTGGGTAATATCACAGGAAGGTACAGCTCTCCCTACAGAGGACCGACCTAAACGCATGCGCGTTGTCAACATCTCCACCATAGACGCGCATGCGCCTAGCAGTACCCGCTAATCACCAACACTCGCGGGGATGCACAGGCGCGATGTCACTACTCTCCTTGTGCATGCGTACGCATGGCCTACCACTAGCGCACGCAGATGATTACCATTGAGTTCCGAGACACGCACTCTCTAACCGGCAAGATACACACCTGGCACCACGCGTGTAACCGGACATGCCTTACATGGTATGACGGTAACAAGGAGCGGATTTGCCTAATATGGGCATTAACTGGATCCGACAATTAACGAATAGTAAGAGAGTATTCCTTGGTGATTCACTGCATATATAGTGCCCAGCTCCCATTCCACAGTCAAAATCAGCGGAGCAGCGTGAGGGGGACACGGAGACAAATTCTGTCCTGAGTTAGTGAGTATAAGTCTGCAGAAAACACCTTTTTCCTAGCAAAAAAGTGAGTAAACAAACTGAAAATTGCCTGTTTCTGTTCCTGTAGATTGCACATTTAGCAATCATCCCCTGACGTCCAGAAATGCTCATGAAGCAAGCCATCACCACAACTTGAGTATGACCAAATGTTTCAAACCTACTATCTATGTGTCTGTGTGTTCTGTGTTGTTTTGTCTTTTCTTTTACAGGGCGACTACGCCATGTGGTGCTCCAGGTGACTGCACCTTGTTGAGCTACCCTAACAGGGCCACCACACTCATTTTAATTTTATTTTTCTTTTCTTTGTAGGTCATGCAAGTGCATGGTCACAAACAAATCCCGCTGTAGGCACACTATAGCCTGTATTTAGTATTAATTCACTGTACATAGTCCTGCACTTTTTTTGTATAATACACTTTGTTAGAAATACGTGAGTAAGGTGGGAAGTTGTGCCCCCATCCTGAAGAAGGAGCACCAGCTCCGAAACATGTTGACGCACACTAGAGGTACTGTTCATAGTGACAACAGTTAATTACCTCACCCTGCACCTTTTTAATAGTGCCAGCCCGGGGTAACGAATAAAGTTTTTCTCCATACCCACGAGCCAGGTACTTTTTAAACCCACTTCAACCCCACCACTCACATTAACTACCCCTTCACTTGCATCACACACACCACACATGGTCCAACTGCAAGTGCTCCCACGTAGTCGTTGGTCGCAGCACGCCGCATCCCGTTAGAGGGGTGCGAAGAGCCCAATGATGAAGCATGACACCAAGGGGCCTGTTGGTGTGTGAGGGGTATTTTACACAACACTGAGTGTCCCCACACTTGTGGTATACTCACTCTCACTGCGAGTAGGATTCTTCTTGTTTATGAAACAGTGCCCGTGGAGTAAGAATCCTACTTCTATACTCTACCTCCCTCTGATTGTTTTTTTCACAACCCTTTAACCAACAATGATTCTAAAACCTCCAAAATGATCAATAAAAATTACATTATAGATTCTTCTGTGACCAAATATATAGTAACGGAAAAACGATAAGGATAGCAAATCAGTTATCACATTTTGAGAAGATTTTGGTAGCGGTTACCGCCCATGTTCAATGTGTTCCTGTCATTTCACAACATAATTACATACACATCCTCGTACACATACTTAAAATATAGTGGGTCCAAGATGGCAACAGTGTTGACAGTGGGACTCCCCATAAATAGTTAAGGATGTACTCAATATGTATTTTTTCGTATTGTTATTTGGAAAATAAACACATTATAATTGTTTGGATACTCACAGCAACCAGATACCCAAAAGGATATCCTCAATGATGTTCAGCAGCCAATTATTTTGAAGATTGGCAAACAACTGAGATCTGTTGAGGTGTGCTTGCTAGTTGCTTCTTAGGTTGTTCCTTCTTATTACTGATTGATTTATAAAAATACACAGTTCATTTAGTATAAGTGAACCTCACCAGAATAGGTCTGCTGAGGTATTTGAAAGCACTTTATAGCTACTACGAAGTTAATGATTAATTTAAAAAAAACAAAAAAGGTGCAAGCAATGCAATTAAGTAAACAGACAGGGTCACACCAGTGGGAGTTAAATGCACAAGCTCAGAAAGGCTAATATCCTATCAATATTTAGGAGTTTCCTTTCCTGACAAACTTACATTCAGGTCTGAAGCCCAGCAGGTGGCTAACGGAGGGTGTGGTGCGGACTCCAGGCTATGTTGATTTAACAGAATATATGGCGTCTACTCAGTTGTACCATTTGAAAGTCCTTATGGCCGATATGGGTGTGGAGAAGGGACTAGTGCAATTCTTGAGGGAACCGCACTTAGACCTACAGGCCAGGGTGAGATTTGGAAACAATGTGGAATGTACTGATCCCCTGAGACTACAGCGAGGAGTCTGTTAAGGGTGTGTCTGGCTCCAATACTCTCCCTACTCTATATCAATAAGTTAGAGATTGACTTAGCAGGGAATACAATGATGCTGTCTTACTGGCTAGAACTTTCAAAGGACTTAAGGACTTAATTGATAACTTTGTTGAATATATGGAGGGCCTCAACCTAGAAACTAATAAATCTAAAACTTTTATATTTTTTGGCCCTAGGAATGTGAAGACCTGTACAATTCATATCAAAGTCAACCGAATTGAGAGAGCCTGATCCTTTTCCCATTTAGGCAGTACTTTCGAAGAAAACTTACATTGAACCTCATGCATGGCTAACAGATGTTCATGTTTTATGCAAGCTACTGTGTCGATTTTGAAAGTTTCTGCATGTATTGGGAATAAACCTATTTGTCCGTTTATCGAGATCTATATGCGTAGATGTGTGCCGGTTTTGAACTATGGTGCTGGGATCTGGTGCTCTACAAATAAGAGCACCCTGCAGTTGGAGGAAAATCAGTTGTTGTGTAAGCTACTAGGGGTTCATCCTAGTAGTAGTAATTTCAAGGTACATGAGGAGCTTGGGCTAGATTCTGTTGAAGACTGTACTAAATTAGCTCCCTTGTTAACTTTGGTGTTCTATCTGGTGTAAACCACAGGCTACCGTTAGTAGAGACATGATTGAGGATTGTTTGGTGTGCGCCTTTGGACTAAGCTGCCTTGCACACAATATATACAGACCAATCTTTTTAGTCTTGGAAGACCCAGCCTCATTGATGACCCCACAACCATTACGAAGGGGATAAGAAGAGGGTTAGGGAATTTTTTATGTTGAAACAATGGGAGATGACTGTGTCCTCTTCAGACTCCTATAATAAATATGTGTTGATCTAAATGTGCCTGGGATCGAAACAGTTAGAGTGGGTTAAGAGCCCTTGGGAATAATCCCTCCGTACTAGTTTTCATATGGGTTCCGTCAGTCTTAAACTGTGTTTTCCCCTTGGTCAGTATGATGTCTCCATCATCTGTTGTCGCCCTTGTGATTAAATATCTGACCAAACCATGCTGCACTTATTGTTTTTCTGTAGGTACTATAGAGATCTATCTAGGGGTTTACTTATGCCAATATTACAGGAAGCAAAGATTAGAAAATGCAGACCTGCATTTTTGTATGTACAGTCACTGCTATCTCAGGACATTTGTTTTAGAATGAGCTTATTTTTAAAGACAGCTGTTAAATTGAGAAATCTTGCTTTGAACTGCAGCTCTCTATGTTTTGATATGCATCATGTGTTTTATATATGAATAACGGTTCTTAGTACTTTTTATATTATGCAGTGTTTTCTGATTACTGTCTTGTATGTTCTTTAATGGTCATTGTTTGGTCGAATAAAGATGATTCTTCCTGTCTGTCTGTAAGTGTCATCATTACTACAGCATTATGAATTCATCATAATTCCTATTAATACTTACAGTATTCTTGGTCTCTTAGATAAGGAGCTGCCTAACGTTGATGCTATTGAGGGTAAAATGTTAAGGGAAGCACTCTATCTACTACAAGCATTGGGGGTTAAAGTAATTGAGGTCTGAATTAGAATTTTGATATTTGAAATTCTTGGTTGAGTGCTTTAAGGAAGTATAGAGCGGTTAGCAATTTTTTATTAGGAAGTTAAGGCAAAGAATAGTGGCCATAATTGCTAAATGTGATGTAGGTTTTAAAATTCAATCTTCTCTTATGAACTATTAAATAATAATACACATTTCATATTTAATGGGAAAAATTATGGTGTTTTCATTTAATTCATATTTACAGACAATATAAAAAAAATCTAAGGTTTGTAGCTACACTTAAGAATACCTTTGAGATACCTTTTAGATTGGGCCATTTACTTATGGTTTATACCTTGAACAGCTATTAAGCTTTCTTAGGATTTAAGTGTACTAAAAGTTCCCAAAATAAATTGGTACACGTTTTATTTTGTGTCCTTATACTCTGACACAAAGGAACAAAGGAAAAACAATTAAAACCATTGTTTAGAGAAGCAGTCTTATGTACTGTTAATGATACATTTGAATATCTTCTAATTAAGTTAGCGTCTATTAGTATGGCTAATGTGATTGGACTGTTCATCAAATAAATTTGTAATATGTGTTGTTGAGTCAAGGGAGTGTGCATTGCGCCTTTATATTTGGATTTTTTTCTATATTCCTATTGTTTTACTGTTTCTATTTATTTTGTATTTAAGTAATTTTAATTGAAGCATATTAATAGTTTTAAAGGTCGTATGTATGAGCAATAAAATTGGCAAAATGTGAATGAACACCATTTAAACTACAGTATTTTGTGGCTCTAATTACAACTATCTCTATATCATACTTGTTCCTGTTTAGCTCAACAACAATCAAAGATACTTAGGATTTAAGGAAACAATGTGTTTTACATTCAAATATCCAAATTCACGAATTCAAGTATAATACAGAACATCTTTTAGAACATTATGCCTTTCTTCTATGGCTATTTCCTGCACTCAAAGAACAAATGTGACTGAAAACTCGCTAGCTCCCTTCTTAGCACTGGCTCTCTATTTGAAACAGAAAGAGCAATGAAACTCGCCATGAATTCAACATGACCATACCTTAGGAGTTCGACCATAAGATTCTGAGGGTGATGAAACTGGCTTCCAATCTTAGAACAACCACTTCCCCATGTGCATTACTGATATTTGTGGTTTCTAAGGGTCAGACGGCAAATATGAATCATTAGAGGAAAGATATTTAGCAAAAACATGGCAGCCCGGCTTGATGTTAGGTGATCTGCTTTTTTTGGGATTATTAATTTAAAGATAGAAAGTGGCATCCAGCGTCTTTGGGGATTGACTGGCTGGCCGAATATCCTGGGCCTGATTCTTGCTTACCTTACCAATGATCCAGCGGAAGCAGTGACATTTTTGTACTTATTCACAATATCTCCAATATATCATGAATAGAAACTTTATTACATCTAAGAGTTTGGTCCCATGGAAAATCAATGACAACTTACAAACATCTGGTCCTCTGATAGAACTTTGGGAGAGCTAATAGGGACTCACATAATAAGAGACGGATAATATTTCCTTCATAGGATCTATAATGAAGAAAATGCACAACGAACAATAATAGTCGCAATATATTTTATATCAAATACCTCAGCAATAAAGACAAACTTTGTATACTTATCAAGTCACTTTTATCTAAATATTTCAAAATATACATTGGTCAATAAACAAAGTACATTTTAAATGTAAATTCTATATTGTTACGTTACAGGCAAAATCACAATAAGATAATACAGTTCTTGGCAAATACATCATAAAATCAATAACAAGTGTGAGAGGAGAGAGAGAGACCAAAGGAAATAATTCATTGCAATATCAGTATGCAATTCAGAAATTCATACAAACCTAAGATCAATTAGCTAATGCACAGCATGCAATAGTCAGAAACAGCTAACCCTTCAGCCGAAAAGGTATAGCTTGAGCAACATCACCAGCCGATGAAGTGCAAAGTAATCAGGATAGTTCAGTTCACGGAAAATTCAGAATTTGGACCGACAGCATGTCATGCCCAAGTTTGCAAGGCTAATAGCCAGCAAGAGTAGCATAAAGAGGACAGCACCAAAAGGCTCTCTTCTCATAGAAACAGCTACTGCCAAGTTCTTTTCCCACGGGAATAGTTATACCCCAAGATGTATAATAAATCAAACCCCCAAATATTTCAATTTCACAGTTTTATTCAATTCTATTGGTTAAGTTCATGAGGTGATTATTTTCCAGGCTAGTTCATCCGGAACTTTAATAATTCCGTTCCTTGTTAAAATTGATGTCGTCATCACTCCTCGGAAGCAGGGGAAAAAATGGAGACTTTTCCATATCCTCACGCTCGCTTCCACTCAGTTTGTAACGTAGTTGACATAATTTTTCATAGAAAGAAATACTCTAACCATAGGAAGGAAACTCTAGTGATATGTTGTGCACAACTAAACAAATAAATCAGGATAGATAAAAATAATGAGGCCTACGTTGGGAAGAAAGGAAATAATAACTCTAGCTGGTTTTGAGGACATCATAGAGAAACCATAAATCGTCATTTTTTCTCAAGAATAAACACACTACTGTTAAGAAGATAGAGAAAATACATAAGAAATCGACATTTAAGGGTTCATCATTCTAATTAAACTCATAAGCATAATCTAATATTAAAATGTAAGCTATTAATATTCAATTTTCCTTGTTATGAAAGAGAAAAACACAATCTTGAAACATTTTACTCTAAGCATTTTCACCATCATTATTTTCAATATTCTACTGCTAAGTCACTTAGCACATTTATCAAGTTTCTCTCATGTGTCATTTTAAAATTAAAAAAATCTCAAATTTTTCCATGCTTTTTGCACGTTTGTGTATTGTATTTTCACATTGTACTTTCAAAAGTTTCCCATGATAATAATTTTCACACTGTTAGTTATGTTGATTTAAAGCACACCTATGAGCAGACTTGACCAAGAAAGATTATTCGCGAATAATCATGCTTTATCACCAATAGCAGCCTCAGTTTCTATCAAACTAACAGAGTATAAAGATGCAGACTCACTATAAGTTAAAGTGTCCTCTACATGCTTTAAGTTTCACGTTAAGGCTCTCTTTTAAATGAAGAGGCCAACTATGTCATGAAATGAGCCTATCCCCTACATCTGACGATAGCTACCATCGAAAAGTCTGCTTGCCTCACTTATGTACTGACCAGATAGCATGTCAAAGCATTTGCAGTAGCAAGACCCTCACACCAAAGTTTACCATCATTCCTAACCCCTAATCTCTTTCAACCCACTGATGTATATAACGTGGCCATGTGTGGCCTTTTGTAATCATTTAGGGTGTCAGTTGGAGAAATTAAGTAGCCTGTCGGGTAGAGAGCATCACTTCCCAGTGGGTACCTCCTGAGGCACAATGCTCGCTGGACTATCAGAATTGAGCTTCTCTTTAGTATTTCTGTATGCTTAGTGTCTCAGAGTGCTCTGAAGTGGCTGAAAGGCAGCATGATAGTGCTATATATGCAAGTGGGATAGAGACTTTGTACAAGAATCATCATAATGGTTTGGACACAACTTAAGTTTAGAACTCTGAAATAAAAAATAATTAGGGGTGGTGTAAGTCTGGGCATCTTACAGTATGAATGCATATTCTTGCAGATTGTTGAACAAGTTAAGTTTAGAATTATAAGCCTTGCAGAGGTATCAGCCTGTGACAAAAATATTGAACGTGATCATATTTACAGGAGTGAGTAACTCCCCTGCTGCTCTACAATTGTGGGCTTATAGAACCTGAAAAACCTAGTGTATACTTTTTATTTAGCTAGATAATGTTAATTTGTCTAGTACTACCTTCATACTACAGGAACGCAGGTAAGGACCAAAGAGGTCAGGTCGCCAAAGAGAAGTTGATGTAGCTATTACCACCAGCGGGACAGGATAACTAACTGCAGACTATTCTGGGGCAGATTTACCATAATGGAGTCCCTCTCAGTAAGATTGCAAGGATCCAGGTATCTGGTTGCCTAAAGCCAATCAATGGACCTATGATGGCTTTGACCTTTCTGCAAATGTGATTCAGACTAAGAGAAGGTAATGGTGACTTTGGAACAAAATCTCTCTTCCTGAAATCTCTATGGCTATCTTTTAAGTTTCAATTTCAAGGAGGGGTGACTTTTGAATAAAGAGTGGCAGCTAATTGAAGCACTTACAAGGCTTGGATCTTATGGTCTTGGACTGTATTTCTTCGCTAGCACTTAATATAAAACACTCCTTTTTGGTCTGCAAAGCTCTGGTTGCTTTACTTATATTGAGGTTATTTGGTAGATCAAGAAAGATAAAGGAATTAGATGAAAATGATTGTACATGGAAGACAGTCATAACAGGTTTGTTTCTTGGTGTAAACAGGAATCTATGGCAGCAGCAGAACTGTTTTGTTTAAGGGTACCAGTTAACATGGAACATGGGAGTGAGCAATGTGTGAAAATCCAATATCTCAGATTGAATAAGCTTCTAAGAGCATGAATCACATTGTTTAAACCTCAAATATTAAGGGAATTTCAGTAGGGTTTTTGGCTACATACACATCGAGAAGTGGTAGGCAGTATTCCTCACTAATCCACATTTAAAAAAGCTTTTACACCACAGCTATTTATTGACTGCTACCGACCTCTAATCATGCCAGGGCCTTGTCATACCGAGGGTGGTAGTCACTCATTATAAAATGATTATCTCTTTGAGTGTGACCCTATTCCACAAGAGACTGTAGTACTCTATTGGTAAGCAAACTCCAAACCATGCACAGCTTTTGTTAGGGGACTCGTGGTGCGAAGTTCATATGCATGAAGCCTCTATGTTGCATAAGTCGTCTGGCAGGGAGTTCCACAGTTTTGCTGTCCCAACCGTGAAGGATCTACCTCCTAGGCAGGCCTTGTTAAAATGGGGTATGCAGAGCAGGCTTTTTGAGTTAGACCTTAGCGATCCCGTTAGCTTACAACCATGTAGTCTTGGTTTCAGGTAGCTGGGGCAGTTGCCCTGGGTAGCTCGGAAAGCCAACGTCAACACCTTAAATTCGATCCTTTTGGCAACGGGTAACCAGTGGAGTTCTAAATGTGGAGAGACATGATGTCAGAAAGGGACCTGCCTAATCAGTCTCGCAGCCTCATTATGGACTATCTGAAGGTGCCTGATTAGATACTTTGGTAGGCCTAAATAGAGGCTGTTGGCATAGTCCAACCTGGAAGTCACCATGGCATGGACTGTAATTTTCCAGCATTCTTCTGTATGAGGAGGACAGCAAGCACTTGATAGCTAGGCTACAGATCAGTTCCAGGTTTGAGTCTGCCAACACTACTCAGCTGGAATTGCCTCAGGTATTGAATAACAAATTGCAGGTAGTCTGTCACTCACATGCGAGATTTGCATCCAACTTCAGGTTTGATTTGCCCTATCTTGAACACCTTCACTGGTTGCCGGTCGAGCAAAGAATTAAGTTTAAAACACTTTCCTAGTGCATAAATCTCTATTCTGCAAAGGGGCCAGATTTATCAAGATGCGATGGTAAGATGTCATCCTGCTAGGTTTCTGAGCTTTTCAAGGGCTATTTATCAAAAATTACTAGAATCCACAAAGCCAGGTCAAGTGGGCATTGTTTTTCTGATTGGGCCCCAATGCTTTGGAATTCTTTACCTTACCATCTATGGGCTGAAACATAATGGTGAAGGTCAGTCATGATGGCAAAACATGGCTGTTAAGAGGCACAGCAGTAATCCTAGCTTACCTTCAAATCCAGTATCACCTATTCTTGCATGCAGAGATCCCTGGTGTTACCATGAAATACAAATACCAAATAGCGTAACAGGAAAACATAAAGGGAAAGTATGCCAGGTCAGTTAATATGATTTCCACGGTCTTACCTTTGTTTCCGCAGGAACGACATGCAAGACGAAAAATACCCAACCTCCCCTACTCACCAGTCGTGCCTAACAATCTCAAAGCATTAATGGCAACCAGGGGAAGAGGAGAAAAAAAAAGGGAAAAGAAAACAATTGTCCCACGCTGTCCCTTTGTAACAATAAAGGCCAGTCACTCAAGGAAATTTCCTAGAGGTAAAGGAAAAATGTGCATATCAGTGTATGATAAGGAGAAGAAAATATGATGTTCCAACATTGTTTTGATTCTTTCTTATGTAACAACTTAAGGTGCAATTACGCTGGCTATAAAGAAAGGAAAAAATACTAGTGAGAACTGTACCTCAAGATTATAAAGAAATGTAAAAATAGGTCATTGCATATTGCTCACATAAGTGAATATGGAGGGAACCTTCTGGAGTCAGGTAATGTCAAGGACCCAATATGTACTCACTTCTTGATTCCGATACTCTCAGGAGCAGAATGTTGAATATTCATAATTCCCTCCACAGACCTTCCCACGAACCCCCATGCCAGAGGTGAACGCATGAACCCTGTCAGGGGAAAGGGGAAGGAGACAGAGAAGAGACTGCCTCGCTTTTCTTGGGTTCTCCTCACTCATTCTTTCTTCTTTGCACTCTTTTCTAAAGATCTCTCTCTTGTGGGGGAGGACTGTAGATAGAAATACCACCATTAATTCTTCCAGAACACCCCTCCTGGAACACTCTCCAATTGATTCGCTATTCCCTTTTTACCTTACCATCAAAGCTAAAGGCTTTTGCTCCTCTTCTATATATCTCTTATTATGTTGCAGAATAATCTCTTTTTAACTCTTGAACAATAGCAAGCTATACTGGAATTACAACTCGCTTATTTTTCAATACCTATTGATTTTCAATAGTCTTAGCATAATTTTATCATTCTATAGTAGGTTTTCTTCTTTTAATGTTTTTATTCTCTCTCCTTTTTCTAGGTTATATAGCAGTTTTGTCACTGAAAACACTCCGAAACCCAAGGATTCAGCTGAATCTCAGGTAAGACAATTAATACTTCTGATACTTCTTGCACCTCTGGAAATTCCTTGAATTTTTCTTGAACTCAGAATATCTTCTCATAAATTTCTGGTATTCCCACCTGACTAACTGTCCGCCGAAAGCTAAACGAAAAGCTACCCTATGCCTATGTTCAAGGCATGAACAAAGGCTACACTATTCCCTGACTGAACTAAGCACTTGCACAACAGATCCTCACTCAAAGGAATTGTTGGTGAAGTGCGCGGCTTAGAATTCTGCCGACACACCTCACTGCCAGTCCTGTCCTCGCGCCCAGAGCCAGACACGAGAGACTAGACTGGCAACTGCTCTGGCGTTCCTCCATTTTAGACGGGCTTATCCAAACACTCTACTTCGAGTGACGATTACCCCGAGTCCCTGGTGAGCCGGGAAGCATCCTTAAATCTGCCCACCTGGAGTTACAGTAGTGTAGAGTAGCTTGTGGGTTCTTGTCTTCTGAGCCCTGACAGTACCCCCGCAAGGTCAAGCCTCCAGTCTGAGGTTTGTGAGGGTATTGTAGGTAAAAGACTTTGGTTAATCTAGGGTCGTGGACATTAGTTTGTTCCTACCAAGACTTCTTCTCTGAACCTTATCTTTTCCAATCTACTAGATAGAAAAGATTCCCTCAAACTGATTTTGAGTCTAAGATTCTTTCAACCTCGAATTCCTCTTGCCCTTCTACAGCAAGGGGTTTTGGGTTTTTGGACACTTTTATGTAGGGCAAGATCTTTTTGAGCAAGGAAACGTGAAAC
This sequence comes from Lissotriton helveticus, assembly GCF_964261635.1. NCBI lineage: Eukaryota > Metazoa > Chordata > Amphibia > Caudata > Salamandridae > Lissotriton > Lissotriton helveticus. Next base: position 1,662,743,138 of record NC_136059.1, read on the forward strand.
ACTGGATGGATCTTAAATTGTGGAGGAAGCCTTCATTTATAGGTTACTGGATTTATTACCTGTTGCACAGGAAAAGGGCAGACAAAATGTGGTTGAAATTTTCTGTTTCCTTTGAGTTTTTTAGATTTTTAGTATTTAACCAAACTCTGTCTCCAACCTGCAGATCTGGTTCCTGTCTTCTCTTTTTATCTGCATTTCGCTTATAGCGTTCCTTGGCCAGGACTTAGTTCTTGGTGGCAGACTCATGCACCTTACTTAAATGTTGAACTAGTTCTTGTGCCACAGTCACTGAGACCTCTTGAGATGAAACTGCAGAATTTGGATGCCTCCTATAATTTAAGTAAAATTGAGTATATCCAGTGGAAGCATTCTTTGCATTATTATGTGCAAATTCTGTGGCCCAAAGGAGATCTGGCATTCACCCTCCTGATCTAAGAGAAAAAGTCTAAGGTAGTTTTCTAATTCCTGATTGGTTCTCTCTGTCTGACTATCAGTTTGTGGGTGAAAGCTTGTGAAATACCTTATCTCTATCCCCAATCTCTTTGAGTAGGCCTTCCAGTAAAGGGATAAGAAGTGAGACCCCTGGTCTGTGATTACAACCTTGGGGATTCCATGAATCATGATTCAACTCTGATTTAGCTGTGTGGCTAATTGTTTTGCTGATGGATTTCCTTTCAAGGCAACACAATGTGCCATTTTAGAAAAGCATCCACCATCACCAAAATTGAGTTGAATCCTTGACTAGGAGGTAGCTCTACTATCAGATATATTGTGATAGTGTGCCAGGGGGAAGGGGGTAGGTAAGGGCCACAGTAACCCTTGAGGGGCTAGTCTATCCGTCTTTCCCCTTGCACAAGTCTTGCATCCTTCTACATAATTTCGCACATCCTTTATTAACCACGGCCACCAGAACTGTCTCCTCAGCAACTCTTCGGTGCGGTAAATTCCAGCATGACTGGCCAGTGGACTGTCGTGACAATCAGAAATTGCTTCTTGTTGGAGTTCTTGGGTAGGAAGATACAACACCTTGGCGTGAAACGGTAGTAGCTCGCGAACTTCTCGAGCCGGATCTTCCTTGGCCCAGTTTTGCATTTCCTCTTAAGTCATTTCCTTCCTCATTTTATTTTCTTAGGAATCCTCAACAATGGCTCCAATGATCTTAGTTTCGGGAATTATTCTTTGTTCATTCATTGGTTTTTTTTTGCCATCTGTGTCAATTCGGGACAATGCATCCACTTTTCCGTTATTTCTTTAGGCCAATAAGTAATGACAAAGTCGTAGTCAGCGAAGTACAAGGACCACCACAGTTGACGAGGCGTTAATGTTCGGGCTGATGTTAGAAATTGAAAATTTCTATGATCGGTGAATACCGTGACTACATGTTTTCCACCAAGCAGATAGTGCCGCCATTCTTGAAACCGATATTTTATGGCTGGAAGCTCCTTATCTGAAATGGTATAGCTAGTTTCAGCCGGATGCAGTTTTCTGGAGTGGTACGAGACAGGATGCAATTGCCCAGTTTCCTTGTGTCTCTGTGACAACACTCCTCCAATTGCTTGCTCAGAAGCATCTTTTTCTAAGGAAAATGGATGAGTGGGATCTGCGTGTAGCAGAATAGGAGCACTGGGGAAGCTTTTCTTAACCCCTTCCACGCGGGGCTAATTCCCCCGCGGTGCGGGGGGGAGGGGGCCACGCACGGCACTACTCGTGGCGAGCTCAGCTCGTCATTCTGCACAGTGGAGCTGTGCTCATGACGAGCTGAACACGTCATGACACCACTCACTCAATGGAACATAGGAGGGAAATTAGCCCTGTGTGGTCGTTCCACGGCTGTTATGATGAGCACAACTCCACTGTGCCTCATGACAAGCTGAGCTCGTCATGAGCGTCGAAGGGGTTAAGAATTGAAAGGCATCCTCTGCCTCAGAAATCCATTGAAAGGGGACTACTTTCCATAAAAGTCTGGTAATGGGCGCAACTTTATGAGAGAAATCCTTTAATGAATCTGTAATAGAAATTCTCAAACCAAATGAAGCTTTGTATTTCCTTCACAGTAGTCGGCGTGGGTCAATTGAACACTGCCTCTATTTTCTTGACATCCATAGTAAGGCCTTCAGGTGCGAAAACAAACCCTAAGAAATCCATGGACTTAACTCCAAATGCACACTTCTCCAACTTGATGTACAGGTCATTATCTTTTAAGCAATGTAAGACTCTTTTGGCTTGGTGTTGGTGTTCTTCCTCATGGATTAGTAGATCAAGACATCGTCGATATAGACGATCGCGCATTGGTCAATTAATTCTTTTGAAACATCATTAATAAAGTAATGAAAGGCCGCTGGGGCATCACACAAGCCGTAAGGCATGACTTGATATTCGTACAGCCTGTACTTTTTTCTAAATGCTGTTTTCCACTCATCACCACTTCGCACACTAATGAGATGATATGCACCCCGCAGGTCTAATATCGTGAAGATTTTTGCATCTTTTATTTGGTCAAGCAAAACGGAGATCAATGGTAGCGGGTAACGGTCTTTTGTGGTTATCTTATTTAAAGTGCACTAGTTGATGCATGTTCTGGCTCCAGGTCAATTTTGCAGTCATACGATCGATGGGGTGGGAATTTCTTAGATTTCCATTCACTGAACACTTCAGCAAACTCCTGGTATGCTGTTGCCAGACTCTCTGCTTGTACCGCACACAACATCATATTATTTTCACACAACAAGGTTGCTGGTTTTCCTTTCTCCGTTCCTGATTTCTCACAATAGCAATATTCCAAGCAATAACTGGAATTTACTTTCACTGTTCTCTCACTCCAGTTTATCATTGGGTTATTTTCCGTTAACCAAGGGAGTCCCAAAATGATTTCGAACTGCGGAGCATCGAATCCAATTACATTTTAATTCTTCCCGATTACCTTCTGTGGAAATGAGTTTGATGACTTCAGTGTGACTTATGATTGGACCGGGCAATAGATTGGTACCATCAACGACCCTCACAGCTTTACTTCTTTCCTTTAGTATAGCTTCCAAGCCTACCTTAGTGGCAAATTTTAGGTCCCAGAAATTTCCAGTTGCGCTCGAAACCAGCATTACTGCAACTCCGTGGAGAGTGTGCTCAGGAAAGACAGTGGGCCTACACATGAAATGCAATGAGCATTGGGTCTGGAAAATGTGGGCCTTTTGGGGGTCGCCACTGAACCGTTCTGGTGGTGCCAAAGGTACTATGGGGGCCAAAGAGTGCACTACTTGGGTGGTAGACCCCAACTCTGTGTGGGATTTGAATTAAACATTGTTGCTCCTGAAGGTGGAGATTTAAACTTAACCCCAGAACCTTCTCTTTTAATCTGGGTGCTAATTCTAAGGTTTCTCTTCTTGAAGCCTTCATTCCTGACTTGATGGCATTATTCTCCTCCCTCACAGCCATTAACTCCTGTTGAATAACTTCTAGAACTTCCCTAGATTCTTTAGGTCGAAACGCTCAGCCATTTTGCTCAGGAGAGTAACCGTTCGTGGGCACTTCACTCTGTCAAGGACCCAAGATGTACTTACTTCTTGATTTCGATTCTCTCAGGAGCAGAATGTTGAATTTTCCTAATTCCTTCCAGAGACCTTCCCACGAACACCCATGCCACAGGTTTAAGCATAAACCCTGTTGGGGGAAGGGGACAGAGAAGAGACTGCCTCACTTTTCTTGGGTTCTCCACACTCGTTCTTTCTTCTTCGCACTCTTGTCTGCTTTTTCTCTTTTCTAAAGCTCTCTCTCTTGTGGGGGGGGGGGGAACTGTACATAGAAATAACACCATTCTTCGTCCCTAACACCCCTCGTGGAACTCTCTCGAATTGATTCGCTATTCTCTTTTTACCTTACCCTCAAAGCTAAAGGCTTTTGCTCCTGTTCTATATATCTCTTCTTATGTTACAGAATAATCTCTTATCAACTCTTGAACAATAGCAAGCTATACTGGAGTTACAACTTGCTTATTTTTCAACACCTATTGATTTTCAATAGTCTCAGCATAATTTTAACATTCTATAGTAGATTTTTTCCTTTTAATGTTTTCTTTCTCTCTTTTCTTTTTCTAGGTCATATACTTGCAGTTTTGTCGCTTGTTAGACCTGGCACTGTTGGCATGGGTCCCCCTTTTGCTGGTTATTGATGCTTTGGGCACTGTGCCACTGCTATTCAGTGCCACAGTGCAAGTGCTCCCTATGGTAAATTGATGTATGGATTGGTGATTCCATGATTGGTTGGTTTGGTTAACTTGTCAGACCCTAGTACAGTGCACTGAGTGTGCCCGGGGCTTGTAAATCAAATGCTGCTGGTGGGCTTGCAGCACTTGTTGTGCCACCCACAGAAGCAGCCTGTAAAAGTGTGTCTCAGGTCTGCCATTGCAGAGCCTGTGTGCAGTCTGGTACTGCCATGTTGACTGGGCAAATGCAACCACATGCCAGTCCCTAAAACTTCCCTTCTCTGCATATTAGCACACCTATGTTAGGCCCAAGGGCAGGGTGCATTGTAGGTAAAAGGTAGGACATGCCCTGATGCGCATGGCATGTCCTAATAGTGAGTTACAGCCATTTACGTTTTTCATTATTGCAAGGCTACCTGTTCCCCATAGGCCAGAATGGGCAGTTTGATTATTAGATCTTATAATCCTAACTGACTCAGGGAACTAGGTAAAAATTCGAGTTTTGTATGCCTGAACTCAGAATGATAAAATATATCTTGGTTTTAACATTCTGTGTTTGAAAATATGACTTTTAGAAAGTAGGTATTTTCTTGCCTAACTACCCAAGCCTGCCTCTGCTAGGTTGTGTATTCCTTGTCTGGAGTTTGAGTGACAAGGGACAGGGTGAGTCAGCACAGGTGTGAATAGAGAGATCAGCATGTAGATTGGAGGGAGGAGTTGCATCTGGGACTGGAATAGGGCTGTGCATTCCCTCCACAATGTTGGCTCTACCTCCTGAGGTGTGTTTAATGTCCCTGGCCTACACTGTGAAAGGAAAGAAGGAGTCTTGTCAACAAAGTGCTCCAGGGCTGACCAGAACTGGTTTGGACTAGGCAAAGGCCTCACTGCCTTCAGAGAACAAAGGGAAAATTAGTATAAAAGAGGGGACCCAAACCCCAGAACTTTAGATCACTTTTAGGAAACAAGAAGAACCTTTGCTGAGGAGAGGAACCAGAGAAACTCAGGAAGAGACTATCCCTGGGCTGAGTGCCGTTGGGGGGATTGGCATGCAGTGGTTGCCTGACTGCCAAAGAAAGAAGAAAGGGCCTTGTGCTACTTTCAGTTCAACTTGTAAAAGATCTCCAAGGGCTTGAGATAGAGCTTGCCTCTTGCTGAATTCTCAGGGATAAAGCATTCAGTTCGGGGTTCTAGGAATTAACACGTAGTTTGAATTGATGGGTTCTTGTTTATATCAAAGGGTATAATGCACGACTCTCAAAACACAAAGTTTGACTCTTAAGCACGCAAAGATACTTTTGAAACATTCGTTTCATTTTTTATGAAGAGATGAACATTTGATAAGAATTGGGCTATTTTAAATGAAAGTTACGATTTGTTTATATGCAAAATGCCACATGTGTAATGCCAAATTGAAATGTAAATACTTTCAGTTAGGACATAATATATAGTGAAATAATGTATGTTATTGTTGACTTTCAGTTACCCCTGACGAAGGGCTTGCAAGAGCCCGAAATGCATTGGGTTGAAATAAAGAGATGTTGCTTTAAGCCACTGGTTGTATTGGACCCTATTTACAAGGAGGCCTGGATTGGCACGTGTAAATATGTGAAGTTTCTGAAATACAATTTGATTGAACCGTGGAATAGCTAACGATGAAAATGAAAACTTGGTAAAACTATCGTAAAAACATGACGAATATGGAGAATGTTAAAATGGATTAATAATGGTTGGATTTGGAATCCAAAGCGCAGTGCGTCGGGGAGTGGAGCGTCTACCAGGCGCTCCCCGCAGGATTGTACGAATTCTCAGGGACAGCAGACTTCACCAACCAGCTCCCCAAGAGTTCTTTTGAAGTGCCTGCTGTTGTGTTGGGCCTTCTGAGGGACTGCGTGTTGCAAGGAGGTGGAAGCGTGATTCACGAAGAAGAAGCGTGTTGCCGCATCACTGAAGAAGGGTGTCGCCGCTGCGACTGTGGCTTCACCTCACAGAAGCGCCTCGCATCGCCAGAGAAGTATGTCGCAGTTGCATCAGACGCCATTGCATCATCAGAGAAGCTTGTCGCTGCCGCAGCTGCTGTTGTTGCACCACTGAAGAAGGGTGTCGCCGCTGCTGCATCGCATTGCCGAAGCACCTCGCATCACCAGAGAAAAGTGTTTCCGTCGCATCAGACGCTGTCAGAAGAATCGTTGAGTCGCCGCATAGCCGTTGGGCATGCATGCATCGTGTCTCATCAAGAAGAAGACACCATTTTTGTTTCATTGCACTGGATCTACATTGCAACATGGTGCTGCTGGTCGCATCGCCAGGGAAGCGCAGTAACAAACCGACGCATCATCTCCCCATGCGGAGAAGATCCGACGCATCCCCAAAGCAGCAGTAGGGACCCGACACATCACCATTCTTGCGTGTAAGGAACCGACGCATCACTTTCCCTGCAACACTTTCGTTGTATAGCGTTACGCATCCAAAGGTACATTGAACTTAAAGTGTCGCATTTTACATCTAAAGAGGACTAAGCTATTTCTACCATTTTTGAAGTTCAGTATTGTGTATTTTTGTCATTTATGGTCTTGTGTTAAGTCTATATAAAAATACTTTTTTTTATACTACAACTTATGTGGTGTCCATCTGTAGTGTTGTCACTGGGTTACTGTATGTGTTCACAAATGCTTTACACACTGCCTCTGAGATAAGCCTGTCTGCTCGTGCCAAGCTACCAAGGGGGTGAGCAGGGGTTATTTTAGAAGTGTAGCCCCTTACCCTGACTAGACGCAAGGGTCCCTATTTGATCAAAGGTATCTACATCTGCCAACTAGAGACCGCCAAATCTAACATCGCTGAAGACACTCCGAAAGACCCAAGGATTCAGCCAAATCTCAGGTAAGACTATTTAAAATTCTAATACTTCTTGCACCTCCGGAAGTTCCTTGAATTTTCTTGAACGCTAAATATCTTCTTGTAAATTTCTGTTATTCTCGCCTGACTTAATGTCCACCGAAAGCTAAATGAAAGCTACCCTGTGCCTATTTTCTACGCATGAACAAAGGCTACACTATTCCCTGACTAAACTAAGCGCTTGCACAATAGATCCTCACACGAAGGAATCGTTGGTGATGTGTGCGTCTTAGAATTCTGCCAACGCACTTCACTTCCGGTCCTGTCCTTGCGCCTGGAGCCAGACTCCAGAGACTAGACGGGCAACTACTCTGGTGTTCCTCTATTTTAGACGGGCTCGTCCAAACACTCTACTTCGAGTGACGATTACCCGGAGTCTCTGGTAAGCTGGTAAGCATCCTGAAATCTGCCCACCTGGAGTTACGGTGGTGCAGAGTAACTTGTGGGATCTTGTCTTCTGAACCCTGACAGGTAAACAGAGGCACTTATTAAGCAACTTGCTAGAATACCTTATTAACCCTTAACTTCAGGACAAGTGATAATGTACTTATCTTTACAGTGTCATTCATCAAACAAAGAAAATACGAAGAGACACATCTCCAAGGACAAAGAACAATATTCAGATAAGTATGCCTTTGTTTGGGTACTGTAAGCACCATTACCTTGCAGGTTGAAGCGCTGGTTAACTATGATCTTTCTTTTCTCCTTTTTAGGTAATTGTGGACCAGAATGAGGATAGGGCAGGAGCTGCGTCGAGGACTGGAGCGGAGGACCGGAGCAGGAGCCGTACCCAAAACCGGAGCATGAGCTGTACCCAAAACCAGAGCAGGAGCTGCGTCAAGCAGCAGGTAACACCAAGAGATTTGGAGGCAGAAAGCTGCAGAGATCACCGCCGGAGTCCTGAAGAGTGGAGGAGAAGACGCAGTAAGCTCGTAGTGGACCAGAAACACAATAGTGAGTAACTCAGAAACAGAAGTTCTTGGACTCCCAAAACACTAGAACACAAAGCGCTCTAGTATGGTAGCAAAGAAGCTTTATACCGATCCTCTGCGCAGCCCCGCACGCTAATCGTAGAGGGATCAGCTGAGCTGATGGGGCTGGGAAGTGCGACTATGAAAAAATGAGGGGCACAGTGGCATATGGCCACTGCACGAGAGTCTTTCAGCCTTACACAGCCCTGCATATCTAAAAATGCATAGGAATCAACAATCCCTCTAAGAAGGTTCCTCTCAAATTTTGTTATTGGGCCGCAAGAGAAGGGGGCATCACAAACCACAGACTAGCTTGTTAGTGTGAAAAAGGCAGCTTTATTGGAATCAGGTACACCTTACAAAAATATTCCCTTGGCCTGTGCCATATAAAACTAATCCTCACTAAATATTGTCTTCCTGCCTTACCCCTACCCCCTCCCCTAAACATGTTCCCCCCTGCAGCAATTATGAAACAAACTTGCCATTCCTAACTTCTCTACCTACCTATGTAAACTTCTTATGTTCCTTCATAACTGTAACCCACCTTATTATATCTCAGAAAAAACGCTCCCCAGCAACAATAAGCACCACACCAGCACCTGTTCCAGCGACAACCCCATACAAAGTTCCCCCCCATGCACCTGTTCCCAAGCAAAACAGACCTGCAAAACTAAAGTGGCTTACCAAACACCCAGGATAAACCCGAGGAATACTGCACAAGTGGAAAAGGGAAAAGCAAAAATGATCAGGGTGGGTGGGAGGTCAAAAAGAAGCCCCAAAGAACCTCCCACCGGGTGTCGTGTCACGACAACCAAAATGGTGCCTCGTGACACGAAATGGCCGGTTATAAAGCCATATAGCCCAAAACCATCCCAGCCCAGCCCAGCCCAACCAGCCCAAAAACAGCCCAACCAGTCCAACTCGTCCCCCAGGTCCAGCAGCCCCCCTCCAGCCCAAAACCCCCAGAGGGGCAGGGGTCCCGCTGGTCAGCCGCCCTCCCAAAGCCCTATTGGGCAGCAAGAGAGGGGGGCAGCACAGACCACAGACTAGCTTGTTGGTGTGAAAAAGGCCACTTTATTGGAATCAGGTGCACCTTATAAAAACATTCCCTTGGCCTGTGCCGTACAAAACTAATCCTCACTACATATTGTCTTCTTGACTTACCCCCACCCCCTCCCCTAAACATGTTCCCCGTGCAACAATTATGAAACAAACTTGCCTTTACTAACTTATCTACCTATCTAACTATGTAAACTTCTTATGTTCCTTCATAACTGCAACCCACCTTATTATATCTCAGAAAAACGTAGAAAAAACGCCACTTGAAAGTTGGCCCTGCTGGCTTCGACCCCCTCCTTAGGCATTCTGATTCTTCGGGTACTTGGGCACACCTATCGCCTTGTCCAAAGCCTCCTTCAGCTGCACTATGTAGAGCTCCATGCCATATCGGGATAGATGCACCCCATCCTCCCTAAAGAAATATATTGCTGCTTAACGCAGCTCCGGGTGCTCCATCCTCCCGAATCCTTCCTTGTCGCAAAATATTCTCATGTCCCTATTGAGTTTCCTGTGCACCCTGTCTATAGCCGCTGGCCGCTCGGCCCCTCTCCAAATCCTCTAAGGTATAAATTCAGACCATATTATATGGCAACCTGCCCACTGCCGCCGAATCTCCAACAAATCCCGCTTCATTTGCTTCATCAACGCCAAGCCCTTACATTGCACCAAATCGTTCACTCCTAAGTGGATTACCAGGACATCTTGACACACCCCCCAGACCACCTTATTCAATACCGGAAATAGCTTGTGCCACCTCATGCCCCCTTTCCCCTGCCAATGACAACTGAAAAGCCCTTGGTCCAACTCTAGATTAAGATTGATCGCTCCGCTCGCTTCACAAAAGAATGTCCTAAGATGAGGATGGGCAGTCCAGCAGCATCCGGCCCGTCACTGCACCTGAAAAGACACACATGTAGGACCAGGGAACAGCAAATTAGGCCTCTTCCTCCATCCTACAACCCCGCAACCTGATTTATGTCTTGCAACAGTCCGATTTCCACTGCCCCAAACGCATCAGCACCTCCCTCCCCCATCCCTTTTGCACCGCATCCGTCGCAGCTCCTATGTGAAAAGAGTGAATCCCAAAATGTCTGGGGTCCTTGACCATTGCTTGCAGGGCATGCCAAAGGACTCACACCCATCTGCCGTCGGCCTGTCAAAAAACCTCCCCCTTCACTGCACTTGCCCTGGACGCCAACCTCCCCCCATACCACTGGGCACACCACTTGCTCCACCACTGGACCCATGACAACCCACTTCCCCACCCCCCTTTAATCAGTCTTTGAATGCCGTAGCAGGACCGCCACCTCCCACCCTGCTGACCCCTCAGCCCCACTAGTTCCGACACCCGAAATACCCCAAAATACATCCACAACATGACTGTGGAAAACAAAGTTATCTCCTCCCGGTTGCGGAAAATCTGCGGCAAAAACCGTATCACACCTCCCAGCATACCCTCCGTAATGGGGCGGTGCTGTTGCGCCTTAGTGCCCCTTTTCCACGCCCATCCTTACTATTGACGTGCGCCTAGTTCCCCCACTGACGGTGCGTAGTCCCACCACATCTTCCCCATGAATGCTATGGCCAACAGTTTCCCTGCAATCGTCACTTTTGACATCCTCTTGTCTATCATTGCCAGATTAAACTGCACCACCTGTTCGCGCCGCACCCAGTGGCTGTCATGCCGCCCCGCGCCACTGTCCAGAAACTCCTGCCAAGCCTGTTCATACGCGTTCCATGTGGAAGCAGCCACAGATCCTCTTACCAGCTGTAGGACCCTTTCTCTCCTACTGACCACAGCCCCGCCAGCACTGGTGTCTTGTATTCATCCGTCTCTGTGCTAACCCATGGAACCTCTGCCACTGTGAACAAGACAAAGCATCCGCAATGTCATTGTCCACCCCGGCACATGACGGGCTTGAAACAAAACGTCGTATTCCAAACATTGCAGTACAAAAACCCGCAACAACTTAAGAACCTGTGCGTCCCTGGCGGACTGTCTATTAACAATATGTACCACCGACATGTTGTCCACCTTGAATACCACCTTTTTGTGCGCTAGCTCCCGGGCCACAAAGTCACTGCCACCACCAGTGGGAACAGTTCCAAGAATGCGATGCTCCTCCCCCTGATCTGCCAGTGTGGGGGCCAGACCTCCGCGCACCCCCTCCCCTGCCAGTACAGACCGAAAACGCCTACCCCCGCCGCATCCAAGGAGATGGTCACGTCCCATTCCCACTCTTCCGGCGGGGCCATATGGATACAGTTGAAACGCTCCAAGAAGGTTCGCCACGTGCGCGAGTCCTCCTTCGTACCCACTGACAAGCGCAGATGATGGTGTTGCAATGTCAAGCCGGACAGGGACAACCCCAAACGCCTACAGAAAGTGCGTCTCTCCCGCACCACGCAGCACTCAAAGTTCAAATGCCCCAACAGAACCTGCACCTCCCGCACCGTCACCTTCTGTTTCGCCAACATGGCGTCACCAACAACAGCATATGCACCTTCTTGTCCCCCAGTAAGCCCGCTTCCATGGACACCGAGTCCAGCTCTATTCCCAGAATTGACAGCACTATGCTGGGACCTTGTGTCTTCTCTGGCGCCAGGGGCACACCCAGGTAGCCCATGAGCTCTGTAAAACTGTCCAGCTGTTGCTTGCAGTCCGCCGAACCGGGCAGTCCCACCAGGGAAAAATCATCCAGGTAGTGCGTCACCGTCTCTTTGCCCATGTGCCACAAAAAAAAAACCATTGTAGAAAGGTACTGAACCGTTTGAACAGCGCGCACGAGATTGGCACCCCATGGGCAAAGCCTTGTCCACAAAAATGGACCCGTCAAACTGCATCCCCAGCAGTTGATGATCCTCCGGGTGCACCGGTAACAGCCGAAAGGCTGACTTGATGTCACATTTTGCCATGAGGGCCCCTTTCCCCACTGTCGCCACCAAACGTCGCGCCACATCCACTGAGGAGTAAGACACCGATGACAACTCGGCTGCTATGTAATCATTGACAGATGTCCCCTCCGGCCACGACAGATGTTGAATCAGTCGATACTGACCGGGGTCTTTCTTCGGCACGACTCCTATGGGGGGGATTATCAGGTTCTGAATTTGTGCCTCCTGGAAGGGGCCGCCATCCGCCCCTCCCGCACCTCCTTGGCAAGCTTTTAGACTTTTGGCCCACCTGGTGAATCTCGGACCCTCGTACCCCAGCCGGAAAACCTGCCCTAGTAGGCCAGCTTCTTCTGTCCGTGGGTAAGATGCTAAGAAGGTTTCCATCCTCTCCCGCCTAACTGGCGTATGAGCCTTTTCCCAAAGATCCCTGTCCCCCCCTGCCGCCCCTACTCCCTGCTTGCTGCCCGGACGGTACAGACTGCTGACCTTGACCCCCACTTCCGTCCCCCAACATTGCACCACTGGGTGGCGTTTCCCCCCGCACTTGGATCATTTGTGCCGGAACTTGCAATATTGCCTACTACAAGCGCCCTTGTTGTAGTCCTAGCATGCCCCCACCGCGGCACCGACAGCGTTCTCTCCCTGGTGGGGCGAGTCGTAAAGGGGCGGGGCGCAAGCAGTAAACCGCTGGTAGTGTAAATAGTTTTCCCAAACTTCGCCCCCCCATTGTCTGCTGATATAAATCCGAGTCACTTTCCCCCCACTTTGCCTCCGGGTCCTAGGCTCCTCGTCGTAATGCGACCACGTGTAACCCCCATAGGTGACCTGTATCACGGCCATGTATTTGAAAAGCGCCACCGACCTTTCCAGGTACTTGTCGCAGTACACACTGGCAAAGTTCAAGAAACCCGCCGACCAATTCTTGATGTTCAATGGGACCCTAGGTCGCCTGGCCAACTCTAGTTCCTCCTCTTTCGACCCCTCTTTAGCTGTGAGCTCATGATGCAACAACTTTAAAATATCCACGTACTCCCCCTTCCATATCTTCTCCTTGGTCGCCAACGACAGGTGGGCCCCCAAGGGCTTTGCAGTGCCCATGTATGGCAGCTTGCGTATCGGAACATCGTGACTCTACTTTCCTTCTTTACCCTCCTTGGGGGTCACCCCATCCGCCTTCGTACCCGGGTCCCCACTCCCGTCCGGACCCACATCTCCTGGCCCCATCCCTGCATCCTATACGTACCAGACTTTATTCAACCACCCCTCCGCCTTTGCGCCCGGGTCCCCACTCCCATCTGCACCCATGTCTGCCGGCCCCACCCCTGTGTCCTTCACTATGTTCCTTTACTCAAACGCACCCCCCTCCTCCCCCCTCGCATCTGTGCCAACCGACACCCTGACCAGTGGGGTCCCGGCCGCCCCGCACCTAGCTCCATGCTGCATCTTACCTGGCGCCAAGGTCGGCGTCTGCACCAGATCCCGCCGCCTAACCAGTTGAGCAGAAGGGGCCGTCAATCTGTCTGCCTTGTGTCTCTGGTGCTCACCAATCAAGAGACTATGACAAACATTACTCCGCTTCCCCATCCCGCTCCACCCCCTTCCTTTGCTCAAATATCTCGCCATCCTCTCCGCTCTCCTCATCGTAATCTAACTAGGATGGGCCGCCCTCCACGGACTCCAGCAGTGTTGTCCTCCTGCGTTCATGCCCTAGGCCGCCCTCTACGGGCTCCAGCCAGCTCAGCCCGCCCGTTCCCTACATGTGCGAAGCAGCTCCCCCAGATCCCCACTCTCCCTCCTTTGTCCTGTGTGCCACTCCTCTGGGTCCCGATTCATACTGACGGACCTCTGCTCCCGTCCCCCGGTGGCTGCATCGACCCTTCGGTGTGGGGCTGGCAGGGACCTACCGCCCCGCCTCTCATAGTATGCCCCCGTCAGGTCCCTCGTGGGAGCACAACCACCCGCATAAGGCAGAGCGGGTCCATCACCTTGGAGTGGAGCCGCATGCTGCTCTACCGAGACCCTCGCCAAGCAGTCCTGTCGAAAGAAAAAAGTTTAGTCCAACATGACGGGGTTAAAACCAGCCCCTTCTCCGCCACACCCCCAGCGTCTCCCCGTAACCCACCCCAAAAGCCTCCCGCCCCTGACGAGTGTCCCCCTGCTGGTGTTGACCTCCCAGTCCCTGGCCCACCTCCCCAGGTGTCCCCCACCCCTTGTACCCCACCCCAATGTACTCTACTCCCGTCACTCCAAACCAGGGCCTCCAACTCCTGGTGGACCGCGCCACCCCCTCGCAGCCCCTCCGATGCCCCCACCACTCCCCAGACCCCACGTACCCGCCCACTCCCCCAGGCCCCCCTGCCCCACCACCGCTCCCCCAGCCCACGGCCGCCCTCCCCTGCCACCCCCTCCACATCCAAACTCAGCATAGACCCCCACCGTGGAAACTCCCGGCCCCCTCCCCCGAGGCATCATCCACCCTGTGCCCGACCCCCCTCTACCCCCTCCGACCCCGGCCAACCCCTACGACCCCTGGCCCTGAGGCCCTTCCCCCACCCCCGGGCTGTACCACAAGAACCCCGCCATCTCCCCTAACACCTCCCCCGTCCTCCTACAGACTCCTCCCCCTCTCCCTCACTGTCAATAAGGACAGGTGACAAACCCCCCTTGATCCCCGGGGGGGCTCGTCTCCGCTGCCCAGCCCCTGGTCTGTGTACTCCACTGCTACTTCCCCATGCAGGCCCTTCTTTATCCTGCCCTCTCCACTCGCCCGCGTCACCCCCTGTGCCCCTCCCGCCGTCTCAGGCTGTGCCGCCTGCCCCACCCCCGCCCTTTCCGGACCTGTCACCCTCAGCCTTGTGCCCCGCATAACCTTCGGCTGCCTCGCCCTCCACCCCCGCCTTGAATGTGAGGCTCGGCCTCTTGGCCCCGCTCCGCTTTTCCTTTCGCAGGTGCTTCCGAGGCACGGCCGCGTGTGCTCCACAGCCGCACCCCCCCAGCCTCCACAGTAACACGCTTTGTTGCCTGAGACGGCTCATAAACGAGCAGCAACGCCACTCCCTTTAGCGCCGCAGGGGCCTTACCTTGATGTCGGGCCGCAAGATGTCAATGCGGCCCGCATCTTCCAGTAGACGGATGGCCTTCAGCATGCGGGGGTCATCCAAATGCGACATCGCCACAGTTCCCCACCAGGTAGGCCCGACTCTCGCAGCAGCACCACACCGCTTTCCCGCGCAACCGCGATGCCGCTACCACGCAACCTCCGAAGCAACCACACACAAGAAGGCCAATCTACCGGGAATAATCCCCAGAAACAACACAGAAATGCAAAGATAAGAAGATAATCCCAAAAAGAAGCCCCAAAGAACCTCCCACCGGCTGTCGTGTCACGACCACCAAAATGGTGCCTCGTGACACCAAATGGCCAGTTATAAAGCCGTATTCCCCAAAACCAGCCCAGCCCAACCAGCCCAAAAACAGTCCAACCAGCCCAACTCGTTCACTAGGTCCGGCAGCCCCCCTCTAGCCCAAAACCCCCCGGGGGAGGCCTCCCGCTGGTCAGCCGCCCCCCCAAAGCCATTTTACAGCCGATTTGAGCTGTTGTAGCAGCTCAACTGTAATAAATTATTTGAGATCAATTCTAACGCCACAATGCCTTGCTGCTAGAGCCAGCCGCCGGGGGAAGGACAGGTCACTGAGCATAATTACAGCTGCAGTTCAAGTAAAGAAAACAGGAACTGCCTATTCCTTCTTCAGATGTATTTTTCTAAAATGAAAAATGATTAGCAGAAATGAGAAAGTTAGGGGAACGAGTTTTTGTCATGCTGTAGTCACTACAGGAAAGACAGAAAATCTCTATGTTTCAACACAATCTAAGACACAGCATTTTATTATCTGACTTACATTAAACTGATCCTAATATATTTGTGCAAAACATAAAACCTGCTTTTTGGTGTGTTTAAGTTCACAGTACAGATTCTTCCTCTATTTTTCGTGTCAGCAATGAACATGAAAGAGGAAGAACCCAAAGATTTATGTGGTTTGTTGGAAGGGTGATGGTGTGACCATGTGCTGTAAAGAACAAGCATTGGTAATGCATTGGTTTCCCATATGGAATGAATAAAGATCTGATGTCATCAATCATGGTCCGCGAGAAGGAAAGAGCTCCCTGACAGATAACAAGCAGTGGAGAGGATGTGGTGCGGCAACAAGAGCTGCTGACTCAAGAGCCGGGGATCCCTGTTCGAGTCTTGGTGACGCCGCGCAACATTCTGTGATTCTATTTAAATAACTTAATCTCTCTGAGTCATAAAATGTTATATAAATATGCTGAAATAGTAAAAGGCAACATTTTATGAAAATATAGTTCCACCAAAGCTAATGTTCATAGTATTTCAGTGGCAGGAAACTGATAAGAGGAGCAGATGAGGAACAAGCATTGGCAAATGCATGAACATATGCTACAGCCAATAGAAATGGAGGAAAAGTAAGTGGCACACACAGGAACCAATGAGAAGCTAGGAAAGAGAGGAGGCAGGATGTAAGTCCCTTTTAAGTTTTTATTAAAAACATTCGATTTTTCAAACACAGTGCAAGGGCTGTGCAGGCGAAACCTAATAAAGAGTCTCATGTACATAGCACTTTTGCAATTGCAAAGCCTGCAAATTGCAAAATCGCATGGCTTGCGACGGCAAAAGACCTTTTTTTATGTTACAAATCCCTTTGAGTCAGAAAATAATTTCCGACTTGTAAAAGGGCGTTTGCGACCCTGTCCAAATCACAAATAAGTGAAAGCCCAGTTGATCACAAATGAGGTCGCAATCTATTGATCAGATACCAACACCTCAGGAGGTGGTATGTGATTCACAAAGTGGAAAGAGTCCCTTTCAGACCCCTTCCCCTTTGTGAATCTTGAAAAAAGTTTCAGAGAGAGTTGGCAATGGCCACAGGACCACTGCCGGCTCTCAGTGAAACTTTTTGAAAATAGATTTTTTTTTAAACACAGTCCAGTTTCCTTCAAGGAAAACGAGCTACATTTAAAAAATAAAAAAACGTTTTCTTTATTTAAACACAATCACAAACATGGGGATCACCATTCTTGTGATTGTGGCCAAGTGCAGGGGCACGTAAATTGCAATCTGCCTAGTAGCGAAGTCGCTCTGTGACCTCTTGTAATTTGTGAACCGACCTATTTTGCAAAGGCCGGTAAACAAAATACTATTCTGTTTGCAAAAAGCCAGTGTGCTATTTGCAACCAATTTTTCTGAACACAATAATAGTACGAGGCCCCAAAGTAACCCTGTCAGACATTATAAGGATATTGCAAGTCATCTTGGAGTTCCGTGACCTTATATAGGAAATCAACCCTCAGGTTTATTAATCTGTATGGTTGTGGAACTCCGCAGTTATTAGCAAGATCTTTAAACTGTATCGCAGGAGGTACTTTATTCCATATATCACGTTCCTGGCTTACTGCACTCATTAAAAAGATCTCACATTTGTGACAGTAGTATAACGAAACTTGCAGGGGACCCACTCCAACCACACTCAGGAGCTCTCAGGCCATGGTACTGTGCTGAGGGGGAACCCTGGAGCTCGCCCCCCTCCACCCCACATCGTGGGGGCCTTTGTTGCGCCCCTGATTTGTGAGTTGCCCTTTCCTTGTTAATTCATTCTACCATACAAATGCTGGCCGCACACACACCTCACTCGCCAGGGACTAGTGCCCAGTGTTGTAAAAGTGCTAAGCTGTGGGTCTGCTGCAACCAGAGCTGTGAATCAGTCGTCCCCATGGATCCTACCACAGATCAAGGGGTTCGGATCTAATAAGCATTGGCAGGAATTGCTTTGCAAATTACCCTTTGTATCTGTTTCTGCTACCCAGGAATGGATGGAGCGTGTAAAACAAAGCGTAATCCTTCCAGAATGAGTTAGAACTCGTGACTCTCAGAGTTAGCCGCTCTTAATGAGATCGCAACGCAGATAACTCAGTTGTTTTAATTAAAACACGCGGTGCGCCGCTCCCCCCAGGGACCGTTTGCACCGCTGCCTCCGTTAAAGGGATTCCACCCCCTCCAGGACTACCAGCTCATTGCACATACACGACCGGTGCAGCAGGCGCGCGCTGGCATAATTCACACATTTGTCACAGTGCTGGATAGCGACGATAATGTCTTCGCATAAACCTTCTCGAGCTACGCCACCCAGTCTGACACCTTGCTATCATGTTGGGATGGAAAATGCTCAGCCGCCGAGCCGCAGCGCAGGGCGAATGCCTTTCCACATGTCTTGCAGAGTGCTAAATGTCTGTGGACTGATTCATCTGGGAGCTCTAATCGGCACAAACCCTCTAAGGTATAAAACAATGCTAATTGGTAGCAGGTTGGAGGGAGTTGGGAAGGAGGGGTGGAGGGAGAAGGCTGCGACTCAACGGCATATGCCCTTGAAATTTGTTGATTACGTTAGTCACGTTTATGCGACCCACTTTACGAGGAGAAAAGAATGTAGCCGAGTAAGCAGGGAATCACAGTTTAGCATCCGTGCTCACGTAGCAAGACAAGTCTCTCACTCTTAAAAAGGGGTCAGCGCTGGAACTACGTCTTGCTGACGTGACGAACCCTTCACCGCCGATGAATATCACAGTGTGTCACTTCCCCTTCAGGGAAACCACTGTCACTGAGAAACGCACGCGAAAAAACGTAGGAGAAGTTAATCTGAGTGCAGCAAATTAATGAAGACTTAATTAGTGACGAATTCAATGTCCATAGTCAACTTGAAAGGAAAAAAAATATGTGCACCCTATTAGCTAAACAGTGCATCCGTGTTACAGTGGCACACCTACAACAGTGCCAAGTAAATGCACGGATCTGCTCCAATATAATCCAATAAACAGATCTGCGCAAAATCTGCATTTGTGGGCAAAAGTTGCATCTTGACTCGCGTCTGAGCAACATTGCTTGATTCCCAAAGGTGTGTGGTGCAGTTCTGTGCCTCTCCAGCCCACATGGACTTGTGAATACTGCAAGCTCCTCCAAGTGCATGAGTGGATCACATCCTTGTCAAACGTGACGCAACCGTAGCCTTCTCTCCTTGCTATAAAGCTTTGTCTCTGCTCATATTGAGCACTACTTCAGTTAATATATTTTCATACATTGAAAGGGGAGAAAATTATGTTTTTGCTTACCGGTAATCTTCATTACTCCGAGTCATAGTCCTCCTCCGTACAGTCCTTTCCAGTGAGCACTCCAAGTCCTGTGGACAGATTTCACTCTAAAAAGAAAAAGTAAACCTCCCCCTTCCAATATGGCTTCACAGGAAGTACCTCTAATGTGCCTTATAAAAGTGGGCTGAGCCCAAAGCTAATCCTGTTTTTATCTTCTGTGTGTTGCGTCTTCCCAGCCTGGGTACTTGCCAATAACCATGCCACACTCAGAGCTTAGTATTGGTAGGCACCCCCCACACCTTCGGGCGGGGTGCCATTAGTGGCATCTCGGACGGGATCAGCCTGGGGAACTTCCGGGTAGGAGGTAGGAAGGGGCGCCCCAAAGAAGCGCGAGAGGTCACGGAGATGTGTCACCGGAGAAGAGATAATAGGGGGGACACACGAGGGGTAAGCCCTCTTTCTCTTCTCGCCACCGGTGCATTGGAGCCGCCAACAAGTTACCCACCCTCCCATCCCGAAGATTAGCAGTAGAATTGGCGGGGTCTCGAGCAGGAGAAATGGCGGGGACTTCTTTTTTGGGGGGGACTGACTGATCCTGGAACAGGGCGGGCAGTCTATGGGGCTCCGGGCTAGCAAGACCACCTGCTAGTGGTCCTGGACTCTCCGGCCCTACGCCAGATGCTGGCGTTTGTATTAAGAACTTGGTCAGAGTTGGTGTGCAAGAAAGGCGCAAGGCAGTGATCTGGTGGCCACGTCTAGGCAGTAGACGACTGGCATTTATCCCAAATGGAAGCAGTGGAACAAATTGGTTGTGGCCTGCTGGCTCAATACGCAACAAGAGTGGCTCTGGAGTGCCAGAAATGTGAATATAATCAACCTGTGGTGCAAATGTATATTGTGCAAAATTATTGCTTATATCAATGTGTGTGGTTTTGGTAATAAAACTGGTCAAGTGTTTACAGTGCATCAACAATAAAGATTGCGGTATCTAACAAGTTAATAAATACTACGCAGTGTAGACCAAACACTTGCCTGGTGCCTCTTTTTGGTCGGGGTGAAAGAGTAAGTGAGGGGGATGATGGATCTAATTTAATGTGGCAGGGGTGAATCGCACATGATATGCCCACTATAGATGTCTTTCTTCTGCTGCGTCTTACCACAAACCCAACATTCTAAAACAAGTTTTCATGGCATTGCGCTCTGACGCCTGCGTCACAGCTCTACAATCTGTTAGGAGCCAAAAGGGTTCAGTTCTAAAATATCGCAAGACACTGCATCTCCTCCTCTGTAAAATATATAATTAAACAGAACATTAATATCCTGAGCAAAGAAAGTTCATAATAATCAGCACAGTCCACACAAGTTTATCTCCACAGAATTCTTCTTCTGTTCTTTGTTTTCATGCACAAGTATCCAACAGGAATTTGACTCCTAGCCAACACGTGTTTCGTCTAAGTGGAGTAATCGACAGACTTCTTCAGGGCTGGAAACATTAAACATGAAAAGGCCATATTATAACTCTAAACTGTGCTAAAATGATATACTATAAAAATAAACAAAGATTATATTGTAAGTAAGTTGGCAAGACCAAGAGGCAGAAACCCATCGCTCGTGTTACGACCATGGTGTTTAGAACAAAAATAATAATAATAGACGTGAGCACAAGATTGCGCTGGCAACCAATCCACATGCAAACCAGAAAGAAAAAGGCACCATAGTGCACATGGTGTCCAAAAATGTAAAAAAGTGACCAATGATATATAAGAGATAATACTCGTAGATAAGTATATAGAGTGAGAAGACAGCCCGTGTGTTCCCCAGAATGTACAAGAAAGGTTCACGTCAGCTTACTAATCATAGTATGAAGCTAGTAAGTATCCCAGAGCATAGTATGTTCGAAGGGTTGTAATTCAAAACGAATCCAGTATCATATGCCACAATCCAGATTTTGTACCGCTTTGGCCGCCATAAGTGTGGCAGGGTATGCTCAGACGTGAGTCCCTTGCTGACTTTGCCACTGGATTCAAGCATGCCGGGCTGAAGAAGGCTGTAATGCCAGAAACCGGTTCTCGGAAGCTTGTTTCTGGTCCAGAGGAGGCATGGCTTGGCGGTTCGGGCTGGACTGTTCCCATGAGGCACAGGGTCAGACTGATTTGCATATAGCCATGTCTGAACTGTGGTGGCAGAGTGGGCTAAAGAACGGTGATGGATTAAACCCAGATCTTTTAACTGGGTGTGAGTGTTTGATTGGTTCAGATGCTCCGTCCATCACCACTCCCTTTTGTACCGCTTTGGCCGCCATAAGTGTGGCAGGGTATGCTCAGTCGTGAGTCCCTTGTTCACTTTGCCACTGGATTCAAGCAAGCCGGGCTGAAGAAGGCTGTAATGCCAGAAACCGGTCCTCGGAAGCTTGTTTCTGGTCCAGAGAAGGCATGGTTTGGCAGTTCGGCTGGACTGTTCCCATGAGGCACAGGGTCAGACTGATTTGCATATAGCCATGTCTGAACTGGGGTGGCAGAGTGGGCTAAAGAACGGTGATGGATTAAACCCAGATCTTTTGACTGGGTGTGAGTGTTTGATTGGTTCAGATGCTCCGTCCATCACCACCCCCCTTTTGTACCGCTTTGGCCACCATAAGTGTGGCAGGGTATGCTCAGACGTGAGTCCCTTGCTGACTTTGCCACTGGATTCAAGCAAGCCGGGCTGAAGAAGGCTGTAATGCCAGAAACCGGTCCTCGGAAGCTTGTTTCTGGTCCAGAGAAGGCATGGCTTGGCAGTTCAGGCTGGACTGTTCCCATGAGGCACAGGGTCAGACTGATTTGCATATTGCCATGTCTGAACTGGGGGGCAGAGTGGGCTAAAGAACGGTGATGGATTAAACCCAGATCTTTTGACTGGGTGTGAGTGTTTGATTGGTTCAGATGCTCCGTCCATCACCACCCCCCTTTTGTACCGTAATGTACAAAGGAAAGCAGAATCACCATAGTGGTACCGACTAAGCTGTAATAAAACCTGTAATAAAACCTATATACAGCAATACAGCAGGAAATAACACCCATAGCATCTCCTTTAGTCGCAAAATAAGAACCATACTCACTCATAAAAATAATCAGTCCTCAAAATATGTTCAACAGCTCCATGATTATTCGCACATCTCCGGTCAAATTTCATAAGCGATCCTAATGGTAAGTGCAGCAAAAATAATTATGAGTAAACCAAATCCTAAGTTCCCACAACATGATCATTAAAGTATTGGTTCTAAAATCACGGAATAGCAGTCTACATTAGGTAAGTAATAGTAGAGGTACATCGAGTAGGATGCCAATAATGATAACTATCTATACACGCGTAACAGTAGAGCTACACGTGTGGCATATACATGAGACAGAATATTAGCTAAGTCTGAGAAAGCAAGTAATCAATTAAACGGTGGGCCGGTACTAGAAAACACACATACGCTCTCGAGATCACCGATGCGTGTGACTGTATTATAGTATTGATGTATAAAACACATGATGGCAGCCTAAAATTAGTAGATAATCCTAACAGTAAACCAAGCGGTAGGCCAGTTATAACTAATATCCATATGCAAGTAGCAGTAAAGCTGTAAGTGTGGCATAAACGTAAAATGAGTATAAGAAAGCAGGTAATATATAAAAATTCAGCAGGTACGAGTAACCGCGCGCCCGCTATGGATATCATCAATGTGTGTGACCATTAGTAGGAAATAATTAACCCTGGGCGAAGCACTATGCTACGCTCGCGTAGTTTGCGAAGATTGCGCAACTTCGCACTACGCGAGCTGCACGTAGCACAGTGCGAACACGCGTAGCGCAGCGTAGCGTAGTGCAGCAGTCATTTCTTGCTTGTTCGCGGTCCTCAACATCATGTTCGCGACCGCGAGCAAGCAAAATGACATCCCGGTGAGACTCTCAATGCGGGGAGGTCAGGTTTCTCATTGCGAGTGGTTGTGCATGCTCGCGACCGCTCGCAATGAGAAACTACCAGTTTGCGTTGAGAAAGCTGCCGCTCGAGTAAAAGTCTACTCGAGCGGCAGAAAACTACAGCTCGCACTGTGCAAGATGCCGTTTTCAATGATTGCACAGTGCCGGATGCTTGTTCGCACTGTGCAATCATTGAAAATGCATCTTGCACAGTGCGAACATGCTACTACGCAGCTCGCGTAGTGCTACGTGAAGTTTGTGTAGTGCGAAGTGCACTTCGCGTAGATTCGCGTAGCGCTACTTCGCGAACTACGCCCACCCTTAGAAATAATGCACATGTTGTATAGCAATATAGTCCCATAGAATGATCCCAACATATCAAGTAAAACAGCAATTTTCTGTGGAGTGTACTCCTGGCAAAATCTCGGCGTCTCGCTTCGGCGCCATCTTGGAGTGTCCTTAACTAGCCCAATACATCGAAATAAACACAGGACAAATGTGAATGATGACGTTCACTAACGGAACGTGTCATAAGCTTATTATCATCCGCCATCTCGAAATGATGTAAACTAGATATGAGTCCTCAAGTAATCTCATGAGGCAAACGCAAGTAATGCTCCTGGACCCATCCCATTCCGGCTTCCACAGCAACCACAGCACCGAGACCGCCCTCATTGCCGCCACCGACGACATCAGGATCCTGATCGACAAAGGAGAAACAGCTGCCCTCATCCTTCTGGACCTATCAGCAGCCTTTAAAACGGTCTGCCACTGCATCCTAACAGCACTCCTCCACGACGCCGGAATCCAAGAGAAGGCCCTGGCATGGACCACATCCTTCCTCTCCGGCAGAACCCAGAGCGTCCGCCTCTCACCCTTCCACTCCAAGACCACCGAGATCATCTGCGGCGTCCCGCAGGGATCCTCCCTCAGCCCGACGCTGTTCAATATCTACATGGCACCGCTCGACCACGTCGCACGACGACATAACCTCAATATCTTCTCTTACGCCGAGGACACCCAGCTGATCATATCCCTCACCGAAGACCCCTATACCGCCAAAGACAATCCCCACAGAGGAATGAAGGCCGTTGCCGAGTTGATGAAGGAGAGCAAACTGAAGCTGAACTCAGACAAGATAAGGTTCTCATCCTCGGCTCCACCCCCTCAGCCTGGGACGACTCCTGGTGGCCCACTTTGCTAGGAACACCCCCAGAACCCACCGAACACGCAAACAACCTGGGGATCATCCTCGACTCCGCCCTCTCCATGACCAAGCAAGTCAACGCCGTCTCCGCGTCCTGCTTCAACACCCTCCGAATGCTCAACAGAATCTTCAAATGGATCCCCTCTGACACGAGAAAGACCGACACCCATGCACTTGTCACCATCAGACTGGACTACGGGAACGCCCTCTATGCAGGAACAACAACCAAGCTCCGAAGATGGCTACAACGCATCCAGAACGCCGCGGCACGACTGATCCTTGACGTCCCACGACACAGCCACATCACACCCCTCCTGAGAGACCTGCACTGGCTCCCCATCGACAAGAGGATCACCTTCAAGCTCCTCATCCACTCACACAAGGCCCTCCACAACACCGGACCGGTTTACCTCAACGACCGACCCAGCTTCTACACCCCCACCCACAGCCTCCGCTCCACCAACCTCGCCCTCGCCACAGTTCCTCGCATCCGGAAAACCACCGCCGGCGGCCAATCCTTCTCCCACCTCGCCGCCATAACCTGGAACACTCTCCCCACCAACCTACGACAGACCCAGGACCTGCCAACCATTAGAAGACTTTTCAAGACCTGGCTCTTCGATCAGTAGCAGCGCCTCCCCCCACCCCCAGTGCCTTGAGACCCTCACGGGTATGTAGCGCGCTTTACAAATGTTTTGTTCTGTTATGTTTTGAGGAGGGTATAAAAAAGCAAAACCCGTATACCGGCTGTATCCACCATCTTGAATTGATGTGAACTAGATATGGATCCTCTTCATACAAGTAATCTCATGGGGCAAATTCACTAATGCTTGTGACGAGAAATCAAGATCGCACTAAGTATAAATGTCAAATCCCGTGGATGGGCTGTGTCCGAGAAGCATTATGTGAATGCTTCAACCACAGCATATTGACCCATTGTCGGCCACAATCTTCGAGTAGGTCCTCTCAAACACCCTAGTGATAGTTTTCCACAAGTATATGATAAGGTGAAATATTGCAACATGAGTTAAAATGTGCTCGGTTAGAGTCTATAGATCCAGAGCCAAAAACCCGTATATGTAATGGAAACAATTTGTGAGTTTTCCAACCGTAACATGATGACAAAAGTCATCAAAAATAGACACACTAAGTCTCTGTAAAGACAAACATAATCCATCCATGCACTGAGGGAGAAGAAAAAGGAATAAAAATATTGTGCAGATAACAAATTGTACTAATGTGTCTGAACCACTCATTGGACACCAAAAATGTTAGAACAAGTTGAAGGCAAGAAATATTTTTAGCCAAAATGAGAAAAGCTAGTATGTAAACATGCAAAGAGTACAGTAACGGCCAAAAAGAAGGGAATAGTCAGCCAGTGCATGTGATCCTATATTCAGGTACATTACTAGTAGCAAACAGATACATTTGGTGTAAGTCTAACAGAGTAATATGAGGGAAAGGGTAGGTAGCACAGTGCACTCATATATCACATATTACAGGGTAATATTACAGGGAATATTGGTATTACAGTCCAAAATACCCTGCTCGACCCCCCAGCACTACCCTAAACCCTAAAACACTACCCTACACTACACAAACACCACAACACTACCCTAAACCCTAAAACACTAACACCAGCACAGCCCCCCGAACCCGCAGTCCATTCCCTACACTCAAACACTACCCTAGATAGAATACAGGGTCACACAGGCCCTGCAGCCAGCTCATCCAACTTGCCAGAAGGGAACACGACGCTCGAATCCGGCGCAAGTTTTTCCCAACTTGGTGAATAAGTGATGAGCCATACATCTGTGAACAAATAGGAAAATATAAAGAAATCTCGTAGGTTGCGAAAATTTCTGATGTGAGAGATTTTAAAGCAACACGGTGGTGTGAAAGAATTTGAACAACGTTATTTAAGTAATTAGAAGCTACAGCTCATATTGGAATATAAGACATTCCCTGCAATTTGGCAGAGGGGAAAAGAAAAGTGAGTCAATATTAATAGACCATGACCCTGAGGATATCTGAACAAGTGTGCACGGACCTCGAGAGACACCTCTTTTTTATGCTTTTCTATAAAGAGGTGCTTTGACCTTCTACTGGCAATTCTATAGTTTTACTGAGAGTCACAATAACGGTCTTGAAAAAGATGGTGTAAATTCAAAAGATTCCATTGAAACGCGTCAATGCTCCATCACACAATCCGGGGCGTGACTGGAACTACAGATTATTCATAAATTCTACAATATCGGTTTACAAACAGTATTGTTTGTAACACGGATATGTAGTTTTTGATGACAAAGTGTGTTATTATCTCAAATTGTCTTTTATGTATTGTTTGATTAATTGGGTCCAGGACCTACTAGGCTCTATCAGTACTATTGTGATTCTATGAACTGTTTTTAATATAGTGGTGTATCCATAATGATACATTTTTTTATGTGCATGATGTTTTACATTTTCAATAAATATATTTATTTATGATTGTTGTGCATTCTGACTCTGGGTTTACTGTGAGATCTCCTTAGTTTATATGACATACGAGGAGTAAGTTGAATGAGTGAAATGTTGGATTGGGGCAACAATGGTGCAGTAATTACTAGCATTTTATCCAATATTCCTAGGAATCAAATCCAAAAGAAATCTTCTCCTGTTTTGTGAATGGAATTACACCAAATTTGGCAAAAAGGCAGAACTTTACTCCAAAAGCAAACATTTCATTGTTTGGTGTAAATCTATTCAGCCGTTTTCAAGAGATTTGCATTTAAAGAAGTGGTTAAGTAATGAAGGGGTTAAAACTAGGGGTAAATGTAACCCGTGTAATTTACTGTATCGTAATTATGTAAAATGACAGCAAAATTACATGGTACTATGCTAGGCATAACTCAGCATTTAGCACTAATTCCTTAATGCAAAATGCTCCCATGTAGCCAAAATGAACTCAAGGATACATTTTGCGCTAAGAAACTAGCACTATCTGAACTCAAACAGCAGCAGCTAGCAGCAAATTTGCTAGAAAGTTAGAACTTTACTCAGAAAGCATACTTTTCATTATTTGATATTTAAGTCTGTTCAGCCATTTTCGAGCAATTTGCACTTAAAAAGAAGGGGTTAAAAAGTTAGGTCACTTGGTGTTCAGATATGCTCTTATTGGCCACTTTAGAGGGGACTAGTTAATCCTAATTGACTGCCCACAATCTGACCAAAATATTGTGGAAGCCATTACAGGACTCAAGGACATGGACCCTGCATCCTGAAAATGAGTTAAAAAAAACAATGGGGCAAGGTGAGCACACTCTGACCCCAAGGGATAATATTGGGACCCCCACCTTGATTTGCTGGTCACAACATGGACACCATGTTGTGGCAGCCATTACAGGACTCAAGGACATTGCTCCCATTGTAATACATTGTAGTGAATGCCAGCGTTTGAGGGTCACAAAAAGAGCATATGTAAAAGGTGATAAAAGATTTTAGCACAATATAAATCATTTGTTGGTGTCACCACACTAATTTTAGGGATTGTGGTGTGTTCTAAGGTGATTTTACCCTTTGAAAAAATGCTGACCCTCAGCTGAGATTTGATGGACCATGTTTGAAAGAAAACTGTTCTTGTAAAGATTCTCCTCAGGCAAGCAATTGTAATTAGAAGATCTTTATAAGATTGGCCAACACGGGCTCCGCAGTAGTGGAGCGTAAGGATAGCAGCCATCGTATCAGTCATCAAGTTCAAGTTCAAGTTTAAATTTGTATAGCGCACTACTCACCCATAGGGTCTCAAGGCGCTTGAGGGAGGGGGAGCTTTACTTATCAAATATCCAAGTTTTTAGTTGTTTTCTGAAGGAGAGGTGGTTCTGTGTAAGGCGGAGGTGGGTGGGGAAAGAATTCCAGGTCTTGGCCGCTAAGTAGGAGAAGGATTTTCCTCCCATGGTGGATCTTTGGATGCGTGGGATTGTGGCAAGGGCTTGATTGGACGATCGAAGTTTGCGGGTGGGGGTGTAAAAGGACAGGCGCGTGTTGAGGTATTCGGGTCCTAGGTCGTAGAGGGCTTTGTGTGCGTGGGTGAGAAGGCGGAACGTTATTCTCTTGTTGACGGGGAGCCAGTGGAGGTCGTTCAGGTGACCTGAAATGTGAGCTTGGCGGGGAATGTCAAGGATGAGTCTGGCTGAGGCGTTTTGGATGCGTTGGAGTTTTTTCTGTAGTTTGGCTGTGGTTCCGGCGTAAAGGGTGTTTCCGTAGTCCAGTTGACTTGTGACCAGTGCATGGGTGACTGTCTTTCTTGTTTCGGTGGGGATCCAGCGGAAGATTGTTTTGAGCATTCGTAGGATGTTGAAGCATGATGATGAGACGGCGTTGACTAGTCTGGTCATCGAGAGGGAGGAACCTAGGATGAAGCCCAGGTTACGTGCGTGGTCCGTTGGTATGGGTGCGGTTCCCAGGGCCGGTGGCCACCATGAGTCGTCCCAGGCGTAGGGGGACGATCCTAAGATGAGGACTTCCGTTTAGTCCGAGTTCAGTTTTAGACGGCTGTTCTTCATCCACTCGGCTACTTCTTTCATCCCTTTGTGTAGGTTTGTTTTGGCGGTGTTTGGGTCTTTGGTGAGGGAGAGGATCAGCTGGGTGTCGTCTGCGTAGGAGATAATGTTGAGGTTGTGTTGGCGCGCAATGGATGCGAGGGGACTCATGTAGACGTTGAAGAGGGTGGGACTGAGTGAAGATCCTTGGGGTACGCCGCAGATGACTTCTGTGGCCTCTGATCTGAAAGGGGGGAGGCGGACTCTCTGGGTTCTTCCGGAGAGGAATGAGATTATCCAGTCCAATGCTTTTCCTTGTATTCCGACGTTGCTGAGGTGTTGTATGAGGGTGCTATGACAGACTGTGTCGAAGGCTGCGGAGAGGTCAAGTAGGATGAGGGCAGCTGTTTCTCCGTTGTCCAGTAGGGTTCGAATGTCGTCTGTTGCTGCGATGAGGGCGGCCTCGGTGCTGTGTTTGGCTCGGAAGCCGGACTGTGAAGGGTCGAGGGATTTGTTGGATTTGAGGAAGGCGGCGAGTTGACTTTTGACGGCTTTCTCAATGACTTTGGCAGGGAATGGGAGGAGCGAAATGGGGCGGTAGTTCTTAAGTTCAGTGGGGTCTGCTGTAGGTTTCTTCAAGAAGGCGCTGAGTTCGGCATGTTTCCAGCTTTCCGGGAAGGTAGCGGAATTGAGGGAGCAGTTGATGATGTCTCGGAGATGGGGTGCGATAATGGAGTCTGCTTTGTTGAAAATGTGGTGGGGACATGGGTCGGTTGGTGATCCTGAGTGAATGGTGTTCATCAGGCGGATGGTGTCTTCGGTGGTGATTGGGTTCCAGGCGTAAAGGTTGTTGGGGGGGGGGTTCAAGTTCGGAGGAGGGTGGGGTGGACTGGTCTCCAAAGCTGTTATGTATGTCAGCGATTTTGTTGTGGAAAAACGAGGCTAGAGAGTCGCAGAGGTCTTGGGAGGGAGTGATGTCATTGGTGCCGGCGGTGGGGTTGGTGAACTCTTTGACGATGTTGAATAGTTCTTTGCTGTTGTGGGCGTTGTTGTCGAGTCGATCCTTGAATGATGATTTCTTGGTGGATCGGATCAGTTGGTGGTGTTTGCGGGTGGCGTTCTTGAAGGTGGCCAGGTTGTCAGAGGTTGGGTTTTTTCGCCATGCTTTCTCGAGGGTGCGGCAGATCTTCTTGGATTTCTTAAGGTCATCATTAAACCAGGGGGCTTTTTGGCTGGCTTGCTTGATTTGATTGTTTTTCAAGGGTGCTAATTCGTCTGCGCTGTGAGTGATCCATTGTGTGAGGTTGGTGGCTGCTTGGTTTGGGTCCGATGATTTTGTAGGAGGGTTTTGGTGAAGCGATGTGAAGAGTTAATTTTGTTCCAGTTTCTCCGTGGAATTGGTTGTGGGTGGTTGTGGGTCGTAGTCTTTTTGAAGTTGAAGTGAACGCAGCTGTGGTCCGACCAATGGAGAGCTGTGGTGTGATTGAAGGAGATGTGCTTGCTGGAGGTGAAGATTGGGTCGAGCGTGTGCCCGGCAAAGTGGGTTGGGGTGTCAACAAGTTGTTTGAGTCCGAGATTGGCGAGGTTGTCCAAGAGGGTGGTGGTGTTGCTGTCGTTGTTCTTTTCTAGGTGGAAGTTGAGGTCTCCCAGTAGAATGTAGTCTTCAGAGGGGAGGGCGTGAGGGCTGATGAAGTCAGTGATGTCTTCGCTGAATTGTGTGCGGGGTCCGGGTGGCCTATAGATGAGGGTGCCTCTGAGTGTGGTCTTAGGGTCGGTGTGGATCTGGAAGTGAAGGTGTTCGGCGGTTGTGAGGTAGTCATCGGAGCTGGTTGTGATGTGGATGGTGTTCTTGTGGACGATGGCGATTCCTCCTCCTGTTCGCTTGGTACGGTCCTTTCGGATGATTTTGTAGCCGTCCGGGATGGCTATGGCGATGTCGGGCGTTGATGAGGTGTTCATCCAGGTTTCTGTAAGGAAGGCGACGTCCGGTGATGTGGTGTCTAGTAGGTTCCAAAGTTCAATGGCGTGTCTGTGGACCGAGCGGGTGTTGAGCAGGATGCACTTCAGGTGGTTGGTGTTGGAGCTCTGTTTGGAGTATGTGGATTTGCTGTGGGTCTTAGTGCAGTCGAACTTGCAGAAGTGGCAGGTGAAGGGTCCCTGGGTGTGTCCTGGGGCGGCTTGGTAGCAGTTTGGGAGTCGGCCGGGGTTAAGTGTAGAGAGGGTAGCGGCGTTGTACGTTATGCGGGCGGAGTTGATTTTGCGTGGGCCAGGGGGTATGGCGCTGGGCGCGGTCCAGGCACGGACGGGCGTAGACGGCTTACCTTTGGCGCGCCTTCGGCGCGCATGGGGCGCGTCCGCTGCGCATCAGCTGTTCTGACATAAGTGGATAGTGGGGGGGGGTGGGGCGAGGGAGGAGCAGCTGGGAGGCGAGAGCGGGGCGGAGGGACGGGCTACGAGGCACAACAACAACAAAATGGCTGCAAAGCAAAAGCGAAACAGGGCGAGATTGGGGCACAGTCTGTGGTGTCTCAGAGAAATGGGCAGAGTCACAATCGGGCACAAATGACTCCCAAAGCAAAGCGAACAGTGAAATACAATGTACTGCAAAAGATCGAATCAGGCAGCTCTTAATAACAGTGCGAGCAATGAGATCAATGCTACAGCAATACAGCGCTATGATTTAACAGGCAAGCATAAATTAAATAATAGAGACAATGTCAGCAAAGCGAGTGATGCGCAAATCAGCTGTTAGCAGCAATGAGCAGGGAGCGTAATAGCGCTACGATACCAGGAGCCAGGGAGTGAGGGGAGCGACCGCCTCTGAGCGAGTCAGGAGGGTCACAGCGCAGGGATAGACGGCGCTCAATACTACTATCTGCGGGAGGGAGGAGCAGCTGGGAGGCGGGAGCGGGGCGGAGGGACGGGCTACGAGGCACAACAACAACAAAATGGCTGCAAAGCAAAAGCGAAACAGGGCCGGATTGGGGCACAGTCTGTGGTGTCTCAGAGAAATGGTCAGAGGCACAATCGGGCACAAATGACTCCCAAAGCAAAGCGAACAGTGAAATACAATGTACTGCAAAAGATCGAATCAGGCAGCTCTTAATAACAGTGCGAGCAATGAGATCAATGCTACAGCAATACAGCGCTACGATTTAACAGGCAAGCATAAATTAAATAACAGAGACAATGTCAGCAAAGCGAGTGATGCGCAAATCAGCTGTTAGCAGCAATGAGCAGGGAGCGTAATAGCGCTACGATACCAGGAGCCAGGGAGTGAGGGCAGCGACCGCCTCTGAGCGAGTCATCAGCTGTCAACTGTCAACAGACAGCTGATAGCTCATGACTGGGGATGGTAGTACGGTGTCCGCGCAAGGACCCAAGAATGCAGAACAACATATGGTGTCCTCGCAGGGACACTTAACATATTCGCAACACATCTTCCTCCTGTGGAACAAACGAGGGGAGGAGAAAAGATGAAACAACCAAAAAGGTACGTGTAAGAAGTGAGAAACAATGCAGATAAGAAGGGTTACTCACAAAAGGTAATCCGCAAGTTTGGTGGGGGCAAAAGTCTCCTACCAGTTCTGCTAGTGCTGGCCGGATAGGTGGTGTCTGTTCAAGGTGTAGCAGGAAGTTGTCTACCAACGCTCCCTGTGATGTCTGTATCAGCTGGGGAGTGCATAGACGCAGAGATGGCCTGCAATGCAGTGCCAGGTGCTGTAAAGTCACTGGTGGTAGGTTCAGTCTGGTTTCTTCTGGGTTCTCCAAATGATGTGTACTCACGGGTGGAATCAATGGGTAGGGAACTGT
Organism: Lissotriton helveticus; assembly: GCF_964261635.1. Classification (NCBI taxonomy): domain Eukaryota; kingdom Metazoa; phylum Chordata; class Amphibia; order Caudata; family Salamandridae; genus Lissotriton; species Lissotriton helveticus. The sequence continues at coordinate 1,662,775,796 of NC_136059.1, forward strand.
CAGGACCTCTTGAGCTTGGCTTGCACTAGGACAAGGAAAATATGTGCCACACCCTGCTGTCACTCAGGAGGGCTGAATTACAGAACACATTCTATACTGCAAGGGGTTACGAATATCTATCCTGGCCCTTCTTTACAAAACCACTTCTCTTGACCCTGACAGTGTCCCCAACCTGAAGCTCCACTGTTTTGCAACCATGTTTAAGGTTGTATCTGGCTTTGGTATGGGCTTGCGCCCGTACCAACCTTTTCCTTACACAGTCTGCCGACTAGCGCACTCTCTTCAAAGCCGGGGTACACCCTACATTGTCTTTGGACAATGGTGTTCGGCCTCGCATCAGCTCAAACGGGCTGTAGCCCATTGAATTAATGGGGGTTATGGGATAAGCCCACAGGGTTTTCATAATCTCCTGTCTCCAACTCGGGTTGTTCCTGCTGGACAATTGAATAATACCTTTAATGACCCTGTTAAAGTGTTCTATGGCGCCATTGCTGGCAGGATGGTAAACTGAGGTTGTTCTGTGTACAACTTGTTTCCTGTGCATGTATGTCTTAAAAACATCTCACAAGATTTGGGACCCATTGTCACTGACGATCTGTTTCGGGAGTCCCTCGTGGGTGAACAAGTCATCAAGGAACTTTACAACACAAACAGAATCAGGTTTTTTAACAACTTTAAGATCAGGCTACTTTGAGAAATGATCGATTACCACAATTATGTACAACGGTTCCGTTTGCTCAAGGATGGGACCCATAATGTTTACATCGATCCTCTCCCAAGGCATTCATGGACATGGTGGTCTGAAAGTGACCTGCATTTTATCAGAGTTCATGCATTGTGTGCAATCCCTGACCATCCTTTCTACTGCCAATCTGATGCCTGGCCACCAGTAGTACTTTTTAATTCTGCACTTGGTTTTCCTATGTCTAAATGACCTTTGTGGCACAGGTTCAGTATTCTATTGCTTAAACTTCTTGGGGGAACAACTCTACCCCCCCTTGTTAACAAACTGTTTTCCATTGACAAGTCATCTTTCACTTCCCAGAAGTGTCTCAAGGAGTCTTTCAACTTGTTTTTGCATGTCCATCCCTCCTTTAGCATTCTAATGACTTCTTTTAGTATAGCGTCTTGGTCCAGTTAATTTCTCCATTCCTCACTTGAAATACCATCAAATTTTTCATTTGTGCTGGCAATGCATGACTCTTCGATCTCCCCTGGGTTGTCTTGGTCACTCGTCTCAAGAGGCATTCTGCTTAAAAAGTCTGCCACCACGTTTTGAATCCCAGGGACATATTGTATTTTGTAGTTATAGCCAAAAAGTCGCACAGATAGCCTAGCCAGCCTTGGAGATGCTGCATTGAGTCCCTTAGTGGTGAATACTTTAGTCAAGGGTTTGTGATCGGTACACAGGGTAACTTGCTTTCCCCACACAAATTGTCTAAAGCGATCCAGCGCCCACACACATGCCAATGCCTCCCGCTCTATGACGGAATATTTTTCCTCTGTGGGGGTCAAAGAGCGTGAAGCAGAGGCTATCGTGCATTGCTCACCTTTAGATTTCTTTTGGGTGAGAACTGGCCCCAAACCTTTGCAACTAGCATCTGTGGTTACAATATTTTCCATTAAGGGATCGAATCCTTGTAATGGCAAGGCTGTACACAATTCACTTTTTAGTGTGATGAATGCCTGTTGACAAGTGTCTGTCCATTCGTACTTGTTTTTCAATTTTAGGAGTTGTCTCAGATCATGTGTTTTGCATGAAAAGTTCTTCATGAATTTCACATTAAATTCTATTAGCCCAAGGAATGTTCTCAATTCGTCCCTGTTGCTGGGTACTGGTGAATCCTCAATGACATTGAGAAGTTCTTTCTTTGGACTAATACCGTCACCGGTAATTTTGTGACCAGGGTAGCTTACGGATTTGCATGCAAACTTGCACTTTTCATGCTCTGCAGTTAACCCCTTGTTGTCCAAAATTTCCAGGACTTGCTTGACTTTTGTATCGTGATCCTCTCTGGTTTTCCACATAACAAGGATATCATCCTGAAAAATCAGTATGCCAGGTACCCCGTCGAAGATGTTATACATTAGTCTTTGGAACATCGTGGCAGCAGATGCCAGCCCAAAGGTGAATCTGAAACACCCAAAGGGCGTTATGAAGGTTGTCAGTTTTCTGCTTTAGTGATGTAGGGGCACCTGGTGGTACGCCGACTTCAAATCTATGGTAGTGAACCATTTTATTTCTTTAGTTGTGGTTAGCATCTCGCCTATTTTTGAAAGGGGAAATTGCTCTATGACTATATTGCTGTTGAGGTCGCGTAGGTCAACGCATAACCTCAGCTTTCCATTGGGTCACTTGGCTACGACCAGAGGTGCAACCCACTCAGTAGCCTCAACTTCCCCAATGATGCTGTCTTCCAACAACTTGTTCAGTTGAGCCTTTACTTCGTCTTTGATGGAGAAAGGCACATTTCTGGCTTTATGCACTGCTGGGATTGCGTCTGGTTTTACAATAATTTTGTGCTGATACCCTTTTAGAGCTCCAATTCCTCCACTAAAGACTTTGGGGTATTTGTTCAACATTAAATCGCCAAAGTTGTCATTGTCATGGACCACTAGGACTGGGTCTGGCTGGCTGGGATGAAGAATTATGCCCAGGTTACCTTGATCTATCCACCCCAGTACTGGGGGACCAACCTTAGATATATACAATTTTCCTTTGGCAACTCTTCCCTTGAATTCAAAGTCCTGTTCTCTAAAACCACAAACATTGATTGGCTCACCTGTAAATGACTTAATATTAATGTTTGCTTTATTCAGATGTCCACGTATACTGGTTTTGAATTTCTCCTCCCAGACTTTCTTGTTAAATATTGTGTAGGGCGAACCTGAAATAGCAACTATGCTGATGTCAACTCCCTCTATATTCATCTCGCAGATGTTTTTTTTTCTTTTTAGTTTTGTTTGCGTTGCTGATTTTGTCACCTCTTCGTCCTCTATGCTGAGTACAAACATGTTGACTTTGTCTTCGTCAGATATTCCTTGGTAGGTTGCTTCATCCTCATCTACCACCTTTACGCGGCGTGTATTTTTTCGTCTGCACATCCTCTGAAGGTGTCCGACAACTCTTCAATTGGAACATCTCACTCAGCGAGCAGGGCATTTGATGTCATCAGCCATATGTGAGGTGCTAACACATCTGTAGCAGCGTCTTTTGTTCCCACTCACAGGTTGATTGCATCAATTTCTGGGACCCTTGTTGCTCCTTGACGGTTTCTGGTAATTTTTGGTTTCCGTTATCTTGTTCACAGTGTCCATCTCCTTCTTCTCTTTGTTCTCATTTAGCACAGCTTTAGTACAACGACCTGTGAGTTCCGCTTTCCTGGTGATGTCTATTATGTTTTGCAAAAGGTATTCGCCTTTTGCCCACAAGTTGTCTTGTATATTTGCGTTGCACCCTTGTATTACTATCTGGTCTCTGATTAACTCATCATGCAAATCCCCAAAACGACAATTTATAGCCAGATGTTTTAATGCGGATACATAGTCTTCGATGGATTATTCTATTCCCTGCTTTCTGTGGAAAAATGTGTACCTGTCAAATCCCAGGCAAACTGTGAGTTTGTAATATGGACAATAGCTGTGACCCCGACACTACAAAATTTATCGATACCACGGCTTCGTTGGGTTTATCTCCTTTTGTGATAGGCCCTACACACAACAAAGGACATACCCTAGACCAGGTATTCTCAATGAGACCCATTTCGGTCTGCACCATTCAGTCAGTACTTTGGTCGGATCACTTCCTAATCTCCTTTTCTTTGCCTGTCACTGCCCTTGTTCGGGAGAGAGAAAATGTGGCCACGCGAACTTCACGCCCGTTCCATCTACTCTCTGTGGACATGCTGTCCGAGGCTCTCATCTCCTTTCCCTGTCCTCTTTTGGGAAGTTTGGAGGAGAATCTTGTTCTCCTACACAATTGGCTCTTAGCAAGACTTGAGTCCTTAATTCCCAAAAAAAGAGCTAAACCGGGAGAGCGTAGGGCGTCTGCCCCATGGTTCTCCCCTCGGTTGAGGATACAACGTCAGGAGTGTAAAAGGGCTGAGAGGGCCTGGAGGCGGGCTTATGACCCAATTGAGAAACTGAAATTTCGGGCAGCCATTAAAGCCTATCATCATTCTATCTGGGACGAAAAAAAGGCCTATTTTGAACATCGCATTGATGAGGCTGACAATGTCTGCAAAGAAATCTTCAAAGTGGTCCAGGATTTTATTTCTCCTGCGGTCTGCACCTCCAACCACACTCATACTGATGCGTGGATACAACAACTTGCCACCTTCTTTGTCAGTAAGATTACAGCCATCCAGGCCTCTCTCTCTAGTGCGCAATCTGATCTGAGCCATCTAACGCTACCATGTTCTGTGGAAGACCATGGCCCTTTCCTCACTGTATTCCCTTCTATGGATCTTAGTACATCTCTGGAGCTCTTGTCCAGCCTGAAATCCGGCTCTCCATTAGATCCATGTCCGGCTAAATGCTTGGGGAAAGTGGCTTCCGCCATTAACATCTTGGTGAACCCCCTGCTGAATACATCTTTGTCGACAGGGGAGGTGCCTCAGGCCTGGAAGCGCGCCATGATTCTACCGCTGCTCAAAAAACCCACCTTGGACCCCCTGATACATGCCAACTACAGGCCAATCTCCCTTCTCTCTGCTCTGGCTAAAGTGGCCGAGCGTTATGTGCACAGGATAATTTCCAGTTTCATCGAAGGAAACGACCTGTTGCACACCTCGCAGTCCGGCTTCCGTGCTAATTTTAGCACGGAGTCGGCTCTGCTGGAGGTCACTGATGCCATCAGGGAAGTACTCGACCTGGGGGGAAAGGCCGTGTTAGTCATGCTTGACTTGTCGGCGGCTTTCGACACCGTTCCTCATGATGCCCTCCTTGTAAGACTCTGGGAGTGTGGCCTTCGTGGAACGGTGTGGAAATGGCTAAAATCATTTCTGGCCGACCGCCGACAAACGATCTGGGCGCCTCCTTTTTCCGCTGATATGGCTCCGCTAGAGGTGGGAGTCCCGCAGGGTTCCATTCTCAGCCCTATGCTGTTTAACATCTTTATGGCCCCTCTGGCGGAAGTCGCGGAATCCTTTGGTGCCCAGATCGTGTCTTATGCCGATGACACCCAACTCCTGTTCACATGTGACAGGGGTGGGTCGTTTGATGCCACAAAGATCAGGGATTGCCTGGGTGCGGTGTTTGAGTGGTTTAGAGATCATGGCTTAAAATGCAACTCTGATAAGTCAGAGTTGCTCTTCTTCGGCTGCGCACCGGAACAAGACTGGAAATCCTGGTGGCCAAGGGATATGTTTCCTCCTGATAAGGTTGCTGTCAAGGCCAAGAATTTGGGAGTGATAGTAGATTGTGACTTATCCTTTGGACCTCACATCTCGTCCATTGTTGGGAAATGCTTCGGCATCTTACGGATGCTGAGGAAATTTCTTCCTCTACTGTCACTCAACCACAGGAAGACAGTCGTTCAGGCACTAATCGGGTCGCGACTGGACTACGCAAACGCTCTTTTTTTGGGTCTACCGAAATATCTCATGACCCGTTTGCAAGTGGTCCCGTTTGCAGCCCGTGCCATCTTTGGACTCCCGAGGAGAGCTGGCGCCACTGCCTTATTGAACACCCTTCATTGGCTACCTATCTCCAAGCGAGTCCTTTTTAAATGTTTGACTGTGGCCTTTAAGGCCATACATGGTATGGGCCCCAAATATCTTGGGAAACGATTTTCCCGGTATGTGCCAAGCAGGACTCTCAGATCATCGGGTCTGTCTTTGCTGACTGTCCCTGCAATTCGTCGTGCACGTTTTGGAGGTCGATCTTTCCGCTATTTGACACCTAAGGCATGGAACGAACTACCATTGTCCCTGAGATCGGCCCCCTGTCTTCTTGCTTTCAGAAAGGACTTGAAGACATGGCTTTTTAGGAAATAGTCCTTTTATTTCTTTTACTGTTGTGTGGTTGCTTTTTATGCTGTTCCTTTCTTTGCCAAAGCACCGGGATGCTCCTCTGGAGTTGCCGTGCGCTATAAAAGAAATAAAGTAACATAACATAACATAACATAATATGCATTCAGGTCGTCAATAGCATTTTCGAAAACATCCCTCTCAGCTTCACCACTGTTTTTTTTGTTGATGCGGTTTTATACCTCTATATCGCCAGCACCCAGACAGTGCAATAACATTTTATACTTTTTCCCTGCTTTGAAATCTTCATCATCCTCGAAATTGGATATATAATTCAAAAAGTATTCCCTCCACTCTTCCCAAGGTAGTAATGGTTCACCCCCTGTGGGTAGAAATGCCTGTGATGGCGACATTTTCCATAAGTGCCCTGAAGCCATTGTAGTTTATTTTATGTGTGATTTATTCAACTGTTCAGTTTTGTCCCTTGAGAAGTGAGTGTCGATAGGTTTTTAATGTGTGAGCAACAAGACTGAGGGTCGAGGCTGATAAGAACCACACTCAACACTTGACTAGTGCCCTAAAGTAACTAATGGTGCACGAAACCCGGGATTACTTCCCTCTCTACTCCCCACAATGTAGGCACTAGTCCTACCAAACTTTGTACACAGAAATGGTTCCAGCACTCAATACAATGATCTCAGAGTTTCTTGTTATAATCAGTCAAACAATTCAAGTAATTCAGCACATACGGAATAAAGAAGGTGTCCAAGTCCAGAGTATATTTTTCTTTATCCCAATGTTCTTTATTTTTCACAAACAGATTCTTTCTTCACAGATTCATTCATCATAGCCAATGCGTTTCGTCTCTTGAGAGACTTCTTCAGGGCTTTCAGTATATGTCATAAAGTAAATTCTCCAAACAAAATGCAATATTTCAAGAGCCAGTATGAATAAGGTTTTTATACAGTGTTCAGAAAATCAAAAAGCCGCCTAATAACCGACAGCAATCCGTACAGTGTTTCCTTATCACCAGTGAAAAATAAAGAACATTGGGATAAAGAAACATATATATCCTGAACTTGGACACCTTCTTTATTCCTCATGTGCTGAATTATTTGAAATTTTTGACTGATTATAACAAGAAACTCTGATATCATTGTATAGAGTGCTGGAACCATTTTTGTGTTCAAGGTTTTTAATGTGCTAGATATGCTCTATTTTAACTTGCTAAAGATGTAATGTCCTTTTACTGTAACTCAGTTCTATTAATAAATCACTGATGTGCGAAAGATTATCACCTATTCCTTTTCCAACAACTGTTTTTCAAGTCGTACGCTGTGCAATCCAATTTCGGTTATCATGCCGATATTCATATCTGTGCTTCCGTGTCAAGAGCGCTTACTGAACCTGAAATGTAGATTACAGATGGTGGCATGTAAGCATGCTCTGCATTTGTTTTGAAAGCTAGAACATCAAACTTCATTCCTTTTTCAATCCTCCTCAGCGTCTACGTCATTACGTCATTCTCCTGCTCTTTCTCAGCTGTTCATTGTGATGTCCCTCTGACAGTTGGTTACCGTTTAGTCCGTTAAACTGTCACAGCTGTAGATACGCTTTTTGTTCTTTTTGGATGCTCTTCATCAAACATACATAGTTCAGTATTTCCTCAAAGTATTCACATTTCTCCATATATATCTTCGACGTTAAGTGCGATGTTAGTCTCTATTAAATATGGATTTCTTTCTGTAATATGCTTGACTGACCTTACCTTGCTGAATTCATAGAGAGTTGTCCCGTCTTCCGGTGCTATTTTCTTCTTTCAATTTATTTTCAAGTTCTCTCAAATCGTTTTCTTAAATTCTTGTGCTTTTTCAAATGTATTTTCTATATTTATTTTAATAATTACTTTTTTTTTTCCATCCGCGTGGGTTCCGGTGTTGGCCTTTGTCGCCAAAATTGTAAAGATTCTCCTTAGGCAAGCAATTGTAAATAGAAGATCTTTATTAGATTGGCCAATCGTGTCAGTCATAAGCTGTCAACTGTCAATGGCCAGCTGACAGCTCACCACTTGGGATAGCAGTACGGTGTCCGTGCTGGGACCCAGGAATGCAGAACAACATCTGGGGGCCGATTCCGATCCGGTAAAATTCTCGTCCGTACGATTCGCATCCGGAGCTGTTTCCGTACGACTCGTACACACACCGTACGACTTGACGAGTACGATCCGGACCGGGGTATCAGGACGCGATTCGTACGGTCCACGTCAGGTAAGGGCGATTCGTACGGAAAACCGCACATTCACATACACACCATACAGTGCGTACCCCTCCATGATTGCAGGGCTACGCACCGTACCAATGCGATCATGGGGGGTACGCACCGTACACCCAGCGGACATGGTGTACGCACCGTACACCCAGCGTACATGGGGTACGGTGCGTACACCCCAAGATCGCGGGGTACGGTGCGTACACCCCGTGAACGCATCGTACCCCTGTGATCATGGGGGGTATGCATTGTACCCGGGGGGGTCGTTCCGTACCTGTTTCGGGGCAAACTCTGCATTTACGGCTGTTTTCAGCTCCCGTAGAAAAAGGGTTGTACGGTGCGTACCCAACACGAATCGCACTTGCCGGTTCGGGAAAAGCAGCCGCGAACCATACAGATGTCGCGTACAGCGGGTTCCGAGGGAGATTCGTACGGGGATTTGATTCGTACGGTCGCTGTACGATTCGTACGGAGTCCAGCTCCTGGTACAGATTGTACTTCGTCGTACGTACGGGGGACATTGCACGGTACGATTCGTTCGTGAAAAACGCTCCGAACGGCAATTCGGAGCGCTTTTTACCGGATCGGAATCGACCCCATGGTGTCCTCACAGGGACACTTAATATAATCGAACAGTTGTCTCTTATGATTTTCTCATAGATGTTGTGGATGGTGCTCAAGAAGCTAAAATGAGACCAACCTTCACATTATCTTCCTCAGTCATTTGAGAATAAAGTCTGACATTCTAAGTAAATTGTGTACTACCAATAGCAGCAGCAGCCTGCCAGTTGAATCCCAAGAGTTCTATTGTAGCTTCCCAAGGTGTTCTAATGATCAACTAGAAAGCTACCATTCTGTATTAATGACAAAACTATGGCACACCTGAAGCCATCTTCATGGAATGAAAGCTGTGACACTTAAAGCATTTTCAGTAGAAATGATGAACAAAATGAGGGGGTTTGTTTTAGTATAGTAATTATGGCTAGTGCTCTAGAAAATGAAAATCAGGACACAGTTTCTATGAGTTCTCAAATATCTTTCGGATTCATGTCATTAATACATTCTGATAAGCAAACAGAAACATACACGTTCCCACCATCAACGTCCATCAATTAACTCACCACTGTTCTACTGCAGCTTCCAACAGTGTTTTAATGAACAACTAGAGTGCTAACATTCCGCATTTACTAGTATGGCACACACAAAGCCATTTAGAAGGCTAATGCCCTACAAAGCTAAAATGAGGATATATTTTTCTATCAGTTCTTAAATATTTTCTTCATTCATTTAAGTAACAAATTCTGACATGCATACTGAAAGATACTTTCAAAAACAGGAGAGGTATGTCAGTCAAATCCCTTTGACCAACTACAGCTTTACCACAAAGTTCTACTGAGCAAATAGAGTGCTAACATATTGTATTGAAGACAAAAGTGGAGAACACCTGAATGCCACCTTGATGAGATCAAAATTGTAAAACTGAAAGCATTTTGCTCAGAGGATATTGTAGCGTCGTCACCAGCCTGGGCACCCACCAATGACTATGCCACACACAGAGTTTGCTATTACAGGTCTTTATTCATCTGCGTGTAACTGCAAACTCCACATCATAAACCTGCATTTTACTTCACTATGCTCTAACACTTACATCACAGTTCTGTGGAGTCCATCAGGAGCCAAAAGGTTTCCATCATTGCTAACTCACACAACACTACATCTCCCCCTCTGTTAAATAAAAAATTACAATTCTTTTACAAAAATATATTCAATCATAGCTCTTCAATGAGTCTTCGCGGTGCTCTGATCATGTCCCGATAGTGCCTTTGGAAACTGGGGATAGGCAGTAGGAACAACAGCAATCCAAGGTTTTGGAAAGTCCTTTCAGACCCAGTCTCTACATTGACATCAGTGCCTGACGAGCGATAAGCGGAAATGCAAGGAATCTTGTGTAATGGACTTCCCAGGACGTTTGGCAGTCACCAAGTGTCCTTTGCTGGTCACAGCATGAAAGGGCACAGCATTGAATGGTTAGGTCTAGAATAAAATCCCTTTGGGGTATTCTTTCAGCATTCCAATCAGACACTCATACCACAAACTCCACTCATACAACACTGGGTCAATTCACCAGTTGCCAAGAAATCAAGCATTTATTTATTTATTTATTTATTTGTTGCCATTTATAAAGCGCGACAAATACCCGCAGGCGTCTCGGCGCTAAAATATTTGCATAAATACTGCTCAGTGTAGCTTGTATCATCCGGGTAACTTTCCAGGGGAGCGACTATTGATTAAACAACCAGGTTTTTAATTTCTTGCGGAACTTCAAAAGTGAAGGACTTAGTCTGATGTCCTGCGGCAAGGTGTTCCATAGTTTAGGTGCCGCTATCAGAAAGCGACGAACACCCCAGGACACTGTTATGGACCGGGGGATCACTAGCTGGTTAAGGTTAGAGGACCGAAGCTGTCTAAGGGGGTGATATGGCACCAGCTGGTCCATTAGAAATTGGGGACCTTGACTGTTTAAAGATTTGTACACTATACATAGCGATTTGAATTTGATCCTATTCTGGATCGTCAGCCCGTGTAGTCGTTTTATAGTTTCGGATATGGCTGTAAATTTCGGGATTCCTGAAAGTAGACGTGCTGCTGCATTTTGTATTGACTGCAGCTTTCTTAGGACCCTGAGCTGGGTGTTTAGAAATAAACCATTACAGTAATCAAGGGCCGAAAGAACCAAGGAGCTAACCAGAGTTTTAATGGCGGTTGCTGGTAGAAACGGACTTATCTTTCTGATCATACGTAATTTATAGTGAGCTGTAGTTGCAACTTTGTTCGCATGATCCATAAAAGTAAGGCTCTCGTCAAAGGTGACTCCCAGGTTTCTGACCTTGGCTGCTGGAGTAGGGGGTGCTCCAAATGTGGATGGCCACCAAAGTGAGGACCAAGCTGGTAAAAGTGGACCAAAGATAACTACCTCGTTTTTTTCCGAGTTAAGTTTTAGGCAATTTGTTGCCATCCACGCTCCTATTTTCAGCAGTCCATTTTGGAAGCGTTGGGCCACCTCCCCTCCGTCAGCTTTAATGGCCAATACCAATTGCGTGTCGTCTGCGTACGAGGTTAGGCTCATCCCATAAGTTTTGATGACATTAGCAAGGTCCGACACATAGATATTGAATAGTGTCGGACTAAGGGATGAGCCTTGAGGTACTCCACATGGCAGAGACAGCTGAGCAGATTGGTATGACCCTAAGGTGACGGCCTGGGTTCTGTCTTTGAGAAACGAGGCAAGCAGATTTATTGCTGTTTGGCAAATGCCCATTTTGCCGACACGGTCGACCAAGATCTTATGGTCGACCATGTCGAAAGCCGCAGACAGATCCAGCAATACCAAGACTGCCGTCCCACACTGGTCTCGGATTGCTCTCACATCGTCTGCAGCTTTAATTAAGGCGGTTTCGGTCCCAATTAATGATTTATTTATTTATTTATTAGGTTGGTTCAAAAAGATGTACACATCTAATGCATTTATCATTAAAATACATAAAACAATGCAAAAGGTAAAATTCATGTACACAGTGTAATTAGAGCAATATTCATTGTAAAACAATCACATTACAATCAATTAATATTTCATCACACAATAAACGTCATAGGAATTTTTTTTTCTACATGTAGGCCAAAAAGCGACTCGTTTCGGAGGATTTACACAGGTCCAACCTCCTTCTTCAGGCTTGCTACTAATCTGTTCCGACACTGTTATCTACATGCAAATATATATCAAAACAATTCAATATTACGACATAAAAATGCATATCATATTGAAAACCAACCTATCCGCCCTGATATTATTCTTCAAGTTAAATCAATAAAACCATATTGTTATAAAAATTTGTATTCTTTATTTCGCATTTAGTTGTTGGTACAACGGCGGACATATAATATTGAGTTACTGGCACTGTTAACATGGTGACCAATGACCCAACGCACAACACATTCAGACCTACACAGATAACTGAGCACACCCTCATATTATAAATGCTCGGTCTCACTCACTCCCACAAGTACTTTTAATTGGGCTTAGGCTGATCAAGCTCACTCCTCTCTGTCTGACAAATTGGTCTATTTAGGAAATAGACAAATCCCCCATAGTGATTATACTGATAATCTATAATGACCCCACTCAGCGTGGGTCTGCCATGGCTTTGAACCTATTGGTTGGCTTGGGGGTATAACGATAAACGAATTTCTCCCCCAATTTTAGATCAAGCAGTATTTTTGGCAAGGAGATAAACATCCCTCTCTACCTGATGCTATACATATAATATAATATAAAAACATAAAAACACTGGGTACCAACCAAGTTATACACCGGTTGATATTCATAATGGGAAGGTCTCCTTTTCTGGTATGCTGTGTGATATAAACAATGCCCACTGCTGCTTTAATATTAAGAGGGGGCACGTCTCCACTCTTTAAACAATCTGGAATAATAAGCCAAAATGAACCCATTCTATAGATTAAGCAAGTATACACTTTAATTTGCATAAAAGGCCAACTTTTGTTATGCTCCCTTATTTTTATATATTTGGGATTTTACACCTATCATAATTACGATGTCAAACGGGCCTATCCGTATGTTCTTCCGGGTTTACACACTTCTCGCTCGTTACAGTATGAATATCCTGCCTACAATACGAGAAAATCCACACCATCTATTATGAACACAGTGCGGCACCTAATTAACTGCCCTTCTCAGTGCTCCAAAATGTCATTTGAAACAACTCTGTAATTGACATTTACCTTAGTCAAAGTGACGAAACTTGCAATCTTCTATTTTCCTTTTCTTTGTCACTGCTCCTATTACGACGTAACTCATATGCCCTACAATAAAGGTATTACAGATAAGACCATGAGGGATGTGGTATATTACATTCACCATATTCCCAACAACAGTAATTTTATACGTGCAAACAACCCTTTAATCACTAAGTCCTTGTGTATATTCCATATCATATCCAGTAACAGGGTGAAAATTAGCGACGGGGGGACATTTGTAAATATTAAATCAGGTGTTTACCTAATAAATGAAAACTATCCTCGAGACCGCTCTCATACTGAGAGAACAAGAGTCTCCATGTATAAAGGAGACCAAACGAGAAGCCCATCACTCATTTTAGAATCATCTGCAATGTTACCCCAAGCCCCTTTCTATGCTCATCCATCATAAAACCAAATGTCTACTTACCGGGATTCAAAAATCTCCTGCATCTACGTCAAAAACATCTGATCCTCAGCATCGAATGGAGCATCAGATTTTAATTTTTTAGACTGACGGACCAGTACTTGTTCTCCTTTAGTGAAAGTAACATCTTTTGCATGCCTGTGATTATCTGCATAGGGCTTAATTTTCCTTTCACGATCCAAGTATTTTATGTTGGTTTCTTCCTCGGTACTTGATCTTCTGTTGGTCTGTTGAGCCAACTTGGTCATCATGGCTCTCCCTAACATCAAGGTTGAAGGGCTTTCACTTTTGGTAGAGTGATGGGTTGAACGGTAAGCTAAAAGTGTAGAATTTAAGGCTGTTTTGAGGTTGAACTTTTCCAATACAGCACACTGAGCAGCTTTTTTAAGAGTACTCAGGAGAAGTTTGACAAGGCCATTGGCCAGTGGCCGAAGAGGTATGCTATTCTGATGCTACACATTAAGATGCCTTAGAAAGTCTCTGAATTCTCAACTGTTTAAAGGTGGGCAGTTGTCATATTTTAAGATCGCAGGGACACCCCATGTCGTGAAGATGCCGTGTAATCTCTTGCTGTCCCTTTCTTGAGTGATAAATGAGAGATCTTCTATCAATGGAAAATGGGAGTATTCATCAAAAATCACCATCAGGTGATGTCCATTGTGACGAGGATCAAAGATATCAACTGCAATTCTTTTGCATACATGCTTTGGCAACTCTGACATGTGTAAGGTGTGTTGAGTAGATTTCAATAAAAGGCAGTTGCATTGAGGACAGGCCTTCAATTTTCTTTCAACTCTCTCATCAAGATGAAGAAATGAGTCTCACTCTCAGAGAGCTTGTTTGGTTGCAATATGACGATGTCCTTCATGGACCACAGTAATTATCTATTGTCACTGATGCTTCGGAATAACCATTGCAACCTCTCAGGATAATGCTTCCTTGAGTAACTGACAGTTTATTTTTTATATTTTTAAACTTCTGATATTCACTGTGACTGGTACGAGGTCGAGTGTGCTGGTGCCAAGACTGATGTGTAATAATGTCTTTTAGTTTTAGTATGTAACTATCTTGACTCATGGCAGTGAAAATTTGTTCCAACAAAATGGTAGCTGGGATCCTTAATTTCACTATGAAATTTATGAAGGCTTCAGAATGGGTACCATGGCACTGTAGATGCACTCTTGAGAAGTAGTTGGCAGGGTTTTGATATTTCCCCAGACATTGCACGCTTGTGCTGTTGTATTCTTGTAATTGCAGATGCCAAAGTTCAATGTGAGGGGCATCTTGGCCTTTCGATAGCCAAAGATGGTCATCAATGCCTGATGATCAGTCACAAGCATACAAGGCTTTCCATACAAGAATGCGTGGAAAAATTCACAAGCCCACACCACTGCCAAACTTTTTTTCTCAGGTTGTGGATAAGCATGTTCAGTTTGTGTCAAGCTTCTGCTTGCATAAGCCACAATATGTATTCGCGCATTTGGGTGTATGCTGTGCTGTTCAAGGATTCCTCCTAGACTGACTGGGCTAGCATCAACAACAACCTCTGTATGCCACTTCAGTAGCATTCGTGATAGCTTTTAGGATTATCTTGAAGCTTTGCTGCTATTCAAGTGGCCAAAGAAATAAAATATTATTTTTCATCCAGTCTCTTTAAAAGCACTTACGAAGGCAAAGTCTCGTAAATATCTAGAACAGAATTGGGCCATGTCAAGGAATGAGCGTAACATGGAAATATCTTGTGGGGGAGTGCAGTTGACAACGCTTACATTTTAGCTGGATCGGGTGCCATACCCCCCATCAGAAATGATATGGTCAAAGAATTTTAGCATTGCCTTGTGGAACTCACGTTTCTCAGCTTTCAAAGTTAAACCTGCATCAACAAGTAAACGACACACTTGTGTGAAAGCTTTAACATGCTCCTTCTGTGTAGCTCGAATACCAATATGTCATAACTATTATTGAAGCAAAACCAAAGGGAATGATGGATGGAGTGTTGAACAATGCAAGCACTCACCCCCAGTCAGCTGATCTGGGTTTAATCCATCATCATTCTTTAGCTCACTCCGCCACCCCAGTTCAGACAAAGCCATATGCAAATCAGTCTGACAATGTGCCTCATGGGAACAGTCCAGCCCGAACTACCAAGCCATGTCTTCCCAGGACCGAAACAAGCATCCTGGGACCGGTTTCTGGCATTTCAGCCGTCATCAGCCAGGCTAGCTTAAATCCAAGGGCAAAGTGAGCACGGGACTCACATCTGAGCATACACTGCCAACCTAGGGCGAACAAAGCGATACAAAAGGGGATCATGGACGGAGCGTTTGAGCAAATCAAACACTCACCCCCAGTCAACTGATCTGGGTTTAATCCACCACCATTCTTTAGCTCACTCCGCCACCCCAGTTCAGACATGGCCATATGCAAATCAGTCTGACCCTGTGCCTCATGGGAACTGTCCAGCCCGAACTGCCAAGCCATGGCTTCCCTGGACCGGAAACAAGCATCCTGGGACTGGTTTCTGGCTAATCAGCCGTCATCAGCCAGGCTAGCTTGAATCCAGTGGCAAAGTGAGCAAGGGACCCACGTCTGGGCATACCCTGCCAACTTAGGGCGAACAAAGCAAAACCAAAGGGAATGATGGACGGAGTGTTGAACAATGCAAGCACTCACCCCCAGTCAACTGATCTGGGTTTAATCCATCATTATTCTTTAGCTCACTCCGCCACCCCAGTTCAGACATAGCCATATGCAAATCAGTATGACCCTGTGCCTGATGGGAACAGTCCAGCCCGAACTGCCAAAGCCATGTCTTCCCTGGACCGGAAACAAGCATCCTGGGACCAGTTTCTGGCGTTTCAGCCGTCATCAGCCAGGCTAGCTTGAATCCAGTGGCAAAGTGACCAAGGAACCCACATCTGGGCATACCCTGCTAACTTGGGGCGAACAAAGCAAAACCAAAGGGAATGATGGATGGAGTGTTGAACAATGCAAGCACTCACCCCCCCAGTTAACTGATCTGGGTTTAATCCATCATCATTCTTTAGCTCACTCTGCCACCCCAGTTCAGACATAGCCATATGCAAATCAGTCTGACCCTGTGCCTCATGGGAATAGTCCAGCCCGAACTGCCAAGCCATGTCTTCCCTGGACCGGAAACAAGCATCCTGGGACCAGTTTCTGGCTAATCAGCCGTCATCAGCCAGGCTAGCTTGAATCCAGTGGCAAAGTGAGCAAGGGACCCACGTCTGGGCATACCCTGCCAACTTAGGGCGAACAAAGCAAAACCAAAGGTAATGATGGACGGAGAGTTGAATAATGCAGGCACTCTCCCCCAGTCAACTGATCTGGGTTTAATTCATCATCATTCTTTAGCTCACTCCGCCACCCCAGTTCTGACATAGCAATATGCAAATCAGTCTGACCCTGTGCCTCATGGGAACAGTTCAGCCCAAACTGCTAAGCCATGTCTTCCCTGGACCGGAAACAAGCATCCTGGGACCTGTTTCTGGCTAATCAGCCGTCATCAGCCAGGCTAGCTTGAATCCAGTTGCAAAGTGAGCAAGGGACCCACGTCTGGACATACCCTGCCAACTTAGGGCGAACAAAGCAAAACCAAAGGGAATGATGGACGGAGTGTTGAACATAACATTACAATAACTATTATTGAAAGCATTCATGACAGGCTGTGTGATACGTCGAATGACATCTTGAAAAAGCTTTGCAGCTGATGACACACCGATACTCAGTCTTTTGTATTGGAACAGGCCAATATGTGTAAAAAAGGTTGTAATGTACCTGCAATTCTCCTTGAGTTCCAGCTGATGGTATCTTTTATTCAAATCAAGGCGAGAGAAGACCTACACACAATTAAATTGTGTTATCATGTCAGCAATGTGCGGGCATGGATGCTGTTCTCTTTAAACTGCCTTGTTCACTTGATGCAATCCACACAGATGCACACAGCTCTTTCACTGTCCTTTTTGCATACTACCACTAGGGGAGAAACCCAGTGCATTGGACCAGTGGAGCACTCAATGATATCGTGTTTGAGGAATGATTCAAATTCTTTTTCAACAGCTTCCTGTAAATGAAATGCAATTCATCTGTGTCTTTGATCAAAAGGATGGACGTCCTCATTTATGTGTAATTCTACTTTTATAGTCTTGCATTTTCCTAAACATTGAAGGGAACTGACTTACTATTTTGTGTTTGACCATTCATGTTATAGTTCACTGATATCTGTCCCATATCAGCAGCTCTGAGGAAGCTGAGCAAACAGGCACTTGACCCTGTACCTTGAATTACATAGGTTGGTGCTTCTACTTTTGTTTTCTTGCGTTTCATCATCACTGCAATTGAACCTTGACTTTTTAATGGAATGGATGCAGCTCATGTATACATTTTAGTTTCCAATGGTGTATATCAGGGCAATTGAGATAGTTCATTGTATTTTTTCTCAGGCACCCTCATCGCCACCCCACTATCGATAATAAAAGGTATTGACCAACCGTTTAATGTAAGTGTAATCTTCGGACAATGTTTGAATGACTTTGGTGCTTTTTCATGTCGACTTTTCTTTGACCTGTATTTTTCTTCATATGCGGCCAGTCCAACATGTGCACACTTTTCTGAGGCAAACATCGACATTGCACGACCATCTTCTTCACTTTCACTTGATATTGATACTCAAGAACTTTTTGATGATGGTTTAGATAACGATTGCCTTCATTTGGTGTCTATTTGTCACAGCTGGTGTCTGCACTTGGCCTTGTGGCTGAGCATCGAGCATCGCTTCTGGAATGTTTGGGCAGCCATTTTGTCCTTGCGGTGTGATGCATATACTTTTTCCTTCGACTTGCAGACTGTTACAAAATGGTTCTCCTTCCCACAGCCTTTGCAAATTTGTCCAATCGCAGGACATTTACCTTTGTGTTGGAAAAGAAAATCCACAGCTGAAGCACAACTCCTTTTTCCGTGGAGACATCACTCTATGTCCTTCTGCCTTGTGCTTTTGCTTACTTTTCATGTTCAGGACTGACTCACTCTGGGCACCTCTGGCCCCAGCATCAGAAGCTTGTTGATTAGCACACTTTTCAGCTCTGGCAGACATGAGAACTCGATACAGACTAAGGGCCCAATTTCGATGCAGTTAGGAAGGCCTGCTAACGGAATTTGCTCCATCCGAAGCAGATCGGGAGCGTATCTTTCTGACCGACTGGGGAAGTTTTCTGACTGACCGAATATTATGTGAGTTAGGCGTTAGGCGAACCTGAGGGCATTTAGAATGACCGAGCCGTGCGGAGCATAATCATACCTCTCTACGGGCCGCGTTTCCGAACGACCGAGTACGATGCTAGATTCGGACAGCCTTTCCAAACCATACGTCCAACTCGAATCAGCAGTCAGAATCAGACTATGGAGGCCCGTAGCGGGCCCCCCTTTACTGGGAGTCATCCCAATCGGGCCCTTGGGGTACCTAAGGGTCCCCCATTATCAGCCATGTACAATGTGGCAGGCACCAGGGGGTACCCTCCACAGGGTGCCCGATTTTCCCCAGCAAATCCTTTCTTCAATGGAAGCCTATGCATTTGGTCAGAATATAGGCTCCCATTGAAGTCAATAGGAGTCCGACCGAATCTTATCTGGAAGCATCAGGATGCACAGTACTCGGTCGGTCAAGAAGATTTTCAAACCGCATCAGAATCGGGCCCTTAGAGATTCTCTCATCATTTGTCACTGAATGAATCTGACGGGCTTCCATCAATAACTCAGAGACGTATATCTTCCTTATCATTAAATTCATTGAACTTACAGTGTTTGATGAGTGTATCCAGTCTCTCAACAAATTAGTCGATAGTTTCACTAATTTTGTGTCATTCTTGACTGAAAATGTACCTTTCGTAATCTATATTTGGCATTGGATTGAACTTGAAATTTGAGGCTTATTTGCTTTGACGGTATGCAATTTCATCAGCTTGCAGCATTTTCTTAATGACTTCAATTACAGCTGCACCAGCTTCAAGTTTTCAAGTTTAAGTTTATTTGTTTGATTCATTAAAATCTTACAAAAATAGTACATATTAAAATATCTTCAACACTAAAAAGTTTAAGAACATCATACAAATGATAATGCTAATCTTTTTAAAAGAGGAAAACTATATAAAATTTTCGTTAAGGCCTTTCGCAATCACAGTTAAAAATTTTACAAAAGCAGCATTCATCGGTAGATCGTTCGGGCTTAGACATGCCATTATTGCTTGTCTACAAGTTCTTATACCTCGAGCATTAAATAACCGCCTGAGGATTATTTTCCTTTCTGCTTCTATTTCAGGACACAGAGATACCAAGTGCAAAATATCTTCCTGTCCCCCTTTACATAGCCTACATATCATATTGCCGTTAGTTGACTTCCATGGTGGAAGATGGCACAAGCCTGGCCATAGACCAAAGCGATACAAAAGGGGATGATGGACAGAGCGTTAGAGCAAATCAAACACTCACCCCCAGTCAAATGATCTGGGTTTAATCCATCACCATTCTTTAGCCCACTCAGCCACCCCATTTCAGACATGACTATATGCAAATCCAAAGCGTACTCTTATAAATGTTTGCTTACTTTGGACGGACCAGGGAGTTTGAAGGTAGTTTTGGACTTGCTTTTTTTATACTTGTTTACAATTGGCCATGAGTGCTTTTTTTTACCAATAGATCTTTGTCTTTTAGGAGCGATAGATGAATAACCAGTTTATTAATTGTTTTTTTGAAGCTTTCCTGGGTAATTGTATTTTCCCAAATTGCTGTTATTCCAAATTCTTCTTTTGCTTTATTTAGGTATGACCATGCTTGAAGTTTCTGATTGTCTCTTACTTCTTGCCATAATGCTCGAGACAATTGATTGTCCTGGTCGTTTTTTACACGGTTCCAGACTTTTAAAATTTGGCCTTGCTGGGCATATTGCTGATTATTTATCCCAAACTCTAGCCTTATTTGTGCCTGTGAGGCATTACATGGTAGGTTGAATAGTATTTTGTAGGTTTTTGCCACTGCATTGTTAATTAACTCCGCATCCTTACCGTTTAGGACTTCGGTACCATATGTTAAAGCTGGTAATAGTTTGGCAGATATGATTTTGAATAAGGGACCGTATGTCAGTGCAGTTAGATTCTTTTGTATGGTTCTAAATGCTGCAATCAAGCTATTTGCTTTCCTGGTAATATCTTTCTTTTGGGGGAGAAAAGTTCCACTCTCATTAAATAGGACACCAAGATACCGATAGCTATCAACTTGCTGGTGAGTTTGTCCCAGCATCCATTTATTTGTTTGTCTTCTGGTCCTTGTGACAACCATTATTTTTGTTTTTGCCTAATTTATTATCATTTGGTTATCCTTTGCATACCTAAGGATATGATCAATTAGTCTTTGTAGTCCCACTTTTGTGTGACTCAGCAACACCACGTCATCTGCATATAGCAAATTCGACATTTGTTTCCCGGCTAGCCTAGGCGGGTGTGAGTTAACTTCATTTAGTGCTTTGGTGAGGTCGGCTACAAATAAGTTAAAAAGTAATGGTGTAAGCACACAACTCTGCTTAAGGCCGCCTGTCACCGGAATTTTATTGGATAGTGATCGGCCGTCTCCAATCCCCACCTTGACCCAGTTTTCAGAATACAGTAGTTTGATAAGGTTCAGTAATGAGGTGGGGGTTCCGTAATCTTCAAGTTTTTTCCATAGAAGGGTCCTATTTACAAGATCGAAAGCCGATCTGAAATAGACGAAACAAAAATAGAGGGACTGTTTAGCTAAAAGTGCTTTATCCGTTAAAACTGATAAGATTAAAATGTTAGTTGTGGTTCCTAAGCCTTTAATGAACCCTGTTTGGTTTGGGGGTAATATTAGCCTTTCTTTAACCCAATCTGACAGAATTGATAATAAGAGACCCGCAAATAGCTTTGCATCCGTGTCTTGGAGAGTGATCAAACGATAGTTCTCGGGTAGTTGCCAATTACCATTTTTGTAAACAGGAGATATTAATGATCCTCTCCAGGATTCCGGTATTTGTCCTGTTTGGATAACGACGTTAAAGACCTTTGTCAAATAAGTAGCCCATAGAGCGGGGTCCTCTTTATAAAGTGCAAACGGAATTCCGTTGGGTCCCGGTGCTCCATCTTTTTGTCTCTTTATTAAATTGGCTACCTCGCTGTCTGAGAAGTCTTTCACCGGGTCAATTTCTTGTTCTGTTTCAGCGATCTCTTTCTGAATGCCATCCTGAGAGCGAAATTCTGCTTCAACATATAAGGTCTTTTTGAGGAATCTTACCCAGTCCTCTTCCATTATTGGCGAGGCTATCACATATTTATTCGGTCTGTTTATGCCATTAATTATTTTCCAAAATTCTCTGGAATTTGGTTGGTTACTTGCATGGAAGATTTTTGTCCACATTTCTTGCTGGGCTTTGTTTTTTTCAGACCACAACAATTTCCTCAAATTATTATTCGCACTTCTAAATTGATTTCTAATTTCCTCGTTATCCGGCATCCTAGTTAACTGTTTTCTCAGTTTGTTACGTATCCGCCTTACTTTTTTAATTGTGTATGGGAGATTAATACTAATATCTCTTTTTATTTTCATCCTAAGTTGGGATATCCTGCTAGTTGGAGTACCTTCATCCAATTCAACTACCTTCTTGGTAAACTGTTCCCAATGTATTAGTGCAGACTGGATAGGGTGTTCATTAAAACATTCTTGGACCAGTTTTTGGGCCTTTTTTTCCACAACATATTTTTTATCCGGTTTCCAAATGAGTTTTCTATGGTTACTCGTACTGATGTGACCTCGTGTAGTTAAATAATTTTGATGTTTTGGAAGTTCGAAATACATTTCCAATATTTGCTGGCTGTGGTCACTCTCAATTACCTTTTTAAGTCTATAGGAACCAATTTTATCAAACATATCTATTGATAATAATGTAAAGTCTATTCTTGATTTAGATTCATGATTATGAAATGACCAGCCAGCGGGTTGATCGGTTGGGAACCTGCCGTTTAATGCTCGTAGACCCATTGCTTCCAAGTCCATCAGTAGATTTTTTCCAATTGGATTTTGTTTGGCAGTTATGCTATGGTCAACAGCTTGTTCCGGGATGGACCATTCGTAATTTTGAGAGTGGATAAAATCGTCCCGTGTCATTTGAATCAGCAAGTTTATATTAAAATCCCCTGTAGCTAGAATATTGACGGTCGGGTCAAGTATTATTTGTTCCAGCAGAATTGTTACTAGTTCGACACTTATGTTCTTGCGAGCTGACTGGGTTGGTGGAATATATATGTTATATATTATTAACGTATTCCTGTTTTTTTTTTGCTCACCGGATGCAAATGTTATCTTAACTGCTTGTATATTTGCGTTATTGGTGTCCAGCTGTTCATGGACGATTTGAAAATCGGTCCCAATGAGTATTGCCAATCCCCCACATGGACGTCCAAATTTGCAATATCTGATTGCTGGTACGTAGTGCCCTTTATAACCTTGAAGAAGCTTCCGTTTCCCATGTCTCTTGTAAGCATATAATTTGGTAAAGATTTGACAAGGAATCTACTCCAGCGTTAATACTTTTTTTACCCAATCCGTTAATGTTCCAAGAACATATGCAAACCGGGTGTCGAGGATACCTCATTTCCTTGCATTTGTTTTGATTATTTTTCTGTCAGTGGTCATGTAATGCATTCCGTATCCAACTTTCGTTTATTTGCTTAGATTCTACTGCTTTTATTTCTTTCATGTTCTCTTCTTTTGCCTGATGTATACTACCCTGGGCGTTTTTTAGTATTGAGTATACCGGATTGTTCTTTGATTCTTTAGGAGCTTTTCTTGGGAGTTCTTCCTTTTTAAACGGGGTCGGGTAAGGTTTGGGCAGAGGTTGACTAATCTTTATCCCCTAACTTTGAAAAACTTCTTGGTCCTGCATGATTTGATCCACTAAACAGGCTGTATTTAACGTTAAGATTGTGAGTGGTTGAGAAGCATCCAGGTTTTGTTCAAAGCCCACAGATTCAATGTCTTTTGTAGTTATTTTTTCTAACGAAGGTATTGATTTCATTAGTTGTCAGATATTACCTCTGTTTAGAATGTCACTTTTGCCTCTTGAGTCGTATAATGGTGCCAATATTATTTGTGACAACATCTTTGAGAGTAATGAGTCCGTTTTGTTTTCAGTTACTTTTTGATGTGTTTTACAGATGATAAGTTTGTCTTGGCCAGTCTTTGTAATAGTAAGTTCTTCATTATTACGTTTGTAGTCTCCAATACCCATCTTTTTATTTGCTGGTTCTGAGTTAGTCACAGTCTCACCTGACTGTTTTTCTATCTGGACTTTTTTTGTTGCAAGGGATTTGTGAATTCATTTAGTGAGTTGTTTTTTTCTTGACGAATTGTTCTCTGTATCCTTAAATCTAAGTGATTTTTTTCACCATTTAACAGTGTGTTAGACTCTACTTCAGAAAATACCTTCTTTGTTTCGTTCGGGTTACTTTGTATATCCCGTAGATTGCACCGGGAAATACATCCATTTCCTTTTTGAGAGCGTGTTACTTTACAATCCTGAGTTTTGTTTTGCTCGGCTTGATACTGTTTTTTTATTTCCTTGGTTTGCCTTTCCGTCAGTTGCTTTTGGTCCATACTATCTTCTTCTTTAATTTCATTGAGTACATGTGGCTTGTTATCCATCTGGTCTTTGGATGATTTGTTAAAGATATCATAATATTTTTTCCTTCCGTTCTTTTCCACCGTTTCGGACTGGATCACCTCACCCTAGCTTTTTTCTAGATCTACTTCTTCCTGTATTGAGTCTTCCTGGTACATTTCTAGAGATTTCACCGAGGGGGGATATATTTTTACTGTGTTTTCATTTCTTAGCTTATTTCTTGCTTTACGAATTTTTTTCCTTTGTCTCTTTGAAATTTTATATCCTTGACCATTTTCCTTATCCTTTTCTGTAATTATTTTTCCGTAAGCTTTTTGCATGATAATGGGTAAC
This sequence comes from Lissotriton helveticus, assembly GCF_964261635.1. NCBI lineage: Eukaryota > Metazoa > Chordata > Amphibia > Caudata > Salamandridae > Lissotriton > Lissotriton helveticus. Next base: position 1,662,800,310 of record NC_136059.1, read on the forward strand.
AATTCAGTTTCCCCATTCTGTTCTATTATATTTTCCATTTGCCGTGGATTGTTGGCTTCCACCAGCTCCCATTGTTTTCTTACTGGAGTATTAATATGATCGTAAATGGGCTGCGGGGCTTGACCTGCTTCCTCTTTTTTGTTGTTATATTTTTTGTGAACTAGGTCTTTCACATCCTCTAGTATGGTGTTAACTACTTCAGGGATAGTTGAAAGTTTATTTATGATTGGTTCACAAGTGCATTCAGAGTTGTTAGTTGCTGCATATTTTTGAGCTTTAGTTATTAGGCAGTTTAATTCTGATAACTTTCGGTCTATTCCGGTGACTGCATTAGCCATTACTCCCAGTATATCAATTTGAGTGTCCATTTTATTTGACTGATATGTCAGTGCTTCTAGTGTTAAAGTAGAAGTTTGGTCAAATATATTCCATATAGCTCCTGGGTCTTGACTTATTATGTTTTTCGGTTTTTGATCCAAATCTATTTTGGTATACTGGATTTTGTTGACTGCTTTATCTATATGATGTTCTCCTTCCAATTTTTTCTTTTTTGCTGCATGATCCTCATTACCTATACCATTCGCATTCGGTGTCTGTGATACTTGGCTTACACTTTCTACATTTATCTCCCTTAAGAAGCTATATTCTGCGTTTACATGACTCACATCTCCATTTATTGGAATAACACAGACTTGCTTCTTTCCTGTAAGATTTGTGGTATTATTCGCAAGTTTATTTATTGGTTTAGATTCTACTACATGTGATTTCGGTGTGACGATATTGATGTTAGTGGATTCTTGCATTTTCCGCTTTTTTGTTATATCCCCTTCGACCTCTAATGGTAATGATAGTGGCGTTTCCCTCTCTATATTTGTGGTATTATTCGCACACTTTTTTAATGATGTAGATTCTGCTACATGTGATTTCCTAGTGTCAATGTCATTATTACTTGTTTCTTGCCATTTTCTCTTATTTATTATGTCCACTTTGATCTCTAATGGTATTGGCATTTTCGGTTCTATAGGTTGTTGCTGCAGAAGTATGATTTGTGTTGACTCTTCATTCTCTCTTTTGACCTTATTTGTTTCCTCAGCATCTTTTAGCTGCAGTGGGGTGTGATGTATTAGATCCCTTCTTAGGTCCAAGATGTTGCATAATGAATCCTTTTGTCTCATTTCGTTTATTGAATTTTTTCCTCGGCTGAATCTACTGTATCACTGTTTTTTTCCTTAAAGATGTTTAACGATTCAATTGGGGTTTGTAATTGGTTTTTGGCTGTATCTGATTCCATTGTCATTAGTACCCCGGTCGGGTCGGCCAAGAAGTCGAATTTCTGCGGTATTTTAGTTGACCTTTCGAACATCCGAGCAATTGGTGAAATTAGGGTCTGGTTTAGTCCTTTTACCTGCGCTTTTATCTTTTTTTGTACCTTAGGTGCTTGGTTTTTCCGCACCTTCTTTATCAGGGGACCTTTTTATCTTTCCTTCCCAGAACGCATCCCCAGTTGCCTTGTTATTAGAATATTTGTTGGATTGCTGCGGCGTTGTTATCACAGCGTGGACGTCCGCGCTAACACCTGCTTGCAACCTGCGTGGAACCTGCCACCTCAGGACTTCTTTGGATTTCGGACTCACGCACAAGCAAATCAGTCAAAAGCTGTGCTCCCAATTTCCAGAGAACGCGTAGGGAAAGTGTAGTGGCTGAAAGTGTAATAATCACTCCGTCAGCCTTCTGCTTGTAGCCCTAACTCTCACCCTCACCCTCACGCTCACCCTCGCCCTCCCAAGCCCGTCTGCCCCTTGAGTTAGGGCAGCTGCCGTCAGGGAGAGAGCGGGGGCGGGAGGGAGGAGCTGGGCAAATAACTATTGTAATTGAGGGTCTTTCTTGAATTGTAGGGGGTATTTTGGGGTAATTTAGCCCTCTCAGTGCTTGTCAATCAGGTCAGTACGCCCCCCCCGTAGCGCCACATAGCTCTCTCACCGTTATCGCTGCCGCGGGCTGTGGGTCGTGGGACTGCTGCCGGAGTGCCGGGCCGGGCTGGGCAGCTGGGCGGCGGCGGCAGGGATTGAAGATTGGAGATTGGAGGAATTTGGGGCCGGGAGCGTCCGCTGTACGGGCTAGAGGCTGCAGGCTCTCCTCAATGCTCTCCTCTCCACACCGCTTCCCCTCTCAGCCCGCCCCTGTTTTGGCACCGTTTGGCACCGTGCACCGTGTTCTGCCTCCCCGATTGTCCGTTCCGCCGCTCTGCTGCTCTCGGCTACTCTCTACGAGACTCGTTGCTCTCTCGAAGTCTGCTCTCTAGCGCCCCAATCAGCTGCACCAGCAAGATTCTTAAGGTATTTGATAAGCTTCTTGTTATCTTTTTCTTCTAGCGCAACAATTAAATCCTCAAATGCCTCTTTCCAAGCAGTCCATCTATTGCCAAAATTCAGCTTTTTGACCACATTTAATGGTGGTGGTGGTTTAAAAAGGGTGGCAGCGTTGCAACCATTTATGGGATTGACTGACACTGAGAGTGGAGTTCTCTCCGACCCTAAAAAATCCCTTTTCAAAGTCACTTAATTTGTACCATTTGAATAATCAGAAGGAGGGGAACTCAATGAACGATCCAGGTCTACAAACCATTATCAAAACAAATTATTAAAATTAAACTTATATTAAACATATAGCAGCATACTTAATATCCACCTAAAAACGAAAGAAGTCCTTGAGCCAACAAGAAAAGAAAAAGCAAATCTATGTAGATCAGTCATTAAATTAAGACATAGATTCTTAAAATATTATTTGTTATACCATTTTGCAAATAATAAAAACACTGGGTGCACAAATTTGCACTTATCCACTTTATACATCAAGAAGTATCCCCAATCATAAAACACAGTTGATTAATTTATAACATTCTTAGAATCATAAAAAAACAGAAAATACAAAAATCAATAACAATTGTGTTCCTTTGGGCATAATATGCTCAGTTGAGTGTATCTGTCAATGCAGCGTTTGGATGAAACCATCAAATTAACATCAACTTCCTCAGGAAAAAAATTGATATTCAATTATGATCATAAACAGCAATCAGGATAAAAAATATATATTGAAGGATGATCCGTGGTGGTATTATTCAATAATAACCATAGGGCGTCGTGAATCAAGCCTTTTGATGCACAATCTATTGAGACTCAGGTTGGCATATCGTTCCAATACTGTTAAATGCAAAGAGAAACTTTTAATAATTCGTTGAAATATTTTCCTCTTTGATTAGGTAATCTCTTTGGATTGACCCCAGCTGAATGCTGCCTGTTTTGGAGCAGACCGGTTTCTACACACAGGCAGCATTGAAACTAATGCTCGCGCTCATACTTCTTTTAACATGTTCATCTCTGAAGTCTATTAAGCTCGTATTTTTTTTATTACTTGTACTCGTTTACCTCGAATCTTTTACTGCATGCATGGCAACATTTTACTTCTCCTTGTATGTTTAGGTTACTAATCTCATATGCTGCCATCAATAGGAAGACAGCTTATATACTTAGTGTGAATTCGTCAACTGAAATGGCCAACCGATTGTCTCCACTCTATCCCTGACGTGATTTGTGTCCTCCCTTGCTCTGTTTGTCCTTCAAGCGAAAAGGGAGAAGAGAAGGATTCTCACCCTACTCACCATTGAAAGCATCTTTGTAGATTGAATTAAGGGCCTCTGGGTTCTTTCCTCAATTTTTGGAAGAATCAAATTTCAATTTAAGAGACTGTCCTATGATAAGTATCTCCACCCCTGCCTTAGACTAAATAACATCAATTAGGGCAGACGTGTTCTATAAGAATACTTAGCGATGACACACACAAACATATTGCTCCATACTATTGTGTCACGAGTAATCATCCTCAGCATTACGGTGACACACACACCTTTTCTTTCACATGCTTTGTGTGTCATTGTGATATGCACACCTTCTGATTACTTCTATGAGTCCATAACGGTGACACACACACCTCTTTCAACAATGTGTCTAAATCTCCTAGGTTGCATAATATATAGCTTGTATATAAACAGCCATTATTTTCTAAGACAACAATAAAAATTGTTATATAATTATTCCTGTCAATATTATTATAATAACCATGATTGTAATTTTGAATACAAGTTAGTTCTGCTATTTTCTATATTGAGAATAACTTCAAGCCTCATACTCTGTATGGCTGTCTGCAATTATGAGTCAACCAACATAATTTTTAAATGAAGTGGGAGAATCTGACTTGTTTTGGAAAGAGTGAGTCAAATTATTTGAATCATATTTGATAGCAAAAGGTGGGAAAAGATTCAGCACTGTAAGGAAACAACATATTCTTTTACACAACCTGGGCATACATGGTACAAAGATTTATTAGATGTTATCCAAGCCTTTTGAGGAAGAATGAAAAGAGTGAGAAATGGATGTATATTAGATCACATTTATGTAACTAGAAACATGGATCTCTCACATAATATCGATCCTACAAATATCGATATACACATATAGAAAACAACTACAATCAAACAATATATTACATTGACGAAAATTTAAACAAACACCTCAAAAAAGTTGAAAACCTAAAACAAATATATTTAAAAATACAACATAATTATTATTAACTATAAACATATTACACATTTATTAATATAGATATTATATATACAACATATTTCACATATAAATATAACAAGCTATATTTTGGCTCGGACAAGAGCCTTTAATTTGATTGTATGTGTGTATGAGAGCTATACATTAGACTGGATGCAGAGTTTCAGGTTACTTAGAATCACCCTGTTACCTTCATCTGTAAAGTGCACTCCATCATTTCCATAAAGTCCATGCATGTCAAAATGCATATTATTGTTATAAATACAGCCCATGTGATGCTTTCTGTGAGGAATGCAGACACAGTTTTATTAACATGTTTTGTGGATTTGTCAATCTGAGGACAGAATTGATTTGACTGCTTCCATTTCTGTCTTTGGCATATATTAGAGTACAGGAAAATAATGAGAGAGCAAGGAAAATGCGGGGTGCGTCCGTATCCCCAATGTAATGATAGACTAAACAATGTGGATGAACACACTATGTCGGTATGGTACAATCACTATTGTGGTAAGCACATGGTCCCATCAGGTGTGTTTAAAAGACCCTTCAAACACCAACCTGGTTGGTGTCATGCTTCATCATTGGGGTCCCAACCAGGTGGCCGAATGCCCCCTGGTTGTGCTACAATGCCTGATTACAGCGCAGATGGCGTGAATGTGTGATGTGTCGTGAGTTTTTTTGTTAAAAATATCTCTGAGTATCCTTGCCGGTAAAATGTATTAATGGCGGCTCAGGCTATAGTTTACAATGTGTTGTGCAACTATTAGGAGATTATTATCCTTAGTTGACTATGTGAATTGGTCAACATGTTTCAGCCAGCAAAAAGGGTTATGGGAGGGGCTTTTTTCTGGACCGGTCAGTGAGGCTAGTGAGTGGCAAAGCTGGAAAGTGCCACATGAAAAAGAAGTGAAGTACCTACACTCGCGCTAGGGTGTGTGGTCTAAGTGTCGGCGTACTTACAGACACTTGTAAAAAACACTACATTAAGGCTAGGGCAGCTGATCAAGGCTCGGGAGGGGTCTCATCCGGTGTCCCAATTTGGTCTCGGTGAGTAGCATGTCTTTAAAACTGCTCTGGACTCCCGCTACGGGAGACCAGAGCAGGTTTAAAGACGTGCTACTCACTGAGACCAAATTGGGATACCGGATGAGACCCTCCCGAGCCTCGATCCGCTGCCCTAACCTTAATATAGTGTTTTTTACAAGTGTCTTTCAGTACCCCGACACTTAGACCACACACCTTAGCGCGTGTGTAGGTACATCACTTCTTTTTCACGTGACGCTTTCCACCTTTGCCACTCACTAGCCTCACTAACCGGTCCTGAAGAAAGCCCTCCCAGACACCTTTTTGCGGGCTGAAACATGTAGACCAATTCACATAGTCAACTAAGGATAATAATCTCCTACTAGTTTCACCACACATTTTAAACTATATCCTGAGCCGCCAATAATACATTTTCACAGGCAAGGATCCTCAGAGATATTTTTTATGAAAAAAAACTCACGACACATCACACATTCACCCCACACCTGCTCCGCTGTAATCAGGCATTATAGCACAACCGGGGGGCATTCGGCCACCCAGTTGGGACCCCAATGATGAAGCATGACACCAACTAGGTTGGTGTTTGAGGGTTTATTTAACCACTTGGATGCTAAGCATCAGCTGGCACTTCAATGTAATTTCCATTGAAGTCAATGGAAACTCCATGACGAGTTACCCTTGTCATTAGCACTGAAGGGGTTAAAGACCTAATCGGTCCATGCACTTACAACAATAGTGATTGTAACATACCGATGTGGTGGTTCATTCACATTGTTTAGTCCATATATTAGAGTACACCAAGACAGTGTGAGGGAAAAGCCATATCAGTTCTGCAAAGCTTTCTTTCATTAGGATTTCCAGCCCTACCCCAATCAATGTGCCTAGGTCATTGGTACCGCAGTGCACAAGCATGAGGTGAGGAGCTCTGGAATCCACAATGCATTTAACTAAAGCCAGCAACTGATGAAACTTTAACCCTCTCTGGACAAACCAAGTCATCTCCACATTTGGCAAACCCAAGTCCCCTTCAATACCCAAATAGCCCAAAAGACATAGCTTTGGCCCACAGTCCACACTCTAAGCATTTTTAAGTGAAGGAACAATAGCAGCCAGGAGAAGGCTGGAGCTGAATGTGATAGGTTTCCAAAGTGAAAAGCTGTTCAAATGGAGCTGTTTTTTTAAAGATATATTTCATTGGATGCTGTTAGTATGAAAGTAAATACAATTAGGTAGTGTGTTGGATGGCTTTGCAAAGTCCTATTATTGGCTGTTGTTTAAAAAAAGAAATGTAATAGAGACACAAATATGCCTTTGAATCTGAGGACTAAACCACACCAGCTGTATCTCATTTGGATGTAGTGGGTTTCTTTTAGATTGTGCTGTGAACTTGTGCTCTAATTGTTCCACTGGGTTGCTAAGTACACTGGGCAAAGAGAGTATTGGGGGGAAGGGTGTTAAAGAGAAAGATTTTTTTTAGGTGAGGAGTTAGGACACAATTTAAGTAATGGCAAAGTTTAATTTCCAACTCAGGACAATGTAAATAAACTGTTGTACAGTATTTACATTTTTAGAAACTGAAGCTAAATATCAGTTTGAACTCCAGTTTTTTGGGGGATTATTCTGTAATCATCGCAAATACATCGCAAACATGCAGAGACTGGAACCTTGTTTCGAAACAGATGGAAAGGGTTAACAGATGTTAACCATTCAAAAGGGGAGATACAGTAGTCTAAAATGAAAGACATGATTTCATTTGCTGCCTTTCTCATGATCATAGAGTGGAAAGTTGAAAAGGTTGCCTTTTTATAGTTGCTTTCTGTGAGAGTGGTGTACCATTCTTGTGCTTGGTTTTTACACATTTTTATAGTGTCAAAACTATCCAGGAAGAGTTAAAACAACAATATAATTTACAACTCAGTTCACTGCTATATATGTAACTTTATAATAATAAAATAACTTACATTAGAAATTAAGATGTATATGGGATTTTGATGAAAAGGAGTATCACAGTGATATAATAACAAAATATTACAGATGAACTGTATCTGGCAGAGGGTATATGTTTAAGATATTAGTACTGTTTTAAAGTTAACATGAGTAATGCCTTTACAAATGACAATGTTTTAAATGTCAAAGCATCATGTACAGAACAGACAGATCCATGTTAAATGCATTCTGGGAACAGTAGTACTTTTATTCACATTTTTAAATAGGAGTAGTGTAGTCATGAATAAAACATAAGAAATTTGCTGTGCCTGTGTATACATTATAAAGTAGTAATACTTATTAGGTATGGATTAGGAAGTGTTTGTCAATGTGGGTTTTAACTTATATGACCAGTTTGCAGATGTTTAGATTGTGAGATATAGTTTTTTAGGTTGCCTATAGTTATATGTACGATAAGACTCTTGAGTTTACTTAAAGATGCAGAGAACTATATACTGTTGGAAAGATAGCCTGAAGGTGTATATCTATTATGAATCACATATATGATTACAATATGATCTATGTTCTTTAAGGCTGTTGAAAATGTAATGTATACGGGGAGGGTGGTGTATTTCTTTAAACATGCTATGTTTAAAATTGAGAAGGGTCGATAGTGCACGATGTCTCTTGAGAGTTCTTGTGTTAGCTTCACTTGGCACGTAACTTTTCATTGAGAAATGCTGAATATATGTTTTAAAGACACAAGAAATATTTGTAAAATTATGTAGGTATGCCATTAAGAAAAGGTTTGTGCTTTGAAAACGTGAGCATTGTTGTTTTCAGTTTTAGAAACTTCATGATACATGTGTACGATGAGTAACAGAGCAATGTATGCTCTTAGAGAGCCATGTATGCAATTATATATCAAGTGTGATATCTAGACTTATTCAATCACCCAGGCACTACACATGCACTCTTCCAATCACGCAGGCACTAATTATGTACTCATTGAACTATGCAGGCAACACCCATGTGTTCATGGAATCCCCCGGATAGTAGCAATATAGTCATGCAAATACACAGGCACACACTATGCAGATATGGACCCACTGATGTAATTCCTATGTACCATGGGAATCATGCAGGCCCCACCTATATCCTGAGAGAATCACCTAGGCACTATCTATGCACTCATCCGAACATCAAGGGAGTATTGTTATACTCAACCTTAAAACTCATATATTTACAAGATTTAGTGAGGAATATGTACTCTTTTAGAACCATCTGGTGAATTATATATGTAACCTGTCACACACTGTTTGCATGTACTCTGAAGAATTAGTGAGCTATATGCTGTGATACATGTTAATGTGCAGATTTTTATATGCAGTGTTTCTCAAAATTTAAAGCTGACACATCTAAGTAGAAAAGTATTGAAACACTAAATGTACCAGTGACACAGTAGTAGAGAGGCACAGAAATAGTTCTTATGTTATGTTTTTGGATTTACAGTATTGAGACACTGTATGCACTTTTATACTTTGGTCGATGTTTATTTTAGAATTGAGTCCATAAGGAATAAAGTGGTCTTTTATTGTGTATAAGTGAGAACTGAGATATGGTGCAGGTGTGTTATAGGAGAGGGTGCTACAATATTAAAAGGTAACTAATAAATTAGATTTTGTGTTTTGGTTTGGCCTTTGTATATTGAAGTAGGTACTTGTAGTTATATAGGTAGGTTCATTTGTAGATTTAAAACTGCAACATAACATAAGAAATGTTTTTGTATTGTGTGTTAGCCAATAGTGAAGTAGTTGGTACATTGGCTAAAACAAACATTTTCATGTATAGTATTTTTTTTATCTAACAACATCTGCATAATTGCAAACAGACTGCCTAGAAAAATTTGGAAGAAAAAGGAGCAGACACAACTACAGTATCTATGCAGAACTGAGACTCGAAAGGGGCCAAATGAAGAAAAAGTGGTGAATTACAAAAAAGCTATTGGTAAGAGGACAAAGTCATTTATTTAAAATATACTTTTGCATGGTACTGTTGCAGACATAGAAAAAGTTTGTCATGAATTGCAGTTTAATTTCTTTGGTCCTGAGCAGTATTCTAGGGGAAATGATGAGTTGTGAAGCAGAAGAGCTGTACAACAGGGCGCAGATATTACAGTTGATAGTTTTGAAAAAGAGATTACAAAATGTAATACAGTGTGGTCTCAAAAGCCAGGGTATGTTTGTATATGATGTCGACACACTCACTAGAAGAATCAAACAAAGACTGTTAACTTCTATTTAAAAAGTGAAAAAGTAACTAGTGATAACTGGCAAATGTTAGCTGTGTATTTATTTGTAGAGGAATGCTTTGACTTGCCCATACAGAAAGTTATATGTAAGTAGTGTAACAATAAATTAGAAGATAATAAAAAGAAGACCACATCGATATTGGATACCCATTTTGTAAGATAATAAAATGCTTGTAATGTAGAAAAACTATCAAGGGCCAACAATGTAAAAAATCAACATTTATGATTCTTTGCAGCATTGAGAAGGGCTGTTATGGACTGCTCTCCAGCAGTTACTACAACTCCCCAACCCATGCAGTATGATGCATTTCGGGAAAACTGTGGAGCCAAATGTTAAAGTTGACATTTGGCCGCGGAAGGGACTGTCTGCCCTGGTGTTGTTGCAGTTGCTATTGAAGTTGAGGGACCTTCAGCCTTGCGTTGCCTTCTTGCTGCTTTTAAACCATTGTTTGTTTTTAAATGGTAAAGTATGGACGTAGTCCCGAAATAACATTTTCTAATTGTACCCCTTGACAATGTCATGTGACATATTGTGCATTGTGCATATCAGCTTACTGTGAACTCCTCTTAAAAAATGTTCAAGATAGATAAATGGACGTGTTCTTATTTTTTTAGTTGAAAAGTGTATTATCCAACGATATTCCTTTATTTCTCGGCGACATAATTTTCAGTTTTTTTTTTTAATGTGTGCTTTTGTAATGATAAAAAAAATGTTCTTTTTTATGGTAATGGCAACTGGTACAGGAGGAATACAAAAAATGTGCACTGAGAAATGTGAAAAAAAATAAAATAGGGGAGAAAAATTTTGCATGTAAGATTTTGCAGCATTTTGCATAGCTGTAACACACTGCTTACCAGCACTTATAACAATACTGCAGTCCATGTAATGCGTGGCCATTCTTGAAAACTCTGAAGCCATATCTGGTATGGTAGTCTGCACCTCTGAAGGGGCTTTCTGGCTGGATATTGTTGCTGCTACCACTGATGTAGATGGTCCTCCAGGTTCGCTCTGGTAGATCGCCAGTTGGAGGTGTTTAATATAAGATGGAAGTTGTCCCACATGAATATTTTTGGCTAGTCCCTCTAGAGAGGGTCTTGTCACACATTGTGCATTGCACTCGTTTTGCAGCAGTTTTGGATTCCCCATGAGTTAGGGCAACAACGGATAGTTTAATGTTTGTTTGGAAGTTATGCTGTTTCATGAGTTCATGGGTTCAGATGGTGAAAGTTATTTTTTAAAACAGTTGTTTTTTAGAAATACGATGTTACAATAAAGTTAAACCAATATGTTACTTAACAGCTAGACAAACTTTGTATAAAATATGTCTTATATCTGTTGAACACTTTCTCATTTCTACTCATGACTACTGATGTCACTGCGACCTCCAGTGTTGCTGTGAAAAAGGAAAATGCATTTTTAATGTTGTTTGTTATATTCAATGAATACAATGGGGAACGTTAAATTAGTATCTCTCCTAAATAGCTACACTGAAACTTTATGTAAAATATGTCTATATATGTGTTTTAGACGTGAGTCCAAAAAAAGTATCCCATTTTGACCGCAATCACGCCATACACCTACAACCATACAAATAGTGCAAATCACATCATCAGAACATACATGCATCAAATCTCAAAATATATATATAACAAAGATTCATTTAATAGAATACACACAACAAAATTAAAACTTAATCATGTAAAAAAAATCTTAAAATATCTTTGCATGTTTTATAACTACATATCACAAGACTAACAAAATTAATCTACAATTTCAAAACATAATGTACCCAGACGGGAGAATACAGTAAACAGGTATAGTTCATATCATTGTATAGAAACACCAGTAACTTCAGGATTATCTGTTACAGTTGAAACATTTTATAGATTTTTTCATAAACTGGTAATTATCCAAGTAATCTAATGTCTACACATATAGAGCATCAACGCGTTTCAGTGGGTAACACATTGTTAAAACCACCTTCTTCAGGATTTGTTGATATCTTCCGGTTATCAGTGATATAATCTATGGAACACATACAGGACGTATGGCCAATCGATTCTGGTCCAAAGTCCCAATGCGCGGTGTAAAATCTATGTATACACAAAACAATACTCTTATAAATAGGGCATCATAAATATTACAAAGAAACTATGGTATTTAGAGAAGACAGACTTATCCTGTCCTGTAAGGGCCAAGAGAGATTCTTTGGTGGGAGTACATCCTCCCGACACTATTCCACTAAAAGTACCCCACTGCTAGTAGTGTCATGCTTCATCATCGGGTCACCCTGACTCCCAAAGGTCACAATGGGCTTGACCGTTTTCCAGGGAACTCTTAGCAAGATGTGATCAGGGGGTGTTAAAGGTTCAAAATGAATCCACGTTTATGTTAAAAGGGTAGATAGCTGCTCCTTTTGGAGAGCAGAAGCCCGGGAAAGCAGACCAAGTAGGTGGGACCACGGGGAAGGACCCTTGAAGGAAGTATGACTACAGGGCTATCCCAGATAAGCTGCAGTACCCAGTGATGTCTACACTCTCCCAAAGTGGGATGGAGTAAAGACACACAAAAATAGCAGGATTACTAACTCTGGTGCTCTCCAAAAGGTGCTGCTATCTCTGCCCTTTTAACATAAAAGCAGATAGGTTTTGTCCAATGCTTGAAAATTAGGGAAGATTACCCAAACCAACCTTCTTTTGTTTTGCCCTGATGAAAGCCCAGGACCTTATTAGGCCAAGTTTGGACTAAAACATGTCGGCAGTAGGGCCCCCTTTTATGTTAAAAGGACAGCTAGCTGCTCCTTTTGGACATGTGGCTACACATGCTGTTGAATGTATCTGAGCTCCCTCCTTTCTAGCATGATGTATTATGTAGTCAACTCTCCCAATAGAGAGATCTAGATGTCTGCCAACTGAATGCCTTTCTTTAAATGTCACAAGGTAACTTCTCAGTGTATCACTCACTTACTCATTCGCTGTCTTTCAGTCAGTGTTATTAAATCCTCATTATGATATATGTCACAGATAGCAGTAGTTAAAAGCAGCTGTGAATGGGCAGAGAATGTATGGTGGATAGCTTATGGTAAAGAGGATATACCGTCTGGGGGGATGGCTAGACTGGCCAAGATGACAAATGCGCATTGCTAGAGCTATGGCCATCAGCCCTGCCATCCGACATAATATGATAGCCGGTCCCGGCCTCGACCTGACTCAGAGTGGCCAGCAGCCCAACAACCCCAGTACTTGCCGACTGCACCGCTGCAGCTGATTATTTGAAACCAGGGGAGCGCTGGACATTTCGAGGTGAAGGCCCAACAATGGGTGCCTCGTGGGGCTCTGTGCATGACCAGTGCCAGGAGATGAGGTGCAGGCGCTTGCCAAAATTGGCTTGGCCCCATTCGGCACTCGAGTCAGAGCATGGCAGTGTTGATGGTACAAGGCCATAGGACTGGGTGGTGATGGCCCTCTTCCAAGACCATCAGAAAGCTGGGCTTGCACCTCTAGGCCATGGTGGCCCGGTCACCACGCCACAAGACTGCCTAACCTGAGATCCTCTGCCAGCAGCGGGCCACGGTGTTGACTTACCTGTGGCTGCCCCTGAGAGCTTTTGTTTGGTGCTGAGGTTGGACTGCACTGGGGGAAGCACGAGGGAGCTGCTGCAGACCGCTTCACTGAAGTGGGGCATATGGTCCCTGGGAGCTGCATACTCAGTGTGGAGGGTAGGCGTCAGGATGGTCAAGGGGCATGGATTAAGTGTAGGGCCTAGGGAGTGCGAACAAAGTAGAGACACACTTAGTAGCAGTGGTGGGTGACAACAACTACGAGCGGTTGTCACCCATTTTATTTATAGCCTTCAGTCCGCGCCCGGGCTGGAAGGCTGAAGTGTATACATTCTATTGCAGTGGCCAGATGGCTCACTACACTCAGGTTTCCAGGCTGCGGCTCCACTAATGGGAAGACTAGGGGCGGTGCCTTCTGTGGTGACGTGCACATCTACTGGGACAGCCTCAGTTGGGGGGGAAGGTGGGACAATGCACTCACTCTTTATATTCCTGGAAACCTGGTTCAGGTCCTTCAACTCTGCATCAGATCTTACCCCCCTTCTTCTCCCTGGAGAGAGCCTATTGGGTGCCAGCATGCCCCACGCTACCGGGCGCACACCTCGACCCATGCCCGATAAACTTTTACATTTCAGGGACTGCAATGCCATCCATCAGGCTGCCAGCATGGCCAGACCCTTGAAGCCTGGGGATAAGATCATTATGCTGTTTCCCAATTACACCAAAGCCATCTAGCAGCAGTGCTCCTCTTTCCTGGAAGTTAAAAGACAGCTACTGCAACTGAATGTTAAATACTCCCTGTTATTTCCGGCCCACCTCACAATCATTGTGGATGGCAAATTCCTCTTCCTCATGGACCTCAGAGATACTTGGGACTGGGCTGGTAAACATCACCACACCTCCTCTACTGAAGCGGCAGAGAGGCCTCCTGCCTCTCCACGCCCCAGTGAAAGAAATGGAACAGACAGTGCCAATGGGTGTCTCTGAGACCGCCTCCACCGAAGTTCCCCACCCTGGAACAGATCCTAGAGGATCGCAGTCATGCTCTTTGGGCAGCTGCATCTCTGGGCACTAGAGCTGACCTCACAGACAATGAGCGAGCGCGGAGAGGAATCAGGCCCTTCAGATGACTCCCACTGGAATTCACAGACCCCACTACTAGTGACCCCTCAAACAGCAGACATGTTATATAATCCTGTTGTAAGTTTACTTATCCCCATCACTGACTAGTATTCCCTAAATGTCACTTCATGGTCCGCAACTCTAACACTCAGAAAAGCTCATGAACCCACGCTTTACCATCGCAATGTTCCCACTCTCTTTAACCTTCTGCGATACTCGCCAGAGTCATGAGTAATCATGAGATGTGCGCTTCGCACATCTCATGATTATGGTGATCTGGCACCATGTTGCAGGGCTGGTCCTGGGGGGCTGTCCTCCGTGTGCCATTTTTTTTCTTCTATTCTAAACATGGCTCACTCCACTAACACCAGATTCCCCATCCTAAACGTGAGAGGCAGGCACATAGCTAGGAAGAGATACTCGGTCTACTCATATATCAGGCACCAACAAGTGCACATAATATTTCTCCAGGAAACACACTGCACCGCAGGGAAACTGGACCCCCTTAGAAAGCAATGGTAAGGTGCGATACATCCACTACTTACCCAGCGTATGCCTGACGGCGATGGTCTGGGTCAGAACGTGAGTCCCCTTTTAGATACTCAACAAGGTCATAGACATGGAAGGCAGGTATGTGCTCCTTGAGGGCCACCTGGATGGCATCTGCATTCTCCTGGGAAACATATATGCCCCGAATGTTGATAAGGGGGCCTTCTGGACCACGATCTCCAGTTCCTTTGCTCAGAATACCCAAAAGCTACGGGTGTTGAGGGGCACTACACCTGCAAGCTCGATCTTCGATTGGACAGGCCCTACCCTCTTCTGCCATGCGCCCCTCCCCATGTATAATTAGAATACTTTGCAAGCTGGATCCGCCACTGGGGATTGACAGATGATGGGGGACAATACACCCACACTCTAGAATCTACTCCGTCAACTCAGCACCTCATCACCTGTATGAATGGCTATACTGCATTCTCTGCTCCTATTCCTTGCATCTCTCAGTACGCTTTGCCAATTATCTCAGCTGCATTATCTCAGACAAGGATGCGCATGTCATAGACATGCAATGGAGTGCTTCACCTTCCCAACCCCTATTTGGCAACTCCCCGAGACAGTCTGGAACACGCAGGTGGTCCACAATAAATGACATTTCGTGGAGATTCACAACACAGCCTCCACTAGGGCCAATAAATGGGATGCTTTCAATGTAGTCATGAGCGGGACCTGCCTACATGAGATAGTGGGAGTCCGTAGATTGCTAGACAGGGAGATCACAGAGCCCGAACAGCTCCTGCCATGGCTGGACAAATAAGCCAATCAAGACACCACAAAAGGTCCCGTGCTCCTAGAGGTAAAGAAGCAATATGCAGCTCTTTTGGCGTGCATGCACCACTTCAACTTTACTGCACATGTAGCCAAAACACATGGAGAGGGCGGCAAATCAGGTTGCCTCCTCCCATGGCTGATTAGGAAAGGTACCCCATACAATGTATTATGGAGTTTGTTATGCCCTCGGGTATTACACTCCAGTCTCAAGGTGACATCCTTCAGGCCTTTCATTGCTATTACTCATCTATGTACAATGCTTCTACAGGCACATGCCTTGCAGTCTGATCTTCTCCTTTTATATATCCCCACTTCTGCCAGGGACTCCGTAGATGCAGTGATTTCAGTGACGGATGTTAAGCAGGCCATCCAGGATCTAGCCACGAACAAAACTGCAGGAATGAATGGGCTGCCAATAAAATAATACTCTGCTTTATTCAGCAACTTGGGCCCGTGCTTGCTGGAGAAGTTCAACAATGCATTCTGTATCCGGAATCTGCTGCAATCGCTTTGGGAATCCCTTTTGGTTTCCGTACCCAAACCCGGTAGAGATCCAACCACTTTGACAGCGTGTAGGCCCATCATGATCCTTGGACTAATTACAAGATCTTGGGCAAGATTATCTCCAGTCGGTATGCCCAGGTCCTGCCTAAGCTGATCAATCCAGATCAAATTGGTTTTGCGCCTGGACATAGTACCTCGCAAAACATTGGGCATTTGTTTTACATCGAGGACCAGCTGCAGACACATTTCCCAAACGCAGCTTGTCTCCTTTTCATTCTCGAGAAGGCATTTGATTCACTGATGTGGGATTACCTCTTTCAGGTCCTCACCTAAATGGGAATAGGTAAGCGCTTCATGGCATGTACAAAGCTCTTATGCACCAACCCCACCTCCTGTATTGATCTGGGGGGAATTCGTGGTCAATGCACAAAGGTCTACTAGTGACCAGATTGAGAATGAACCATACCAAAATTAAAGACCCAGCTACCCATCTCTTTTTCTCCACCTTAGAGGCCATAGCAGTGGTTGCTTCCAGTGTACAGAGATGAATGCTGGGGAGGCGATCATCTCCAAATCTGAAGGACAGTAGTCCATCAGGATGGCTGTGGCAATGTCCTCTGCCACCCCGAGGGACGGAGTACTATCTGTTAAACTCTCAATAAGGCCCATAGTTCGGAAATAGTGCTGATAGTAGCCTTGGATGATCTAGGTGGCATTCTGAATAACAGTGGAATCACAACCTTTATCCTAGAAAATGTGTTATATACACCATCAACCTTTCAATCTTATGTGGCTTCTCACTTTAAAGATGTGAGTATTAAAAAGGGAGCTATAACAAATATTTTATGGAAACATCAATGTAAGCTGTCATAACCCTCTCACTGATTGGAGTCCTATGCCATCAACCTCAGGTTTTCACAAAATTTGGCCCCACAGTCCCACCTAATTCGTCATTTATAGAGCCCAACTGGCCAACTTGTTTGTTATTGTTATTGTTATTGTTAATATGGGTTTATATAGCGCCGGGTCACCTACAGGTCTCAGGGCGCTTTGACCATAGAACATAACATCCGAGAAAAAGAAAGGGTGGAGTGCCTAAGCTGGACTGAGTGCTGTTCGGAACAAATTGGTCTTCAAGGCTTTCCTGAAGCGGAGTAGATTCTCCTCCTTCCGGAGTGTTTCAGGCAGGGCATTCCAAAGCTTCGGTAATAGAACCGAAAAAGATCTCCCTCCCATTGTGGCCAGCTTAAAACGAGGACATACAAGGAATTTGGCATCAGAGGACCTGAGATTTCTTTCCGGTCTATATATCTCGATCCGTTCCTTGATGTAGGTCGGGGCCTTCCCGTAAATGGCTTTGTGGGCTATGCAGAGGCCTTTGAAAACAGACCTCTGTCCGGTTGGTAGCCAATGTAGACTTTTTAATAGTGGAGAGGCATGCGTTCTCCGCGGGAGATTGAAGATAAGTCTCGCGGCGTCGTTTAAGACTACCTGAAGTCTGTTTGTTAATATTTTTGGCAGGCCTAGGTAGAGCGCATTGCCATAATCGAGCCTTGACACTATGGTGGCCGAGACCACTGTGCGTAGCATCGACTGGGAGAGAAGAGGGACTAGTTTACGCAACTGTCTTAGAAGACCTGTACAAGTGCCAACCACGGTGGAAACCTGGTTGGTCATTGAGAGGCCGCTGTCCAATTTAATACCCAGACTTTTGACCGTGGCTGCTGGCTGTGGGGTTGGGCCCAGCTCCTGGGGCCAGTACATATCGCTCCAGGAGGAGCACTTCGATGGTATTATCAGCACCTCTGTCTTTTCCGGGTTGATTTTGAGCTGGTTGATGGACATCCAGTGGACCGTGTATCTGAGTATATCTTGCGCGTGCAACTGGGCATGTGTTGTATCATCTATGCCCAGCAGCAGCTGTGTGTCGTCGGCATAATTAAATACCTGGCAGCCCATTCCCGCTAGTGTGTTAATCAGGGGCTGTAGATATATGTTAAACAGGAGTGGGGATAGTGCTGAGCCCTGGGGGACGCCACAAGTCAGGCTTCCCACTCCTGATACACTATCTCCCATCTGGATTCTCTGCGTTCTCCCAGATAGAAATGATTCCAGCCACCGAAGGGCTAGGCCCTGGATCCCGAACCCAGCCAGCCTGTTCAGCAGGATGGGATGGCTGACAGTATCGAACGCCGCTGATAGGTCTAACAGAATCAGGGCGCTCGGCCTTTTACTGTCAGCCATCCTTCTGAGCTCATCCAGCACCGAGAGCATGACCAACTCGGTGCTGTGGTGTGCACGAAAGCCTGCCTGCCTCTCATGGAGTAGATGGTTAGACTCCAGATAGCTTGACAGAGATTTTAGTACATGCTGTTCGAGTACTTTAGACAGGAAGGGCAGCTGGGATATGGGTCGATAATTTTTTAAGACATTGGGGTCTACCCCCACTTTTTTTAACAGCGGTCTTACACGGGCTTCCTTGAAGCCAGTTGGGAGCCTGCCAGTACTTAGGGATTTATTAAGTGTGGCTAGAATATGGTTCTCTAAAATTGGGCCTGCCAAGCAAAAAATGCTTGGGGGGCATGGATCTGCTGGAGAGCCCGATTTCGTCTTTCTCATCAGTGACTCAAGGGTTAGCAGATCCATGGGGGGAAATGATAATAAGCAGCTAACCGTTGGTTTTAGATCGATATGCTGCTCAGTTAAACTGCCCCCCGTGCTTTTTATTTCACGCCTGATAATGTCAACCTTATCCAGGAAATATTTCTGGAAGGTGTCACAGTCTATGCTGCTTTCTGCATCTTGGGCTCTTTTTGTTAGTTCTTTTAAAATTTTGAATGTTTCCTTTTGAACATTATTCGCCTGATTTATACGGACCTCGTAGAATGCGGCTTTAGTTGTCTGGATAGATTTTTTGTAACTACGGAACGCCGTTCTGTATTGTTCGCAAGTGGCTATATCCTTATTCCTTCTCCAGTTTCTCTCTATGTTGCGCAAGGCCTTCCTTTGGTCCCTCAAGGCAGATGTGAACCAAGGGGCTCCCTTTTTCCCACTATTTTTTGTCTGAAGTTTCTCAGGGGCTATCTGATCAATGGCCTTTACCAGATAGTCCATCATGCCTTGATAATCCTGATCTACATCTTGATTGAGCATTATTGGCTGGGCAATTCCTCTAAGTGATGTAGTCAGTGTATCTTGGTCTACGTTTTTCCACTGACGGGTCAATCTGGTTTTAGGTACTGGACGTGAGGGTATGGTGTCCAAAGGGATGTCACAGTAGATCAGATGGTGGTCTGACCACATACAAGGAAGGATTCCGACTAATACCACCCTGAGATGTGTGGTCCATATCAAATCCAGGGTATGGCCTTTTATATGGGTGGGGGCATTCACAAGCTGCCTAAATCCTAGAGAAGACATGGTTGTCTCTAGGGTGTTGGCTGCTGGCTGTTTCCTATCTTTGTCCCAGTGAAAATTGAAGTCTCCTGTGACTATGACGTTTCTATATCTGGAGCACATGTCGGATGCGTAGGTCATAAAGGAATCATTAAAGCCTGGGGTTGCGTTGGGGGGGCGATAAACTGTGAGAACTATAACACACATGTTATCGAACATAATTTTTATCGCCAGCAGGTCGGCTAAGTCCGCTGACTCCGCCAGTATTTTAGTCACTGCTAGATGTTTCTTAAAAATTATTGCCACCCCTCCCCCTCGGGTGTTCCCTGTTCGATTCTGCCAGTGGATGTCATAATTTTCAGGGACAGCGGCTATAATGTCGGGTAGGGAGTTATCCCCCATCCAGGTCTCGGATAAGGTCAGGATGTCAATGTTTTCGTCCTGTAGTAGAGTGCAAATCTCGAGGCTATGACAGCATAGCGACCTAGTATTAAGGCTGACAAGCTTTAAAATATGTGGGGGGGCTCGGGACATACCTATCAGCGGTGCCTGAATGGATAGTTCCTCGATGCAAGTGAGTGTAGCCAGATCTAAGGATGTCATGGCCCCATTTAGATGGCGGATTTCCTCACCAGAGTATGTAAGCCGTGTGGTGGGAGGCCCTGCCCCTGCGCCCTGGTTCCAAGCAGATCATAGGTAGATCATTCCATGAACGGGACTGTAATTTTGAGGACATGAGGGGAGAGTGTCACAGCTGCATCTCTTTCATTGTTGCTGGGGGCTGATAGTACCCTTGGATTACATTGGACAAAACCAAAGTCTTGGTATTTGGTGTCAAAATGGAGATGGGGAAATTCACGATGCACAGCCCAAGTCAATGTTCTATTGTCCATGATGTATGATGCATTTCATGCTCGTATGTGAGTGGTAGAGTAGTTTCAGCCTGTTTCTGAATACTATAACTCACAGAAATATTATGCATCTACTCCTTTCAACATTTTTCAGCCAAGTAGTCTAGTCAGTGATTTTTTTCCCGCTTAGACTATGGAAGTGCTATTTAGAAATACCGGCGACACAACGTTGTCTAAATGCCCACCTTCATACATTTTAAAAGGCCTGCTATGAGATTGTTTTTTAGTCTCAACAGGAGACTAATGGTATTCACCCTATTTTAAATCTATTCATTAGCTCAGTATATAAACTCTCTAACGTCAAAGCCTTATGCTTGTTATAAAAAGCAATATTTTCTTTCAGCCCTCTTTTGGGCCTCCCGACTCAATCACCATAGACGAATTGTAAGATTGGCGTTGCCAACTCCATAGCGTGCCCTAAACAGTAATTGTTGCTCCTGCAGTATGGGCACACGATTTACTTGTTACCAAAATTGTGGAATTTCCTATGCCTTGAGCTCTCATTCTGATTTAATGAATGTCTGCATCTTATTGAAGAGATGGCTTTTTAGAGATGTAATTGGTGGTATCTGCCAGCAGAGCTTCTCTACGCCTCAAGATACCCATTTTGAATAGAAACGCACTGTACAGGCCTGTGTGATTCATTCATTCTTTAACTGTTAGTCATTCATGCTTTGGCTCACTGTTATCAACTAATGTATTTACTTTAACTCGGTAGCACCAATTGTCACTCACTCAGTGTCATTCACTTTGTAATTCACTCGCCATCACTAAGTTGCGCTGTCATTCACAGCAGGCTGCTGCTTACTTATTTCCTATTATATTTTAATTTGCTGTCACTCACTCACAGTATTGTCACTCACTTTGTCACCTGCTGTTAATCAAATTGTCACTGTCGCTTAATGTCACTCTTTCCCCTGAACCTGAGGGGGGCTCACTGGTCATTCGGACTTCAGACTGTAGTGTAGATGGTAATGAAAAGGATGTATTATATTGGTTAAGTGTAAATGTTGATATGGTGCTTCAGCTGTTTCCCTATAGAGGTGCATAGTGAGAGCCAGTGATTGTCTCAGTCCTTGGATGTCAGTGCATGCATGGTGTGTGTTTGGATAATGTGCATTAATTGGTCTATGCTCACTGCTGCACTTCTCATCTGCTGTTTTGTTTGTATTGGAAAAGTACGGGCAATCCTCAGCTTGGATATTTTGATTTTAATTGAAAAAGACATCAGAGCTGCTACGCTTATTTTTAAACGTTATCTTTTAAAGTTATACAATACATACTTGTGACCCAATTATGCTTCTGTGAATGCCCTTCTGCGTTCTGGTACCCCCCACCCCACACACACTCTCCTAACACACAGGGTCTTGTTTAATGGAAGGCAGTAACACAAAATCTGCTGTGAAAGTAGCACATTTTCCTTCGGTGCTTCCAATGGCATATCATGAAATTTTGTTCAAAATTACAGCTCTGGTATCAAGCACCGTGAACTTCCCTCTTGACTCTCTTTTCTCCCCTATACGGTTCATGTTTTACTTTTAAGTTCCTTATTTTTCGTGTCACAACTTGTTAAATCTTCTAATTCTTTTATTTTGTATTAGACCAGAAACACAATAGGCCTTCTCCACAAAGATTTAACTTTGACTTACACTAGAAGTACTCTTAAAGTTTATGAGTAAGCCAGGAGGACTACAACAGTAATCAAACACAAATAGGTAATGGGAGGACTGCTTGTAATATGTCTAACCACTGGCAATTGCTCGGACTAGCATTCCAACCTATCGTCCTTCTGTCCACCTTGCCACCTCACTTTGGACCCAGCCACATGCAAATGAGTCTCGACCATGCTCCAACCGAAACTGCATTACTTAATTTGAGCCTGCTCACCAGCAGCACTTAATCATCAACAAAGGCGCTTTTCATGAGCACCAGCTAAGTACTTTTATGGGTGGCACGGGGAGATTAAGTGGTTTGCCCAGAAGTCGGCAGCCATTACGCCACATCCTCACCCCACGTTCATAGTTATAGTTGGTTCGGTTTTCGGTGGCGATAAGAGCAGAAATTGGCTAGTGCTATCTGCCTCCTGACGAGAACCCTTGCACTTATTTCTTCTGAAAATTGAACACTGCAGAACAGTCCAGCCCGATCTGCAAAACCAGATCCTTTCTGAAGTGGCATGGTAGGCAAAAGCAAAATAGGTGGGAAAGCTACCGCTGACTGGAGGCACACCTGCTGGAGCTGGAAGCACCATACATTGCAGCACAACATCCACAAACATAATGTTAATAAGAACATTAAATGCCACTCAGGCGATTCCCTCACATTGGTGACTTGTGTGGACGAGTAAATAGCTCATGAGTCTGCCCCACATCTATACTTTGAATACCTCCTATAGTATTATGTGATATTTTACAGAGCCTCCATTTAGTGCCCAGTAGTCCTTCATATGGTCATTGATGTAAAGCTTAAAGTGTTTGCTGGTCATTCGCCGCACTTCAGCGCCATCATTTGTATCCCTGAAACCATAACTAGGTACATCTCCGACATGAAGGTACATCTCCGCCATGAAGAAAGAGTCTAGTCAGGAGAAGGTCCTGCAGGCGCTCGAGTAGAAAGTGTATCTCCTCTGGATTGGGTAGGTTTAGCATTACACATCACCCATTGCAGACTGAGATTTTGCCACAAGGGTCAACCCCTATGGGTGCGAGGCCACAGCTCTAGATTCACCTAGTGCACTATCCCATTAAGGTTACCACCAATATACAGCTTTTGCTTGTGGAGTTGAGATACTTACCAACCTATATGTTCCAAGAAGGCTGAAGTAAGTGAGGAAGGTAAGTGGGGGGGAGAGTTGGAGTAGAGGGTGAGCATGGTGGAGAGTAGGCAAAGAAGGTGGGCATGAATCATGATCGATAATGCTTTACTGGCCGACATCCCTGTGATTGTGATGTTAGTGCCTCCATCATCCCACCAGATCAGGCTAATGGTCAGAGTCATTTGTTTCTAATTTAGATGTGCAGTCCCCGGGCACCTTTCGTGAAGCCTTCATGAATCACTGTGAAAACCCCTTAACATGCTAGGAAAGGGCATTTAGTAGTAGGATATCTGCATTGTAACGTTTTGCTGCCGTAAGGACCGTACCTCATTTGATTTTATTGAGCAACCCATTTCCATTCTAGATAAGTACCTATAGGCAGATGTGCGCCCCGACTGGGTTGCCTTGCAGGAGAAGGCCAGATCCAAATGATGATAAATCACATCTTGTGAATGATGGGTTCTGGCAGAAGAGGCTCTCTTCTCCGATTTAGGAGGCTGTTGTCTTAGCGTTGCACATATACTGACCCTTGCCTTTCTCACTTCTTAACCTTTGTTCTAGACCCGAGGTGTCTTGTGAAAGTCGTGTATTTTTAGGGGAAATACACCTTGCTGGTCTTTAAATTTTCCCTGAGACCTTCCTGAATTCTTTCTTGTTGTATGAAATCTTGACACATCCTATATCATATTGATCTTCAACTCAAACAAGCATCCCTCCCAACTCCTCCACCCTACACTTTTTGAACAGGAAGAATCTGTCAAATAATATGTGTGATAAGCTCTCCTCGCTAGTTGAGCCATCAAACCAAACCATGCAGAATTCTCTTAGGGGTTTCCAAAATAACACCAATTTACTGATGTTTTTAAAGCGGTGAATGCCCAACCTAAGACAATAGGGAGTGCTCCAGTCGATATATTAGTGCCATATTGTAATGTGTACCTTTATTTTCAATGCCCTGGGTTTACCACTCATACTCCCATTGTGGATCTCCTGAAGCTGGTCCACCAAAGCTGAACAATGGCACTTTCTACTGACTCTATGTGTATCTTGGACAATGCAACCTACTTCTTGTCCCACAAAGCAACCGGATTCTCTAAGAAATATCCAAAGTTCTCCCTGAAATGTATGGTCGAGCCTAGCTTGCGGCCCTTATTTACAAGCCCATTGCACTGCCGGGGCGTCACTTCTTTAGACGCCCCTGCGGCACAGTGTGCCTGTCCATATTTACAAGGCCACTTAAAGTCACCCTGCATGACTTTTCATGGCCTTGTAAATTTGGACCCCCTTCACGCGTTACTCTGAGTGAAAATGGCATTCCGTGGGTGTTGCTGTGGGGTTCCCACGCAACATCCATTGAACCTGACACATTCCCAGGGGTGTCATAGGAGTGACGCAAGCAGGAGAAATACTTTTATTTCTCCGTGTTTTTGCTCTTGCTATGTGTGCTGCATAGAAGGAGCAAAACACCATTAATAATTGTTTTTGTTCAGGAAGGTGCCCCTTCCTGCACCACAACAATCATCCCTGCAACGCAGGCACCCTTCCACCATGGCTCAAGGGTGTCTGCGTTGGCACACGGCTGCTGTTTGTATACCAGCGCAGGGGAGAAGGACAGGAATGCACCATATGTTGCAGATATGGCGCATTCCTGCCCTTTTATTTTGAACTACGGTAGCAGAGCAGGAAGTCTTGCTGTGCGGCAGAATACAGTGAATGAGGCCCTTGGTTTTTAGGGACTAGGATGAGACCCGGTGATGAAGCATGCCACTACAAGAGTGGATAGGGGTCTAACATAGAAAAAACAAACTATTTCTTAGCCAGTAGGGTGAGATTTAGAAGACTCAGTAGTGCTCTGTAAGAAGTTACAGCCAGACATGGGATTCTTATGTTAGTGTATAATTAACTATGGCCACTACTGTACCTTAATGACAAAGCACCATATCAAAGCAGTCTAGTCTAATTCACTCTTTGATGTGTTTTGGTTATAATAAAGACGTGCCACAAAAATGAACATTTTAATGCATTCCAGAGTGGTGGAAAGGAGATTGAGAAAATTCTTGAAGTCACAAAGTTGTACTTATTTTAGCCCATAGAACTAAATTGGTGAAACTAATTATTCAGTTTCACAAGTGGTCTCAGATACGAACTGGCATTTAACTCATTTTGAATAATTAATTAATCTGGACTACCTTAAAGGTTTTGGGGTGGGTCCCATAGAGATTGAGAGCCGATTGTTTGCATGTGTTCAAATGTTTCCTTTAGCATCTCTAAAGGTGATCATGTTTCTAGATGTGTTAATTAGAATATATTTGGTGCTGTAGTCCCTAACACCCGTACAGTTTGTAACAAACTCTACCCAACTCACAGGCACCACTATGCACATGATGTTCAGTGTACGTGACATCTCTCTGGGCCAATAGAGTCATTACAGTCTGCAATTGTTTGTTTCATATCTCTGTGCTAAGTGTACCTTTGCATTACCGCTGTGCAATACAAACATGGGATATTAGGCATTCCCCACAAGCTAAGTGTGGTTCACAGGACAATATTTAAAAAATGGGACACATCTGCAAAACCACAGAATGGTTGCTCACCCTACAATAGAAAATATTCAAGACACCTCAAGAGAACATACAAATGACCCTTGCAAATATAATTCCTAAATTATGGAAGCACAATCTTGAACAGGATCACCTATGATTTAAGGTTTAATCCAGATGACGTTGAGATGGAGAGAAAAGAGTTGTGCCCTATGGGGATTGCAGGTTCTCACTGAAAATACCAGACGCCGCTGGGCAACTGCCACAATAATGCATTAAACGACAATAGGCCTTGTGTATCCATTTCAGATGAGGCCTGAAATAGCCCAGCTTATTACTCTTGTTGTGTATGACATGTTTAAGGTTTTTCAGAAGCCCAATGAGAGGATTAAAATCACAAAGTTGTCCAAATGGTGAGTGGCTGTTTTTTGTGATTTTTTTAAGTTACATTCTGTTCACTGGCCTCCTATATTCAGAAGTGGTTATCAGCGTTACCTAGGTGTAGGTGAGTGCCCAGAGATGTCTAGAGGGTGCTCTCGCAGAAACTGTAAACATCAAGCTACACAAAAATAATTCCAAACTTTAAGGCTACCTGTTCGTTCATGGAAGGTACTTCAATGAAGAAAAACAATTATGTCTGGGGAATCTACCTGAGCTCCAGGAAGTGGTACCTCTTAAATGAAACTGTCTGTACTGGTAAACAAACACCTATGACACACATATAACAGTAATCACGAATAACAGTTCATTTGGGTGAAGGCAGACTTACACAATCTATTGGTAAATATAGCAGAAGGCAGGTAAAAAGTTGACCTGCAAATCAATTGTGTATCATCTCAGGGGTGCCTGTCTTAAATGTCGAGGTCTTGTGTAAGTGGAACATCAATAGGGATCTTCAAGAACCTTATGTGGACCTGACAAAGGATGTCTATAGTGTACCTCATAGTAAAGTAAGGTATGTGTATGGACTAAGATCATATAAGATTTAGTAGATATAAGATTAATAAGTTTAATTTACACAAAAACGTATTTTCAAAACTACTTCACACAGCATAGTCGCGTGTTACAATACCTGTACCTCCTAAATAGCCGAAACGCATCTTAAGACAAATGCACTTGAACTTTATTAAGGCATATTAATCCCAGATACGGTTTTTAAAGTGCCCCTACTTTACGAATACAGCCTTACTCGTGTTACTCGCAACCAGAATATCCAAATGTATTGCATTGTCGTTACATATGTTTTAATATGTTGTAATGGTTTTAATTAACCGATACAAATAAAGTTTTCGATCTGATTTGATTTGATATAGGATTTAGTAGCTCTTCTTAAGAAGATATGCTAAATGCCTGGACACTGCCTCAATTACCAGAAGAAATGATGTCAGAGAAAGCTTTAAATCACTCCAGGCTTATATGGACTATTCTGTGTGCAACAGCATGTTCTTGTTAGTGGAGCTGTAGATCCTATTCTTCCACAACATAGAGAGGATGTTTCATTAGTGTTACCCACAGTCTCCATGGCACCTAAAGGACTGAGGGCCTCATTTATGAAGCCCCTTGCGGCATCAGAACTTCACTTTTTGTGAAGTTCCGTGGCGCAGAAGCCTGCGTGATATTTATCAGGCAGCACTAAGCCACTTTTTTTGGCGTACTGCTGCCTGATAAATATCAGTCCCTTTAACGCGGTGTTCTGCGTTAAAGGGGCGTGCAATGAGTGTTGCTGAGGGCGTTCCCAGCAACATACATGGCCTTTTGACACTGCCCCAGATTTACGAGAAATCGTAAATCAGAGGCAGTGCCAAAAGCTTACGTCTCCCCAGGAACACACATGGAAAGGGGAAAAGCCTCTTGTGCTTATTTTTGTACAGCAAGGTTCCCCTTCCTGTACAAAAATAATCATCCCTGCAAGGCCAGCACCCTTGCACCATTGTGCAAAGGTGCCTGCACTGGCGCAGGCAGCCCATTGTGCGCTGGCGCAGGGGAAAAAGACAGGAATGTGCCGTATCTTTTATACTCCTAGGGGCAGGCCATATTAAAAGATCCGTAGTTCCAATGGTCAATTCATGTTAGTTAGTGACATGCTACTAAGCAAGAAGGCTGATGACTGCAAAGAGACTAGGGACAACATTGGCTTAATTGACAAAGGACCCAAGAATTCTACGATGGATGGAGAGAGTTTGCTCAATGATAACAGAAGACAGACAGCACTTTACAAGGAAATCTGAAATATTGCGAATACCTTTAAAAGCCTCTATAAAAAAGGATGCCAGAGGTGGGCGGACCTTCCCATTAACACAAAATAATATAAATTTGTGTATTAATCAATTCAAATCAGGTGTTTCTTAAGCGCGAAAACTCACCCGTAATTGTCTCAAGGAGCTTGGGGGGTTGGGGTGGGGGGGGTTCGCTGGTTCCAGGCCATCAAGAAAGGGGTCTGTCGAAGAGCCAGGTTTTGAGGTTTCTTGCGAAGATGGGGAGCGATGTTATCTGTTTGAGGTGGAGCGGAAGGTCGTTCCAGGCACTGGCCGCAAGGAAGGAGAAGGAGCGGCCTCCCGATCTGGTCTTTCTGGTGCAGGGACCCGCGGCATAGGAGAGCTGGTTTGATCGTAGGGTCCTTTGGGGTGCGTGGAATTTGAGTCGGCTGTTCAGGTATGCCTGTCCGGTGCCATGGAGGGCGTTTTGTGATTGGGTTAGCATCTTGAAGGTGACTCTAGCTTCGATGGAGAGCCAGTGGAGTGTGCACAGGTGCTAGGAGATGTGGCAGTGTCTTGGCAGGTTGAGGAACAGTCTTGCGGCGGCGTTTTGGATGTTCTGTAGCTTGCCGGTGAGGTTTTTGTGTATTCCAGCATAGAGTGTGTTGCCGTAGTCGAGCCTCCTGGTGACCAGGGCATGAGTCACGGTCTTTCTGTGTTCGAGGGGGATATATTTGAAGTTCTTATGTAGGAGGCGGAGGGTGTGGAAGCAGGAGGACGAGACGGAGTTGATCTGGCGGTCCGTTTTGAGCTCTGAGTCCAGGATGAATCCCAGGTTGCGTGCATGGCCCGTGGGGGTGGGCGGGCTTCCGAGGGAGGGGGGCCATCAGGTGTCATTCCAGGCATCTGGGCTTGGGCCCATGATGAGTACTTCCGTTTTGTTTGTGTTTAGTTGTAGGCAGTTGTTTTTCATCCATTTGGCAACGGCTTCCATGTCTTCTCGAAAGTTGTGTCTGGCGGTGTTGGGTTCGTAAGATAGGGAGAGGATGGGTTGGGTGTCGTCTGCGTATGACACAATGTTGAGTCCATAGGTTCAGATGATGGGGGTGAGCGGAGCCCTGTAGACGTTGAAGAGCAAAAAACAATGGTCCAGTTGAAAGCGCCGTCCACGAAGTGTATATGTTACAGCAACCCAGGATTACCAGGTCATGGCGTCTATCTGTGCGGCGTGTTTCGTGTAATCACAGGGTGAGCCCGGGAACAGCCCGTTTGTATCTCCTGCATCAAGCTCATCTATATCCACATGCAAACCTGCACAACGAACAGTGCCTTGTGGTGAATTACTTTGCCGCTTCATCTCTGTACATATAGCCAACTCAATGGTAATCCTGGGTTGCTGCAACATATACACTTCGTGGACGGCGCTTTTCAACTGGACAGTTGTTTTTTGCTTATCAGCCCCCTCTTCTTCTGATCGAATACATCGAGCAGATTTATCCTGTGACGCTTTCCAGAGGCTCATTTACCTTTACCGTACCCAATACATAGCCGTTGAGATACCGCTGCCTTGAGCGATTCGTGTACTGTTCTCAGTAATTGATATTCATTCCAGTGAAACGTTTCAGGTCCTGTGCCTTGGACATCGCCACAGCTTTCCCTTTGAAATATACTTGCTCCAAACATCGTCTACTTACTGGAAAATATTTGTGGCCCTCTTGATGAAGGCACTTCCAGTGCCGAAACGCGCTTTGAGAACTTTCATCACCCAGCCACGTCATACCAGTTACTGTCTATAAATGTTTGTTATAATTAGATGTATTCCTATGTATTGTATGTCTGTGTTCCATCAATATTTTGGATCAACTGCTCATTCGTCACACTAAATGGTGAACAGATTGTACCTGATTTATAATGCATCAATTTGTATCCTTACTTGCTTTTTTATGCTAACTTTTAGACAAATATGAATAAAGTTAATTTCTACATGTTTTAAACAGTTGTCTTCCCTTTACACTGACAACGAGCTATCCCCTTGGCTATGTTGAAAATATACTGATGTAGTTTGAATTATTTAACTGCCTAGGAATTTTTTCTTCGAATGTCGCATCGATGGTCAGTCCATGGAAGTTCGGTGGTGTGGCTGAAGGTGATGGAGTTTCCTGTTGTGATGAGGGGGTCGAGGGTGTGTCCTGCTGAGTGCGTGGGTTAGGTCACGATCTGACAGTCCAATGTTATGGAGGTTGTCCAGGAGGGATGTGGTGCTGGGGTCCAGTTGGTTGTCAAGGTGGAAGTTGAGTTTTCCCAGTAGGGTGTAGTTGTTGGACGCGATGGCATGCGGGGACATGATGTCCGTGATGAAGTTGGCAAAAAGTCCGCGGGGTCCAGGGGGTTGGTAGATGAGGGTTCCAGAGAGGGTGGAGGTAGGGCTGGCCAGTATCTTGAAGTGAAGGTTTTCCATCAGGTCTGTGGGCTCATCGGGCAGTGTGCTCAGGCGGAGCATGGGTTTGTGGACGATGGCGATTTCTCCTCCAGGGCGGATGGGGCGGTCCTTCCTGGAGATCATGTATCCTTGGGGAATGGCGATGTCTGGTCCCGAGGTGGTGTTGGTCCAGGTTTCGGTAAAGAAAACTACGTCCAGGGTAGTGCTGTCAAGGAGGTCCCAGATTGTGGTGGCGTGTTTGTGGAGGGATCGGACGTTGAGGAGGATTCATTCCAGGGTCTTCGGTTCAGTTGTTTTCTTGCAGTCGGAATGCGCTGGGTCAGTGGTCTTGGCGATGCTGCAGGGTCCGTGGGTGTCGGCTGGTGATGCTAGCTTGCAATTGTTGTTGCGGCCTGGGTAGAGAGCGTGGAGTGCCGCTGGGTCATAGCGTTGGAGGTGCAGAGATACAGGGTTCCTGGCACTGGTCGCAGTTGGGTCATAGACGGGCGCAGACAGTCTTGCCTTAGCTCCCCGGCGGTGCACCCGCTGCGCGGCCACGCATTGGCCGCCATTAAGTAGGGGTCGGGGAGGACTTGACAGCTGGGAGGCCGGAGCGGGGATGGGAGCTAGATTGGGTCGGTCACATTGGTCATGCTGGGGGGGAGGGGCCACACGGGCAGCAGCGGCGGGGAAAAAACGGCTAAAAAAGGCAAGAGGAAAAGGGCAAAAAGAGAAAGAAAAGTGCAAATAAGGCAGAAAAAGTTCAAGAAAGAGTGGAGCAAAGACACAGATGACACAGGAGAGTGAAAGGGGGAGATTGAGATGAGGGTAAAAAACGAGTGAAAAATGTAGGAAAGACACAGGAGAGTGAAGGGGGAGCTTGAAATGATGGGAAAATGACAGAAAATGGAGATTAAGACCCAGAAGTAGAGTGAAGGGGGGAGATATAAGTGAGGAAAAAAACGAGTAAAAAAGGAGAGAAAAAGCGGAGCAAGAGAATGGAGACAGAGAGCCACTGGAGAACCAGGGATGAGGTGCAGGTGAAGCCTGCGGGTGTACACACACTCAGAAATCTATTACCACCCTACAAAGTGCCATTACACTCAGGGTTTTCAGGGAGATACACATTTGTAAACCATGGATGGCAAAATGTCCATTAGGTTATATCATACACAAGAAAGCATTTAATAAAGTTTACCTTCCAATGACCCTAGGCTGGTAAAAGTGGAATTTGTATAGGAAATGTCTTTTGGCAGAATCAAGGTTGTTGCAAGTATATAGTGGGTGAATAGAATTTAGAGTTTCCAGAAACAGGAACCTAGCTACACTCGACTGACTAATCCCAATTAGGACAAAACCAGGCT
This sequence comes from Lissotriton helveticus, assembly GCF_964261635.1. Lineage (NCBI taxonomy): Eukaryota > Metazoa > Chordata > Amphibia > Caudata > Salamandridae > Lissotriton > Lissotriton helveticus. The sequence goes on from NC_136059.1 coordinate 1,662,832,362, forward strand.
TGGGTTGCCTTTACTCCATTTCAGGGAGGACCTCACCTGGCAGTCCAGGCTGGACTGTTTGTTTTAGAGCAAGGTCAAGACTGATTGCATATGGCTAAATTGTGGTGACATGGTGAACAAAATAAAATGGGTTGGGGTGCTCTCCCAAGTGACTGCCAGTGGTTAGATTTATTGCAAGCATTTCTCCCTTCGCCTTTTGTGTTTTTGATGTAATGCTCTAAGAAACAATGGTATCCCCGGACATGGGTCCTGCCCTTACTGCGTCACTGGAACCAAGCTACACCTGACTTATGAGCCCGAATCAGGGCGAATCCAATCTTGTTTTTCTTGTGTTCTGGTTCAGGAAGGATCTGGCCTGGCAGTTAGGGGTCTCTTCCTATTTGCATGTGGCTGGGTCCAAACTGAGGGGCATGATGGGCAAAAGAATAATAGATGATAATGCAACCCGGGCAATTGCCAGTGGTTAAAATTATTGAAATTATTTTCTCCAATCATCCTTTCTGTGTTTAACTTGTTGTTTCTACAGCAGACAATTATGGAGACTGGAAATAAGCATGGAACATAGTAGTAAAAACCAACAAGACAGCAAAGACAAGGATCTTGAGCATTTTATGAATACAGAACAAAGAGCTCCTAATTAGGTATGTGTAACAAATTAAATATGTGTAACAGTCACTGTTTCTGTGACAATGATGGTCAGTGACACAGTGTGTGTGTGTGCTCTGCCTGTAAAACTGTACTGTTAAAGTAATTTCACCTAGTTTGCATACATAACTTTCGAGTAAGGCAATTGTGAGTTGGCATAGAAATTGAACCTGTGGCATTGAAGTTAAATGCCATAAATGGTCTGCAGTGTCTATTTACAACATCCACATATATGAAAAATAAATCTTGCTCCAGGTAGCACCGTTGTGCTCTGGCTGGGTTGTTGTTTAAGAGAACTGCAGTGACACATGAAAGGAAAAAAGCATTTATTTAAAAAAAGATGTTTATATATTAGCTAAGTCACTCCTAAAGTTTTTGATTAAGCCAACAAGTCTAGATGCTTAATGTATAAAAATGTGGCATGTTACACACTGGGCATAGTATGTCCTCCTGCACCCGGAAGCAAATATATTAAAGACAAGCATCTCTATGCCACTTCTGTCTGAAAAGTAATCAATAACTCCTAACTCCTGCTGTCACCAAGAGATTAGAACTGCTCTCTTAGGATCACATGGATGTCTTCCTGTCTTCAAGAGGTCCCAGCTGACCACTGAGGATTGGGCCTGGCAGTAGCCCTGGCCATGGAGAGTCCAGGTGACTATAATCCTCCACTGAGATCCTAAGGGCTGCACAAATGACCAGGATGTATTTCGCAGCAGTGGGATCTAATCATTGCTCCACATAGAGAAGACAGGGAGAAGTGTTGAGGCTTTAGCAGGCATGGCACACCCTTGGCGGGTAAGAATTCCAGGTCTGTAGTTTTCAGAGATTATTGCTGCACTGAACACTGGTTTAATTAGGACCAGTCAGTAAAAGTATCCAGCTTCTTGGAACCTGTCTGACTACAATTGCTATCCTATCCTGCTGATGGATTGTGAGACCAACAAAGTAACAAAGGGGCTGATTACAATGGCGGGCAGACCGCCACAGACAGGCTGTCGGTGGCTGTCTCTCCGCAATTGTAACCAACTTTACCGCCCGCCATATTATGGTGGCGGCGGACATGTGGTGGTCAAAAAGACTGACCGACACTCATCCAAAAGGCACCTTGAGCCAGCCAGCGGGGCAGAGGGGCTCGTAGTCTCTACAATGCTGGTGGTGCCTACCACGAACCGCTGTAGGGATTACAATGTCCCTTTCCCCAGCCGTTTCATGGCAAGTTACCTGCAATGAAAAAGCTGGCAGAAAGGGACATTGGGGGCCCCTGTCCTTGGTTGTGGGTGTTGGGCATATTCCTTTACCATGTGGCAGGCATCATGTGGTGCCTACCACGTAGTGCAGGGAACTATAACATATCCCGTTTTTACATTGTGGCGGGGTGCTGCAGCCAGCAGTGTAAAATATAGGCATTGCGACCGCCATGGTGTCGGTCTCATAGTAATGCCTACTATGGGACTGCCAACAGTATACCGGTCAGTACCAAACCCCGATAAGATGGTGGATAGACTAAAGTCCATCCGCCATCGTAATCAGCCCCAAAATCCGAAGCTAAAATAGGACTTTTGTGAGGCGGGAAATCCATCTCTGTGGTGAATCAATCTCGATAGCTAAGAAATTAGTTTGGTTCTGGTCTGAGCTTTTGGCGCCGTAACCAAGAAATTCAGAGGGGGCTCGAAGCCAACATATGCAACTTCAAGTGACCCTTGCATTCTTCAACTCCACTTGAGCTTCGTTGAGCTCCAAAAAGTAAATTATGTCCAAAGGTAAAAACTTTGATCAGTGAACCTACTTGATGGAGCTGACCTCTACTCCATCACAACCAGTCCGATATTGCTCCTTGGTCCTGGACAATTGCAATCTGATACTTTTCATTGGAGCTTTACCTATTTCAGGTGATTTTTGTCTTAAAAATAAAAAATAAAAAAAATCTCTTCTTTATTTCTCCCTATCCAAGCTTGATTTTGTTGGCAAATGGTAATTACATTTTCGTTTTTTTTTCCTAAATTGGTTTGAATTTTTATTATGTTATTTTCTAGAATTGTTAGTACTTGAACTTAACTTGCATTTTTGTGGGGTTATTGCATGCTGCGTGTGCCACGGCTACCAGAGATTCAGCAGAGAATCTCTAAGAACTGTTTCTAAAGTAACCAAAGTCTATTTATTAAGTTAGTAGGGTTACACATTCCAAATTAATATTCCAGTTTCTGACAATTCACCTATGATTGGTTGACTTCTGGAGGCTGGATGCGAGAAATCTTTTTTTTTTACTAGTCTTTCATGTGCCTTATAATTTTTATCTATCTTTTTAAACTTTCGGATAATGCCTGAATGATCCGACATGAGAAGTGGCTTTTTCCTGGTTAATTGAACACTGGCTCCTGGATTTTAATTTACCTAGTCAACTAGCAACCTAAGGAGGAGCTTGTTAGTACTTTCATGTATGGACTATGAAACATAGCCTACATATTTAATTTCTGGTACGAGTTGCAAAACATTAGAACTGGCAATTTTACCTTTTTTGAGAAACAATGGGCAACAAGTGTAACACTCTAGTTTTATTTCACTACCTTTAAGGTTTTCTGAAGTAGTGGTTTTTAAAATAGTTTGCTAATGAGGTGGTCTCATTTTTCACAGTATAAATCAATCAACCAGGATTATAAAGTGCGACTAATCACCAGTGAGAGTCTTAAGGCACTGGAGTTACTAACTGCTTCACGGTGCTCTGCTCATTCCAACAACCTTTTTTCGTGTACTCTTATGAACTTCTGGAGCGATGCAGTATTCCTGAGGTGCATGTGAAGGTCATTCCAGGCTTTGGCTGCTAGGTGAGAGAAGGAGCGTCCTCTGCTGTTGGATCAGTGGATCTGTTGGGTGTCTGTCAGGAAAAGGGAGGCGGATCGAGGTTGGTGGTAGATCATTTGTTTGTTGGGGTATGCTGGTCCCTTGTCGTGCAGGGCTTTGTATGCGTGGTTCAGCATATTGAACTGACATTTCTTCTGGACGGGAGCCAGTGTAGCTTTTTGAGGTGCAGGTGATGTGAGCCCGTCTGGAGAGGTGAAGGATGACATTTTTCTCTGAGTTTTGTAACTTCTGTACTCTCTTCAGAAGGCGCACAGTGACTCCTACTTAAAGAGTGCTACCATAGTCCAGCCGGCTGGTGACTAGGGCTTCAGTGATGGTCCTTCCGATGCTGATTGGGAGCCACCTGAAGATCGAAGATCTTATGGAGAACGCATATGGTGTGGAAGCTGGCAGACAAGAATGTGTTTACCTGTTTCTGTAAAGATAACTTGCTGTCCAAGATGATGCTGAGGTTGAAGGCATAGTCTGTTGGGACAGGGGAAGGGCTGAGGTCTGCAGGCCACCAAGTGTTGTTCCATGGTGAGGTGTTGTTCAAAAAGAGGAGGCATTCTATCTTGTCTGAGTTCAGCTTGAGACAGCTGTCCTATATCCAGTCAATGATGTTTATCATACATCTGTGGAAGATGCTTCTAGTGGTGGAGGCTTCTGGTGACAGTGAGAGGATGAGCTGGGTATCGTCGGCATAGGAGAAGATGTTGAGTCCGTGCGATCTGACTGTGTTGGCCAGGGGGTCATGTATGTGTTGAATAGGGTGGGGCTGAGAGACGATACTTGTGGGACGCTGCAGATTGTCTCCTTGGGTTCTGAGGTGAATGGTGGGAGAATGCTTCTCTGGGTTCTTCCGTTGAGGTAAGAGGCGATCCCTTTTAGGGCGTCTCACTGGATTCCAATTTGGTGGAGTATGTTGACCAAAATGTGGTGGGAGAAGGTGTCTTTGGTATAACCAATAAGCAAGGTTGTTTTAAAGAGTCAGTCATAAGACATACCAAGCATACAGTAATAGACAAAAAGTATGACCAGTCTGGATCAAAGGATGTGAAGACAACTGGATGAGTTATTTTACATTAGGTATAGTTACCGCAACAAATATTTTTTTAAAAGGCCACAAGAACCTCAGCATAAGCGAGATGTTTAAAAAGCAAATAGCAATTTGAAATCTAACAGTCACACTAAGCAAGATATTATTAATGACTATGAGAAAGGGCACAACTGCCAATGGATTCTGAAGGATAAGACAGAAAATACTAATCTTGTTGAGAAAATACTGAGCCATTTATTTAGGACAGTAAACAATTCAATTGAATGGACAACACAATTAACAAATCTAGTGAAGGGACAAGAATAGAAGAATCAACAGTTCTTGTGAGGGAACAGGAATGAGAACAATACAAAACAGTACAGTGGCAAGACTGCTGGTTTTCTCTCTGCAACAACCAATGATTCATGTCAGTACCCTTCACACCTAGTATATTTGGCTCTTGACACACCAACAATCTCTGAAACATTAATAATCAATTTTACACTGAACAGACTAGGCAACTTTGAGTACCATCTCTAGAACAGCATACAGTGATGCATTATTTTCACCTTTGGCAGTTTGGCCAACACTCATGGTGCACTGAGGAGATGTTTTATTCCATATATGTATAAGCCATATATAAGTAGCATAGATAACATATCGCAGCAGCATCCTTGCAGATGCGCAGCACCAATGGTAACTTTGTTCAGAACCCTATAATATTCCAGCAGCCCCTTGGCATATTTTAGTAACAACCTGCTGTGATTAGGAAACATTGTGGAACAATTGAGAGCTAGAATATTGATAAGTCTAAATATAATTGGACCTCCTAACTGGCAGTTCGAGCAGGATCCTGACCTAATTGAACAGCGCAACTGTAACAGTGAGTATTTCCGTATTATTTGAGTTGCACACAGGGGCATAGCTTAGTCAGTAAGATTTGGCCCTGCTCGCACCCGTCGTCAAGTCACATGGGCTCAACTTTGTATCCTACGCAGATGACACCCAATTCATCCTCTCCCTATCCAACAAACCCAACAGCTCCAAACATAACTTTCAAGAAGGAATGGAAGCAGTCACCAGGTGGATAATGAATGGCTGCCTACAACTAAACATGGACAAAACCAAAGTACTCATCATGGGCCCACGCCCAATGCCTGGAACGGCACCTGGTGGACCCCCGCCCTTGGAAACCCACCCTCCCCTACTGACCAGGCACGCAACCTCGGAATCATCCTGGACTCCAAACTCAAAATGGGCCACCAAATCAATGCTGTCTCTTCCTCCTATTTCCACACCCTCCGGCTCCCATGAAAGACTTTCAACTGAATTTCACTTGAACACAGGAAACCCATCACCCACACCCTCATCATCAGCAGCCTGGACTACAGAAATGCACTCTACACCGGGATCAACAAGAACCTCACCCACAAACTCCACAACGTCCAGAACGCCTCTGCCATACTTGTCCTCAACCTACTGCGCCACTGCCACATAACACAACACATGCAAACACTACACTGGCTCCATGTCTAGAAGAGAATAACCTTCAAGCTTCTCACCCTCGCCCACAAAGCCCTCCAAAACACCGGACCTGCCTACCTGAACCACTAACTCTCGTTCCACGCACCCCAAAGATCCCTCTGCTCAGCCCAGCTCTCCCTCGCTACGGTTCAGCACATCAAGAAATCCAGAACAGATGGTTGTTCCTTCTCCTTCCTCATGGCCAAGGCATGAAACACCCTCCTTCTCCACCTCCGACAGACTCCTACACTCTACAAGTTGATGAAGGACCTCAAGACCTGGAATCAACATGAAATATCCGGGAGCTGTCCCCCGGTGCCTTGAGAACCCTTTGAGTGAGTAGTTGCACTTAATAAACCACAATTCTTTAATTGATTGATTTGGGGGGGGGGGGTGAATTTCAAATTTCCGAAATAAAAAACAGTGGGCTGTAGGATGGAGGGGTGACATTCCCTGCCTGCAAGAGCATGGACAGGGAAAACAATTGCACTCCCACCGTAAGAAGCTGCAAACCGGCTTCTTCCAGGTGGGAGCACACAATTCCTTTCCATGCCTATGCTCTTGGGGGCAGGTAAACAGTAACTGCTCCCACCCAGCGGGAGCACAAACAAATACCTGATTCTGTGGGGTGGGAGCAATGCCAGCCCCCACTGCTCCCAGGATGGGTGAATGCAGGAAGCTGGTTGGCTGTGGGGGAAACTCATGGGGCGCTCCAGTCTGCTCCCATCCTGAAAGTTTGGGGGTGATTCGGCAAGTGGGGGCTGAAAAAATAAGGGGGTCTCAAAACATGTTTTCCCCATGCAATTTCCCATAGGAACCTTTAGTCGCAGCTACAGCCCGAACTGCTGAACGGAATTACACCAAATTTGGAAAAGAGGAAGTCCTTGGTTCAGACTTGTGCTTTTTTGTTAAATGGTGTAAATCTGTTCAGTAGTTTTTTAGATATTCAAGGAAAAAAAAATATATATAATCTGGGTGGAGCCTAATGACACATCTCATTGTGAGATCTGATTGGCTGTCAGCACTTCATCCAAGAAGTGTTGGCAGCAATCTTGGGACCAATATACATTATAGCACCTCAATAAAAAGCATTGCAGTTAATAGAAGGTTTTAAGACTTTAGTTACATTATAAATCATTTGTTGATGGTACCATACTCATTTTAGGAATTGTGGTGTGTTCTAAGGTGATTTTACCATGTGAAAAAGCCTTCTGCTGGGATATCATGAATCATGTTTGAGAGAAAACTACTTTCTTATGCTTTTCCAACAGAGGTTTAGAAGGTGATCTATAAGTTAAACTGAGAGCATATTTTCTGTAAATTCACATTATCTTTCTCATTCATGTGAGAATGAAGTCTGACATTCTCAGTAAAACATGTACATCCAACAAGGGCAGAGACTGTCAGTTGAATCCTTTGTGTTCTACTGCAGCTTCCCAGAGTGTTCTAAAGAACAACCAGAGCGCTAACAGCCTTACTTATGACAAAAGTATAGCACACCTGAAGCCATCTTGATTGCAATAAAGTGGTAAATCTTAAAACATTTAATTTAAAAAGGAACAAAATGAGGCGGTTCATTTTGCCATAGAAAGTATGAGTGCTGCAGAAAGAAAACAATTTGGCACATTTTGAGTGACTTCTCAAATCCTATTCTATTTCAATATAACAAATTCTGACATGCAGACTGAAACATGTACTTTCAATACCAGCAGCAGACTTCCCTGGTGAGCGGTAGCATTACTACAGTGATCTAATAAGCTACTAGAGTGCTAACATTCAGAATTTATGGCAAATGTGCGACACATCTGAATGCCTTCTTGATGGAACCAAAGCAAAAAACTGAAATTATTTCCTACTGAGGAGACTATAGCAAAAGAGGAAATTAGGAAACTTCATAACAAATAATCCTCCCAAGATGGCCACCAGAGACAAAAGAGCCCAAATGTAGCACAAATATCACCCAGATGTAGCCCAAGTATAGGAGTAAAGTTAGGAGTCCTAACTTTACTACTACTAAATGCCTTCTGTGAATACCAAAAGTAGTAAGTTTAACCAAAATTAGTAAGTGCATTCTGTGAATACCAAAAGTAGTAAGTGCCTTCTGTGAATACCAAAAGTAGTAAGTTTAGGATTTTGTCTAAGATTAGTTCTGTGAATCGGGCCCTAAGTATTTTAAGCCGCCTTGAGTTATTAAACAGATGTCAGGTCTGTGCTACCCCATTTAAAGCAGAGATGTCCTTCATCCATTTCTGGTTTGAAGAGGAAATGTTGCTGCAGACAAGGGCAGTCGATGTGGAGTCAGTTGGTTGCCAGAAGGCTTCGTTCGGCAGCCCTTAGCCTGTGAAGTAGTTACTGCCGGAATTCCGACATGGAGGTTAACTCAGTACTGAGTTAGCGTTTTAGTGTCCTGCCTGGATTTTCACCTAGCTGGTTATTGTGTATTCGCACCTGTAGTGCTTCACACTTCATCAGTCATCCCTCGTGTGAAGCTGCGTTTCCAGTTGCGCTTCATTTTCCTGTGAGGAATTTTCTGCGAGGGTTTTTTCCTGCTCACCTTTTCTGAAATTCCCATCCTAGTTCGACTCAGCGGTTACATTTGCCGCTGTTGAGGGATAATTCAGGTATTTTTTCTTAGAACTAAGAGAGTCAAGGCTTTGACTCTCTCTCATTTCAGTCCGCGAATTTGGTTATCTTTTTTTTTCTTCATGTGAACTCATTTAATCTGGAGACAGGATTAAAGAAAGCACTCCAGTTTACTTCAGTTCTCTTGACCAGAGGTAAAGACTTAAAAGTCGTTTCTTCAGCAGAAGAGTAATTATATAGTTTGGTCCATTCGTTTTGTTTTTAAGAATGCACAGAGTTATCTCCTTCTTGTTAGAGCTCCATAACTGAACTAATTGTGCAGAAACTTAGTTCTCCAGTCAGAACGTATTAATGGCACAAAAGACTCTTTAAAAGCAGCACTAATTCATTCTCCGCTAACATGCAGCGCTCAGCCTTTTATACTACAAGTAAATACAAATACATATATGTATATATATATATTCACGCTCCAAGGTTGTCCACCATGTGAGTAGCACGCGAGCAGCAGCTTTATTTATGTGTAGGTGAGGACGGGGATCCGCTTGTAGACGCCGCTCCGTAATGGATCTGCCCGACGCGTTTCGAAGCTCCATCTGCTTCTCTTCAGGGGCTTTAACGGAAGCGGTGTGCGCACCCGCTACACTTCTCCAATTATATCTACAAGCGGATCCCCGTCCTCACCTACACATAAATAAAGCTGCTGCTCGCGTGCTACTCACATGGTGGACAACCTTGGAGCGTGAATCTATATGCGGCAGTCCAGCCGCAGAGTATGCACCACCCCGTTAACGTGGGGGTCACGGCAGTGAAGTAGCAGCGTACATGGAATCGAGGACGGGCCCACTTGTGGAGTCCATACAGGACTTGATTGTGTGCTTTCCGTACTACACTTCCCAGAAGTCTCACTGGAGCCTCCCATCGACGGGCGAGTTATATAATTGGAGAAGTGTAGCGGGTGCGCACACCGCTTCCGTTAAAGCCCCTGAAGAGAAGCAGATGGAGCTTCGAAACGCGTCGGGCAGATCCATTACGGAGCGGCGTCTACAAGCGGATCCCCGGCCTCACCTACACATAAATAAAGCTGCTGCTCGCGTGCTACTCACATGGTGGACAACCTTGGAGCGTGAATCTATATGCGGCAGTCCAGCCGCAGAGTATGCACCACCCCGTTAACGTGGGGGTCACGGCAGTGAAGTAGCAGCGTACATGGAATCGAGGACGGGCCCACTTGTGGAGTCCATACAGGACTTGATTGTGTGCTTTCCGTACTACACTTCCCAGAAGTCTCACTGGAGCCTCCCATCGACGGGCGAGTTATATAATTGGAGAAGTGTAGCGGGTGCGCACACCGCTTCCGTTAAAGCCCCTGAAGAGAAGCAGATGGAGCTTCGAAACGCGTCGGGCAGATCCATTACGGAGCGGCGTCTACAAGCGGATCCCCGTCCTCACCTACACATAAATAAAGCTGCTGCTCGCGTGCTACTCACATGGTGGACAACCTTGGAGCGTGAATCTATATGCGGCAGTCCAGCCGCAGAGTATGCACCACCCCGTTAACGTGGGGGTCACGGCAGTGAAGTAGCAGCGTACATGGAATCGAGGACGGGCCCACTTGTGGAGTCCATACAGGACTTGATTGTGTGCTTTCCGTACTACACTTCCCAGAAGTCTCACTGGAGCCTCCCATCGACGGGCGAGTTATATAATTGGAGAAGTGTAGCGG